>NW_024100685.1:897500-1497500 GCF_016545835.1 Crotalus tigris
ACACAGCCCCGTCGTCGCCTGCTAAAGCCAGTGCAGGTTGAAGGATGATGCACGCATCACAGGGGGAGGAAGACAAATGAACGATGCCGGGGATCCTGTTGAACTTGATAATTGACGTTAAAGATCACTATCGTTCTTGTTGTCTGTTATTATATAATAATAATAATAGCCATAATTTGAGTCTGATGCTTAACTGGCAACGCTCGCAGAGTTCATCAGAACTGAGATTCTCAAGTAGAATCACGCCAGAGATGGTGGGGACCGACTCTTCCTTGTGTTCCCAGGCAGAATTCCAGGATCTCTGTTAATCCAGGTCACTTGCAAGCAAATCAGAAGAGCTCCGAGGAGGGGGGCTGATGCAACTGAGCAATTAAAGCTGCACCCCTTTTTACGCCTCTCACATCAAAAGGAGTTTGATCACGGAGGTGTCACCGCCCTCTCAAGACTATTTGACACCCCTCTTGGCTAGCTTCCTTCCCCCCCCCCCTTGTTTTCTTCTTCTTGTGCCCTATCCGTTATCGGTCGGTCGTTGGCGATCCTGTTTTTATCAGCAGCCGCACGAAAAAGGGCTGCTGAGTTTTGTCCAAGCCGGCCCCTTCGATTTTGAAGCCACGATGTTCTTCTGCCTGGGCCTCGTTTGCCTTCCGTCTTTCCCTGGAGGGTTCAACAGAGCATGCCGTATTTTTCTGGGTGTCGCCTCACAGGTCTGAAATATTCTAGCTTTCGTTTTTTAATTGTTTTGATGATTTTCCTTGGCTTTCCCAGGCAGCTTTTCCCCTCCTCATTTCTGATCTTGTCAACCCAGCTTCTACGGAACAGCCGCCTATAAATCCACATTTCAAATGCTTCTAGTCTCTTCAGGTGGCCTTTATTCCAGCCCATGTAAGCCCGTCTCCCTGCAACTCAGAGGAGCAAACCTATTTATTTGTTTGTTTTGGGAAATTTACATAGCCACCAACTCACGCACTGCGACTCTAGGTGGCTTGCGCAAAAGACGAAGTGGAAGGAATAAAAATAATAAATAATAATAAAATAATAATTGGTGACAAGGCACGCTCCCATCAGCCATTTAAAGGGCTCCTTCTGACTCTGGGTTCCCAGGGACTTCCGGAACAGTGTCAGAGTGGGAGCCAGTTTAATTTCTGGAGGGAGGATGTTCCAGAAGGAGGGAGCCACTACAGAGAAGTAAAAAAATATATATTAGCTCTGCCTGCCTGTGAGAGTCCTTCTTTGAGGCTGCCCTAGATACCTCCCCGTTCAGCCCCATTAGCAGATACACTGATACTCATCATTTTACCTCATGTGCATCTATTTGCAAAGTGTAAAGCCGTTTGCTAAATCAGCTCTGTTTGGGGCATTGCTTCCATGAATATATGCATTTATGTGCAGGCTTTTCTCCAGAGCACGTTGCTGCAGCCTTGCAAAATGCAGAAAAGTGCAAAGCTGAAGAGGGGCTTAAGCATCTCAAAGGAAATAAATCTGCCTTAAAATGCATTGAAAGTAATTCTGCCTGTATCTCTCAGTGAGACATTTCTTTCAGAGTTTCCCCTTCCTTTTTTTGCCAGAAAAGAAGACAGAGGGAAGAGAGAAAAGGAGAGAGGAAAGGAAAGGAAAGGAAAGGGAAGGAGGAAAGGAAAGGAAAGAAGGGAAGGGAAAGGAAGGGAAGGGAAGGGAAGGGAAGGAAAGAAGGAAAGGAAAGGAAAAGAAAGAAGGAAAGGAAAGGAAAGGAAAGAAGGAAAGGGAAAGGAAAGGAAGGGAAGGGAAGGGAAGGGAAGGGAAAGATTAACTTACATTTCCAAAGTCTTTTGCATTCTCCCTACTGAGTTGTGTAAAAGCACTACAGAATTTTGAACTGTGTCATTCTTTACTTGAATAGTGTGATGTGAGGAGAACAGCTTAGCCACCGATGAAAAGGAGAAGGGTGAAAGAAGACGAGAAGGAGAAGGAGAAGGAACATGAGAAGGAGAAGGATGGAAGGAAGATGAAAAGGAGAAGGGTGGAAGGAGGAGAAGTTGAAGGATGGGAGGAAGATTAGAAGGAGAAGGATGGGATGATGGAGGAGGAGGAGGAGGAGGAGGAGGAGGAGGAGGAGATTCCTCATCCTCTTACTTGATGACGAAGCCCTTTTCTCTGAGTGGCAAAGTCCTGCTTTGCATTTCCTCCTTTCCAGGATGCTGAATTGGGCTTTTGGTCTTTTTTTCCCCCCTTTACTCATTTCCTCTGACTGCCAGTTTGAGCTGCTTCCCCCTCCCAATGAAGGGGGGGCACTTGCCCAACAGCTGTCAGTTTCACTTCTCCTGCTCTGAAGGCCTGGGGAGTTGCACCATCCTGGCACAGTCTGCTGGATGGGGGGGGGAGCATTCCCCACCCTCTTTTGATTCTCTATTATACAGACTTCAAAGCTTTGGGGGCAGCCCAAATGAGCAGGGGTGGCAGACGCACCAGCTTAGGGGAGCCCCATGGACAGCCGCTCTGTCCCTGCTGCCCTGCTCTCCCCTCTGGCTGGGCATGATGAGTTGAAGGGGAAGGGCAGCAAAGCCCCTGGAGAGGCCATCCTATTCCTCTCCCCAGGTCAGTCATCAGTCGGGCAACTTTCTTTGGAAGTGACTCAGAGTAGAAGTAAGAGAGGGATGGGCACCGGGCTCGCCCAGCTTCCGGCCAGCATCTCCCGTGCCAGGATGGCCTTGGCCAGTCTTGAATTTGATACCCATTAACTCAGAAGAACCGTGGGGCCCATAGGAATCTTGGTGGTCTTCTAGCCCAACCATCTTCCCAGGAGAGGACCCTTCAGATCCTTCAACTTGGCCCTTTGATGACTCGTGGACTTCAACTCCCAGAATTCCTCAGCCAGGCCAGCTGGCTCAGGAATTCTGGGAGTTGAAGTCCATTCCTCTTAAAGTCTATCTCAGGGGTCTTCAAACGTGGCCCTTTGATGACTTGTGGACTTCAACTCCCAGAATTCCTCAGGCAGGCACGCTGGCTGAGGAATTCTGGGAGTTGAAGTCCACTGCTCTTAAGGTCTATATCAGGGGTCTTCAAACTTGGCCCTTTGATAACTCGTGGACTTCAACTCCCAGAATCCCTCAGCCAGGCACGTTGGCTGAGGAATTCTGGGAGTTGAAGTCCACTCCTCTTAAGGTCTATATCAGGAGTCTTCCAACGTGGCCCTTTGATGACTCGTGGACTTCAACTCCCAGAATCCCTCAGCCAGGCATGCTGGTTCAGGAATTCTGGGAGTTGAAGTCCACTCCTCTTAAAGTCTATATCTTTATTACTATAAAGTCTACACGTGCCTGGCTGGGGAATTCTGGGAGTTGGTCCACAAGTCATCAAAGGATCAAGTTTGAAGACCGCCCTGGTCCAAGCCTTTGCAGTGAACCTGCCAAATGGGGAGGGGTATCTCAAACAGCCAACATCCTGAAGATCCCTCCATGGATGGCAGATTTTCAACTCTACCGCCTGGGCCTGGAAAAGACGGACAGGTCCAAAGAAGAGTTCAAAGGCAAAGGCGGCCTTCCAGATGTCGTTCTTTGCCAAAATTGGCAGTGATGCCAAATGGTGTTTTGCAACCCACCAAATAGGAGGACGTTTGACCGGAGAGTCTGCTTTTCCTATTGCAACATGCATTCCATCCTACCGATGTCATTTTTCCGTTGCCAGGAGATTTGCACGTGGAGCAAAAGTTGATTACAGGCCCGTTGCTGAACAGAGATGATGTCATGGAGTGTCTGTAAACACTCTCTAAGTGTTCAGGAGAAAGTTGGTGTCGGTCCTGCCCCAACTTGATCCCTTAAGCAAGAAAGATCCCCGACTCCATTCCGTGTGAAAGGTTTACTTTACTAAAGGCCAAGTGGATTACAAAATAGCAATGCCAGAACTGAGATTTGCGTGCCAAACTTTCCCGGTTAACTTTTCAAACCCCTTTGTCCCTTCTCATCGTTGATCCCTCGTTGTCCAATCATATTCAGATAAAATGTTTTGGAAACCATCTCAGCAACTGTAGAGTAGGCGGTGCGCAGTTGCATGTCTTTCCCAGCTATCTGACTTGGAAGTTGTGTCTCTAGAACCGGAGTTTTCAAACTTGGCCCTTTGATGACTTGTGGACTTCAACTCCCAGAAGTCCTCAGCCAGACCTCTATAATCTACTTTTCATTTAAGGTGGGAGTTCATATGATCGTCTGTTCTGTGCTAACTATAAATATCTCACAATACATTCAGGTAATTGTTGCTTTTATTGACTGCAGTGCTTTCTCTTCCTTTTTGTTATGGCTGTGTTTACATGGACTTTTGTCAACTGTTATCTCCCTAAGGACGTGAATGTGATGTACAACTAGTTGGAACCACAAAACCCAAAGAACACCTGTAGGTACCTTATGCTGTTCCCGGAGAGGTCTTTCTGCGGAGAAATTGGAAGGCCCTACAGCTACAAACCCCCAGACTCCTTTTGCAGAAGAACGTCAACGAGGGGGTTGTCTTTCAAGACTGTCTTCCTCATGAACAGTTCCAGGAAATAGCACGATTACTGGAAAAGAGCAGTATCTCATCCTGTATTATTACTCTTATCAGGAAGGATGACTCCTAACCCCAGGCTGGGTTCATCAGAAACATCTGGCCTTCTCAGAAATGTTGGAAGAGTTAACAAGGACAATCCGTCCCCGGATGTTGAGGCTCATCTTTTCTGAGAAGGCCGTTTCTGATGAACGTAACTGACCTAGCCATATTGGAAGAGTTACAACGTCATGAGATCCATAGAGGAGGTGGTTTGCAGTTCAGGGCTGAAATGAGGACCCCTTGGTGCTCTCTCAGCACTGATGATGTTGCCTATTTGGGGTAATGAAACATCTGCAAGGAAACAACCAAGCTCAGAGAGCACCAAGGACCCCTTGCCTCATGAGATAAATTCTCCTGCAATCAAATCATGCAAGGCTTCTTCCCATAGAAAAGATGAGCCAGGGGAGGTCATCTGCTGGCCATCTGCTGGCAAGGAGGTCCATGCAGGAGTGATTTGCTTGGACTGGATCAATCCTGCATGGAAACCAAGATGGTCTTGATCCAGCCTCTGGAATAAAGGCCTCTTTTCTGATTAGGGAGGTGGAGAAATGTCTTCTCGTTCTGGAGGGCGTGGGTGCCCTCTTTCCTGGCATCCCAAGAGCCCAGCGGAGGAGGCATTCATTTCTGAACCATCTGCAGAGCTTCCTAAAGCTCCACCTCCAGGCCAATGGAGTTGGCCACTCATGGGATTACAGCGACCAGTTTGGACCTTCAGAAACCATCCCTGTGAGCTTCCAGATAAGATCACCAGGAGGTGAGGGCAGAAATGCTCCACTGTCTTTCAAAAGTGTTTTCTTGGTTTCCCAATCCACTCTGACAAAGCTGTCCAAGGTTGGGTGGAACAAAAGGGCATGTTGAGAGGCATTCTTCAGACAGAAACCACCAGGAGAAGACAGCCAATGTCTTCTGGATGAAGATCACAGAACCTCCCCCGCCCCCGGGGACACTGCAAGCATCACTAATAGGAACATCTGAATTTTGTCCACGTGACAACAGGGGTGTTGCAGCCATCCTAAGTGTGAAAAATGGTCATGTCACTTTTTTTTAGTGCTCTTGTAAATTCGGATGGTCACTAAATGAATGTGTCAGAATCCAATTATATTTCATCTCTAGTTATCAATTATAAAAAACCCCATTTCTGCCTTCTCTGGATTCTGTCATACGATGAAGGGAAGGGAGTGAACAAAGGGGCTTTATGGCCCTCACTTCCTTCGGTACACTTCAAGGGAACTGGGTGTGTGTATCACCAAAAGGACTAACCATAACAATGGGGCTATTACCTTTCATATACTCCTCTCTGAAGTCTCCATCCAGCCGGCAGTAAGGAAAAGGGGGTGGGAGTGTAATGCCTGAGACTGTCGCTGGAAGAAGGGGGTGATTGGGTGGGGCTACTGGGGAACCCCTTAAAACCTTGAATGGGAGAGCTTGGACCCCAAGTCCTGTCTAGAACGCCTGCAACCATTTTCTCTTAATAAAGGATGCCTGTTGGAAGAATTATTCCAAGAGTTCTGTCTTCTTAAGATGAAAAGTGGGGTGGGTCCTTAGAGAATGCTTGTAAGTCAACGACTACGAGGATGGCTTTGGTTAATCCTTAGGGTCCTTCCCAAGAGCACAATTCTGTGCTTCCATAAGTGCCCCCCACAGACCCATTCTTGCTCTTCCCCTGGTGAAGTAATAATAATAATAATAATAATAATAATAATAATAATAATAATAATAATAATAATAATAATTCCAAGCCTTAAGGACAAATGCATACAAAGTCAAAATTGAGAAGACAGCAACAGACAGTAAGTGCCTCCTATGCAAAGAAGCTGAAGAAACAGTGGACCACTTGGTAAGCTGTTGCAAGAAGATTGCACAGACTGACTACAAGCAGCGGCATGACAAAGTAGCAACAATGGTGCATTGGAAGATCTGCAAAAAATATCATTTGCCTGTAAGCAAAAACTGTTGGGATTATAAAATAGAGAAAGTCATAGAAAATGATAAAATTAAACTGCTCTGGGACTTCAGAATTCAAACAGACAAGCACCTGCAACATAACACCCCAGACTTAACAATTGTCGATAAGAAAGACAAAAAAGTCTGGATAGTGGACGTGGCAGTGCCTGGAGACAGCAGAATAGACGAGAAAGAACTGGAGAAGATAACAAAATACAAAGACCTACAAATAGAATAGAAAGACTGTGGCAAAAGCAAGCAAGGGTAGTACCAATAGTCATAGGCACCTTGGGTGCAATCCCAAAACAACTGGAGCACCACTTGAACACCATTGGCATTGACAAATTAGCTATTAGTCAATTGCAAAAGGCGGCCTTACTAGGAACTGCTTCCATCCTGCGACGATATCTGTAATACCATCAAGCATCCACATCTGCCTATCCCAGGTCCTGGGTAAGGACTCGATAGGTAGACAAAATGCCAAATCGAGTCTGAACATCTGGCTGACTGTGCGATGATCCATAACAACAACAACAACAATAATAATAATAATAACAACAACAACAACAACAATAATAATAACGGAAGGGACCTTGGAGGTCATCTAGTCCAACCCCCTGCTCAGGCAGGAAACCCTATGCTATTTCAGACAAATGGCTGTCCAGTCTCTTCTTGAAAACTTCCAGTGTTGGAGCACCCACCGCTTCTGGGGGCAGGTTGTTCCACTGGTTAATTGTTCTAACTGTCAGGAAGTTTCTCCTTACTTCCAGGTTGCTTCTCTCCTTGATGAGTTTCCATCCATTGCTTCTTGTCCTGCCTTCAGGCGCCTTGGAGAATAGCTTGACTCCCTCTTCTTTGGGGCAGCCCCTGAGATACTGGAAGGCTGCTATCCTGTCCCCCCTTGTGCTTCTCTTCCTTAAACTAGACATCCCCAATTCCAGCCACCGTTCCTTATTTATGTTTTAGCCTCCAGACTTCTAATCAGGCCTTATCATCTTCAAGAGCCTACAAATACTTGGGCTCCATTATAGGGGGGAGGGTTGCTTCTTTTTCCTTTCTGCGGCCTCTTCTCTAAACTGCCAAATGCTCGATTTAGCAGTCTGAGATTAGCAAGGCAGATTCCTGCTCTCTCTTCATGTAATTAGCACCTGCAGAGATGCCCTGGAGCAGGGCGTAGGCACTTTCTGTGCTCGTGTAACAGTTTGTTATTGCTTCTTGCCTCGCTAAAAGTTGCAAAAGGCCTGGTGCTTGTTTCCCTAGCAACCGGCGCAAGTGTCAGGGTGGTCCCAAACCCCGAGATCCAGATGGGGCGATCCACACAGCTCAAACATCTGGCTTTGCAATGTGCCCTGTCTCTTTTGCTGCCTGCCACTGTGAAACACGCAGCCCGCTGGGATTCGAGAGGTGGACAGGCTGGGCCAGTGAACCAACACAGGTGAACCAACACAGGACCTTTCTAGTCTAAAAAAAGAGCATGCTCGTACCTCAGGGTTGAAATAAGGGGTCCTTGGTCATCACTGGGCTGGCTTGTCTTCTTGCAGATGTTCCATTATCCAAACTAGGTAACCTCATCACTGCTAGAAGGGGGGAGGAGGAGGAGGAGGAGGAGGACTGTTGGGTCCTTGATACTCTTTGAGATGGGATGTTTTCTTGAAGAAGTTTCATTACCCAAACTAGACAACATTATCAGTGCTAGAAAGGAATCCGGTTTGCAGGGAGGAGGAGGAGGAGGAGGAGGAGGAGGAGGAGGAGGAGGAGGAGGAGGAGGAGGAGGAAGAAGAAGAGGAAGAGGAGGAGGGTGAGGGCCCTTGGTGCTCTCTGAGCTTGGTGGTTTTCTTGCAGACGTTTCATGACCCAACTAGGTAACATCACTAGTAGTAGAAGGGAGGGGGGTTTGCAGAGAGGAGGAGGAGAAGGAGGAGGAGGAGGAGGAGGAGGAGGAGGAGGAGGAGGAGGAAGAGGAGGAGGAGGAGGAGGAGGACTGTTGGGTCCTTGATACTCTTTGAGATGGGTTGTTTTCTTGCAGACGTTTCATTACCCAGCTAGGGAACATTATCAGTGCTAGAAGAAAGAGGGTTAGCTCACCAAACACTGAGCACTGATGATGTTACCTAGTTTGGATCATGAAACGTCTGCAAGGAAACCCCCCAGCTCAGAGAGGACTCCGGAGCCCTCGTTCCTCTTCTCCCACTTGGTTTCTCTCCCCAAGGAGGCTTCAGAATGCTTCAGGGGTGACTATTTTCTAGTTCACGTTTCTCCAGTTGGACTACAGTTCCCATGGGCAAAGTCACTCTGGCGCCTGAGGCGGTGAAGCCTTCTCTTTCTGCCCACACGTGGGGCTTGTGTGTGCTACAGGTGGACATCGAAGGCAAACCTCCTTCTGCATCTTTCTGAGTGGCTAAAGAGCAGGATTGCAGGCAAACTCTGCCCACAGCTCGGAGTTCGATCCTGGCAGGACTCAAGGTTGACTCAGCCTTTCATCCTTCCAAAGTCACATGAGGACCCAAAGGATTGAGAGCAGCATGCCTCTGCCCCAAACGATGCCAGGCTGGACCGTCCCATGCCCACATCCCTTTCCCTGTCCACAGCTTTGATGCTTGCCAGCTCAGTCTTCTAGGAACTTGGCAGAAACAGAATGGATGACTTTCACCTCACCCCATTCCACTAGCTCAGTGGTTCTCAACCTGTAGGTCAGGATCCCATTTGGGGTCGAATGACCATTTCACGGGGGTCGCCAAACAATGCAGTCCGCCATTTTTCCCCCCTTTTCCTTAGCTGTGCTACTCCCTTTTATTCTATTGCAGCGGTTCTCAACGTTTGTGTGACGGCGCCGCCCCCTGAGGGGGAAAAATGGCGGATCGCGTTGTTTGGCGACCCCCGTAAAATGGTCGTTCGACCCCAAATGGGATCGCGACCCATAGGTTGAGAACCGCTGTTCTATTGGCTTTCGAAAGCCAATAGAATAGACTCTCTTGAATAGAGTCTCATTCTATTGGCTTTCCAAAGCCAATAGGAATTGTCCAGGCTGTCTCTGCCCTGCTGAGCCCGCCAAAAGTCCCATTCTGCAAACGGTGCTGCACCAGTTGAGTAGTCCTCGACTTACGACCGGTTGGGGGTCACGGCATTAAAAAGGTTGAGAACCACTGCACTAGCTGTTGGGATCAAAAAGCCACTTTTAATTCAAGGCTTTTGCTCGCCTAGCTCAAGGTCACCCACCCACCCACCCACCCCACCCCATCCTTGCCCATAGATTCCTGGGCAGAGGGCACTTTCAGACACGGTCCAGCAAATAGGAGTAAAAAAAGCCTCCTTTTGGTGGAATGCCACAGGAATTCTGAACAGCCCTGTCGCATGGAAAGGGTTTTGCTCGCAGCCAGGGCTGCACGTTCTAAATTAAGAGATTTAAAAAATATTTAACACTGGTTAATCCCTCCAGAGGTTGTGAGTGCCCCATCACTGGAGTTTTGTAAGAAGCGATTGTCTGGAATGGCATAGTTGCAGGGGTAGGCAAACTCGGCTCTTTTATGACTTGTGGACTTCAACTCCCAGGGTGCCAGACTCAGATTAACAGAGTAGGGAGGGACCTTGGAGGTCTTCTAGTCCAACCCTCTGCTGAAGTAGGAGACCCTATACCGGGGTAGGCAAGCTTGGCTCTTTTATGACTCGTGGACTTCAACTCCCAGAATTCCTGAGCCAGCGATGCTGGGTCAGGAATTCTGGGAATTGAAGTCCACCATCATAAAGGGGGGCACAGTTCCCCAGGCTGGCTGAGGAATTCTGGGAGTTGAAGTCCACGAGTCATGAAGGGGCCAAGGTTGCCTACCCCTGGCATAGAGGAAGGCTGTCCAACCCTGGGAACTTTAAGGCTTGTGGACCTCAACTTAACTTTAGGTCAGGGGTTCTCAACCTTGGCAACTTTAAGACTTGTGGACTTCAATTCCCAGAATTCTGGGAGTTGAAGTCCACAAGTCTTAAAGTTGCCAAGGTTGAGAACCCCTGCTTTAGGTGGAACAGAAAACCGACAGGAAGATACAAAAAGAGATGCAGATGGAATTTTCACTCTGGAAGGTACCATGGACAGCGGTCATTTGAGGTGACCGTTCCTTCCTTCTGACAAAATCAGCCGTCCAAATCTGGCTTGGTCAGGCTTGCAACCTCCCCAAAGCCAAATGTCTACAGAGGTTCTCCGTCATC
Source organism: Crotalus tigris (assembly GCF_016545835.1). NCBI lineage: Eukaryota > Metazoa > Chordata > Lepidosauria > Squamata > Viperidae > Crotalus > Crotalus tigris. The sequence continues at coordinate 908,190 of NW_024100685.1, forward strand.
CGGGTCAGGGTGATCCCAGAGGTGCTTTCCCAAAAGGCAACTGGACTTTCCTGGGTTTTTTTTCCCTAGGAAATGTTGCAGGTCACATCCAAGAAACGTCTTCAGTTCTGACGGAATGGTGCCCAGAAAGAATATAAATCTTTCCATTTCCCACTGTTCAGTCAGAATCGAAGAAGCTTCTTAGATGAAGAAGTGAAATGTTTTCAAAGGAAAAAAATAAGAAAACCCAGTTGCCTTTTGGAAAAAAACACTTCCATATGTCAGGCTGGCAATGAAAACCCAGAGAAGGGGGGATATCCCCAGCCAAGGTGACAAAGCCTACAGCTTTTCTCCTCCAACTGGTTCCTCCAGTCATTCTCAAAGAGGACAGCCAAGAAGACCAGCTAAGAATATGGCTCTGTTTGTACAGATGCTGATCCATGAACCCAGAACACTTCTTTTGCACCCTGTAGGGAAGCTGCAAAGAGGAGGAGGAAAGAAGAAAGAAGAAAGAAGAAAGAAGAAGAAGAAGGAGAAGGAGAAGGAGAAGGAGGAGGAGGAGGAGGAGGAGGAGGAGGAGGAGGAGGAGGAGGAGGAGGAGAAGGAGGAGGAGGAGGAAAGAAGAAGGAGGAGGAGGAGGAAAGAAGGAGAAGGAGAAGAAGGAGGAGGAGGAGGAGGAGGAGGGGGAGGGGGAGGGGAAGAGGAGGAGGAGGAAAGAAGAAGGAGGAGGAGGAGGAAAGAAGGAGAAGGAGAAGGAGAAGGAAAAGAAGGAGGAGGAGGAGGAAGAAGAAGAAGAAGAAGAAGAAGAAGAAGAAGAAGAAGAAGAAGAAGAAGAAGAAGAAGAAGAAGAAGAAGAAGAAGAAGAAGAAGAAGAAGAAGAAGAAGAAATAATGAAGTTCTAACATCAACCCCAAAGGATGGGCCTCTACTGTTTTCCTAGCACTGCAGTGATGGAGTGGATCTGCCATGGAAATGGAGCCACCCAGAAAGCTTTTGGAGAAATGCAGATATGATTGTTGACTTCCAGTCATAAATTAATGCAGCAGCAGCAGCAGGAAACCAGGTAACCTCAACCTCCCTCTGGCTCTGGGCTTGTTTTTTCCACCAGCAGAGCACCCAAAGAGCATCTCTGCTCCCTCAGGAACTCAGCCAGGGGCTTTGGGAAGTTGCCAGCCACTTCAGAGCCCCACCCAGACCAGCATGGAAACCTATCCTGGGTGTCCTTCCGGGCAAGTCAAGGATGAGCAAGAGAAATTGAACTGGATGGGTTGCAGGTGCTTTGACCCAAGCCAGCAATAGCTGGTATCCATCATCCCGGGTGACCTCACAGCACAGACATTTTTGGAAACCCACCCAGACCAGATTATCCAGCCTGGTATTTCCCAACTAGATTGCACGCTGATTTCCATAGTTCTTTGTCAGCAAAAACTATCGGGATCATGGGAGATGCAGTCCAACACATCTGGAGGGCAACAAATGTCTATGGAGATGGTCAGTCATCCAGTTCACAGTTGAGCCAACATTGCTTATAGTAGTAGTACTACTAATAATAATAATAATAATAATACCTTGACGTGGTTGTGGGGCTTGTGTACTCTGAGGAAGATGAGAGCTATGCCAGAGGTTCAACCATACTGGACAGGTCTCATCAGAGGAGTCAGACAAAGAGTGTCTCTCCCATAACAAATATGGTGAGACGTAAATTTCAGAATGCCATACCGGCTCGGATGTCGCCCGGGTTAACAAGGTCCGCACTAGATATTGGAGTTCCTGGATATCTGGTGAAAAATGGGTTACAGGACTCAGGACTGTTGGCTGAGCAACCAGGGCCAGCAGCTGCAGAACTACTGGAAGAAAAGGTGTTTACCCGTCGCAGATACACAGTGATGGAAAACAAAGAAATAATGATCTGTTACTACAGATCAAGTCCAACAAGAAGACAAATTCGCTATTAGTCAATTGCAAAAGGCGGCCTTACTAGGAACTGCTTCCATCCTGCGACGATATCTGTAATACCATCAAACATCCACATCTGCCTATCCCAGGTCCTGGGTAAGGACTCGATAGGTAGACAAAATGCCAAATCCAGTCTGAACATCTGGCTGACTGTGTGATGATCCGTAATAATAATAATTTCTACAGATCCCAGATGGCAGTCTATTAATCTTAATAATAATAACAATAAAGTTGGAAGGGACCTTGGAGGTCATCTAGTCCAACCCCCTGTTCAGCCAGGTAACCCTACACCATTTTGGTCAAATGGCTGTCCAGTCTCTTCTTAAAAACCTCCAGTGTTGGAGCATCTACAAGACAAGTCATTTCATTGATTAAGTGTTCTCACTGCCAGGAAGTTTCTCCTTAGTTCCAGGTTGCTTCTCTCCTTGATTAGTTTCCATCGGTTGCTTCTTGTCCTGCCTTCCAGCACTTTGGAGAATAGCTTGACTTCCTCTTCTTTGGGGCAGCCCTTGAGATTCTGGAATGCTGCTATCACGTCCCCCCTCGTCCTTCTCTTCGTTAATCTAGACATCCCCAATTCCAGCAACTGTTCCTTGTATGCTTTAGCCTCCAGTCCCCTAATCCTCTTTGTTGCTCTTCTCTGTACTCTTTCCAGAGTTTCAACATCCTTTTTTACATCGTGGTGACCAAAACTGGATGCCGTATTCCAAGTGTGGCCTTACCAAGGCCTTGTAAGGTTGTATTAACACTCCATGTGATCTTGATTCTCTCCCTCTGTGAATGCAGCCCAGCACTGAGTTGGCTTTTTTGGCAGCTGCCACACACGACTGGCTCCTATTTAAGGGATTGTCCACTAGGACTCCGAGATCCCTCTCACAGTTACTACTATTTTCCAAAAGGCAAATGGAATTTCTTGGATATTTGTTTTCTTTGGAAACATTTTGAGGAATGGTGACAGATTAAGGAAGTTTGTGGTGGGCAGGAAAGTGCTGGAAGAGGCATCGGGAGATCCCACGAAGCCCACTTTGACATTCCTGGCAGTGCCTGGCCCAACTTTCCTCACCAGGAAGGGTGAGATGCCAAGACCACCTGGCCTTACTTCTTCCAGCTTCCCTCCCATGCGTTGGAGCAGCCAGAAGGCTGGGGGGACCTCCAAGCTGGTGCCCAGCTCTTCAGCTGCTGGGTGTGTGTTTTGCAACCCTCGGCCAGTGTGGGTGGCTTTGGCAAGATCTGGTCCGGCTCCAGGCAGGTGGATGCAGGGTGAGGTTCCCAGAAAGTTGCCAAGGAAGAGTCAGGGAGAGGGCACACCACGGATCAATCCCAGGATGAATCACTAAACAGGGCAGACCGGGATCAAAGGCAGGGATCCAGGGCAGGGTTCGAATCCAGACCAGAGGCAGCAAAGGGACTGCAGGGGAACTTGGAGCAGAGCAGCAAAGGGCACAGAAATTAAGTTTGGGTCTCCGTGTCACGGCCTCCCTCTTTCTCCAGGACACTTTGGCCAATTTTCTTTTTTTTAAATAAAAAAAATCTTTGTTTTAAAACATTATTTCATTGCGTCTCTCCCTAGAAGCAGGGGTAGGCCACCTTGGCTCTTTTATGACTGGTGGACTTCAACTCCCAGAATTCCTTAGCCAGCCACGCTGAGGGGAAAGGGAGAGGTTTCCAAGCTGAGCCAGGCTGGCTCAGGAATTCTGGGAGTTGAAGTCCACGAGTCATAAAGCGGCCTAGACCAGGGATAGGCCACCTTGGCTCTTTTATGACTGGTGAACTTCAACTCCCAGAATTCCTGAGCCAGCCATGCTGAGGGGAAAAGGAAAGGTTTCCACTCTGAGCCAGGCTGGCTCAGGAATTCTGGGAGTTGAAGTCCACGAGTCATAAAGCGGCCTAGGCCTAGGCCAGGGGTAGGCCACCTTGGGTCTTTTATGATTGGTGGACTTCAACTCCCAGAATTCCTGAGCCAGCCACGCTGAGGGGAAGGGAGAGGTTTCCATGCTCAGCCACTCTGGCTCAGGAATTCTGGGAGTTGAAGTCCACGAGTCATAAAAGAGCCAAGGTTGCCTACCCCTGCATTTCCACACCAATTCAATTTATTGTTTTGCTCCAGTCCCCGTTTTCCTTTACGTTTTCTTTAGTTTGAAAATACACAAAAGCTACCAACTTTTTTCTTTTTTTTTTTAAGGTACCGGTGATGAATGTCGGTGGGAGCCTAACTCCCTGCTCTGCCCCCTCCCTGAAAAAAAAGGCCCCTTCTTTTCCCCCCCAGAGGCTGTTGGGAACCTGGCCGCCTGCAGGGAAGAAGCAAAAGTCAGGCTTTTCAGGAAGCGTTGTTTGAAAGCAGTTGGCTCACTCAAAAGAGAGTTTGTCGAAACCCACAATCTGTGCTAAATCAGGGTGTTCCGCTGGAGGGACCGGGGTGGTTTCAGACTCAAATTTCTTCCCATCTGTCCAAATGCTGCTTCAGCAAAATGTTCAGGAACGCTCTCCTGTCTTAGGTAGGATGGGTGTCTGAGGGCATCTCTGCAGGCTTCAGACATCCTTACTTTTGGTGTGTGCATCTCCATGGAGGCCACATGGTTTCGTAGGACTACCAGCAACCTTCCCACCTAAGAAGAAAGAAGTGAGGACTCACAGGTGGTGAGAAAAGGCCCAAAGCCCTCCGGAGGGGCCACTGTATCCCCAAGGAGGGATCTCCAGGCCAGGGATCATGCAGGCTAGATTCATGCAGGTGTAGAAAAACCGACTAACAGAGCTGGAAGGGACGTTACAGGTCATCTAGTCCAACTCCGTGCACAACCAGGAGATCCTGGACCCTTTCAGACAAGGGCTGTCCTTAAAAACTTCCAGTGTTGGAGCACCCACAACATCTGGAGGGAATCCCTCCCATTGATTAATTGTTCTCGTCGTCAGGAGATGTCTCTTTATGAAGGAAGGCAAAGAGACATATGCCAGGATAATGTCTCAGGATCCAATCTGGGTTGGTCCCCCAGGACCCAGAAGTTTGTTTTCCGAGCTTTCAGACTAGGTTGAGGATAATAATAATAATAATAATAATAATAATAATAATAATAATAATAATATCATTCCATCCTGCAATGAGATCTATAATACCATCAAACATCCACATCTGCCTATCCCAGGTCCTGGGTAAGAACTCAACAGGTAGACAAAAATGCCAAATCCAGTCTGAACATCTGGCTGACTGTGCGATGATCTATAATAATAATAATAATAATAATAATAATAATAATAATAATAATAATAATAATAATAATAATAATAATAATATAGTAGTAGTAGTAGTTGTGGTAGTGGTAGTAGTAATAGTGATAATAAAGTTGGAAGGGACCCTGGAGGTCATCTAGTCCAACCCCCTGCTCAGGCAGGAAACTCTATACCATTTCGGATAAATGGCTGTCCAATCTCTTCTTTAAAACTTCCAGTGTTGGAGCATTTACTGCTTCTGGAGGCAGGTTGTTTCACTGGTTAATTGTTCTAACTGTCAGGAAGTTTCTCCTTAGTTCCAGGTTGCTTCTCTCCTTGATGACTTTCCATCTGTTGCTTCTTGTCCTGCCTTCAGGTGCCTTGGAGAAGAGCTTGACTCCCTCTTCTTTGGGGCAGCCCCTGGGATACTGCAACCCTGCTATCCTGTCCCCCCTTGTCCTTCTTTTCATTAAACTAGACATACTCAATTCCAGCAACCGTTCCTTATATGTTTTAGCCTCCAGTTCCTTAATTGTCTTTGTTGCTCTTCTCTGTACTCTTTGGAGCCCATCTTCAGGGAATTTCTCTCCCACCCGAAGGAGAGAAGATCCTGCAATTTCTCCTGAGTTCCGGGTTGTTTCTCTCCTTGATGAGTGTCCATCCATTGCTTCTTGTCCTGCCTTCGGGTGCTTTGGAGATGAACAGAAAAGAAAAGAACAGAATAAAGAGACAATGCCGTACAATGTACGCTCAGAAAAACATCACCGTGCAATACAGCCCAGGGGGTCTGTTGCTTCACCCCCAGTTCAGAGAGAAGTCAGGTTCCCAAATTACACAAGCCTGTTTATGTGGAGACGTTGCACAAGCTTCTGCACCCACACAGCCCCGTCCTGAACTCCAGCACCCCGCAGCCTCTCGCCAGCCCTGTCCTATCACGCCAGCCTTCCTTTCCCACAGGCTAAGAGCCGGAAAGCCACCTGCAAGGGATGGGAGGACTCTCCCGCGGTTCTCAGGAACGGTGGCCAAAAGTTGGAAGACTCTGCGGAGAAGGCCGGGCTTGTGCGAGCAGGCATGGTTTTTCCTACACACTTGTGTGTGTGTGTCTGCGCGTGTCTCGAAACTCCCTTCCCACACACCTCCAGGCGGAATCGCTCCAGAGCGAGGTGCCGTTGGATGCTAGCTGGGAGGCAAAAGTGGAGAAGCTCTTTAGACCAGGGCCCACGAGGAAGGAAGGAAGGAAGGAAGGAAGGAAGGAAGGAAGGAAGGAAGGAAGGAAGGAAGGAAGGAAGGAAGGAAGGAAGGAAGGGTGAAGATGGGGAACCACAGCTAATTTGCACCTTTGCATTAGTTCAATTAGCATAACCCACACCTGGTAATCCTAATGTTGTGGTTTAGAACATCAGCCCAATTTCCTGAAAAAGGTAGTTTTAGAGATAGAATTAATCAGGGCAAATTGCCTGGCTTTCCCTCTGATGCTCACCAGTCTACGATTACAAAATTGTATGTCTAGGACAGGGGTAGGCAACCTTGGCTCTTTTATGACTGGTGGACTTCAACTCCCAGAATTCCTGAGCCAGCCATGCTGAGGGGAAAGGGAGAGGTCTCCAAGCTGAGCCATGCTGGCTCAGGAATTCTGGGAGTTGAAGTCCCCAAGTCATAAAAGAGCCAAGGTTGCCTAACCCTGGTATAGGCCTAGGCCACTTTACGACTTGTGGACTTCAACTCCCAGAATTCCTGAGCCAGCTTGGCTCAGCTTGGAGACCTCTCCCTTTCCCCTCAGCATGGCTGGCTCAGGAATTCTGGGAGTTGAAGTCCACAAGTCATAAAAGAGCCCAGGTTGCCTATCCCTGGTCTAGGAAGAACCGAACTGAACAATGGAACAGAATAGAAAGGAACAGAACAGAATAAGAAAGTGGGAAGGGATCTTGGAGGTCTTCTAGTCCAACCCCCTGCTCAAGCAGGAGATCCTATAAAGATGGAGAGAGGAGGAAATTCTATATTTTTTCATCTATGCTGTTCTCAGTTATGCACACAAATGAAACTGGGAGGGGGAGGAAACTAAAATTAAACAGCTAAACAGAAGCATAAGCTATCCCGCGCTGTGGATCTCCCAGGAGAAAAATGAAACCAAGGCAGAAATACATCTAGAATTCTGCTTGTGAGCCTGGATGAGTTTATGAACCAGCATTTGGGCGACTTCCACAGTGTTATGGAAGCCCTCACTCACGAAACATTCTGATGAACGCTGTGCGGCGACAAATCAAGAACGGTTGTGAAGACCGGTGTAAGTAGGTCAGTGTTACTTAGGTCATCCTGGAACTGCTAGCGGAGCCATCTCTTAGCCCCAGGCCTCGTAAGAAACAGAGAAATGATAGCTAGAATGTGAAGGAGAACTTAAAAGTCTGAAGAGCACATCAGTTTGTCAGTAAGCAAACTCTGAGGTCTACTACTGACTCTTGGGAGGTGCTCAGAAGGTCTGTTCCAGAATCCTGGGAGACTCTGGAAAGAGTGCAGAGAAGAGCAATCAAGATGATCAGGGGACTGAAGGCTAAAACTTACAAGGAACGATTGCTGGAACTGGGTAGGTCTAGTTTAATGAAGAGAAGGACGAGGGGGGACAGGATAGCAGCCTTCCAGTGTCTCAGGGGCTGCCCCAAAGAAGAGGGAGTCAGGCTATTGTCCAAAGCCCCTGAAGGCAGGACGAGAAGCAACGGATGGAAACTCATCAAGGAGAGAAGCAACCTGGAACTCAGGAGAAACGTCCCGACAGTGAGGACAATTAACTAATGGAACAGATTTGCCTCCAAAAGTTATGGGTCCCTTCCAACTCTGTTATTCTGTATTCATGTCACCAGTCCCTGTTTCTTGGTCCACCCCTTGCAAGTGACTCTCATGAGCTCGCAGGAGGAAGTTGCATTCAAAGAGGACCATTTTCATTTTTATTTTTCACTCACTTTTTTGCTGGGAGGAAAAGCAAAGCTCCAGAGGCCTTTAAGCGCTCTAACCAATTCCACCTGTTGCCAAAACTGTGGGCAAACTTTGCTAATTTTTGTCCACCCGAGCCTCTAATTTCATCTTTCCCTTCCTCTCTCTCAACCCAATACGCCAGGGGTGGGGAATCAGAGCCCTTTTACGACTTGTGGACTGCAACTCCCAGGATTCCTGGCTGCCTCAGCCGTTCTGGGAGTTGAAGTCCACGAGTCATAAAAGGGCCACGGTTCCCCACCCCTGCAATACATTATCTTATTTGTTTAGATTAGTTTACCAGATTCCTCTTTGGATCTAAAAGCTGGGTCCTGTTTCTCCTCTCGGTCTCTCGCCGGTTGCCCTCTACTTAATCTTCCTATCTGGATGAGTTATTTCTGTTGATGGTCCATTTATCATGTTTGCTCTCCCTCTGATGAGCTTCCAAGAAGAAAAGAAAATCAGATCCAGACAACTTAGACCGAAAAGCATCCACGATTCATAATTCCTTGTTATTGCTAAAATGCACTCAATCAGAGTTGAACCGTGCTGGCCACCCGCCTCTCCTGCATTCCCTGGCCATCTTTCCTGGCTTCTTCAGAGCTCTTTCAAGCAGCTTCCAAAATGCCCCCCTTCTTCTTCTGCAGGCATTACTCAGGTTTTGGTTGAAGGCAAAGCTCAGCGCTGTCTAGGTTAGCTGTTCATAAGCAGACCCTCCGTCCTTATTTGTGGGACGGCCAACATTGTGCTTGAACAGAGACCTTGTGGTCTGGGGTAATCCCAGAGAGACGAGGCAGGATCCAAAGCACATCCGAAGCCCCGACCACCTCGTAGTCTCCTTCTCTGAAGGTGCTCTTCACCCACATCAACGTTGATCTTTATGAGGTTGGGGCAGAAGGGGTGCCTAACCGCCAATAACTGCAGCCCAATAAATGAAGAGACTCGGTAACCAAGAGGGATCCACCTGGAGTGTTAATACCACTTTACAAGGCCCTATTTGGAATATTGCATCCAGTTTTGGTCACCACGATGTAAAAAAAGAGGTTGAGACTCTGGAAAGAGTGCAGAGAAGAGCAACAAAGATGATCAGGAGACTGGAGGCTAAAGCATATAAGGAACGGTTGCTGGAATTGGGTATGTCTAGTTTAATGAAGAGAAGGACAAGGGCGGACATGATAGCAGTCTTCCAATATCTCAGGGGCTGCCCCAAAGAAGAGGGAGTCAAGCTATTCTCCAAAGCGCCTGAAGGCAGGACAAGAAGCAACGGATGGAAACTCATCAAGGAGAGGATCAACCTGGAAGTAAGGAGAAATTTCCTGACAGCGAGAACAATTAGTGGAACGACTCGCCTCCAGATGTTATGGGTGCTTCAACACTGAAGGTTTTTAAGAAGAGCCTGGACAACCATTTGTCTGAAATGCTATAAAGTCTCCTGCCTGAGCAGAGGGTTAGACTAGAAGACCTCCACAACTCTGTTATTCTGTGATTCTCTTCAAAGGACTCTCGGAGCAAAACAGCCGTTGCCCATTATGGCTTAAATGTTCAGAAGACTGTCCTAAATATACCCGTAGTTTTGTTGAGGTCTCTTGACTTCAACCCAAAATGAGTTGAGTTGCCTCCTGAGGGCTTTTTCTGGAATGGAGCTTCGTTCCAGGCAGAAACAGAGAGGAAGGTCTGGGCTTAGGGGCCACAGAAAGGCGTGATGGCCATCATCCTGTTCGTGGAGAAGTGTGCTCAGCTTTCAGGATACGGCGTCAGGAAGGCATGTCTGCTAGCATGAAAGGCGATGTTGGGTTGTAGGCACAGACGGGTGCAGCTTGGATCTGAGTTGGGTTTCCACTCTAGCAGGGATGGTTCCTACTCAGCTTCCACATCACATGCACCCTTCCTTAGAAAATCATGATAAATAGCATGGAGCAGTCTCAGTCTGCTCTTGAGAAGGCCAGATCCTGAAGTTGAAACTCAAGTCCTTTGGCCACCTAATGAGAAGGAAGGACTCCCTGGAGAAGAGCCTGATGTTGGGAAAGATGGAGGGCAAGAGAAGAATGGGACAACAGAGAAGGAGTGGGCTGGATGGAGTCCCTGAAGCAGGAGGCGTGAGCTTAGATGGACTCCAGAAGATGGCAGAGGACAGGAAGGCCCTGGAGGAACGTGGTCCATGGGATCGCGATGGGTCGGACACAACTTCTCAACTAACAACAACAAATTCTCAGATACCTTGGACCAGAGGATAGAGGTAGACCTTGACTTAGGACCACAATTGAGCCAAATTTTCTGTTGCTAAGAGAGACATTTCTTGAGTGTTGCCCCATTTTATGGCGTTTCTTGCCACAGCTGTTCCATGAATCACTTCAGTTGTTAAGTTAGTAACACAGTTGTTAAGTAACTCTGGCTTCCCCCTTGACTTTGCTTCTCAGAAGTCACCCTCGCCGGACACTGCGACTATCCTAAATACGAGTCAGTTGCCAAGCGTCTGACTCTTGATCACATAACCCTGGGGATGCCACAACGGTCATAAGTATGAAAATGATTGATAAGTCACGTTTTTCAGTGCCGTTGTAACTCCAAACAGTCCCTATTGTTGCACGTCAAGGGCTACCTGCACTTTATTTATAAAAGAGGGAGGAAGAGGTGGAAACTGCACGTGGAACTCTTTGCCATTGGGATCTAATCCTCCTCTCCCAAGAAACCTGCCAATCCTGACTCCATCTTTCATCTGCATGCATGAATAAACCAGAGGTCTGGACATGTTTTGAGTCTTCCTGGGCGGATCTTCGGCCAATGGTCAGAGCTGGCCAAGCCTGGAAGCGCCATCCATGGTTTCCTCGGAGTGGAAGTGAACCTCGTTACGGGCTTGTTCCTCTTTCAAGAAAGTGGAGTTTGTAACTAAGGGATCTCCTTGGTTCCCACCAGTGCCAGTTCAGGGGCTTTCAGCGTTGGCAGGAAGTGTCAAGACGGAGCAATCAAGCAACTTGGCTTACCCGCAATCTGGCCCCTGTCTGTCCAACATCACATGAAACAGAGCGACGTGAAGCAATCTGAGAACGAGTCGATTTAAATTTGCTTGTGGTTCAGACAGCAAACACAGTCGCTGCCTGCCCTCCAGAAAACTCTGGAAGGCACGATAAATAACACCGGATCTGCTGGGAACGTTTTCTGGAAGGAACGAAAAGAGACACGAACTTCTCAAGCAATGTAAACAGCCCACCATCAGAGGACCCCACAAGCAGGGCGTGGAGGCAGACGATGTGAGAGATGGCCCAAGAAACGCCAGAATGGGGGCGGGACTACGAGACTACTGAACTGCTGAAGAAAGAGGAGAAGACAATCCCCACCAAGTAGATCCTTGAGGAAAACAGAGATCAAAAGGACCTCAGAGATCACAGAGCGGAAACCTCCCCAGGGGCCAGGAAAACAGAGGAGGAAGCCAAAGGAGGACTTCATGGTTGGCCTACTTCTCCATAATCATGAGGATAGACAGCCCAGAGAGCTCATCCAGGGGAGAAAAGTTGTTTTGGGAGGCCTCTTTGCTCTTGGGTCTAGGAAACCAGACTGAAGAAGGTCTTGTAAGATTTTGCAGCTACCAGTGGACTAAGCCCACCTGTAACCGAGGTGGACAATGGCTGGTTTTCTATCAAAAAGGCTGAATTACCTCCAGGTTGATCTGTTCGGGGCTCCAAGGTGGGCAGGGCATATGTAAGCCATGATTGAGTCCATAAGTGACAGCTAGAAGACAATGTTCAGGGTTACTCTGTGACTAATAAAAGAGAAGAGTTGAATTGTGGGGTCCTTGGTCCTTTAGAAGCTGTCACAGGGAAGAGGAGGGGGTCGACCTATTTTCCAAAAGATCTGAAACCAGAACAGGAAGCAATGGATGGAAACTAACCAAGGAGAGAAGCAACCTGGAACTAAGGAGAAACTTCCTGACAGTGAGGACAATTCACCAGTGGAACGACTTGCCTCCAGAAGTTGTGGGTGCTCCATCGCTGGAGGTTTTTAAGAGGAGACTGGACAGCCATTTGTCTGAAATGGTGTAGGGCAGGGGTAGACAACCTTGGCTCTTTTATGGCTTGTGGACTTCAACTCCCAGAATTCCCAGAACTCCCATGCTGGCTCAGGAATTCTGGGAGTTGAAGTCCATGGGTCATAAAAGAGCCAAGGTTGCCTACCCCTGGTATAGGGTCTCCTGTTGAGCAGGAGGTTGGACTAGAAGACCTTAAAGGTCCCTTTCATCCTTATGATTCTATTATGCTCTGTTCTGTTCTGTTCTGTTCTGTTCTACCCTACCCTACCCTATCCTATCCTATCCTATCCTGTGCGGAGATTTATTGCGCAATCCTTCTGCATTTGAGCCCAGTCACCTACCTTCATGCTACTCTCACCCCCCCAGTTTGGAAAGATGGGCCTGGAGGAGCCCCTAATATCAATCTGAGCATTCGAAGGAACAGAGGCCAGCTTCTTCTCTGTGGGATACCGGTGGAGGAGACGGTGCCCAGCCACTGCAGGCACCGCTAGGAATCGCCAGGAGCCAAGGCAAACTCACCCCCCACCATCACTCCTCCAACCCAACCAGTTCAGGTTGCAAGGCCTCTGGAAGAATCAGCCTCCCCTTCACGTGTTCTGGGTCAGGGCCTTGGCCCGCGAAACGGGTTCCTTCCTGTCTCCAATGAAGCGTAGCCCCCAAAGGCTTTCCCAGAAGAAGGCTGAGGTATCTCTGACGGGAAGGGCAGCCACACCGGCAAAGCCAGGCCCCTTCCAGGCCTGCCAGACTGTTTCCAAGCCTCCCCATTCTGAGGGTTTCTGGTTTCTGCGGAGTTGAACGGACTCATTTCAGCTGCCGGTTCCCCTAAGGGGGGAGCCCCATGGCCGGAGGATACGTTTCAGGAGGGCTGAGCCCACCCATCCCTGCCGAAGCTGCAGAAACAAGGATTTCTTTTGACTTCCTTCACCAGTGGGAGCTGACCCTCGGGGGGGGGGGAAAGGGAAGCGGTGCAGGAAAGACAGAGGGAAAGGGGGCCAGATTCAGACTAACAGAGTTGGGAGGAGCCTTGGAGGTCTTCTAGTCTAACCCCCCGCTGAAGCAGGAGACCGTATACCAGGGGTAGGCCACCTTGGCTCTTTTATGACTCATGGACTTCAACTCCCAGAATTCCTGAGCCAGCCATGCTGAGGGAAAAGGGAGAGGTTTCCACGCTCAGGAATTCTGGGAGTTGAAGTACACAAGTCATAAAAGAGCCAAGGTGGCCTACCCCTGGCCTAGGGCCTAGGCCTCTTTATGACTCATGGACTTCAACTCCCAGAATTCCTGAGCCAGCCATGCTGAGGGAAAAGGGAGAGGTTTCCACGCTCAGGAATTCTGGGAGTTGAAGTCCACGAGTCACAAAAGAGCCAAGGTGGCCTACCCCTGGCCTAGGGCCTAGGCCTCTTTATGACTCATGGACTTCAACTCCCAGAATTCCTGAGCCAGCCATGCTGAGGGAAAAGGGAGAGGTTTCCACGCTCAGGAATTCTGGGAGTTGAAGTACACAAGTCATAAAAGAGCCAAGGTGACCTACCCCTGGCCTAGGGCCTAGGCCTCTTTATGACTCATGGACTTCAACTCCCAGAATTCCTGAGCCAGCCATGCTGAGGGAAAGGGAGAGGTTTCCAAGCTGAGCCATGCTGGCTCAGGAATTTTGGGAGTTGAGGTCCAGGAGTCATAAAAGAGCCAAGGTTGCCTACCCCTGGCCTAGGCTTAGGCTGCTTTATGACTCATGGACTTCAACTCCCAGAATTCCTGAGCCAGCATGGCTCAGCTTGGAAACCTCTCCCTTTCTCCTCAGCATGGCTGGCTCAGGAATTCTGGGAGTTGGTCCACAAGTCATAAAAGAGCCAAGGTTGCCTATCCCTGATTCTATACCATTCTGGACAAATGGTCATCCAATCACTTCTTGAAAAGCTCCAGTGATGGACCACCCAACAACTTCTGAACAGAATAACAGGATAACAAAGTTGGAAGGGACCTTGGAGGTCTTCTGGTCCAACCCCCTGCTCAAGCAAGAGACCCTATAATATGCCAGACAAATGGATGTCCAGTCTGTTATTAAAAGAGAGGAGCTGTGGTGGTGCAGGATTGCAGGCAAACTCCGGCCAGCTTATAATACTGAAAAGACCAAAATGATACAAAGCTCAAACTCAACTGGATTTGGGATTCTGACTGGTCTGGTGTCCTCACCTCCTGCTACTGAAAGGGCTTTTTTTGTGTGTGTGACTTCTCACTCCCCTGGTCTAGTTTAGGAAGAAAGAGAATATTTAGTATTTTGTGTTTGTTTAGCATTTCAGCTCGCCAGCCATGGGCCTGGATCAGCTCTCGTGAAAGTGCCCTGGAGACACAGTCCTGTATCCTGTTGACTCACTGCTAGAGTTTTGCCTTGGGGTCATTTGTTTCAAGAATAGATTTGACTTTTTTGAGAAAACCAAACAAAAATAACAGTAATCCAATAAGAGCTCTGAAAGCTTCTGATCCCAACAGAAGCTGAGACCGTGATGCCCGAGGTTGGCAATGGAAGACGTCCTGCACTTCAGAAGAAGGAGACAGGGCCACAGAATTATTGTGGGAATAGTTGCTGGAATTGGGGATGTCTAGTTTAACAAAGAGAAGGACAAGGATAGCAGTGTTCAGTATCTCAGGGGCTGCCCCAAAGAAGAGGGAGTCAAGCTATTCTCCAAAGCACCTGAAGGCAGGACAAGAAGTAACGAATGGAAACTAACCAAGGAGAGAAGCAACCTGGAACTAAGGAGAAACTTCCTGACAGTTAGAACAATTAACCAGTGGAACCACCTGCCTCCAGAACCGATGAATGCTCCAACACTGGAAGTTTTTAAAAAAGAGAATGGACAGACATTTGTCCGAAATGGTGTAGGGTTTCCTGCTTGAGCAGGGGGTTGGATTAGATGACCTCCAAGGTCCCTTCCAACTTTATTATTATTATTATTATTATGGATCATTGCACAGTCAGCCAGATGTTCAGATTGGATTTGGCATTTTGTCTACCTATCAAGTCCTTACCCAGGACCTGGGATAGCCAGATGTGGATGTTTGATGGTATCACAGATATCGTCGCAGGATGGAAGCAGTTCCTAGTCAGGCCGCCTTTTGCAATTGACTAATTATTATTATTATTATTACTATTATTATTATTATTATTATTATTATTATTATTATTATTATTATTATTATTATTACTTCTTGTGCTGTCATGGAGAAGCAGGTGTCAGGCAGAGATGACGTTTATGAAAATCCCCCCGGTTTGGAGACAATCCCTTGGCCCAGTGCTCGGGCACTGTAGAGGGAGAAGCGCCCAAAGCCTTCCAGAATTGGAACCACACGAAGTCGGAAGGGCCCTTGATGATGTTCAAGTCCAGTTCCCCTGGCCCCGCGTGAAGAACCCTCCGCAATGTCTCTTTTAACTTGTGCTTGAAAAGATGCCCAAACGAACAAGGCCCATCCATGAACACCAAGCAGCCGACAGAAGACAGGATGAAAACTCCTTCCTTGCACAAGCCACGGACAGACTTAACCCCAGTTTCAAATGCTGGTGAATTCCTGGAAGCCTGGCAGCCAGACAAATCGACCATCAACAGGCACAAAGAGATAAACAACCTCTACATACCATTCAAAAGAGACAATGAAAAAGCCAGAACGGAAACAAAAAGATCAAAAATCCTCCTCACCAAAACCATCACCCAGGTAAGCAGAGATTAACACCAAGCAGTAAACCATACTCTACTCCAATCAAGTATCTGCCAACGCAGTAAACAACAGCTTAATCAAGGAACCACTAAGACCCTCCCACCAACACTGACAGGATAAGACATTTGTGTATAGACAACAAAGCCCACTCCTTCCTAGCACTGAGGATGTTATCTAGTTGGGTCAGGAAATGTCTGCAAAAAAATATCCAGCTCAGAGAACACCAAGGACCCCACAGTCCTCCTCCTCCTCCTCCTCCTCCTCTCCCGCCCTCCCACCTCCCTTCCTCCTCCTCCTCCTCCTCCTCCTCCTCCTCCTCTCCCGCCCTCCCACCCTCCCACCTCCCTTCCTCCTCCTCCTCCTCCTCCTCCTCCTCTCCCGCCCTCCCACCTCCCTTCCTCCTCCTCCTCCTCCTCTCCCGCCCTTCCTCCTCCTCCTCCTCCTCCTCTCCCACCCTCCCACCTCCCTTCCTCCTCCTCCTCCTCCTCTCCACAAACCCCACTTCCTTCTAGCACTGATGATGTTCCTCTGCCTCCTCCTCCTCTTGTCTGCAAACCCTCCTTCTACCACTGATGATGTTCCCTAGTTGGGTCATAAAACGTCTGCCAGAAAACAACCCAGCTCAGAGAGCACCCAGGACCCCACAAGAATCAAATCTTCAAATGGGGCAGAAAAACCAAAGGCTTTTTCTCAAAAGTCTCCCAGGATCCAGAATCTGCACATTTCCTTGTTTATTTACTTACTTATTAAAGTTATACACGTGTGCAGTTATCTGCTCCATCACTGGGAGAGAGACTGGGCAGCCATTTGTCTGGAATGGGAGAGAGTCTCCTGCTTGAGCAGGGGGTCAGATTAGAAGATCTCCAAAGTCCCTTCCAACTCTGTCATTCTGTAATTCTGCTTCATAACTCCATTCAAGTGCCCAACACACACCAAAAGAGCTTCTTCATGTGCAGAACCTTCTGCCAAGGGCACCCAACCTGGAAGATATGTGGAAATTCCCAGGCGGGACATGAGTATGTGCAATTTTTAGGGGGAAAAAAACTACATTTTGAAAATGTAGTAATTTTCCAATAAATCTCATGGCCTGGGAAGATGGTGGGCGGACGGGAGGGAAGGAAGGAAGATGCTGCAAAGATGAAGGGCAGATTCCCGGATTCTTCAGATCTTTTGATCTGTCACTCTACCACCAAATTGATCTCTCTCTCTCTTTTTTTTTTTTAATGCTTCCACAGCTTGGAATTATTCATCCTCTTTTAAGCCCCAAACCAGAAAAATGTGGGGGGACTTAACTCTCTGGGCTGCTTATTTAGACAACTTCCTTACAACATGTCTTAAGCAACCCAGAGTCACCTTGAGGGATATGGGCAACAAACAAATGTCAATAACAACAACAAGAAGAAGAAGAATAGAATAGAATAGAATAGAATAGAATAGAATAGAATAGAATAGAATAGAATAGAATAGAATAGAATAGAATAGAATAAAGAATGGAATAATAGAATAGAATAGAATAGAATAGAATAGAATAGAATAGAATAGAATAGAATAGAATAAGGAATGGAACAATAGAATAGAATAGAATAGAATAGAATAGAATAGAATAGAATAGAATAGAATAGAATAGAATAGAATAGAATAGAGCTGGAAGGGACCTTGGAGGTCTTCTAGTCCAGCCCCCTGCTCAGGCAGGAGAACCTATACCATCTCAGACAAGTGACTGTCCAGTCTCTTCTTAAAAATCTCCAGTGATGGAGCGCCCACGATTTCTGGTGGCAAGCTGTTCCACTGGTTGATAATAATAAAAAATAATAGAAGAGCATATTTTGAGCACAGGTTGACAGGCTTTTCTGATTTCTGGTCTGACTCTGGATCAAGATGATCATGTGAACCTGCTACGTTAGGATCCTAGAAAGCAGATTTAATATAACCTCCATCTCAGCACCAAATTTTGAAGGAGGCCATCATCTTATCTCTTCGTCTCCCTCCATCTCTTCTCCAGGGACAGGATGCCTTTTTTGCATACGGTAATTTTGCATCTTCCTGCTTGTTTATCGCCTTCCTTCAAACCGTGTTGTCAGTACAGGAAGTCCTCACTTTGCGTCTATAACCAAGCCTGAAATTTCCACTGTAAATCATGATGATCATAAGTCAAGGCGCTCACAAGATCGAATCTGATTTGATGACGATTTTGGCGTGAAGTAAACGCCACCGTCATTAAGTAGATCAGTGTGTTCCTATGGACGTTTTTGGCCAGAAATTAAATGAAAGGGCCGGAAATTGGCAAAAACAAAATCGTAAATCACGGCCATGTGACCACAGAATGCTGCAGCCAGTCGTAAAGGTGATCCAGATGCCAAACACCCAAGATGCTGTCACATGGCCCTGGGGGTGTATGCAGCTGTATGCAGAATTTGAGAACTGGGTCATAAGTAGTTTTGGGGGGGGCGGAGGTTCGTCACGGCTTCGAACGAGGACTACGTGAACAAGGCAGAAGACTCCAGGTGAAATCTCACCCGAAGCCTGGGTACCATCTCTTGATGCAGCTCAAAACAGCATTTGGTGTTTTGCTTGATTCTGCTGCATCGTTCTGGGGGTGAAGCTTTAATTTTGTGGCCTACAAAAACCCCAAATCATACACAGATGAAAACAGAGTTTGAAGGGACTTTGGAAGTCTTCTAGTTAATCCTTCTGCTCACGCAGGAAAACCTAGAGCAGGCGTAGGCAACCTTGGCTCTTTTATGACTCGTGAACTTCAACTCCCAGAATTCCTGAGCCAGCATGGGGGAACTATGGCCCCTTCATGACTTGGGGACTTCAACTCCCAGAATTCCTGAGCCAGCCATGCTGAGGGGAAAGGGAGGTTTCCAAGCTGACCCATGCTGGCTCAGGAATTCTGGGAGTTGAAGTCCAGGACTCATGAAGGGGCCATAGTTCCCCCATGCTGGCTCAGGAATTCTGGGAGTTGAAGTCCACCAGTCATAAAAGAGCCAAGGTGGCCTACCTCTGGCTTAGGCCTAGGCCGCTTTATGACTCGTGGACTTCAACTCCCAGAATTCCTCAGCCAGCATGGCTGAGCTTGGAAACCTCTCCCTTTCCCCTCAGCATGGCTGGCTCAGGAATTCTGGGAGTTGAAGTCCACACGTCATAAAAGAGCCAAGGTGGCCTACCCCAGCCGTAGACCATTTCAGACAAATGGCTGTCCAGTCTCTTCTTAAAAACCACCAGTGATGGAGCACCCACAACTTCTGGAGGCAACTTCTGTTCCACTGGTTAATTGTCTTCACCGTCAGGAAGTTTCTCCTTAATCCCAGGTTGCTTCTCTCCTTGATGAGTTTCCATCTGTTGCTTCTTGTCCTGCCTTCTGGTGCTTTGGAGGATAGGTTGAACCCCCTCCTCTTCTTTGGGGCAGCCCCTGAGATATTGGAACACTGCTTTCATGTCAATCCTCATCCTTCTTTTCATTAAACGTGACCGTGACACACATTGCTGTCAAGCCAGGTGTCAACCACGTTGTATACGCCCTTGTTTGGTCCTGCCACCTGCACAGCATCCCTGTGTCTCTTACAAATCCACGTCTTTCTTTTGGCCTGGCCTTCCTCGCCCCCATCAACATAATCCTCCTCTGTCTTGTGGGGTATGACCTACCCCACCCACTTGGTTGCCTCCTGCAAGTCATCCAAATAATTTACAAAGATATTAAGTAACGCTGAGCCAATCCTGTTGGGTGGCTCGCCAACTGAGTTCATCAAAACCAGATTTTGTTTGGAAAATGCAGGAAGTCTGTACCACAAAGCAAGAGTTACAAAACTTTGGGTCTCAATTTAGAGATTTGTTATGGAATCAGATCCACATCCCAGAAGCAATAAGGAGCGAATGTCGACGGCGATTCTCAGCCTGGCTGTCCCAAAAGTGCTTTTTCTAAAAAGGCAACGGGACGTCCTTGGGTTTTTTTCCCTTGAAAACATTTCACTTCTCATCCAGGAAGCTTCCTCAGTTCTGTGCACAACAGTACAAGGGAACTGGGCTGAAGAACTCTCCAGAATAAAATTCACTTTTGTGCAGAGTCCAACTATTGGAAACATTTGTCTCTGCTCGTTGACTTCGGCCTGTTGTGGTGTAAGGGAAACAGGCCCCGTGATCCTGGGGAAGAAAATGACCGATGGTCAAAACATTCAAGGAGTACATCGGCTCAACTTCCTAGCCAGGAAAATTCCAAAGTATGTACAATGGAGTTACAAAACTGTGACCTTCTGTTTCAGGGATCTTCCAACTTGGCCCTTTGATGACTTGTGGACTTCAACTCCCAGAATTCCTCAGCCAGGCACGCGTGCCTGGCTGAGGAATTCTGGGAGTTGAAGTCCACAAGTCATCAAAGGGCCAAGTTGGAAGACCTCTGCTTTATTTGATGGTGACATACTCAACCAAGATGCCAAGATGTTGGTTTCAACCAAGAAACCTGATTTCTGCCAAAAAAAAAAAAACCTAAGATGCTTTGGGTCCTCCAGGTGTTGCCCCTCCTAGCCTGATCTTCTGGAAACCCCAAAAGAATCTCTTGTCCCACCCCGTATTCTGGCAATGTATGTTTGCATTTGCCCTGGAGCAATTCTAGACCTGTGTGGGCAACGGGCTGTTTCCTTCTTCCCCCGTCATCTTAATTGCCTTTCCTGTCCCAATCCATCAGAAGCAGGATCTGAGAAGGAGCTAGCAACCTTGGCTCTTTTACGACTCATGGACTTCAACTCCCAGAATTCCTGAGCCAGCATGGGGGAACTATGGCCCCCTCATGACTCGTGGACTTCAACTCCCAGAATTCCTGAGCCAGCATGAGGGAACTATGGCCCCTTCATGACTCGTGAACTTCAACTCCCAGAATTCCTGAGCCAGCATGGGGGAACTATGGTCCCCTCATGACTCGTGGACTTCAACTCCCAGAATTCCTGAGCCAGCATGGCTCAGCTTGGAAACTCTCCCTTTCCCTTCAGCATGGCTGGCTCAGGAATTCTGGGAGTTGAAGTCCACGTCATAAAAGAGCCAAGGTTGCTTACCCCTGCACTAGGCCATGAATGGGGGGCAGGGAAACTCCAGGGGACTCGAGGCTAAAACATACGAAGAACGGTGGCTGGTATTGGGAATGTCTAGTTTAAGGAAGAGAAGGACGAGGGGGGACAGGATAGCAGCCTTCCAGTATCTCAGGGGCTGCCCCAAGGAAGAGGGAGTCAAGCTATTCTCCAAAGCACCTGAAGGCAGGACAAGAAACAACAGATGGAAACTAATCAAGGAGAGAAGCAACCTGGAACTAAGGAGAAACTTCCTAATAGTGAGGACAATTAACCAGTGGAACCACCTGCCTACAGAAGTTCTGAATGCTCCAACACTGGAGGTTTTCAAGAAGAGACTGGACAGCCATTTGTCTGGAATGGTATAGGATCTCCTATTTGAGAGGGGGGTTAGACTAGAAGACCTCCAAGGTCTCTTCCAACTTTATAATTCTGAAGCATCTGGTGTACCACCTGCCAAGGATCTAGGCCGTGGATCCTGAAGTGATTTCCAGGCCACGGAAGGGCCACTGAGCACAGCTCCAGAACTTGGAAAGGCTGGGAAATTGGCAAAGAGGCTTGCAAGGTAGGCGTGGGGGAACGGAGGAGCGAGTTCTTGAATTATGGTGCTCAGATTTATGTTCCTGGGACTCCATGTATTTCACTTGGAGGGAAGAGGGAAAGGAATGAATATACACCGACTGGCTGCATATGGCTGCCGGCTGGCCAATAAATAACCCTGCATTTGGACGTGCCTATGCAAATAAGCGCAGGAGACGATGAGTTTGTTGACACCAACTTTGATTTAAAAAGACGGACGTCTAGCAAAATATACTGATATATCTAATACTTTTCTTTTAAGTTCCCCATGGGGAAGCTACCCTATGAGCCACAGACAAAGTCAGTTCTCTTTCTTACAGAGAGTAGATATTAACAGAAGGTAAACTTGCTGGGCGATGGCGTTGCGCATCGGGCCCCACATCCCAGAGTTTAGTTCTGTCCTGGCTCCATTTGGAGAGCATCACAAGGACGAGATCAGAGGAGTCACTGGAAGTGTTCTCGTACTAGCAAGGGACACTTTCAGATTTCAATAAAGGAGAATATTTGTAGCTCAAGGTTGAAATGAGGGGTCCTTGGTGCTCTCTGAGCTGGGTGGTTTCCCTGCAGATGTTTCATGACCCAGACTAGGTAACAACATCAGTGCTAGAAGGGAGGGGAGTTCATGGAGAGGAGGAGGAGGGGGGAGGAGAAGGAGAAGAAGAAAGAAAGAAAGAAAGAAAGAAAGAAAGAAAGAAAGAAAGAAAGAAAGGAAGGAAGGAAGGAAGGAAGGAAGGAAGGAAGGAAGGAAGGAAGGAAGGAAGGAAGGAAGGAAGGAAGGAAAAGAAGAAGGAAGGAAGGAAGGAAGGAAGAAAGAAAGAAAGAAAGAAAGAAAGAAAGAAAGAAAGAGGAGGAAGAAAGAGAAGAAAGAAAGAAAAAGAGCGGAAGGAAGAAAGAAAGACGAAAGAAAAGAAAGAGAAGAAGGAAGGAAGGAAGGAAGGAAGGAAGGAAGGAGGAAGGAGGAAGGAAAGGAAGAAAGAAAGAGAAAGAAGAAAGAGGAAGGAAGGAAGGAGAAGAAGAAAGAAAGAAAGGAAAGAAGAAAAGAAAGAAAGAAAGAAGAAAAGAGAAGGAAAAGAAAGAAAGAAAAAAGAAAGGAAGGAAGGAAGGAAGGAAGGAAGAAGGAAGGAAGAGGAAGGAAGGAAGGAAGGAAGGAAGGAAGGAAGGAAGGAAGGAAGGGAAGGAAGGAAGGAAGGAAGGAAAAAAAAAGAGAAAGAAAGAAAGAAAGAAAAAAAGAAAGAAAGAAAGAGAAAAGAAAGAAAGGAAGGAAGGAAGGAAGGAAGGAAGGAAGGAAGGAAAGAAGGAAGGAAGGAAAAGAAAAAGGAAGGAAGGAAGGAAGGGAGGGAAGGAAGGAAGAAAAAAGAAAGAAAGAAAGAAAGAAAGAAAGAAAGAAAGAAAGAGGGAGGGAGGAAGGAAGGAAGGAAGGAAAAAAGAAAGAGAAAAAAGAAAGAAAGAAAGAAAGAAAGAGGAAGGAAGGAAGAAAAGAAAGAAGGAAGGAAGGAAGGAAGGAAGGAAGGAAGGAAGGAAGGAAGGAAGGAAGGAAGGAAGGAAGGAAAAAAGAAAGAGAAAGAAAGAAAGAAAGAAAGAAAGAAAGAAAGAAAGAAAGAAAGAAAGAAAGAAAGAAAGAAAGAAGAAAGAAAGAGATGGAGGAGGAGAGGAAGAAAGAAAGAAAAAGAGAGAGAAAGAAAGAAAGAAGGAAGGAAGGAAGGAAGAAAGAGGAGGAGGAGGAGGAGGAGGAGGAGGAGGAGGAGGAGGAGGAGGAGGAGGATTGTAGTATCTGAGCTGGGTAGTTTTCCTGCACACATTTCATGACCCAAACTAGCTAACATCATTAGCACAAGATGTTAAGTGATGGTGTTATCTAATTTGGGCAATGAAACATCTACAAGAAAACCAAAGAGCACCAAAGGCCCTTCATTTTCATAGTTCTTTTTTATATATATTTTATGAAGCCTATTGTATACGCTGGCTTTCTCCGAGGGCCTAAGGACTCCTCCCTCTAGCCCAGGACGGTTGAGGTGGTAGCGTATTGAGAAGAAGGCCACAATACCACAAAAGGGCCATTGACCTTTGTTCCTTACACAAGGTATCTTTTAGTAGACAACTACAATGTCAGAACCAATAGCAATTTATGGCTCTGGATTAGCCAGGAGTGGCCTCAACACAACTGCATTCCACTTCGGGCCTTGCACCCAGCCTGCCTGCTGGAGCTAAAAAGACCCAATGGACCTCTAAGACCCTTTTAACACCTCTGGGAGCCTTCCCCCCTCCAGACCGTCTCCCTTCCCTCGTAGTTCATGGCAGGATGGCAGCTGGCGAACACGAAGCTCAAACATTTGATGGCAGCTCAGACAATGAGAAAGCTAGGCCAGTGTTGTCTATCAGTTGTGCTTCTATCTGGTGTTGTCCTGTAAAAGCAAAGAGAGCTTAAGGATGGATCTTGGTTTTCATCCGGCTTCCAGCGAGCCTCCCCGTCTACGTTCCCAAGAAGTTTCACTTGGAGGCGTTCCCACCTTTGTTGGAAAGGTCTATCCATTCCTCCACACCTTTCTCAACAGAAGACCTTCCCACTTGAGACAAGAGATAAGATCTCAGGGTGAATGGTTGGTAAAGGCAATTAAACAAGGAGGGCACAGCTCTTCCATCAGCCGTGGCATGGACACTGGGCCAAGTCAAAGTTCTTTCTCAATCACAGGAACTACGAGGTGTGTCAGCAAACATCCCCAGCTCCACCACTTGCTGGAAAAACCACAGGACAGGTTTACAAACAAGATTCTTCCACAGACAGAACAGACAGCAGTAAAGACAAAGAAGAGGCAGTCAACCTATTCTCCAAAGCGCCAGAAGGCAGGACAAGAAGCAACAGATGGAAACTAATCAAGGAGAGAAGCAACCTGGAACTAAGGAGAAACTTCCTGACAGTGACAACAATTAATCAGTGGAACAGCTTCCCTCCAGAAGTTGTAGCTGCTCCATCACTAGAGGTTTTTAAGAAGAGACTGGATAACCAACCCCTAGCACTGTTGATGTTACCTAGTCTGAGTCATGAAACGACTGCAAGAAAACCACCCAGCTCAGAGAGCACCTCAAGGACCTCTCATTTCAACCCTGAGCTACAGAGGTTCTCCTTTATTGATTGGACAACCTTTGGGTGAAGGTGTAGGGTTTCCTGCTTGAGCAGGGGGTTGGTCTAGAAGACCTCCAAGGTCCCTTCTAACTCTGTTATTCATTAAAGAGGCAAAAAGCCCCATGGCTAAACATGAGGAAGAACATGAGGAAGTGCACCACGGTCTCCAATTAAATATCATGGAGATGCAAAGCTCGGAAAGAAATATTTAGCTGAGCCTTTGCAGAATACAGCTTGCAGTCTTAGAAGGTTCTGGCACATGGGCACCTTCAGGAGGGGAAAGGGAACAAATGACATCACACCTGTCATGATGTAACTGCAGCGCAAATGACATGAATGATGCACTGTAGATCAGGGGTATCCAAACTTGGCAACTTTAAGACTTGTGGACTTCAACTCTTGTGCTGGCTGGGGAATTTTCAGAGTTGAAGTCCACAAGTCTTAAAGTTGCCAAGTTTGGATGAGCCCGCTGTAGATCATTCATAATGTCACAACTTACACCGCTGGGTTTCATTGGTGCCATGGCAACAAGACCCATGTGGTGTACTCTTTCTTCTTCCCAATGTCTCATCAACTTCAACCTGGTCAATGTCCAGGAAGCTTTTACAGGGAGACTTACTCAACCAGGAAGCTCCAGTTGAGGTAACCCCATGACTTCCAGATCCTGCAATGTTCGTGGAGACCTCAGTTTGTCCACTTCTGCTCCAGAGACCAGAGAAGACCCACACACTAGAAGGAAGTCAACCTGCAGATAGATTAAAAAAACAGCCTTTTCATGTTTCTTGAAGGAGACTTACCAATTAGTCTGACCTTCTGCCTTGTCCAGATGGTTTGGCTGCTGCGGTCACTTCCTGTCAAAAACTGTCGGGCTTTATTGAAGTTTCTCTGGGTCTCTTTCTCTGCAAAGTCTTCTTTTGAGCCTCATTTCACATGACTTTCTCAGAGGTGACCTGTTCTAGCTGAAACCCAGTAAAGGATGAATGAAGCCTATTTACATCTGAAAAAGTTTTGAAGCCTTCTAGTTTGTCTAAAGTTACTAAAAGTGAACATGGCCCTTGCCCTTTCTGTTGTTCATCTGTCACAATAGCTCTTCTCTTAGAAAAGTCATTATTATTCCTTTTTTTATTATTATCCAATTATTAAGCCATTATCATGAAATCCGATGCAAATATAGACCAGCGATCTTGATGGGAGGACTGCCCATTGACTTCATCCACCCATGGGCAAAACGGGGCTGTGTGTTCAAGAGAAACGTGGGAAGATGTGCCTGGGAAATGAGTCACTCATTCATTGGGAGGGTTAATTGTCTCTGGAGAGAAGGAAGTTGTTCCATGAACACAACAGACCCCGGACTCTGCTTCCAGGACTTGAGAAATTCATAAGTGCCTTTCAACGCAGGAAACCAATTACTGATGGCTAATACGATGTCCTCCTTGAGGCTTCTGCTCATCATCTGTAGCATCTTCCTCTGGAGCTTCCACGTGTCAAATGGGAAAAAGGAACGGGTCCTAATACAATAAAGGGTAAGTGGAGTAATCTGGTCCTAAGGAATATAATTGGACTTGGTATGCATCATCTTGCTATGTGGGTTTATATTAAGACAGGAGTGTCTTAATATAAACCCACATTGCCACTTTAAAGCCCTTAAATGTAGGGCACAACACAGGAGAACAAACCCATCAGGACAAGACTCAGCGGTCCATCTGCGTTTGAAAGACCAAGGCCGCTCTTTCGAAGACAGCAAAGCCCACATTTTGGACAGAGAGGACCACTGGCTTAAAAGAGGGGTCAAAGAAGCCATCTGTGTCAAAACTGAACAGCCTTCTCTCAACGGTGGGGCTGGAATATGACATCATCTATCTCCAGTCTACAACACAGTCCTTTCAACAGTTCCAAGAAGGCTCCATATCCGTTTGGGACACTCAGGGGACCCTGAGACCAGTTGTTCCATTGGTTGACTGCTCTCACCGTTAAGAACTTTCTCCTTAGTTCTAGGTTGCTTCCCTCTTTGGTTATTTTCCATCCATTGTTTCTCATCTTGCCTTCTGGTGCTTTGGAGAATAGTTTGACCCCTTCTTCTTTGTGGCAACCTCTCAAATATTGGAAGGCTGCTATCTTGTCCCCCCCCCCCCGGCCTTTTTTTCATTAAACTAGACATACCCAATTCCTGCAACCTTCTTCATATGTTTTAGCCACCAGCCCCCTGATCATCTTTGTGCTCTTCTCTGCACTCTTTCTAGAGTAGTGTTTCTCAACCTTGACAATTTTCAGGCATGTGGACTTCAACTCCAAGAATTCCACAGCCAGCATTGCTGGCTGTGGAATTCTGGGAGTTGAAGTCCACATGCCTTAAAACTGTCAAGGTTGAGAAACACTGTTCTAGAGTCTCAACGTCTTTTTCGTATCGTGGAGACCAAAACTGGATGCAGGATTCCAAGTGTGGCCTTACCAAAGCTACTAGAAAATCTGTTTCGATGTGGAGATTTCTTCAGACACAGAATGCAATAATTCACATCCCACGGATTATGGGTTCAGGTAGAGCTTCCACCCCCAGAAAAACACCTTTCGTCCAGATTGTTGCCGAGACTTGACAAAACTGGCACAGCTTTCGGGAATACACAAACAATACGGCACACGCTGCTTGCACTTTGTCCTATTTCGCTGGGATGTTGCAAGCCTTTTTAAATTGTCATGGTTATTTCTCCAGAAGCTACTGCAAGGCACAAATATCCAGAGGTGGACTGCGGACATTGCAATAGCCCAGCAGACACCTTGTGGGTGTCCCTCATTCATTAACTCGGAGGCTGCAGCCAGGACCTCCACCCCAAACGTAACCCAAAGGCCTGCGCATTCAGATGTTCCCAGATTAAGGAGCCAGAGGGAGCTCTGGGATGGAAAAAATGGCTCCTGGCGACTCAGGATCTCTGGGGCAGCCTTGGCCTCAACCCAAGGAGAGACGGACGGCTCCAGAAGGATTTTCCCACCCACATGGAGCCAAGGGCTACGTCATCATCCTCGTGTTTGTTTTCCATCCCAGGAACCCTTCGCTTCCAGATACCCCCATATTATTCCTATGTTGTCAGTCTGGATCGGGTTCAGAAGAGTTTGCGTGGAAACTGGATGGAAATTAATCCAGACGAGAACCAGCCTAGAAGCAAGGGGGATTTCCTCATAGTGAGAACAATTAACCAGTGGAACAGAAGTTGCCTTCAGAAGCTGTGGGTGCTCCCACTGTTGGAGGTTTTTAAGACAATCATTGCTCTGAAATGGTATAGGCTGGACTAGAAGACCTTCAAGGTTCCTCCCAACCCTGTTACTCAATGCTTCTGAAAAGATGGTAAAGGGCCTGAACAGGCCAAGCTGTGGCAGGAGGAACAAACAAACCAGAGTTTGTCAGCTGAAGAAGTCAAGGACAATGATTCGGCAGGCCTTGAAGGAGACATTCAAGAATAGTTCTGCTTAGCCCAAATATAGGCAGTCAGGCTGGGGGGGTGACCCGGAGATGCTCCCTCTGCCTTTTTAACTTTGCAGGGGTCCCTTTTCACTTTGTTGTCATCTGCTTTGCAGCTTGTTTTTACCAACAGTCCCCAAAGGTGCTCTTTCAAAAGGCAACTGGACTTCGTTTTTCCTTGAAGACATTTCGCTGCTCGTCCAAGGAGCTTCTTCAGTTCTGATTGAATGGTGGTGGATGGAAGGGTTTATATTCCTTGCAGGAATCCTTCCGTCCTCCCCCCATTCAGTCAGAACTGAAGAAGCTTCTTGGATCAGCAGCGAAAGGTCTTCAAGGAAAAACAAAGAGAGTCCAGTTGCCTTTTGGGACAACCATCAACTTTTGGATGATGGTGAATCTCCAGAGACTTTTTATCAGAAGCTTTTATGTGATTTTATTGTTTTATTTGTAAATCGCCCAGAGGCACCAAGTGCAATGAGTAATATAGAAATTAGAGAGAGAGAGAGAGAGAGAGAGAGAGAGAGAGAGAGAGAGAGAGAGAGATATGAGAGCAATGGAGAGGGAGAGACAGACAGACAAAGCAGAGACAGAGAAGAGAGAGAGAAACAGAGAGAGAGAGAGAGAGAGAGACAGAAACAGACAGAAAAAGAGAGAGAAAGAGAGACAGACAGAGAAGAGAGACAGAAACAGACAGAGAAAGAGAGAGAGAGACAGACAGACAGAGAAGAGAGAGAGACAGAAACAGACAAAGAGAGAGGGACAGAGACAGAAACAAAGAAAGAGAGAAAGAGAGACAGACAGAGACAGAGAGAGGGAGATCCAATTCACATCACTTGATTTAATCATCCCCTTCTCCGGGTCAACACATATACACACCCACACCCCTCAAGTGCCACCCTAGAATCCGCACCTGCACACTTTGGCCCGCAGAACAAGCTCCCCTATAAAACCATCTCTCTGTACCCCATTTTCTCTGCAGCTGCCCCCAAGGCAAACCTCTTTGCTTTGGGAAATAAATAAATCAATCACCTTTCCTCACAACTGTCTGGATTTCATTTTTATTTCATTTTATTCATTCTTGCAGAAGCCCTGCTTGGGTCGGAACCCCAAATTATTGTCCTGATGCAGCCCAGGGGGACTGCTGAGGCAGCAATGGGGGGGGGGAGGAGACCCACATTCCCGCTCCTTGCCCCACAGCCCACCTTCCTGGCCTTGGGAGCATCCAAGCTGAGCAGGAATCAACAACAGCCAAGCCTGGAATTTTATTTTATTTTTTTGAACGAGCATCTTCCTGAGCTGGGCCAGCATTTTGTGGGAAGAGAAAAGCGTCTTTTAATGTCATTATTTGCCTGTTGTTGTGGCATTATTGGGGTTTTTAATTGAATCCAGTGTTCCCAATTCCACACATTTCTAACTGTTGGGTGGTCCCAGTCTTCCTGGGAAAAACTGATGACACACGAGGGGCAGGACTTCGATGGGAAGCGCGGCTCGTTTCTCACAGGCTTCCTGCCCAACTGTGCCCTAAATGGAACAAACTTCATTCCCAAACCATAACAGAAGCCAGTTAGGGAAGACTCTGACCTTCCTTAGGGGGTGGCAGGACAGGCAGTGTTCCAATCTTTGTGGGGCTGCCCCAAAGAAGGGGGGGTGCCCACCGATTCTCCAAGGCAACTGAAGGCAGGACAAGAAGCAACGGATGGAAACTCATCAAGGGGAGAAGAAACCTGGAACGAAGGAGAAATTTCCTAAGAGCAAGAACAATTAACCAGTGGAACGCCCTGCCTCCAGAGGCTGTGGGTGCTCCATCCCTGGAGGCTTTCAAGAAGAGATTGGACAGCCCTTTGTCCAGGATGGAATGAGGACTTCTACCTTGGGCAGGGTCCAGCCCTCTTCTCTTCTCTTCTCTCTTCTTTTCTCTTCTTTCTCTTCTCTTCTCTTCTCTCTTCTCTTCTCTTCTTTCTCTTCTCTTCTTTCTCTTCTCTTCTCTTCTCTTCTCTCTTCTTTCTCTTCTCCTCTTCTCTTCTCTCTTCTCTTCTTTTCTCTTCTCTTCTCTTCTCTCTTCTTTTCTCTTCTCTTCTCTTCTCTCTTCTCTTCTTTTCTCTTCTCTTCTCTTCTCTCTTCTTTTCTCTTCTCTTCTCTTCTCTCTTCTCTTCTCTTCTCTTCTCTTCTCTTCTCTTCTCTTCTCTCTTCTCTTCTTTTCTCTTCTCTTCTCTTCTCTTCTCTTCTCTTCTCTCTTCTCTTCTCCTCTCTTCTCCTCTCTTCTCGTCCCTTCCCGTCCCTTCCCTTCCATTCCTTTCCATTCTATTCTATTC
Source organism: Crotalus tigris (assembly GCF_016545835.1). NCBI lineage: Eukaryota > Metazoa > Chordata > Lepidosauria > Squamata > Viperidae > Crotalus > Crotalus tigris. The sequence goes on from NW_024100685.1 coordinate 938,548, forward strand.
TATTCTATTCTATTCTATTCTATTCTATGGCAGAGGGTCTCCTGCTTCAGCAGGGGGCTGGACTAGAAAACCTCCAAGGTCCCTTCCAGCTCTATTCTAATTCTAATTCTATTCTATTCTATTCTATTTCCTTATTTCTATTCTATATTCCAATATCTATTCTATTCTATTCTATTCTATTCTATTCTATTCTATTCTATTCTGTTCTATTCTATTCTATTCTGTTCTGTTCTGTTCTATTCCTATTCCTATTCCTATTCCTTTCCATTCCATTCCTTAATCCTCGGATGCCGTTTTTCCTTGGGTGCCTGCCTATTAAGAGGGCACTTGTCTGACTTGGGGCAGGTTCTCATGAAAACCTCCCTGCCCCCCTTGAGCCCAACCCGTCCTCCCCCTCCTGGGAGAGTGTCTCCCCCATGGGGGGGAAAGAGGCCCCAGGCTTTCCCAAAGAGAAGCAGGGCCTCCATCCAGAGCTCCGGGGCCTGGGGAGCACCCCGCCAGCCTCCTACACCATGCCGGTGCCCGCGTAAATCATGATCCTACGCCCTGCTCATCTATAATGCTGGCATTGTTGAGGCATTCCGAGGGTGGTCATAAAGCATTTCCAGAAAAGCTGTTTGGGACCAACTGATTTAATGCAGATCTAGGCCATTAATACATCGTGGCAGATATTGAATGAACTTTGTTCAATCCAACCAAACTTTATCCCAGTTTTAAAATATATATTTCATCCGCTTGTCCTGCAAATCCAAAGTGGTGAAAATGAAAAGCAGCAATTTCCATCAACAGGAGTGTAGACCGGCCTGTCTCATCCTTCGTGACTTTAAGACAGGGGTCCTCCAACTTGGCCACTTGAAGACTTGTGGATTTCAACTCCCAGAATTCCCAAGCCAGCCCACAAGTCTTCAAGTGGCCAAGTTTGAGGACTCCTGCTTTAAGACGTGTGGACTTCATGCAGGCTGGGGGATTCTGGGAGTTGAAGTCCACAAGTCTTAAACTTGGCCGAGTTGGAGGACCTTCCTTCCTTCCTTCCTTCCTTCCTTCCTTCCTTCCTTCCTTCCTTCCTTCTCATCTTCCTTCCTTCCTTCTTTCTCAGGAAAGGAAAGGAAAGGAAAGGAAAGGGAATCTAGTGAAGGAAAGGAAAGGAAAGGAAAGGAAAGGAAAGGAAAGGAAAGGAAAGGAGGAAAGAAAAGGAAAGAAAAGGAAAGGGAATCTAGTGAAGGAAAGGAAAGGAAAGGAAAGGAAAGGAAAGGAAAGGAAAGGAGGAAAGGAAAGGGAATCTAGTGAAGGAAAGGAAAGGGAATCTAGTGAAGGAAAGGAAAGGAAAGGAAAGGAAAGGAAAGGAAAGGAAAGGAAAGGGAATCTAGTGAAGGAAAGGAAAGGAAAGGAAAGGAGGAAAGAAAAGGAAAGGGAATCTAGTGAAGGAAAGGGAAGGAAAGGAAAGGAAAGGAAAGGAAAGGAAAGGGAATCTAGTGAAGGAAAGGAAAGGGAAGGAGGAGGTGAGAGGAGAAGAGAGGAGAGGAGAGGAAGGGGGAAGGGAAGGGAAGGGAAGGAAGAAGGGAAGGGCGATCCTCTGGGTCGCCTGGTGCAGGGCAGAGACGCGCAAGCAAAGCGGGCCCGGAGTACCAGCGCTCCTCTGGGACGCTCTGCGGCTGCCGGGCAGGAGCTGCGGGGAAGCGGCGGCAGGTGCGAGTCTCCCCGGCGTGACCCAGTGAGGTCCCAGGCTCTCAGCACTGTCCAGCGCGCGTCTGCCCTTCTCAGCAGCTCTCCGAGGGGACGCCTGCGGGCAGGGGGCTTCTCTTGTCCCCCACCCCAGGCCCTGGGAAAGCCAGGCGAAGGGCACGCTCAGAGGGTCCTCGCACTACAATGGGGCGGGGGTGGGAGAGGCAGGGAGGGCCAGAGTTGGGGGCTGCGGAGTGACCGGGTCCCACGAAAGGGCCCCCGAGCACCAGAGCAGCAGCGCCTAGTGCAGGGGTAGGCAACCTTGGCTCTTTTATGACTCGTGGACTTCAACTCCCAGAATTCCTGAGCCAGCATGGGGGAAACATTGGCCCCCTCATGACTTGTGGACTTCAACTCCCAGAATTCCTCAGCCAGCCACATTGAGGGAAAAGGGAGAGGTTTCCAAGCTGAGCCAGGCTGGCTCAGGAATTCTGGGAGTTGAAGTCCACGAGTCATAAAAGAGCCAAGGTTGTCTATCCCTGGCCTAGGCCTAGGCCACTTTCTGACTCGTGGACTTCAACTCCCAGAATTCCTGAGCCAGTTGGAAGGGACCTTGGAGGTCTTCTAGTCCAGCCCCCTGCTGAAGCAGGAGACCCTGTCCGGACAAATGGTTGTTCAGTCTCTTTTTAAAAACCTCCAGGGATGGAGTGCCCACAGCATCTGGAGGGAATGGCAGCCCCTGAGATATTGGGAGACTGTGATTCCGTCACCCCCCCCCCCCCGTTCCTCCTTTTCATTAAACTAGGCCTGCCGGATTCCTGCAACCCTCCTTCCTATGTTTTTACCCTCCAGTCCCCTAAACATCTTTTTAAAGTTATACAGCAGGTCAAAAACAAACTGCTTTAGTCTTGCTGTGGAAGGCAGCAACTGATGCATTTTAGAGATCTGTGAGCAACATAGAACCACTGGGCCGGAAGGGTCTCTAGAGGTCCTCTAGTCCAACCCCTGCCCAGGCCATCCAGACCCTCCTCTTTACATTCAGGTTTGGATCTCCCTCTGTAGCCCTCCCACCCAATCACCCACCCAACCCCATCGGAAGGCAAAGTTCCCACCCATAGGATTTGGCAGCAGTTCTTGCTGTTGTCCAACCCCTATGGACCACAACACGACAGCCCCCGTCCTCCATTCTCTCCCGGAGTTTGCCCAAATTCACGTTTGGTGCGTCAATGGCCCTCTCCTCCTCCTGCGCCATCCCCCTCCCCTTTGGCCTTTCTCCTTTCCCAACTCCAGGGGTCTTTTCCAAGGAGTCCTCTTCCCATTTGGCGGCCGAAGCAATGGAGCTTCACCTTCAGCATCTGCCCTTCCAAAGGTCAGTCAGGGTGGACTTCCTTTAGGATGGGCAGATGGGATATCCTTGCAGTCCAAGGGTCCCTCAACATAGCGGCAGTACAGATCCAAGAACCAAGGACACAAAGGGGTTAAATTCATTTTTTATTATTATTAAGATGATGATGGTGGTGGTGGTGGTGGAAATCTATAAAATAGCCACACGGATTATTTTTTTTTAAAAAAAAGATCACACAACACATACCACTCCCCCCCCCCCCCCGGTCACAGGAGCAGATCCAGCCAGGAAGGTATCCTGGGCCACGTGAGAACCCCACAGATGACACCTGGACAGAGACTTTTCCACGTCAAGGGAGAGGCCGGAAAGGGTTAGGGTCAGTCGGGGTGGGCTGACCCCCATATTACAGACACGTCAAAAGCCACAGGACACAAGACAGACACATTTGCACGCAGCACCAAAATATATCCTCACACGACAGGTGCTTATTTATTTCAATATCAAGAACAACACAGGTGATGGGAAGCGGCCCGGCGCCAATCCTGCACAAGGTTTCGTGCTGTAGGGAATTGCAACAAAAGCGCTTCCCAGGTGACTCCACGCTAACCACCTTAATTTTTGTGATGGAGAAGGTTGCCATTAAAAAAAATAAAAAATAAAAAGCAAAGCAGTGGAATCATTCATATTTTACTAAATAATACACATTTAAGACAGCCACATTATTATACGAAATATCGATTCTGACTTAATAACAAAAATAATACTTATAGTTTATAAACTCAGACAAAACAAGCCCACCACTTTTGTTGTATAAAATAATATCGCCAAGAAATCAAAAGAAACACAAGACAAAAACACATATTCTGAGTCTCGAAAGTGCTTCATTCTGCAAATCCACTGCAGTAACATTTTAATATTTCGATTTTTTTTTAGTCAAGTTATATTAGTTAGGAGCAGTCAATCAAACAGGAATTATCCTGGACTAAATAAAATGCACGCATGTATATGGATAGAGATACTGATAAATATTTGTAGCTCAGGGTTGAAATGAGGAATCCTCGGTTGTTTTCTTGCAGAAGTTTCATGAGCTGACTAGGTAACATCATCAGTGTTAGAAAGCAGTGGGATTTGGGGGGGAGGGGGAGGAGGACTGTGGGGGTCCCTGGTGCTCTCTGAGCTTGGTTGCTTTCTTGCAGACGTTTCATGACCCAACTAGGGAACATCATCAGTGCTAGAAGGGAGTGAAGTTTGCAGAGAGGAGGAGGAGGAGGAGGACGACGAGAACTATGGGGTACTTGGTGCTCTCTGAACTTGGCTGTTTTCTTGCAGACGTTTCATGACCCAAACTAGGAAACAGCATCAGTCCTATTAAAGGGTGGGGTTTGCTCATGAGTGCTCCCTTCCAGCACTGATGCTGTTACCTAGTTTGGTAGTGAAACGTCTGCAAGAAAGCAACCCAGCTCAGAGACTGCCAAGGACTTACTCCGAGACAGAGCTGGCTAGACATAAAATGCCCTCGTCACGTATCTTCTGGAGCCACCTGTGGCAAAGGAACAGCTTCCGGCCTTCAGATGGAGAAGACCCCAAGATGCTCTCAGTTCTCTCTGGCAAGGAAACCCGAGGCCTGGCTCAGAGGGCACTGGGGGGGGAGGGAGGGAGGGGGGCTTGCAGGGACACAAGGAAAGCAAGAAAGCAGCAACTGACGGCCTCAAATGACCTTCTCGGATCATGGTCCAGGCATGGTCTCCTCCGGAAGATGGGGCTGGCTCTGGAACTGGGGGCCACTGAGAAGACCCCCCCCCAAGAGCTTTCTCAGGCTGGGAAGCTCAGGACCCTCAGCCTAATTCTCCAGCCTTCCTTTTTCCAACTTTTGGGCAGCTTCAGAAGGACGAGAAACTACGCCGGCTGGGCAGACTCCAGGGCCCATCTCAAAGCTTTGCCCGGTGACCCCTGGCTGCCTCTTTGGCCCTGCCAAAAATGTGGGCCCTCTTCCTGCTGCGGTTGTTATCCCTGTCCTGGCTGCAGGGAGGGGGGGTCCTCCCACCCCAAGCCCCCTCCGTTGGCCATTTGGGACAGCAAAGACAGAAAGAGTTCCTGACTTGTGTGGGATGACATTGCCGGATTCACTCTGGAAAGTAAGTGTACATACACACATCCATACGCCGAGTACGGTCAACACAATTCACTTCTCGCGGGTATCCAAACAAAACCATACAGAAGCCATCTGGGAGAAACGGGCTGCACACACACACACACACACACACACACACACACACACACACACACACACACCAGTAAAACACCCCTGCAGTTTTTGGCATATTCCCTAGAGAAGGCTTTGCCGGATGTGTCCACCAAGGTTGGCCCTTCTCCGTCATCCGGGGTGGGTTGAGCTGTTCCCTCTCCACCCGCCGTTCGGGTCTCTTCAACCTGGCCAGCCAAGAGAAGCCTTTGGCCTACACGGTGGCCCCCAGCATGGCCTCTCTCTCTGTCAAGATTTCGTTCTGATTTGAGTCGAGTCCAAAAAATTTGACCTTCAGTCCGTCGACCGGGTGGACCACGGGCACCAGAGTCACCTGGGGGAAAGTCCTGGTGGCCAGTTCAAAACGGCTCGTGCTGGCCAACTCAATGGCGAGCACCTTGAGGAAGAGCTTGGCCAGGTGTTTGCCGAGACAGGTCCGTACCCCTCCGCCGAAGGGCAGGTAGTGGAACCGGCCGTCTTTGTCTTCGCTGCGGTCCCGCCCAAAGCGGTCGGGGTCAAACGCGTCCACATCTTTGAAGACGGGAGCCGTGTCGTGCGTGTCTCGGATGCTGTACATGATGCTCCATCCTTTGGGGATTTGGAAGCCCTGGAGACCAAGGAGACAGATCATCAGAGGGACACAGAGAGACAAAGAGCCCCCCACGGTGTTCAAGAGCTATTCTACTGCAAGTCTCTTTGGGGTGAACTCAAGTCCTAGAAAATTTGAGATATCCCACGCGCACATACCATCAGACGTTTCATGATCCATCTAGGTAACATCATCAAGGGAGAGGAGGAAGCAGAGGAGGAGGACAAGGAGGAGGAGGAGGGGGATTGAGGGGTCCTTGGTGCTCTCTGAGCTTGGTTTTCTTTCAGATGTTTCATGACCCAACTAGGTAACATCATCAGTGCTAGAAGGGAGGAGGAGGAGGAGGAGGAGGAGGAGGAGGAGGAGGAGGAGGAGGAGGAGGAGAAGGAGAAGCAGAACGAGAAGAAGAAGGAGGAGGAGGAGGAGGTGGAGGAGGATGAGGAGGAGGAGGAGAAGGAGAAGAAGAAGGAGGAGGAGAAGCAGGAGAAGCAGGAGAAGAAGGAGAAGAAGGAGGAGGAGGAGGAGGAGAAGCAGAAGGAGAAGAAGAAGAAGAAGAAGAAGAAGAAGAAGAAGAAGAAGAAGAAGAAGAAGAAGAAGAAGAAGAAGAAGAAGAAGAAGAAGAAGAAGAAGAAGAAGAAGAAGAGGAGGAGGAGGCGGAGGAGGAGGAGGAGGAGGAGGAGGAGGAGGAGGAGGAGGAGGAGGACTGTGGGGTCCTTGGTCCTCCCTGAACTTAGTTGTCTTCTTGCAGACGTTTCATGACCCAACTAGATAACATCATCGGTGCCAGAAGGGAGTGGTTTTGCTCACTGTATATGTACGAGGCCTTGTCAAGAAGAAGACATCCACCTCTCTCTATCTCCCATCTGCTGGCCCCGTTCAGAAGGGAACCAGCCCAGCCCTCGATCCTGGAGGAGCTCTGCAGACTGGAACAGCCAAGCCGTGAAATTGGTTCTGCTCCTTGGAAATTCCATCGTGAGTCATCCAGATGTCATCCCAACATCTGGCTCTCACCCTCCTTTCTCTTATCCAAATCTGGAGTGTTGGCTTCCACAACGGTGCACCTGCAGCCTCCAGATGCGATGCCTCCGAGAACTCAGCCTTTCCAAAGAGGCCCTCCTAAGCCCACCTCCACGGTTTGCCTTTGGGGAGGGTCTCCAAGAGCAGAGACAGCCGCCCTTGGGCCCAAAATAAAAAGGGCTCCTCCCACGACAAAGGGAACTCGCAAGAACATCGGTGTCCTGTATGTTTACAGGGTGTTTAAAAGATCATTTTCAAGCCATTCATCTCCGCTTCCGTTCAGTCCATCATCTTCATTGTTATATAGAGGAGGGGTCTCTAACCATGGTAACTTTAAGACTTGTGGACTTCAACTCCCAGAATTCTGGGAGTTGAAGTCCACAAGTCTTAAACGTGTTTGGAGACCCCTGCTGTAGGAGATGACCAGGCTGAGTGTGGGGGTCAAACACACCATCAGTCTGGAGTCTCCGCGCCCCTATAAGTGAATGCCCCCCTTGAAGTCCGTTGAGTCTTATTTGGCAAGTTCCCCTTACTCACATCCAGCTCAAAGGTCTGCAGCACCGTCCGGTATCCCCCCGAAATGGGGGTGAAAAGCCGGAGCACCTCCTTGATGACACAGTCCAGGTAGTGGAGGCTGTGGACGGTCTCCAGCTGAAGCGCCCCCTCGCAGAGGCAGCCATTGTGCAGGAGGCCCGTGTTCCTCAGCTCTTCGCGAAGCTTCTCCAGCACCACTGGATGCTTCAGCAGCTGCATGATCAGAGAGGTGCTGGCGCTGGCTGTGGTGGCATAGGCGGCGAAGATCAGCTCCAGGGTGCCATCCTAAGGGCAAAGAAAGGCTGCGTGAGCAGGGGCTGACCAGCTGAGCTTCCAAAGGGCAAAGTTCACGAGATGCCCCCCGGCCATCTTTCTTGTAACCTAAGTGGGCCTGGCAACTGAAGCTAAGCTGGTCTGAGCTTCCCTCAGTGATCCTATAGAGCAGTGGTTCTCAACCTTTTTAATGCTGCGACCCCCCAACCGGTCGTAAGTCGAGGACTACTCAACCGGTCGTAAGTTGAGGACTACTCAACTGGTGCAGCACCGTTTGCAGAATGGGACTTTTGGCGGGCTCAGCAGGGCAGAGACAGCCTGGACAATTCCTATTGGCTTTTGAAAGCCAATAGAATTAGACTCTATTCAAGAGAGTCTATTCTATTGGCTTTCAAAAGCCAATAGAATAAAAGGGAGTAGCACAGCTAAGGAAAAGGGGGAAAAAATGGCGGACTGCATTGTTTGGCGACCCCCGTGAAATGGTCGTTCGACCCCAAATGGGGTCCCGACCCACAGATTGAGAAACACTGCTATAGAGGTTACACTGAGATGTTTACAGTTCCATTTTAGCTGGGATTATTGCCCCCGACAATCCTCCCCACCCTCTATTGCAGGGGTCTTCCAACCTGGCCCTTTGATGACTCGTGGACTTCAACTGCCAGAATTCCTCAGCCAGGCACGCTGGCTGAGGAATTCTGGGAGTTGAAGTCCACTCCTCTTAAAGTCTATATCAGGGGTCTTCCAACTTGGCCCTTTCATGACTTGTGGACTTCAATTCCCAGAATTCCTCAGCCAGGCACGCTGGGAGTTGAAATCCACAAGTCATCGAAGGGCCAAGTTGGAAGGCCCTTGCTCTTTCGTTTCCCCGCCCTCCATCGTTCCAGTGCTTGAGGGGCTGCCCCAGAGCATCAGAAGGCAGGACAAGAAACGATGGTTGGAAACTCATCCAGGAGAGAAGCGAGCTGGAATTAAGGAGAACCTTCCTAACAGTGAGGACCATTAATCGGTGGAACAGCTTGCCACCAGAAGTTGTGGGCGCTCCATTGCTGGAGGTTTTTAAGACAGCCACCTGTCTGAAATTCTATAGGGTCTCCTGCTTGAGCAGGGGGCTGGACTAGAAGACCTCCAAGGCCCCTTCCAGCTCTGTTCTGATTGACGTCTCCCTTCCCCTTTGCAGAGACGCAGCCAGACACAACCTTGAGCGGAAAAGGGGAGTCTAGCACCCCCGGTGGCCACAGAGAGAAGTGGCGCTTGCTACCTGTCTGGGTCAGGTGTTCTTACCTTCAGCTCCTGCATAGTGAGCTCCTTGCCGTGTTCTTTTCCGCTCTCTATCAGCAGGTCCAGGGCGTCCAGGTAGTCCTTCCCTTGGGAATTCTGCAGCTTTTCCCGGATGGCTTTTTCTAAGCCTTTCTGCAAAATCTCCCTCGCACGAATCCCCTACGAAAAGGACATCCAGGACCATGTCATTCCCCAGGCAGTCCCTGTCTCCTCCTGCCCCCCCCTCCCGCCCTCCAGCTGGGTTGAGACTGGATGTCCCAGAATCCCCAGCCACCTCCGCAGGGCTCTCAGTGGGGAAAGAGCTAGAAACAGGTCATATGTTTGAACTTTCTCAAATGTGTGTCCGTGTATGCGTGTGTCCAATCTTGGCAACTTTTAAGACTTGCGGACTTCAACTCCCAGAATTCCCCACCCAACATGTGTTCAAGCTTGGCAGTTTGAAGACTTGTGGACTTTGTCTCCCAGAATTCTGGGAGTTGAAGTCCACAAATCTTCAAGCTACCAAGATTGGGCACCCCTGCCCTAAAGCATCTAAACCAAGTCTCCAAACTTGGCAACCTGAAGACTTGTGGACTTCAACTCCCAGAATTCCTCAGCCAGCCAAGCTGGCTGAGGAATTCTGGGAGTTGAAGTCCACAAGTCTTCAAGTTGCCACGATTGGGGACCTCTGATCTAAACTACAAGAACCAAAATACCCCACCCAATTTCCTCCAACTTGGATCCATCAGGAGATGCTTCAAGGACGCTACCTTCTACCAGGCTTGTGCCCCCTGTCCTGTGGAGGTCTTAGGGCAGGGAGAACCTCGCCATGCCCTCCCTTCTTTTTGACAACACCATGAGATGCTCCACCACACAGGCACAGCATCTAGGTTTCTGCCCCTGCCTGATGCAGCCCTGATTTACCTTACGGTAGCCACTGAAGGGCAGGTCCACAGGTAAGGAGAAGACATTCTCCACAAATTGCTGGTAGACTTCAAACATCTGGCTGAGGTCCTCATCCGGGATCTGGAATCCCAGAAGGACACGAATGGCCATGTGGAACGTGAGCTTCTGGGCTTCGTGGTAGACGTTGATGGGCTCGGGGTTCCTGCCCCAGACTCTCAGGGTGTCTTGGATCACCAGCTGAATTTTGGGCAGGTAACTTTCCAAAGCTTCGTGGTTGAATATTTTTGAGAACACCTGAAATGCAGACAGGAGAGAGAGGATTGGGTTTAAGGAGGAAGACGTTTCCGGCTCATCGTGGAGAAGCCCTTTGATGGTTCACGCATGGCCCCAACTCCTACAGGATCACCCCAGCCCATCAAGGCCCAGAGGGGAAAAGCAAGGTGAGAAAAATTAAACCAGTGGAACAACTTGCCTCCAGACGTTTTGGAGGCTTTTAAGAAGAAATTGGACAACCTTTTGTCTGGAATGGTGGAGGGTCTCCTGCATGGGAAGGCTGTTCTGTCATTCTTTATGTGGTCACATGTATCAGAAGAGGGGGGGAGGAGGAGGGGAAGGAGGGGGAGGAGGAAGAGGAGGAGGAGGAGGAGGAGGAGGAGGAGGAGAAGGAGGGGGAAACAGACTGTAGAATCTTGATGTCTCTGAATTTGGCTGTTTTCCTTGGCTGTTTTCTTGCAGACATTTCATGACCCAGCTGGGTAACAGCATCAGTGATCCAAGGGAATGGGATTGGAGAAGGAGGAGGAGGAGGAGGAGGAGGAGGAGGAGGAGGAGGAGGAGGAGGAGGAGGAGGAGGAGGAGGAGGAGGAAATGGACTGTGGAATCCTTGGTGTCTGTGAATTTGGCTGTTTTCTTGCAGACGTTTCATGACCCAACTGGGTAACAGCATCAGTGCTCCAAGGGAATGGGATTGGAGGAGGAGGAGGAGGAGGAGGAGGAGGAGGAGGAGGAGGAGGAAACGGACTGTGGAATCCTTTGTGCTCTCTGTGGAATTCTTGGCTGTTTTCTTGCAGACATTTCATGACCCAACTGGGTAACAGCATCAGTGCTCCAAGGGAATGGGATTGGAGGAGGAGGAAACGGACTGTGGAATCCTTGATGCTCTCTGAATTTGGCAGACATTTCATGACCCAACCGGGCAACAGCATCAGGAAACCACCAAGCTCAGGGAGGAGCAAGGCCCTTGGGTAACAGGTTCTAGATCAGGGCAGCCAACTGGTCTCTAGGGCCAGCGCTGTCCCTTGCATGCCTTCCCTGGATCGACCAGGGCCGGCGAGGGCTGCTTAGGGCCACCAGCTGTCTCTGGGGAGGACCAGCTTGCCCACCGCCTGGGCCTCCATCCCCTGCGAGGGCCCAGCCAACATTTGGCCACCTCACGCCACGCCTCTGCCAACGCAAACGGCGGGGGGGGGGGAGAGAGAGACCCTCGTTCCCAGGGAGGGGCGCCCCGTCCAACTAAGTAGCACCTCCGAGCAGCGGGGCGGGCTGGGGCGGCTGCCGCCTGCCAAGGCGAGCCTCTGGGCTGACGGCCTCTCTCTCCTCCTCCTCCTCCGAGGGGCCGGGCGGGGAAAAAAAAAAGAGCGTGTGCTTACTTTTGATTAGCTCACACGTGCAGAGCCGGGCCGGAGCCCCCTCCCCTCCCCTCCCCCGCCTCTGCCCTCCGGCTCCAGCAGCGGGGACCACGCGCCAAGGTGGAGGTCAGGCGGGGCGCGCCGACTTTGCCGGCGTCCGGCTCCTGTGGAGGAAGGGAGGAGGGCTCGGGGGGGGGGTCTGAATTCGGGAAAGGAGCCCTGGGCTCCTGCGGGGAAGGCAGACCGACCCACCCACCCACCAGCGAGCAGGGGCTCCCGAGGGGAGCCTTCCAAGCTGTAAATGTGGGAATTACACAGACGGGGGGGGGGGAACCTGTGTGCAAAATGCTAGCTTCCTGGACGCCGCCCTGCCTTTCGAGTTACCTTGAGTTAAATAACCGCCCCCCGGTTGGAATGGCCCCGGCACTCACAGGGGCTGCTTCGCAAGACGGCCGAGCCCCAGAGCCAGGGTCGGGGGCACGGCTGCCCAGGCCGCCTTCGAACAAGCGAGCGAGAGGAGGGGCAGGTCCGGGGGGAGCAGACCGGGCGCCCCCCCCCTCGGGTCTTCGCCTCTGCGTAATACAGTGTTTCTCAACCTTGACCATTTTAAGGCGTGTGGACTTCAACTCCCAGAATTCCACAGCCAGCAATGCTGGCTGTGGAATTCTGGGAGTTGAAGTCCACATGCCTTAAAATGGTCAAGGTTGAGAAAGACTGGTGTAATAGCAGCAGGAGCGGACCTGCAAAGAGGGGAGGGGAGGCAGCCTCTGCCCATGCACAGAGGGCTGCTTTCCCGTCGCCTGCCACCTCTCGCGTGCAGGCCAGGGCTCCGAGGGGCGAGGCCGGCGCTCCGCTCCTGGGGAACCTCAGCCGCCACGCTCAGCACAGAGGTGGGGAGGGAAGGTCCGCCAAGGGTCGCCCGGCTTCCCAAGCTCCGGGGCGGGGGGGGGCAGGAAAGGGCGCCCGGAGGAGGGAGCCCAGCTCAGGCGCTTTGGCGGAGGCCCAGCCGAGGCTGACCGGCAGCTGCGAAGCCCGGACTGAGTTGGACGGGACGGGCCGCCCTCTCGTTCTCAGGCAGACGCCCGGCTGGGTCGGGACGGAGCCGAGCGGCGGGCAGGCGGGCTCCGAAGCCTCCTGGAAGGGGCGACCCGACTCTTGCAAGGCCGGCGGCCCTCCCCGCCTCTCCGCCCGGGCTTCCCCGCAAGGAATGCGGCGGCCGAGCGGCGGCTGACGCCCCCTAGCGAGCCCCCCCTGCGCTCCACGGCTTCCCAGCTGGAGGCAGCGCGCCATCCCCCAGAAACGCGCCGCCCAAGCGCGGCGCTCCGAGAGGGACGGGGCTCCGCTGCCAGAAACGGAGGGGGGAGCCCACGGGCATGCGTGGGGGGCAGGAGGGGACCCTCTCGCGGGCTCCTTCGACTTAACTCCGGCTTAAATCGCCAGGCTGGCCATTTCAGCTCCGGAACACGGAGAGCACGGTCCCCGGGGAGGGTTTCGAGGCAGGGGTGCCCCCGTGGGATCCCCAGGGCCCCCCTCCCAGGCCGCCCTGGGCGTTGGATCCCGGGTTCTCCCACTGCTAGCTTTTTACACTTCAGCACTTCCTTCCCCTGATGCCAGCCTCTGTAGGGGGAGGAAACAGCCACAGCATCAGCAACACTCTCTCTCTCTCTCTCTCTCTCTCTCTCTCTCTCTCTCAGGGCTGTCCAAGGCACTTCACTCTCCAAGGGGCTAGACCTCACGATCTGAGAGAGAGAGAAAAGAAGAAGAAGAAGAAGAAGAAGAAGAAGAAGAAGAAGAAGAAGAAGAAGAAGAAGAAGAAGAAGAAGAAGAAGAAGAAGAAGAAGAAGAAGAAGAAGAAGAAGAAGAAGAAGAAGAAGAAGAAGAAGAAGAAGAAGAAGAAGAAGAAGGGAGGGAGGAAGGGAGAAAGGGAGAACAAAGAAGGGAGGAGGAGGAGGAGGAGGAATAATGTGGGGTCCTTGGTGCTCTCTGAGCTGGGTGGTTTCCTTGCAGACGTTTCATGACCCAACTAGGTAACATCATCAGTGCTAGAAGGGACTGGTTTACACAGAGAGGAGGGGAGGGGAGGGGCAGCAGAGGACTCCCCTTCCTCAGAAGCCCAGTTGCCAGAGTCAAAGGGCCCATCCACAGACTCCAAATCACTTCACGTCTTTCTGCTCCTTGGGGGGGGCGCCCTCCCAATCTTCTCAAGCGAAAGGAGCGTGGCAAGCAAAGGGGGGCTCATTGCGCCCACCCCCCATGGCTAACAAGTTCATTCCAGGTAGAGGACAACTCCGACTCCCCCAGCCTGGAATGAAAACCGGATATTTCCCGGCTTTGCCTCTGTCCTCCAGCAGAGCATTCTTGCTCGGCTGCCGTCTGGCCCGCCGGATGTGCCGAGCGCGCCAGGTATGCGCTGCCCCGGGCATTTGCCAGAGGCCTCGGAGCCTCACTTGTGCTGGGCTTTTTCTGGGGGGGGAGAAGGAGGAAGAGAGAAGCCGTTTGATGCCCCGGGGGGAGAGAGAGCAAATTTCCCAGCCCAGACTGGCACCAAGCAAATCGCCGGCTCAAGTCGCTGGCTGTGGGCGATTCTGCCCGACTCTGTGCATCGCATGTGGTTAAGGGGGACATCCAACAAAAGTCAACACCGGCCCTGCTTGCAGCATCAGACAACAGCAGACAGCTAATCCTGAGCCGCAATTTCTTCGAGGCCCACGGCTGAGTCCGGCGCTTCGAGAAGTGAGCCAGGATTTAGCAGTTGAGCCCAGACAGACGCCCGTCCCTTTGCAGGCAGGGATGGCGCTGCTGTGGCCGGCGGGCAGGGCTGGCCAGGGACGGCCAGGTGAAGCTGCGCACCTGTGAGGCGCCCAGGAAATGCGAGTCCAAGGGAGGAGGCAATCTCCTGCTGCACAACAAACCCACAACGGGCATCCGGCAGACAAAAAGGCCTATTTTGTTCTTAAGGTGCTAAATTAGCCCAGCACACCTGATTCGGGGGGGCCACAACGCTGACGTCAGGAAAGAAAAATGGATTACAGGCAGTGATCCACTTTGTTAGTTGCCAAGTCGTGTCCCACCCTTCGCGACCCCATGGACAAGGTTCCTCCAGGCCTTCCTGTCCTCTACCATCTTCAATCCACTTACAATGATTCTTTTAGTGACCGTTCGGAGTTACAACAGAGCTGGGAAAAGTGACTTGGGACCATTTTTCAAACTTACGACCATTGCAGCATCCCCCAGGGCAGGAGTAGGCAACTTGGGCTCTTTTATGATTCATGGACTTCAACTCCCAGAATTCCTGAGCCAGCATGGGGGAACTATGGCCCCTTCATGACTCGCGGACTTCAACTCCCAGAATTCCTGAGTCAGCCATGCTGAGGGGAAAGGGAGAGTTTCCAAGCTGAGCCATGCTGGCTCAGGAATTCTGGGAGTTGAAGTCCAGGAGTCATAAAAGAGCCAAGGTTGCCTATCTCTGCCTAGGCCTAGGCCCGCTTTATGACTCATGGACTTCAACTCCCAGAATTCCTGAGCCAGCATGGGGAACTATGGCCCCTTCATGACTGGTGGACTTCAACTCCCAGAATTCCTGAGCCAGCCTGGCTCAGCTTGGAAACCTCTCCCTTTCCCCTCAGCATGGCTGGCTCAGGAATTCTGGGAGTTGGTCCACGAGTCATAAAAGAGCCGATGTTGCCTACCTCTGCCCCAGGATCACGTGATCAAAATTCAGCCGCTTGGCAACTGACTCCTATTTACGATGGTCGCAGTGTCCTGAGGGGGGGTGTCACATGATCCCCTTTTGCGACCTCCTGAAGAGGAAAGTCCATGGGGAAGCCAGGTTCGCTTACCGACCGTGTTGCTAACTTAACAACTTCAGCGATTCACCTGACAGCTGAGGGAAGGACGGTCGTAAAATGGAGCCAAATTCACTGAACAAGTTATCTCGCTTAGCCAGAAAAATCTGGGGCTCCATTGTGGTCGTAAGCCGAGGACCACCTGTACCTGCAGAGGGTTTTGAAGAGCACCCTGAGGGTGGTGAAGCTGCTCAATTAACGACGGTCCCGGGGATTAGAATTTCCACCGCTAAGTGAAGCCGTCATAAAGCGGATTGCCATGGGGACTGCCTCATTTGGCAGTGGCCTCATGGCCAGACAAGCAGCAACCAAATTTAATAAATACAAATCAATTCAAAAACCCTGCAGTCCCCATCACTAATAAATAATCAAGGACTCAGGCCCGATTCCCAGCTGGGCCCCCCCCCCCAGCCCCCAGCCTCCACTCTCCCAAGGTCAGCGACTGCCTCTCCTTGAACACCCCACCTGCCCCACTCCTCCTCTCTGCCCTTTTGCCCACCTGGCACGGTGGCACTCTTAGGCAGTGGGGGGGCCCAGAAACTGGGGGCCCACGGCACCTTTAACGGGCACTGCTGTCCCAGAGCTTCTACTACAGCCCCAGCGCAGGGCAGCCATAGTGGCTGAGATTGGGGGGGGGACAGGCGAGGGAGCTGAAGCGCCCCAACAGTTGTAAGGTGGGCAGCTTCCTGTGACCAGAGTGATGCTGTCACCGGCCGTAATTTTGAGGACCAGGGTTCAGAAGCATTCCTTCCGCGAAGCCATCACTTTGAATAACCGCTGAACAAGCAGTCATAATTCAAGGACTAGGTCGGCTAGTGGCCTTCTGTGGATCACCCTACTGCTTTCTGCACGCATCCCAACCAGCCTTCTGCGCAGGCCACGGACCAGCACCGTCCCAGGGGGAGACGCCAGGGGGAGTCCCGTACGTTTTTTCCCTTTTAATGGAACGGCAGTCGACAAGGATTCTATGGGACGCCTCCCGGTGTTCGGCTGCCACGGACTAAATTGCCTCCCAAGCCAGCTTGAGATGACAGCAGCTAGCAGGGGTTCTCAACCTTGGCCACTTTAAGACTTGTGGACTTCAACTCCCAGAATTAAGCTGGCTGAGGAATTCTGGGAGTTGAAGTCCACAAGTCTTAAAGTGGCCAAGGTTGAGAACCCCTGATAAAGGTGATTAAAGGCCTGGAGACTAAAACACAGGATGAACCATTGCAGGATCTGAGCTTGGCTAGTCTAAATCAGTGGTTCTCCACCTGTGGGTCGGGACCCCATTTGGGGTCGAATGACCATTTCACGGGGGTCGCCAAACAATGCAGTCCACCATTTTTTCCCCCCTTTTCCTTAGCTGTGCTACTCCCTTTTATTCTATTGGCTTTGGAAAGCCAATAGAATAGACTCTCTTGAGTACAGTCTAATTCTATTGGCTTTCAAAAGCCAACAGGAATTGTCCAGGCTGTCTCTGCCCTGCTGAGCCCGCCAAAAGTCCCATTCTGCAAACGGTGCTGCACCAGTTGAGTAGTCCTCGACTTACGACCGGTTGAGTAGTCCTCGACTTACGACCGGTTGGGGATCGCGGCATTAAAAAGGTTGAGAACCACTGGTCTAAATAAAAAGAAGGATGAAGGGGGTGACCTGACGGCAGCCTTCCAGTGTTTGAGGGGCTGCCCCAAAGAAGAGGGAGTCAAGCTATTCTCCAAAGCCCCCGAAGGCAGGATAAGTAAGGAGAGAAACGAATTTCCTCACAGTGAGGACAATTATCCAGTGGAACAGAAGTTGCCTCCAGAAGCTACGGGTGCTTCAAGATTGGGTGTTTTTAAGAAAAGACTGGACGAATGGTTGAGCAGGGGGTTGGACTAGAAGACCTCCAAGGCCCCTTCCAGCTCTGTTCTGAATTGACCCCACATCCTAGGTGCAAAAAGGCCTCCCCCAGCCTGACGGGAAGAGCAACACAATTCATCCCAGGCTCCTTTGGGGGGGGGGTGGAAGGGCAGAGCAGAGCGCCATCTCTCTGGGGGGGGGCGGTCTGGGCCTCTTCGTGAAAAGGGACCTGGCCAAACCCGCCTCCCCCCCTCTCTGGGCACCAGCCCCTCCCTCCCTCCCTCCCCAAGGAGGAGAGCCGGGGCAGAGTTCACACAGCAGCAGCAGCAGCACCTTCCCTGCCTGCTCAGCCAGCGGCCTGGCTTTGCCCAGGATGTTGCACTTGATGGTTCAGTGGTCTTGCAAATCCAATTCCGAGCCCGGATCTTTGCTCAAGGGGGCAGCAGGAAAGGAGGCGGCTTCGGTGGAAGAGAGAGCAAAGGGCCGGCATGGAGCCAGGTGGCCCTGGAGAAGGAAGACACCCCTCCCTCTCTCTCTCTCTCTTTCTCTCTCTCTCTCTTTTCTCTCTCTCCCTCTCTCTTCTCTCTCTCTCTCTCTCCTCTCTCTCTCTCTCTCTCTCCTCTCTCTCTCTCTCTTTCTCTCTCTCTTTTCTCTCTCTCTCTCTCTTTTTTCTCTCTCTCTCCCTCTCTTTTCTCTCTCTCTCTCCCTCTCTCCCTCTCTCACACTCTCTTTCTCTCTCTCTCTCCTCTCTCTCTCTCCCTCCCTCTCTCTCTCTTCTCTCTCTCTTTCACTGTCTTTTCTCTCCCTCTCTCTCTCCCTCTCTCTTTTCTCTCTTCTCTCTCCCTCTCTCTCTCTCTCTCTCTCTTCTCTCTCTCACTCTCTCTCTCCCCTCTCTCTCTTTTCTCTCTCCTCTCTCTCTCTTTTTCTCTCTCCTCTCTCTCTCTTTTTCTCTCTCTCCCACTTCTCTTTTCTGTCTCTCTCTCTCCTCTCTCTCTCCCCCTCTCTCATTCTCTTTTGCTCTCTTTCTCTTTTTTCTCTCTCATTCTCTCTCTTGCTTTCTTTTATCTCTCTCTCTCTCTTCTCTCTCTCCCTCTCTCCCTCTCTCTCTCTCTCTTCTCTCTCATTCTCATTCTCTCTCTTGCTCTTTTTTCTCTCTTTCTCTTGTTCTCTCTCATTCTCTCCCTCTCTGTTTCTCTCTCTCTCTCTCTCTTCTCTCTCTCACTCTCTCTCTCCCCTCTCTCTCTTTTCTCTCTCCTCTCTCTCTCTTTTTCTCTCTCCTCTCTCTCTCTTTTTCTCTCTCTCCCACTTCTCTTTTCTGTCTCTCTCTCTCCTCTCTCTCTCCCCCTCTCTCATTCCCTCTTGCTCTCTTTCTCTTTTTTCTCTCTCATTCTCTCTCTTGCTTTCTTTTCTCTCTCTCTCTTTCTCTCTCGTTCTCTCCCTCTCTCTCTCTCCCTCTCTCTTTTCCTCTCTTCTCTCTCTCTCTCCCTCTCTCCCTCTCTCTCTCTTCTCTCTCATTCTCATTCTCTCTCTTGCTCTTTTTTCTCTCTTTCTCTTGTTCTCTCTCATTCTCTCCCTCTCTGTTTCTCTCTCTCTCTCTCTTCTCTCTCTCACTCTCTCTCCTCTCTCTCTCTCTTTTTCTCTCTCTCCCACTTCTCTTTTCTGTCTCTCTCTCTCCTCTCTCTCTCCCCCTCTCTCATTCTCTCTTGCTCTCTTTCTCTTTTTTCTCTCTCATTCTCTCTCTTGCTTTCTTTTCTCTCTCTCTCTTTCTCTCTCGTTCTCTCCCTCTCTCATTCTCTCTCTTGGCCCAGTCTACAGTGTTTCTCAACCAATTTTAAGGCATGTGGACTTCAACTCCCAGAATTCCACAGCCAGCCATGCCTTAAAAGTCCACATGCCTTAAAATTGTCAAGGCTGAGAAAGACTGAGGCCCTGCGATACATTTCATACTTAAGGGTGGGAGGAACAGGGGCCCAGGAGTTGCTTGGAAGAGAAGATCTGAACTCTGCACATGCCCTAGAGTTCCCTTGCCCCTCATCAGCAGACCTGGAGATGCAGGGTGAAGGATGGGGAGGGGGTATGGAGGGGGCAGTTAAATAGGAACCCCAGTTGCCTCCCTTTTAAAGCTCTCTGACCTTTCACGAGCCCTCCCACTCTCTATGCACACGTTTCCCAGAATCCCCTTCTGATTCATGGGGGGGGGAGCAATTTAACTGAATCAGCTAGGAATGACTGAGTCGTTTCAAAAGTTTGTGTGTGTGTGTGTGTGTGTGTGTGTACGCACGCGTGAGAGCGCTTTAATGCAGTGTTTCCCAAACTTGACAATTTTAAGGCATGTGGACTTCATCTCCCAGAATTCCACAGCCAGCGTTGCTGGCTGTGGAATTCTGGGAGTTGAAGTCCTCATGCCTTAAAATTGTCAAGTTTGGGAAACACTGCTTTAATGGTATTTTCCCCGGATAAGGAAAATTGTCAAGTTAACCACCCTACCAAGCGCAGAGGCAGGCAAAAGGTGGGGCAAACAGGCCACGAGGAAGATCCCGGGGGGGGGGTCCCAGAGGTGGAGGAGCCCTTCTCCCGGAACGGCGCGACCACCCCGCAGTTTACACTCCTCTAGCCAAGACGCCCCCCCTCCCAGCCCAGCGGGAGACGCTCCTCCAGCCGCCAACAGGGCGAGAGAGCCCCGCTCCTGCCCTTGCGCAGCCCCGCCAGTCGGAACTCCCCCCCCCGCCCGAGGGAGGCGCAGGGCCGTTGGCCTTTTCAACGGGCCGCGTCGGGGCGCCCGCCGGGTGACGAGAGTTCAACCTCCGCACGTGCCGCCGGCGAGACTAACCAGAGGCTGGGTGGCCGCGAAACCGCGAACCTTCCCCCCTCGCATCCCCGGAGGGAAAGACTCGGCAAGGCAGCCTCCCTGCCCTCCCCATGGCGCCCCCGAGCCGCCCCCAGATCCCGCCCCAGGCACGGGACCCCGACGCCCATCCTCCTCGGCCGGTCCCCATGTCTCCAGGGCCCCCGTAGCGGAGTAAAGGGCTCCCCGGTCAGTCCAGTCCCTCCGCCGCCCCCCAGGCGCACCGCGGCTTTCCCTTCCTCCAAGGCGCAGCCTTGCTGCGCCCAGACCCGGCCGGGAAGACCCAGCGACCCCCCCCCTCCCGACCCGTCCCGCCGCCCTTGCCGAGCCCTCCCGCCAGGCGCTCTGCGAATGCTCAGAGGCCCGCGCGCCGCCCTTACCTTCCGCTTGTGCCGGTGGACGTCTCCGATGGAGTTGGCCACGGTGTTGGGGCCCAGGAGCAGGCGGGTGCTGCGCGGCCACTCGGTGCTGACCAGGCTGTGCTCGCCCATCAGGATCTTGCGCACGTTCTCGGCGCCCGTCACGCGGATCAGCGGCCGGCCCAGCAGGTGGGTCTTGAAGACGTTGCCGTACCTCTCCCGCCGCGAGGACTGGAACCCGGGGCCCTGCAAGAGGAGGCGCGGCCGTCAGCCTGGCAGCTCCCCCCCCCCGACCCCTCCGTTTGCGCTGCAGCCCAGAGTCGGGGAAGTGGGCGCCGAGGCCGGGAGAGACTGCGGCAGTCTCCAGTCCGCCTTTCCCGCCCCCGGCTGGGGATCCTGAAGCCGCGGTCGTCCCCCGGAGGACGGAGAGCGGGACGGGAGCCCCACGGCGGCTGCAAAAGGCTGCTGAAGCGACGGGGCTCCAGCCCAAACGCCCCCCTCCCCGGAGCCTGCCTTGCGCGCTCAGCCCGCATCTGTCGCCCACTTCCATCTCTTCATAACGCACACGGACGCGCGGGGTGTCCAAAAGGCGAAGCCGTGCGGGAAAGGAAAGGGGGAGACCCGGCCACGGGTGTCAGTCTGGCGCGTGGAAAGCGGGGCTCCTGTTCGTGACTTTCCGGAGGATCGGATTTCTGGGGCCGTCCCGCCTGGCCAGAAGACGCCGGCCAAGGACAGGCGCGGGACGGTCACCTTCCGCGATTGGGGTTTGGGTTCCTCCTGCTGGGAGGGGGCGTTGCTGCCAGTCTTAGCCCCCCCTCGCCCCCTCCCCGCCAACGCTGCTGGAAAGCAAAAGAAGGGCGCAAAGGTTCGCCCCGCGCTAGCCCCCCCCCCGATCCAAAGAAAGCGAGGCGGCTTCCGAGTCGGAGGGTCGCGGGGAGGCCAGACGGTTGGTTGGCTTGGGCACAAATTCAGAGAACGGCGGAAGAGAGTTTTATGACCCCCGAACTCAAGAGTTTAACGAAGTGTGTGAATGCAGTCGAGGCTTAAAACGGGCAAAGGGGTGGCTGCTTCTTTCGGAGGGGGGGGGGATGTCAAAGGGCTGGTTTTAATGGCTGTCAAAAAGAGCGTCTGGTGACCTAGCCTAGGATGCCGAAGGCGCGCGCGCGCACACACACACACACACAGGCACACACACTGTGTTGTGTTACACCAGACATTCCTAGTGCAACTAGCGATCCCTGGAGGCGGCGGGATCCCCTTGGCGGCCTGAGCCCAAGCAGAGCCTGGGTCGTCGTTCCCGGGGAAGAAGGGGGGAGGCTTCCTCCGCTGCCGGGGTGGGCTTCAGGCCAGCGGCCGTCGAAGGGCAGGCAGGATCCGGAGTGCAAATAGTGGACGCCCCCTTTACAGACACTCCCGGAGGGGGGGGGCAATCTTTCTGCTTTGCTGCCTCGGAGGCAACGAACAGAGTCTCCCCGTTCCTTCTCGGTCATGGCGGCTCAATAGAACGAGGAGGGTTCCCCTAAGGTCATCAAGACCACCCCCTGCACCCCAACTAAAGCCTACCTGGTTGGGGTCCTCTCCAGCTCCCTGACGCTGTAGGGAAGCTCTCATTTGGGGCGGGGGGGGGGACAAAACGCCTTTCCCGCCCAGAGATGGGGAGACGACCGCGGTCCCCAAGACCGAGGCTGCCTCGGTCGGGAACCCCTCCCGGGAGGGCAACTGGCTCAAGGAACACCAGAGACACCCCCCTCCGTGGAACTGTGGAAGGGATTCAATTTCTGAGATTAGGACTTGGGGGGGGGCTGAATCAGCCTCCTCCGTCTCCCCTTCGCGCCCTCGATTCCTCCTTCCCACGGAGGACGAATTCCTGCGTGAACCCACTCCAAGTATCCTTGGCTAAGCGCGGGGCAAGACCGGGGATTCCTAAAAGCTTTCCCAGATGCGTGGTCCAGGGGAGGGAGGGAGAGAAGGAGCCACAAGCAACGCGAGGGGAAAGGGGCAGCTGGATCTCCCGCAGGGTCCTCCTCCCCACGTTCGGAGCTAGAAAGAGGAGGGTATCCCCCACACAGAGACACGCGCGCGCGCGGGCGTTTTGAAGAACCGCCGCAGCGGTTCCTGCGGCTTGCAAGCCAAAGAGGCGCCCCACTTTCCCGGCACGGGGTCTACCAGAGGCAGAGGCTCGGGGTCGGGTAGGGGCTAGGATCGGGAGGGGGGCTTTAAAAAAAAAAAAACCAAAACAAAAGCACAGTTGTGAAGTTCAGCCATTCAGGTGACGCGGCGTCTTGATCTGCGTAAATATAATTAAAAGTGCTTTGAGTGGCATTAATAAAGGGTTATTTGTGCAATATTTCCATCCTTGTACAAAGGGGACCTTTATGTGGGAAGGTTTCGGCGGACTCCAGTTTATACGGGGTTTTATATATATATATATACATATATATTATTTATTTTTAGCCTTAGACTTTTTGCTTGGACGGAGCCTGGAGGAAAAGGGAGGGAGCCCCTTTCTCGGCGCCCCTTGTGAAAAATCTGATAAATTCCTTTTTTTAAAAAGAGTCCCATTGAGGGACGGCGCTTAACTCTTTGGATACTGCGGGGGGGGGGGCCTTCCTCCAGACTTGGGAGGGAGGAAGTCCTTCTGCCTCTTGGAGACAGGAGTCGTTACGGCGGGGGGGGGGGCTGCAGAGGAGAAAAGGATAACATCTCCTGCGCCCCGCAGGATGGGGCTGTCTGGGTTCCCCTGCTTCCCGGTAGAGGGACGGGGATAAAAGGAGGGATACGAATCCCTGGCGAACGTGTGGATAGAAACTGCTCCGTGCAGACGGAGTGGGGGGGGCGGGGGAGGGGCGGGGAATTAGCGGTCCCGGCACAGGAGCGACGGAGGGGGGAGGAACGAAAGTCTCCAGGATTCCCCGCCAGGCTCCGAGGCTCTCGGCTGTGGGCGCTTGGCACAAACTGCGTGGGCTGAAGCCCGAGTGGGGGAGGAGCGCTGGTCTCGCGCGGAAGCTGGGCGGCCGAAAGGGAATCCCGCTCTGCGCTTTGCCCGGGAGGGGAGGGCCGGGGAAGGGCAGGGAAAGCCCAAGCGGAGGCTCGGCGCCGGCCGCGAAAGGCAGCGAAGCGTTCCGCCGCTCGGCCTGCGCTCCTCAGCCTTACCTGTGGGCTGCAGCCTGGAAGGGGCGAGCCGCCGCCGCCGCCGCCGCCACCACCCCGCTCCGGCCCGCCGACTCCCCCCACCGGCAGGAGGCGCCGCGGGGAGGGCTGGGCCCGACGGCGGCTTCCTGCATTGCAAAGCTTCAGGCCGGGCGCAGCCGGGGACACCGCCGCCTCCTTCCCCGCCGGGACCGCCCGGCTCTCGGGCCCGCCCGCCCGCCCGCCCGGGGCTTACCTGCAGCAGCCAGTGGAAGGTCTCGCCCACCAGCGGGAAGCCCATGGTGCCCTTGGGGATGGGCAGCTTGCAACTCTTGTCGCGCGTGGCGGCCCAGCGCAGCTGCCACAGTTGCTGCGAGACGGCCAGCAGCAGCGTCAGCGAGGCCAGGCAGGCGGCGGCGGTGGCCAGCGCAGAAAGCAGCTCGAAGCCGGCGAAGAGCATCGTGCGCGGCGGGGACGGAGCGCGGCCGTCGGAAGCGCCGGGCGGGAGGGCGGCCGGCTGCGACTCCGGAGCAAAGACGCGCCGGGAAGACGGGCCAGACGCGGCGCGGATCGGGCGCTGCCCCCCGCCGAGGAGCGGGCTCTGCAGAGGGAGAGGCGGGCGCCCCTTCCCGCTCGGGGGAGGACCGGACGGATCAACCGCCCGGCGGGCGCGGCAAAAGTCGGGGTCCCTCCCGAAGGCGACGCGCTCGGATCTTCGCTCGCGGCGGCGCCGAGAACTCCGCCGACAGCGGAGCGGGAGGAGGGCGCTGCGCCCGGAGGGGTCCGGCGAGCCAGAGACCGGGGGCTCCGAGGCGAGGCGAGGCGCGGGAGGCTGCGCGAGCGGCGGAGGATCTGCAGCGGCTTATGCCGTCGCGCCGTCCAACTTGAGCGGCTGCCTGGAGCGTCTCTGCTGGGCGGGCGGGCGGGCGGGGGGGCCGGGCCGGCTGGGGGCGGGCGGGCGGGAGCTCCGTGTCGGGGCGCCGTCGGAGGAGGAGGAGTCGCCGCGCTCCGCGCCAGTTTGCGGGGATCAGCCCGGGCGGCGCTTATATAGAGGCGGCGCGGCCGGTGCTCGGCCGGCGGTCGTCCCCTCCTCCCCTCCCCTTCGAGGCGTGGGCGGAGGCGGCGGGGGGCGAGGCGGGCCGGGGCTGGAGCGCTGCCTCCGTCGACTCGGCTCGTGGCGCTCCGCGGGGGAGGCTCCCCGAGGGCCGGCCGCGCGTCCCCTGGCCGCGGCGGAGGCAGGCGGGAGCCGGGCTCGCGGCGCTTCTCCCGGCCATCCGGACGCCTCGCCTCGCCGGAGCACCGAGTCGGGCCGGCCGTCCCGGGACTCCTCCGTCCACGGGCCGCTGCAGCAGGCGTCCCCAGGGAAGCGCGGCCGGCGGGAGAGCCGGGCGGAGGAGCCTTGGGGTCCCGGCTGGGGCCGCGCTCCCTTCCCGGACTCTCCGGATCCCCGCGTGCCCCGACCTGGCCGCCCTGCGAAGCCGGCTGCGGCCGAGGTCGCTGCGGCGGGCGCCGGGCGGCGCCTCTTTTCTGCGCCCGGCGCGGCTCGGCTGCTCGGCCTCGACCTGCTGCGGGACGAACCTGCCGCGACTTGTGCCGGAGTGACCTGCGCCCAGGGCCGGTCCGTGCCTGCCGGGCGGCGGCGTCTTTCCGCCGGAGTAGCTGCTCTCTCCCCTGCCCTGGGCGGGAAGGGGGGACGCTGGCGGGAGACCCCGAAGGAGGGGAGCCCCGGGCTCGCTGCGCCCGGCTCTGAGCGCCCCTTCCCAGCCAGGCGCGCAGCGAGCCAGCCGGGCCGGGCTGGAGGACGAAGCTCCCTTTGGGAGACGGGGGGTGGGGGGGGGGCAAAGGCATGTGCAGCCTGAGGGCAGGAGGGGGTATTTTGATTGGCAAAGGAACATTTTATTTCATGATTTCATTTTAATCTTAAATGTGTAACTCGCGGACTGCCCACCGGGACTGTGGGAAGCGCCCAAGAATCGCCCGTCCTTTGAAAGGGCCACTTTGGGGATTGCGGCACTTTAGAAGCACCGTCTTCCCACCTGCAGGAGAATTATGGGGAGGGGGCTTCCGACAAGAAGGGAGAGGCGATGAAGCTCGTTGTTGCCAGGGAAGTCCGAACACCGAACACCGAGGGTGTGTGTGTGTGTGTGTGTGTGTGTGTGTGTGTGTGTGTGTGTTTGTGTGTCTGTTTCTCTCTCTCTCTCTCTCTCTCTCTCTCTCTCTCTCTCTCTCTCTCTCTCTCTGTGTGTGTGTGTGTGTGTGTGTGTGTGTGTGTGTGTGTGTGTGTACACATTATGGGCGCTGTCTTCCAGGCTAGGAGACCTTGGTGGGTTGAAGGAAGGCTCAGAAGATGCTTCTCCAGCTCACCATGAAGTGGTCAAGTGGACAGTACATGAAGCACCAGCCACAGACCAGGGAAGCCCCCCCCCCAGCTCAGGGAGAGGGAAGGGTAGCCATTGTTTCTCCCTAACCCTGATAGGAGGCCCTTCCAAACTTCCCTAAAGTTATGGGGCTGCCTGAGTCCCCGCACCCTTCCAAGGGCCAGGCCAGGTGGGGGGGGGGATTATGAGGCAGGGTCCAGCCCAAAGTCCCAGAAGGGCTTCAAAGCAGGCCTAATTTGGCCAAAAAACACCTCCAAAGATGTTCAGAGCCAGTCTCCCTGCCCACCCCACCCCCCCTCTGTGGGGCCTTTTTCTGCCCTGCCCCCCCTTCTCCTGGAACAAATCTGCTTTTTCTCTGTTGGATTTATGAGGGGGGGGTGGCAGCCCCTTGGGAGTCCTGCAGAAGGAGCCACAGTGATGAGATTTTCTGTAAGGTGTGGGGGGGTGTTGTCCTTCTGCAGCCAAATGGGGAGCCTGGTCATCCCCTTCTTTCCCTCCCCCCCCCAGAACCCACTGCTGAAAAGAACTGGGTACAGCAAAGAATATGGTGGTTGAGGTCTCTCATCCAGGGCCCCCTTCTTCCAGCTGCTTTGGTAGTACCCCAGTTCTAACAGGAAACTTTGGGAGGGGGTCCTGAAAGTGGTGGAGGGAAGAATTAGGGTACCCAGGAGCTGGTCACTCTCTCCAAGGCCAGTAAACCCCCCCCCCCATCTCTGCCCCCAGGACTGCAGCCTCCGGCTCTAGAAAAAAACGCTTGGGGTCTGGCTAGGTCACTGGGACTCTCGGAGCAACAGTTGTGTGTGGTGTGTGTCGTGCTCACAAAAGAACTGAAGGGCTAGAGACCCACTCTCTCCGGGAGGGTCCCTGCGCCCCTTTTGTGGGTGGGGGGGCAGGTTCTGCCTTCCGGTCCAGCGAGTCTCAGGAACGACCGACTGCCAGGACAGGCACCCTTGCTTTAAGTCACAACTGCAACTCTCACGCAGGACCCTGGTCTCACTCACTCACACACACACACACACACACACACACACACACAAGCACAGACGGTCCCGTTTTGTTTTATATATATATATTAAAAATTACATTAAAAATTGAAGAATAGCGATTCCTGGGTACATACATTTCAGTAAAAAAGGAAGCGATCACCAGGAAATAAAACACCAAGGTTTTAATAAATAAAATCAAGCTTTCGATGGCTAACATGTGCCACCATCGTCAGGATACAAGATAGATAGATAGATAGATAGATAGATAGATAGATAGATAGATAGATAGATAGATAGATAGATAGATAGATAGATAGATAGATAGATAGATAGGTAGGTAGATAGAAAGGGGATGGAGTTGGAAGCAGTTGGTGTCCCTTACAGCAAGGGGGGGGGACCTTTCCGCCCCTGCAGAATGCAGCCGCCGAGGGAGGCTGGGGGGGGGGGGCAGAGGGCCTGGGTCCACCCGAGAAGGGGCGTCGGGAGCTGGCCTGGGTCTGGTCGCCGCTCGCCTTCTGCAGACAGCGAGGCCTCCGGACAGCGTTCTCTGCCTGGGGCGAAGCGACTCCGGCAAGGAAGGGTCGTCTTGGACCCCCTGCCCCGCCTTGACTGCCCCTGGCCTGAAGGGGGGGTGCTCAATGGGGGGGGTCCTCGGGTAGGGAGGGAAGAAGCAGCGCCCCCCCAAAAAAAGCTTCCCTGGGCAATCGGGAGCTTCTTGCGGGGGATGCAAGGACCCCGGGCCTCCCCGAGGTCGCTTCTTGCGCGGCTCCCCCCAGGAGAGCGCCGCCGGTGACGGACCCCGGGGCTGCCCGGGGCAGGTGAGAAGCGGCCTGCCCTGCGCCCGGTTCTCTCTTTGCCCTGCAGCCCCACCTGGTGGCCACGCGGGCCCCCGCAAGGACGGCCGGGAGCCGGGCCGGGACGCCGCTGTCCCGCGTGGTCCACGCGCGAAGGCGAGCCGCGACGCGAATTCCGCCCGCCTCGTTCTCCCCTAGACGCGCGCCCGGGTCGTCTGAAGGAGCCTTTCTGGGCCGGGCCGGCTTCCGACGGCCGCCGAAGGGCGCAGCTTCGGTGGGGATTCTGCCTCCCCTCCGGATGCTGGAGATGATCCGAGTTCAGGCGGCTTTAATGGCTCAAAGGTGCCCGCCCAGTTTCTGGGCTCCGCCTGGCCCTTCTCCCCTCTAAGAAGGCCGAGGGGTCCTCACTCTGCATGTCCAGGCAGATCTGGGTAGCCCCCCCGAGGCCCTGATGTCACCCTCCTGGGCGCTTCTGTCTGAGCTCTGGTTGAAGAGAGCTTGAAGGGACCTTGGAGGTCTTCTAGTCCAGCCCCCTGCTTGAGCAGGAGAACCTATACCATCTCAGACAGGTCACTGTCCAGCCTCTTCTTAAAAACCTCCAGTGATGGAGCACCCACGATTTCTCGTGGCAAGCTGTTCCACTGGTTAATTGTCCTCATTGTCAGGAAGTTTCTCCTTAATTCCAGGTTGCTTCTCTACTTGATGAGTTTCCAGCTGTTGTTTCTTGTCCTGCCCTCTGGTGCTTTGGAGAATAACGTGACCGCCTTATTGGTAGCAGCTCCTCAGATATTGGAACACTGCTGTCATGTCTCCCTTATTTCTTCTTTTCTTTAGACTAGCCAAACCCAACTCCCGCAGCCATTCTTCGTATGTTTTAGTCTCTTTGATCATCTTAGTTGCTCTTCTCTGAATTTTTTCCAAACTCTCAACATCTTTTTTGTGATATGGTGACCGAAATTGGTTGATGGAGCTAAGATTCAGTCAGCAGGACAAGATCCGCCTTCCGATTAATCTCTCGGTCCCCACAAAAACCAGACTCCCACTGCCCTCCTTTGACCACTGGCGTTCTGCCGCTCTCTGGTTTAAAAATGTCTACCCAAAGGGCCTCCGCAGCAATGCACCAGCCCAGCCAGACTTTGGAAGGTCAAGAAGACGAGGGGAGCCCCGGGAAGGGTTCCGTGTGAAATCCAGACTGGAGTGGCTACTTGCTCGCTTGGGCCTTTCCTCAAACTGCTCTCCACCCGTCTCTGGGTCAAAAATCCTATACAACAGTATTAGTATAATAGTATTAGCACTATATAATATCAATAGTCAATCATATAGGCCAGGGGTAGGCAACCTTGGCTCTTTTATGACTGGTGGACTTCAACTCCCAGAATTCCTGAGCCAGCCACGTTGAGGGGAAAGGGAGAGGTTTCCAAGCTGAGCCAGGCTGGCTCAGGAATTCTGGGAGTTGAAGTCCATGAGTCAGAAAGCGGCCTAGGCCTAGGCCAGAGGTAGGCAACCTTGGCTCTTTTATGACTCGTGGACTTCAACTCCCAGAATTCCTGAGCCAGCCACATTGAGGGGAAAGGGAGAGGTTTCCAAGCTGAGCCATGCTGGCTCAGGAATTCTGGGAGTTGAAGTCCACGAGTCAGAAAGCGGCCTAGGCCTAGGCCAGAGGTAGGCAACCTTGGCTCTTTTACGACTGTGGACTTCAACTCCCAGAATTCCTGAGCCAGCATGGCTCAGCTTGGAAACCTCTCCCTTTCCCCTCAGCATGGCTGGCTCAGGAATTCTGGGAGTTGAAGTCCATGAGTCATAAAAGAGCCAAGGTTGCCTACCCCTGGTATAGGTAGTTCTCAACTTGCAACAGTTTATTTAGTGACTGTTTGAAGTTGCCACGTCACTGGAAAAAATGACTGATGAACATTTTACAGTTGTGGCAAGAAAGGTGATGAGATGGGGCAAAAGTCACATCATGACTGTCTCGCTTAGCAACAGAAATTCTGGGTTCAATGGAGGCCACGAGTCAAGGACTTTGCCCAGCTCACCCTACGTGCCACTGAGTGCAAACTAAAGCTTGCAGGGTGACAGCTGGCCCAGAAAATTATCAACGGACAATAAAATAGGTTTAAACCATTTCCTCAGTCCGATCTTTGACCCCCTTCAGTCTCCCCTCACATAATTGTTTTGCGGCTCCATCTAGTCCTCAATTCTCTTTATCTGCAAAGTTCTCCTTTTGTGGTGGACGTTCGTTTTGGCATTCCTGCTTCACCCGTTCGTTCTTCAGTCTGTCCCGCCTTGTTTTACATGCCCCTCTCAAGCGATCCCTTCCCGCCACGTTCGTCTGACTCTGACACGCTTTCAGTGAGCCCAGCCCCACCCTGTGGTCTAACAATGTTGTTAAGCACCCACAACTTCTGGAGATTCCACCGGCTGATTGTCCCCACTGTCAGGAAATTGCTCCTGAGTTCCAGGTTGCTTCTCTCCTTGATTGGTTTCCATCCATTGTTCCTTGTCCTGCCTTCAGGGGCTTTGGAGAGCAGGTGAGTTTGGAGTTTGCTCCATTTTACAACCTTTCTTACCACAGTTGTTAAGGAATCACTGCAGATGTTAAATTAGTAACACGGTTGTGAAGTGAACCAAGCTTCCCCCATCGATTTTGCTTGTCGGAAGGTTGCAACCTGCACACTGCGACCGTCATAAATTCAAGTCAGTTGCCAAGCATCCCAATTTTGGTCACGTGACCACGGAGGAGGAGGAGGAGGAGGAGGAGGAGGAGGAGGAGGAGGACTATGGGGTCCTTTATGTTCTCTGAGCTGGGTGGTTTTCTTGCAGACGTTTCATGACCCAACTAGGGAACATCATCAGTGCTAGAAGGGAGTAGAGTTTGCAGGGAGGAAGAGGAAGAGGAGGAGGAGGAGGAGGAAAAAGACTGTGGGGTCCTTGGTGCTCTCTGAACTGGGTGGTTTTCTTGCAGACGTTTCATGACCCAACTAGGGAACATCATCAGTGCTAGAAGGGAGTGGGGTTTGCAGAGAGGAGGAGGAGGCCTGGAGGCCCAACATGGCTGTGCCCCCGGCTGCTTTCTCCCAAGGGCCGAGGGACCTTCGGAGAGGAGACTTCACAACTGACCCGGAGAGGGTCTTCGGAGGGAGGGTCCCCCCGGCCTTGGCCAGAAAGCTTCTCTGGGCCTTTCCCCCCCCCCCAGCGCTCCCCACCAGGGAGGAGATCAAGGGGGGCTTTGACGAAGGGAGCCTCTCCACAGCATCCCAACCAGGGGAGGCTCCCAGCCCCCCCCCGCACACAATGCTGCTGCCGCTGCCTCCCCCCCACCCACCAACCGCCCAACCTGGCTGCCATCTCAGACGGCCGTGTGGTGACGGTTCTGGGGGGGGGGCTCCCCACTGGCCTTTCCCAACAATGCCCAGTTGAGCCTCTCGGATGTCTCACTCGCTCGGGCCCTTTTCTTCCTCTCCTGCCCTTAACCGTCTCTGAAAAGAATCGGAAACCGGTGTGTTTCTGCAAAGCGTTTATCGAATTACACCGGGGGACAAAGAGCTCGGATGCATTTTCTTGAAGGCTCCACAATTGGGGATCCATCACGGAAATGAAAAGGGTGACAGAAGAACGAGGCCTTTTGTCAGGCTGGAGAAGGCGCCCGCCCCCGCAAAACCTCTTGGAGGGGCTCTGTTTATTCCTTGCCCGGGCAAGGGGCTGTATTTATTTACCCCTCTCTGGCTTTTGAGGTCTTTACAGAGCCCGCCCTGGAAGGGGCGAACCACGGCGGGCAGTCTGGAGGTGGCTGGCTTTTCCCCTTAAAGCCAGGGGGGTCCCACCTGGCCACGGAGGAAAGATGTCAAAGCTCTTCAGAAAAGGGAGGCTTTGGGGATAATTGCCCTGGGCTGCCCCAGATGGGATGGGAACAGGTGATGCTGCCCCCCCATCCGCGCCCCCCGCCTGCTCTGCCTTTTGTTCCCCACAGAGAGGGAAGAGAGAAAGAGGCAGATCGTGCAGATAGGCGCTTTGGGCCTCCATTGTGTGGGGCTTGAGAAAATGGCTTCTTGGTCAGCATCCAGAGCGGAGGGAACTGGAGGGCCGCTCGCACAAAAGGCCTGGACCGAAGGCTGGGAGACAGCCCCAGCCTTGTTCTTGGCTGGCTGGGGGGGGGGGAGGCTTCCTGTCGGTCACTCGCCTCCACCGTCTCCCCAGCAGGAGCCTCCCCTTCCCCGATTCCTGTGGCTCTGGCCAGCAAGGGCTCCTGGTGGTCCCCATTCTCCCACGGGGCCAGTGGGGCTTCTCTGCCCTTGTGGTTCTGGAGTTCTCGCCTAAGAAGGTCTCATGGGACACACGAGGTCCTCGGCCGCTCGTCCTGCAGAGGTGAATCCAGCCGGTGGGGCCTCTGGCCCTGACGGAGGTGTCCGTGGGCCCCTTGAGGTCTTCTGCAAGGCAACGTGGAGAAAGTGACAGGAAGACTCCATGTGGCGGCTTGGCCAAGCCGGTCGGTAAGAACCAAGGCGGACTGTCGCTTGTGCATTCAAGGGATGGGCCCAACAGAGGGCAGAGGAGGCCCATCTGGGTGCCGGCAAAGCCAGCCCAGGGTGCCAGAGGGCCCTGTTTGGCCAGGCAACAGCGGCCCCCATCCCCGGCCTGCCAACCTTTCCGCCAGCCCCTTCCCCAATGACTGCATCCTGAACTACCTCGTAAGGCCAGACAGCTGACCGAGGACAAGGGTGGACACCTGCTCAGCTGGACTGGGGTCAGATGCCCCTGGATCAGGTGCAGTGACTGTCCCTGGAGATGCTCAGTCATCGGTGGGAACGGAAGAAGCTTCTTGGATGAGAAGCGCAACTTTTTCAAGGAAAAAGGAAAGGAAACTCAACACAGTCCCGCTGCCTTTGGGAGGGTGCCGTGATTAGTGTTGTGCCTTTGTCGCACTCACAGAGGGGAAATTCAGAGAAGGGGCAGACGTGGTGCCCAAATGAGACCCCTGACTGTTCAGACAACACCCACACCCCAAAGCCCCCTCCCCGGTTTTTGTTAGGGAAGACTTTTGTTTTGGAAGACTCAAAAAAGGGCTCAAAGGATCCCCTTCAGCCACCCCTGGTCCTGCCCACGAGACAGGCGGAAACCGATGGGACTTTGAGCCGCACACGAGTTGGGCTGGGGGGCTGGGGCAAAAGGCCCACCAGCTGCTCCTCTGGGAATTATGAAAGACCAGTTGCTTTCCTTCCTGGGGGCCTCTGGAAGCCCGGATGCGATTCTCTTCTCTTCCTGGCTGGGGGGTATTTTGCCCAGGACAAGGGCAGGATGGAGGAGTGACCTCTCCCCCCCCCGGCCAGCCCTGGCAGTGGGGTGCAGCTGAGGAACAACCCTGGGGGGGGGCTGCCAGTCTGACCTGCCAGGGCACACCTGCCAGAGCAAAGCTGTCTTGTCTGGGGAGACAGCCCACTGCTGCTGCTGGAGATGTATGTGTGTGCGTGTGTATGTGTGTGTAAATTTTTGCTGAGCTGCGGTTGCAAAAGGGGGGGTGCCAGATTCTGGTCACTCTCTGGCTTACAAATCTCCAGGAATCGGCAAATAACCCACCTCAACCACCCTGGCAGGAGATTTTCCAAGCTGGCTTGTTAGAAAAATCCCGGGGATGTTGGATCAGGCCAGCTCCCTTCATTCCGAGGCTTTGGTGTGAGTGCAGAGTTAACAAAATGCACAGAAAGAAACGCTTTTGGGGGGGGGGGAGAAAAGCAGCAGCAAAGAAAAAGGCCGACACACAATTAGGAATTTTTGTGCCTGGACGCTTGGCTGGCTTTCACTCCCGACAATGATAGCAGTGATGTGATGATGATGAATCCAGAGGAGTTTATTTAATATTGGAACAAGCTGTGTTGTTCCGTTCATCCCTGGGTTTCAGGTTTTCTGCAGTTGATGCCACCAAATGTATTTCTCTCCTTAAAAAAACAAACTCCTTTAAAATGTGGCCTTCTTAAAGAGCAGACACACAACTGCGTAACTGGAAAAGAGTTTTGTTTTTTCCTAGGCTGAGCAGTTGAAGCAAATGGGTTTGAGCCTGTTTTGAATATTGATTTAGTTTAATCTCAGTCTAGTTTAGTTTTCACTATTTTACATTTGGTTTGATTTACTGTAGTTTACTGTTTGTGCTTGGTCAATTAATATAAATTGTCAGCCTTCATCACGGCATAAACTGAATTTCAGATAAGACGTTACTTAAGAATTTTTTGTTCCAGATTTATTAAAACATTTATAGAAGAGGTACAGTTCTGATTTTTAAAAATCTTCCCTTCTAAGGAAATGGTGTTTGATCGGCTTTAGAGGGGGTTGGTTTTGCTCATTAATATCAAGTCATTTCTTTCGATGCTGAAGCAGCAAAATCCCACACAGGTTGGAATCTGCACCCCCTCCCCACCCCCCATTTGGAATTTTAATTTCCCCCTTTTGGGGGGCATTTTTGCATAGCTGCAAGAATACAGCCTCCATTATTCTACACCAGAGGCAGCCTTTGATGAAATTAAAAAGCCATAACGAGAAACATCTTACCGAGCTAATGAGGGAAAATCACTCGGCTGAATTTCTCCGCCTGTTTCAAACGGCAGCGTAACCCGAGACACGTGCAGGGAGTAAGTTTGGGGAAACCCAGCCTCCTGGCACATTATATTTTAGGATAATTTAGGCTTACTAATGCTACTTTTTAAAATATATATATATATCTCCAGATTTGTTACCATAATTCTTTTGTAAACATTTGGAGCAGTGTGAGGCTTCCTGAAGACCTCCAGTTTTTTCCCAGGGGCTTCCTGGAGGGCGAGGCAAGGAGGGCCGTGATCTGGGGTCAAGAGGCAGCGGGGCGGAGATGCCCTCCTGACAAAACCGTACAGATTATCCTGCTGAGGTTCAGTTGCTGATTTTCTGAATGCCTGAACAGAATCTTGGGGGGGGGAAGCACTTTAGCCCATTGATTGCGAGATAACGCAGCAACCACAAATGTATTCTCTTCTGCGCCGAGTGACTTTGATGTGAGACCCAGGAAAGTGGGGAAAACAAGTGCTGGGTTTGGGAAGAAGCTCCCCCCCCGTGTTCTTCAGAGCGTACAGATGAATGGATTCCACCCTGGGAAGAATGTTGCTGAATCGCTTAGCTGGGCTAAGCTGAATTGAGGCTAAGTTGATGCCCTCCGATCAATAAAATATCACCTGGCGAAGAAAAAGATCAGCTAAGTCTTCCCTCCATCATCCCCAGCTGAAAAGAGCTGCATTTCTCCAGCGGTCCTCACCTCTGTTTAGACATTCCCCTCGCATTTTCTGACAGCACCGTCTCCTCGTGCTTCTGTAGCCAGGAGCCATTCAGGGTCCTTCTCTGAGAGACCCCCCAGCCCCACTGGACGTCACCCCCCCTAAGAGGCACGGTGGCCGCCTGCACAGACTGCTCGATGCTGGGCAATGTGGGGGCCAGGGCGAGACAGAGGAGGAGTGAGAAAGAGAAGAGAGGAAAGGAAAGGAAAGGAAAGGGAATCTAGTGAAGGAAAGGAGGAAAGGAAAGGAAAGGAAAGGAAAGGAAAGAAAGAAAGAAAGAAAGAAAGAAAGAAAGAAAGAAAGAAAGAAAGAAAGAAAGAAAGAAAGAAAGAAAGAAAGAAAGAAAGAAAGAAAGAAAGAAAGAAAGAAAGAAAAAGCCTTAGCTGAGAAATATTTGGCCACTTGGTCAGAAGAGACACAAAAAAATGATGACTTTCTGCAAATGGCCCAACGCACAACTTGATTTTCTGTTGGGATCTTTTGAATCGAAGCTGCGCACCCAGTCTGCGTCCCTGTTTCCTTTACTCTAGCAAGCATTTATGAAGTATTGTCCATCTGTGCCCCCTTGCGCACCCGTGGGAACAATTAATCCCACTCCACCGACTGAGAGTCAGCTCAGCAACAGGCATGAAAGGGCACGTTGTGAAATCCTCTCCTGGGTCTCCAAGTTGTGCACAAACCTCACCAAGGACGGGCCTTCCTTGGAGGCTCACCGAATCCCTCCAGGGAAGCGGCCACTGAGACCCTGGAAGAAACGGTGATGGTGCTGAGCGATGGCTGGAAGGTGAAGGGAAACACCCTGGGGAAACGACAACGGCTTCTGGGGACGTTTTCTGATCCAGCGATTGTGACTTCCATGTGGATCCAAATCACAACTTCATATTGTACCCAAATGTGTGCAGTGTATTGCATTTTTTGTATATTTATGTTTTTGCAGTATTTTATTCCTATTAAAACAATATTGTAAGCCGTCCAGAGTTATCCGGCGGTAAGATGGGCAGCCAATAAATTTAATAACTAAATAAAAAATACATATATTTAGGGGGAAAAGTTCTCAAGCGTTAGAAACAAAGCAGGGATCTTGCTGCCATCTTGACGGGCTACTTCATTTTCACTTCTCTAAAATTAGCCTTTCGACCTCTGGGTGTAGAAAATAGAAATATTGTAAAGACATTTTAAAATGATATTT
Source organism: Crotalus tigris (assembly GCF_016545835.1). Classification (NCBI taxonomy): domain Eukaryota; kingdom Metazoa; phylum Chordata; class Lepidosauria; order Squamata; family Viperidae; genus Crotalus; species Crotalus tigris. The sequence goes on from NW_024100685.1 coordinate 974,633, forward strand.
CAAATAGAAACAGTCCCATAGTAGGTTTTCTGGCTGAGTTCCATTTTTCGGGTACCTCAAACAATTCTTCCCTCCTAGCAATACCAGCGATACAAAATGTTATTAAAGGCAACGTAAAACCTCCAAATAATTAAATTAGGTCGAACTGCAGCTAACATTCCTTTGCAGATGCCATTCTGAAGTATTTATTTTTGAAGAAATTATAAATGTGAGCTTAGCTCTCTTGAAGGCCGCAGTTTCTAAGCTGTCTATACAGGGAGTCCAACATCAATTTATTTTAGAGACCTTTTAAAGTTACAACAGCACTGGAAAAAAATGAATTATGACCGTTTTTCACGCTTATGACCGTCGCAGCGTCCTCGTGGTCACAAGATCAAAATTCAGACGTTGGGCAACTGACTCACATTTATGACGGCCGCTGCATCCCGGGGTTGTAGGATCCCCTTTTGCGACCTTTTGACAGGTAAACGTGATTCACTTAACAGCCGTGTTACTAACTTAACAACGGCAGTGTTTCACTTAACAAACGTGGCAAGGAAAGTCATAAAACGGGACAAAACTCACTGAACAATTGTCCCGCTCAGCGACAGAAATGTTGGGCTCAATTGTGGTCGTAAACCGAGGACTCCCTGTTAACTATGCAAGAGGCACTTAATAAAAAGGCCGATCTGGGAGGATGCAATTCGCTCGGACAAGGATGACCAGGACCCCGGAAACTGGCTGGAGGGAGGGGGAGCAACTGGCCAGGGTCATCCGGCTATTTCTAAGTGTAGGCTGGGATCAAGACTGCTGTGTCCCCCCCCCTTTTTTTTTAAGCATCCACTCAGGGGTTTTCCCGTATGGAGAGAAAATGTGAACTGACTCATTGCAATTCACAGTTTGCACTTAGTCGCGTTCAGAGGTTACTCCAGAAAGAGTTTTCCCCCCTGAGCAATTCCAAGTGTTGAGCAACACCTCCTCTCTCTCCTCCAGCGTCCAAGGCTGGGATGAATAAAGGCTAAAACCTTAGAGCAGTAGTTCTCAACCTTTTTAATGCCGCGACCCCCAACCGGTTGTCAGTCGAGGACTACTCAACCGGTCATAAGTCGAGGACGACTCAACTGGTGCAGCACCGTTTGCAGAATGGGACTTTTGGCGGGCTCAGCAGGGCAGAGACAGCCTGGACAATTCCTATTGGCTTTTGAAAGCCAATAGAATTAGACTCTATTCAAGAGAGTCTATTCTATTGGCTTTCAAAAGCCAATAGAATAAAAGGGAGTAGCACAGCTAAGGAAAAGGGGGAAAAAATGACGGGCTGCGTTGTTTGGCGACCCCCGTGAAAGGGTCATTCGACCCCAAATGGGGTCCCGACCCACAGGTGGAGAGCCACTGCCTAAGAGGCAGGTTGCAGGAACTGGGAGTGGCCAACCTGGGGAAAAGAAAGATTGGGGGTGGGGGGGACACGATAAGCAGCCTTCCAGTGTCTGGGGGGCTGCCACAAAGGGAAGGGGGGATCCACCTCCTCCGGAGTGCCTGAAGGCAGGACAGGAAGTGGGGAGTCCACAATCTTCCAGTTGCCAAAGTTGGACACCCCCTGCCTTAAGGGCTTCCAGGAGTCGGGAAGGGAGGAGCCCCCCCCCCTCACGAAAGGGCATCTGCTGCTTGCTTGGTCCCTGGTGTGGGCTGGTTGGAGGAGGGAGGGGAGCAGTGCCGGCAATTAGCGCTGTCTTCGTTGGCTGGGCCAATGGGGGGGGGGATCCAGGCTGGCTGAATGCCAGAGGGAGGCTTTGTCTGCAAAAGCCTTTTCACCTCCAGCTCCTTCATGGTGCTTTTGATCATTTATGATTACAGGCATCCTCCAAGACACGCTCCCTCCATAAACCTCCTCCTCCTCCTCCTCCCTGCGAACCCCAAATTCCTATAGCCCTAATGATGTTCTCTAGTTGGGTTCATGAAACGTCTGCAAGAAAAGCACCCAGCTCAGAGCTCACCCAGGGCCCCACAGTCCTCCCCCTTGTAGAAAGAACAATGAGGACAGGCGCCTTGGCACTTTTTATTTGTTTCGACTTAAATCTTAAGCAGAATCGGGTAGGGCTCGTTCTTCGGGCACCCCGGAGAGGGCCTTTCAGCCGCCGCCCGTTTCTCTCTCGCCTCCCCGCTTCGCCAGAAGGAGAACCTCGCCGGCTTTGAGCCGCAGTGCCCGCCTTCCTCTTCCCGCCGTCCCTTTTTTCCTTTCGTGCCCGGCCTTTGAGGGACGCGAAGGGAGCAGGAGGAAAATGCTTTCATGCTTGGGGGGGGGGGCAGAAGCCGAGAGCCGGAGAGCCGATCCCGAGACTGGATTCCCCCCGCGGAGATCTAGTGCAAGAACGACTGGGCCGGACCCCTTTCCCCGCTCTGAATAGCAACTGGGGGAGGGGGGATCTTGAACACCTTGAGGTCTCCCCCAGGATTGGGGGGGGGGGGCTCAGGAAGGGAGGCCTCTCCCGGCTCCAGCAGAGTTCCTCCCAGCCCGAGCGGAGACCCGTCTGGCGGGGGCGTCCCGGGGGTGTCTTGACCCTCCCCGCCCACTCGGGCTTTGCTGTCGGGCCAGGTCCGCCCACCCCCAGCAGCCGTTTGCGGGCATCCCGCCAGGGGGCGCTCAAGGGGGACCGGAGGGGCGGGGGGGCCACAGGCACCCCAACTGGGGCAGGTCCCCGAAAGAAGAGCCAGAGGCAAGAGGTGCGCGCGGGGGGGGGAGAGAGTCAGGCAGCCCAAAGACAGGGGAGCCCGTCGCCTGCAGAGCAAGAGGAGGGGTCGGGGGTCCCCTTCCGTGCTGGCCCTTTCCCACCTGCAGCCCCGCAGGCTGGAGTTCTACAAACACCCACACACATACACACCACACACAGGCACACGCAGAGGGAGGGAGAGAAAGCTCCCCTTTACTGTGACCCACTCAAGGGGGGGGAATCATTCTGGATTTGGTTTCTCATCCTTTTGGCATCTTCATTCTCATTTAAATCCCTTTCCCGGGCAGGCTGTTTTTTCAACTTTGCTCCTTCCTTCTCCATCATTCCATTTTGGTCTTTTACTGAATTATTGGGTTCTTTTGATATTGGTTTGTTTGTTTGTTTGTTTACTTACTTACTACTTACTTACTCTCTTTCCCCAGATTTGGTGGTTTTCATGAATCGTCCCCCAATTCCTCCCAGTCTGTGCGAGGCCCCTTTGATGCAGGACAAGGGCACAGCTCAGCCCCAGAAGGTTGGGGGAGAAGCCAGGATCACCCCAGACCTCTTGCAGAGTCTCTTCCCCAAAATTGTAAGAGGCAAAAGCCATGGGCCTTTCAGCCCAGGGAAGATAACAGAGCTGGAAGGGATCCTGGAGGTCTTCTAGTCCAGCCCCCTGCTCAGGCAGGATACTCCGGACCATCCCAGAGAAATGCCTGTCCAGTCTTTTCTTAGCCCTTCCATTTCACTCCTGGCTCAGTTGCCATTTTAATGCTTCAGCTGAAGGTTAATTGATCATGATTTCTCACATGTTGCTTGCATGTACACAGAGAGCTTACACACCGGAGACAAATTCCTTGTGTGTCCAATCACGCTTGGCCAGTACAGAATTCTAATTTCCACTCAGAGCTTTGCAATATTCGCTTTAAGATCTACTTCCTCCACCGATTCTCAGCCCAAGGATACTTATTGCTTCTAGACAACTTTTGGGTACCGAATTCTTCCCAGCTCCCTACCTAGGCAGTGATGGAGAAAGGTAAGGGGCCATCTTTGGGTGCTGCATTTCTGCTGGATCATGAGAGCTAGAAACTTTAAACAGTGGTAGAAAAACAAACCAGGCTCCCCAAGGTCTGTGAGTTGCCAGCAGTTTATTGCTGGATAAAGCTGATGAAGACGGGTACATTTAAATTTGGCTGCTCCGGTTTTGAAATGAAGATAACTTGGAGGTGTTTTGGTCCAGAAGTAGAACAAATAGATGCATTTCTGTACACTGGTAGAACGGGCAGATGAGGAAACAGAGGAAGTTTGATATGTGCCGATTTTGAGAGTAAGGTAACATGTGGACTGTTGCATTGATTGATTGATTGATTGATTGAGCAGCACCAGGCCAGAGTTTGGCCTTGGCCAGCAAAAGCTTCCTCCTCTTCCTCCATCTCCTCCTCCTCTTCCTCTTCCTCTTCTTCCTCTTCTTCTCCTCCTCTTCCTCTTCCTCCTCCTCCTCCTCCTCTTCCTCTTCTTCTCCTCCTCCTCCTCCTCCTCCTCCTCTTCTTCTTCTTCTTCTTCTTCTTCTTCTCCTCCTCCTCCTCCTCCTCCTCCCTGCCCCCTTCAACCTCAGCCTCTGTGCAGTGTTGACACAGGGGATGCCTAGAAGCTGCTGGAGCCCTTAATGAAGATGGATGGAGCAGTCAGCTTCCTCCTCCTGCCCCCCCCATCCCCCTTGCCTTGTAGGGGGGGGCGCCTCTGCCTGGCCCTTGCCAGGTTCCTCCTGCAGCCACCCAGAGGCCTGGGCAGGTGGGAGGTCACAGAGAAGAATCCCCAGAAAGGCTCCCATCTCTTGTCGGCCTGCCCAGGGCCAAAACGCAGCAGCAGTTGGACTGAATGGCCCTTCCCCTCCGGCTGCCAACAGGAAAAGCGGAAGGAGGAAGCCGGCTGACCATAGGGATGATCAAGAAAGGCAAGATGGCGGCTGCAGCCACGCAGAGCAGCACCCATAAAAACCAGCAGAGCTTTGTCTGCACCTGCCAGCCACCATCTTGCCCTTCTCGGCCATGCCTTGCAAACACAGCCAGGTCAGGCCTGGGGCAGGGAAGCAGGTTTCCTTGGGAAAGCAGGTAGATGCAAAGGTTCCTAAGGGACTGGTCGTAAATCGAGGGCAACCTGCTGGGAGACTCCCACAAGAGTCCACCAAGTGCCAAGATCAACCCTTCTGCCCGCCTTCTCCTGCTCTGCTCCCCCAGAGTCCCAGCTGACCGCCCAAGGACCTTCCTCGCCTGCTGCGGCCGTAACCCTGAACCGGAACTGAAGGACCTGGGGAGCCCAGAGTCCAGTTCTGCTGGTTCCTGGGCTGCAGCTGCTCAAGTAGCCAAAGAAGGCCACCATTTCCTCCCCTTGAAAAGGAGGAGGCCCACGGGATGCCAACGGCCGAAGACGTTGTGTGTGTCCAGAGTTGCAAGCGCACTTGCCTCCAAATGGAGACAGTGGGCCCACCGGGGGTCACTTGTGCCCCTCTTTGTCACGGGTGACGTTGAGCGATGGTCCCGCACAGGTCCTTCCCCTTAAGTCTGCCCTGTCAGCAGAGAGACGGATGGGCTCCTCGCAGGGGACGGGAGGCCGGCCATTTGTCATCCGTGGCTTGGCTGAACATTTGGGAAGGCAATGCGAGCTCAGCCCCTGCCCCTTGCCAACCGGGGTCTCCTGGCACGGCAGCCATCCTGCAGGGAGGGGGCAGAGAGGGAGGGTGATTTACGGCCGGCTCCTCCTAATTGCATTCCAGCCGGCAGGAAAATGGATGGACTCGTCTGCCTGATGGATGGCCCGCCCGGACCTTCATTCGGTTAGCTGGCCTCACGCGGGCCTAATGCGGGCACGGTGGGAAGGAAGATGGAGAGGCTGCTGCAGGAGGAGACCCTGCGGCCATCCCCCGGCCTTTCCAGCTTTGCAGACCGACAGGGGGGGTGAGGAAATGGTTCCGTGTGTGAGCATCAGGTGCGCACAGCTCCATGCATGAGCGACAAACACTCAGGGCCATGTGTGAAGTTCCCTTTGTGCCTGCTGCTCTCACAAATGGAGCATCACACACACGCCCAAATCCCCATCGCTGGCACAAGTGGAGCTGCATGCGAAGCCGCCCTCCCCTTGCACAGCCCAGTTACGAATGGGCTGCAGTCCACTCCTGGGGATTGGGGACCCCTGGTGTAGACCAGCCGGAAAAGTTAGGTGGACTGCCAGGGAGCTGTTGGTGCAGAAGCCGCCTGGAAGGCCAAGAAAAGGACACCTGCTCGGCGGGTCTAGGACTTCTTGGCTGGGAGGAGAGCCCTGAGCTGCTGGTCCAAGGCCCCCCCCACCCGAGCCCAGCTCAGGAGATTCAGAGGGAAATCAGTGGAGACTATCATCCGGGTGCTTTTCCAAAAGACAACTGGACTGTTTTGTTTTTCCTTGAAAATGTTTCACTTCTCATCCAAGGAGGAGGGAGGAGGACGACTGTGGGGTCCCTGGTGCTCTCAGAGCTGAGCTGGTTGTTTTCTTGCAGACGGTTCATGACCCAACTACGTAACATCATCAGTGCTAGAAAGGAGGAGGAGGGGGGGGAGGAGAAGGAGGAAGAAGAGGACGACTGTGGAGTCCTTGATGCTCTCTGAGCTGGGTGGTTTTCTTGCAGACGTTTCATGACCCAACTAGGTAACACCATCAGTGCTAGAAGGGAGTGAGGTTGGCAGAGAGGAGGAGGAGGAGGAGGAGGACCACCATCACCACCCTGGGGTGCTCAGTGCTCTTTGTTTTCTTGCAGATGTTTCATTACCCGAACTAAATAACATCTTCAGGGCCAGCAAGGAAAGGGGGCTGCCCTCCATTCCTGACTAGCACTGATGATGCTCCTTAGTCGAGTCACGAAACATCTGCAAGAAATCAGTCAAGCTCAGAGAGCGCCCAGGACCCCTCAGCTTCCGATTGTCCAGGTGATCCTGAAAGGCGGAAAGCAAGTAGCTAAGAACGAAGCGGGAGATTAAAAGCTGGCCTGGGCTCCATTTTCTCCTCAGAGCAAAAGGGAGCTCAGCTCGGCTCTCCCAGCCTTCGAAGGCAGCCGCCCCTGTCCTCAAAGCCTTTAGGGGTGGGAGGCAAGGATCAGAAAGTGGTTGAGGGCCGCGTGTTTTCAATTGTCAGGGTGGACCAAAAGGGAAGGCCTTTAAGCAAGGGAATTGCAGGATCCAAAATCGGCCACTGTTTGCAACTGGGGTGGGGGTGGAGGGGTCCCCCAATACTTTCGTATCTCTGCAATGTTTGTGGATAATGGTTAGTTCAGTGGTTCTCAACCTTTTTAATGCCGTGACCCCCCAACCGGTTATAAGTCGAGGACTACTCAACCGGTCGTAAGTCGAGGACTACTCAACGGGTGCAGCACCGTTTGCAGACTGAGACTTTTGGCGGGCTCAGCAGGGCAGAGACAGCCTGGACAATTCCTATTGGCTTTTGAAAGCCAATAGAATTAGACTCTGTTCAAGAGAGTCTATTCTATTGGCTTTCAAAAGCCAATAGAATCAAAGGGAGTAGCACAGCTAAGGAAAAGGGGGAAAAAAATGGCGGACTGCGTTGTTTGGCGACCCCCGTGAAATGGTCGTTTGACCCCAAATGGGGTCCCGACACACAGGTTGAGAACCGCTGGTTTAGTTACACACACACCCGTGGCATTATTCACAACAAGCACCTTGAAGGATTCATTGCTCTCTACAGAGAACGCAAAGGATGAGGAAGCCCAGTGTGTACATTCATACAGCTTTAATAAAAGGTACAACAGGAGAATATATGTACAGTCCAAATCCACATGCTACTACTGAACGCAGTTTAACTGGTAAACCCACACCGTCCCATTTTATCTGCTGAATCCAACAGCTGCGTTGCCCGGCCAGAGGAAGTCCCTTATGCGAATCCCAAGTTTTCCATTTTGTGCAAAAAACAACAAATAAAAAACACCTCTACTCCCCACCTTAAGTTTTAGAAATATCCCTCCAAAGTAATTATCCTACGTGTTTATTTATGCATGCGCAGATAGACCTGCGCGTGAGCAATTCATAAAGGACTGGTTGAGAAGCTTGTATGTTGTGAGGCATTGTGGTGGAAGCAAAGGGGCCGCTTTTCAATGCATTCTCAGTTTGGGGACAATTAAGCCACAGCATCCACCCTCCTTGGCCACCACCAATTCCAAAGGTAAATTTGATTCCAGGGCACCCCAAAACGTGGGGTTGAGAAAACTACTCAGAAGAGAGAACCGAGATGGAAAAATGTCCGCAATCCTGGCAAAACGGTTGGCGAGCTGCCCTGGATCCTGTGCCAGAAGGGAGCGTCGGCCAACTCCGCGTGGGCTGCCAGATCCCGTCTTGACACTGGAGCACCTGGCCTCCCCTCCAGAACAGACCGGTAGGCTTGCTCAGCTCCACCCAAAACTATGAGATTAAAAAAGCAGAGATTGGGGCCAACATGTCCTATGATGGTGGGGACAAAAGGTGGTTTGAGAATTCAAGGAAGGAGACATCAGGAAAACAGGGGAGACCTCTTCTCTTTAGACCAGGGGTCCCCAACTTTGGCCACTTTAAGACCTGTGGGCTTCAACTCCCAGAATTCCTCAGCCAGGCATGAATTCTGGGAGTTGAAGTCCGCAGGTCTTAAAGTTGCCAAGGTTGGGGAGCCCTGCTTTGGATGAGGGGGGATATTTCAGCCAAGGGCAAAACTAACCATATCCTGGCTCTGAACTCCGAGGGGACAAGAAAGGTGGGGAATTGGGCCCCTCTTTGTACAGAGAAGTAGGAGAGACGCCCCCCCCCACCTCCCAGGGACCAGACCCTTCTCAGGGGACATCCCAAGAAGCACCGATGGTCTTTGTCTCCCTGGTGAGGTTCGTATCTAGGCAAGGAGAGGAAAAGGCACCACCAGCTGGGAGTTTACTGCAAGTCCTTAGAACTGGCAGATGTCAGGACCCAACTGTCAAGAACCCACTGGGGATCAACCTGATCAACCCCTCCAGTCCAGATTCTGCTCAGATGGCTAAGACGGTTCCTCCAAGCTCCCCAAGGGAGGACCTCTCCTTCAGCATCGGTCTGTCCTTGGTTGAGGTGAGGTATTTTGCCCCGTTCCTTTCACACAAAATTTAAAACAAGAGCTCTCTCTCTCTCTCTCTCCTCCCCCCCCCCCAAATGGTTTGCATTCTTTGGAAGGTCTTCAGGATGATGAAGTTGCTTCAGGTGCGCTTTGACCAGCGTACGTGGAAGAGCCGTTTGCAGTGGGACCCTCTCAAAATGGAGAGGGATGTGGGCCCTACAGCCACTCGCCCAGGTGCCGGAAGGCTGGCCCTGTGGGTGGGGGTCGGGTGGGCTTGTTTGGGCTGCTGCGGTTGGCTCCATTGGCCAACCTCTGGGGCACTGCAGAAGTGGACAAGATCCAGGCTGGAGGCGATGCCAGACCTTCTCACCTCCCCTTGTCCGTGGCTGGATAAGGGCCAACCAGACGGGGGGTCTTTGGGCCCAGAGTCCAGCACGGATCTTGAACAGGATCCTTCGAGGGAGGGCAGCTGTGGCAAAGGCCGATCTCCACCCAGGTCTTGGTCCCCAGGTCAAGTGGCCGTGCTCTCCTTGCCCGGAACCAGCAGACCAGCCGATGTTCAGAGGTGAGGTCGCTGCAAACAGGGTCCCCGCCCCTCTCAGTGGCGGGATCGGCCTCATCGGGGCCAAGTGACCCACAAGGCAGGCTGGATTTGAAGGGAGGAAGAAGACGGATGACGGGGTCCCTCCGGGATCGCCCCGATCAGCTCTAGAAGCCGATGAAGCCTTGGACAGCTCCGACTGATCCAGGGATGGGAAGACGCTGGGCCGGCCTTGGGGGCTTTGCCTGCTCTGGATAGGAAGCTGGGCTCCACAGACCTCCAGGGCTCCCTCTAGAGTCAGGGATGTCAAACTGCCGGCCCACGGGCCAGTTGCATCATGTGGAGGCCGTACCCGCCCCAGCTCCGGAAGTGTAAAAAAGCTGTGATATGTCACATGTTGCAAGTGTAACACCCATGCTCTGGGTTCTCCCAACGGCCGGCCAGCCATGTGGCCAGAGTGAAACAGAAGGAGGGACTCCCTTCTCTCACGGGTCAGGAGAAGACGGCCCTGCTCTGCTCCTCCCTAAGATCTCTCAGGGCGCGACAGAGGAAGGGCAACCGGAAGGACCCAGCCAAGCCCCACAAGAGGTGGGAAACTCAAGGAGACTAGAGGAACTCAACAGGGCCGGCCTGCTTCCTCTCCCCTCCCTTTAGTGGAGAGTTGCACACTCGCCTCAAAATGTCCGTCTCAGGACCTGTGCAATGCGGGGGGGGGGTCTTCTATGGCTCAACAGCGAAGACAGCCCCGAAGGCAAGATGGCGGAGGGCCCTTGGCTGGGGAGGGGCCCCCTTTGTCTGCTTGGTCCACAGACATTTCAGCGAGAAGCGGGGGGTGCCGAGGCTCCTGTAAGGCACTTGTCCAACCAGTCAGGCTCAGCCCTTCTGCAGCCGAACGGCTGGACCAGCAGACGGGGAGAAAGGGCTTCGCACCGAGGTCCAAGAAGTGGGCTTTGCTGCCTCTCCCAAGTGGGCCAACGAGCCATCCCAGCGGTCTCCAAGCTGGGCCACTTTTAAGACGGGTGGACTCCAAGCCCCGCTGGCTGGGGAATTCTGGGAGTTGAAGTCCACCAGTCTTCAAGTGGCCCGGCTTGGAGACCCCTGAACTATTTCATGGAGGAGCCAACAGGGAAAATCTGAGACAGACGAGAGATGGACCCCGTCCTCTCTGGCCACAAATCCCCACATTTGGGGGGGGTCTCTAGGTGGTTTGTGGGCAGCTGCTTCAGGGAGGGGCGGCTGCCCTGCTGTTTGGCTTGAGGGAAGCTGAAAGTCACATAAAACGGGGGGGGGGGATGTAATATTCCTCTAATTATGGCTGTGAATTATTTGCCACATGGTGAGTGGGATCCTTGGCACAAATGCAGGCAGAAGGCAGCGGCGTCTAGGGGCCAGGGCTTTGGCAGGGGGGGAAATCAGAAAAAGCCAAGATGGCAGCCACTGAACCCTTTCAAAGGAAAGAAGGGGGCTCCAGCTGCATGGGCTGGCCGCCATGTTGACTTTTTTGACCCAACGAGGCTGGGCAAAACCTCAGAGAGCCTTCCCCAGAGTTCCGTTCTTTTCATTAAAAACAGGAGTCTGGGGTTTTTAAAACACAGTTCTTGTTTCCTGTCGGGCGTATTTTAATCCCTTTTGTCTGTCAGAGGAAAAGGCTTCCCATCCCGGCTGAGAAATCGGATTTTAAAAAATGGATCGGCAAAAAATAGAGAGGAGGGCACATACAGCCGAACGAGCAAGAGAGGAAAGGAGACAAAATGGGGGGGGGGGTGAAACGGGGGTCCGGGACACCCCACAGGGGTGTTTCTTGTAAATGTTTCCCTTTGAAAGTGTAAATTGTTCCCTTGAAAGCAGGAGGGTCCCGCCTTGGCCACTCGAAGGCTTGTGGACTTCAACTCCCAGAATCCCCCAGGCTGTATGGAGAATTCTGGGAATTGGTCCACAAGCCTTCCAGTGGCCAAGGCGGACAGCCCTGCATTAGAGCTTCATTGACAAGGTGCTTCTAGGAACCCGGAAGTGCTGACGGGCCCCTGGCCTTGGCCTTCCTGGAAGGCTCTCTGGGGTTCTGAGCTTCCAGTTCCAGGAGCAGTCTTCCCCAAGTGAGCCAGGCTCCTCCAAAGAGGGGCCACCACCAAGCAGTCCCGGGAGGTGACCAGGCCCCGCAAGCTGCACGCCACCAATCCTCCCGCAGCAACGCTGGTTCCCTGGAGCCACTCCACCCCTTCCTCGCGGCAGCTGGGCACAGGCCCCGCCCTGCCAAGCCCCCCCTCCGCCCACCCGGGGCCACCAGGCGGCTTGCGGCCCCTCACAAGTGGTGGCTGCTGCTGATGAGGGTGCGCAGCTGCTTGGCCACCGTCTCGATCAGCTTCTGCTTGTCCCTCTCGTTCTTCCGGAACTGGGCGAAGACATTGTTCTTGCGGCTGGTGTCCTTCATCCTGAAGCAGGGGAGGGGGAACACTCCGTCAGACAGAAGAACACACACACACACACAAACACATAAAGACGCAGACACACACCCTGAAGACAGCAACACAGGGGCTCCTGAGCGGTGGAGACTCTCCTTGGGGAGAGCTGGGGCAAAAGGGGCCAGGGGTCTCCCCACCAGAAGCTGAGGTCACCCCACTTGGAGAGGCGTCTGGTGCGGAACGACCTTAATTGTGCAAATGACAACTGTGTCATCCCATACACAACTTGAAGCTACATCTCTCCACCTGGACTGCTTGAAGATGGTGGACGGCAACTCCCAGAATCCCCCAGCCAGGCAGACAGGAAATGAAGAGGGGAGGAAGTAGGAGAGGTTGGCGTGCCCACCATTTGCACGATGGGCAGAAGGAACATCCTGAAGGTGGCAGGGGTCTTCGAGCGTGCAACGAGGACGCCCCACATGCTCAGTCGGTGCCCAGGACACTGTGGGGCTCAAGGCCCAGCAGCGGAAGGCGGAAGGGAGACCCCAGGTGACCGAAAGGAGCTCTGGAGATCAAGGAGCCAGGGGAAGGGGCAACACGGGCTTCCTTCTAACCTCTGAGAGGGGTGGGCAGAAGAGGAGGAGGAAGAGGAGGAGGGGGGAGCTGGCTGGCTGAGATGCCTCTCTAGGGCCCTGGCCTAGCCAGCGAGGTGGAGATAAGCGAAGGGACTGGCCAGCGTCTTCTGCAGCCCGGTCCAGCCACAGAGCCCGTCCCAAGGCAGGGGAAGATGCGGCTCTGGAGGTCTCGCAGGGGCTGTCTGGGCCTTTTCCGTGCCCCTCTTGCAGGACGGCCCTTCCTGATGCAAGGCCAACGTGGCTACACCGCCAAAGGCGCAGGAAACGCTGCCCCCTTCCCACCAAAGTGGGACCTATTGTTCTACTCGCGCTTGCATGCTTTCAACCTGCCAAGTGGGCAGGAACTGGGGCGAGGAACGAGAGCCCATCCCCTTGCATGGAACGTGGTCTCGGACGTGGGCTGCCAGCTCTCCAGCTGACAAGCTCAGCGGCTTTGACCACCGAGTCGTCGCGTCCCAAAGTGGGTCAACGCAATGGCCTTCGGCCTCTGGACTGAGGGTGACCACCAGCAGCCAGGGAACCCAGCCCGAACACTACGATTTGCAGGGCTTGACCAGAATCAACCCCTCGCCGGCTCGGTTAGGGTCCACGCCAGAAACAACAAGGAGAAAGGAGGGGTCCAAACTCTCAGCCCCAACCGCCCCGTCCACAAAGAGTGACCGCCAGCCCAGCAGCAGCCTTTAGAGAACGGCTCAATGTCTGTGGAGCTTCTCCGTCATCGGGTCCCGCTTGTCCAGAGGGTGCTTTTTCCGAAAGGCAACTGGACTTTATTGGGGGTTTTTTACTTTGAAAACCTTTCGCTTCTCATCCCAGAAGCTTCTTCAGTTCTGACCGAAGTTCTGACTCTAACGAGTTAGAACTGAAGAAGCTTCTTGGAGGAGAAGCGAAAGGTTTTCAAAGTAAAAACCCAATAAAGTCCAGTTGCCTTTCAGAAAAGCACCTCTGTGACCTACGAGGACTGGGAGGGTCAGGTTCCAGGACGGGGCCTGGGCGCCCTTTGCACTGCACAGGCTAAGCAGGCCAGCCAAGCCACCCCACCCATACTTACTCTCGGGAGATCCTGTGGGGAGGAGGGAGGGGCAGGGAGAGGAGGGAGAGACAAACCAAGAGAAGTTAAGCAGCGGCTGGCACAGCGGACTGTCCCACTTCCCGGCCCTCCGACTCCCACCGAGGCGCCATGCAAGCCCTCCAGCATGGGGGCAAAGGGGGCAGCAGCCGGGCCGACCTTGGCAGGTTCCCCTGAGGACCACAGGGAGCTTGGAGCGTGGCCGAAGAGGGGGAGCCCTTTGGTGGCTCCAGGTTGTTGCCCTCAGCCCCACAGTCCCCAATCTGGCCCCCAAAGAGCCCCAATGGCCGTCCAGCCCAGCAGCCAAGCCAAGGCGGCACATGCAAGCACCTTTGCCAGCTCAACCCCGTCTGCCCCCCAGCTCTGCTGCTGCAGGATAAGTGCCAGACAAGGGTCTTGTCTGACCCAGGGACTGCAGAGTGTGTGTGTGTGTATTGTCACCTTCTCCCAGGGGCCAGACGGAGAGGACCAGCAGAGCCCCAAAGAAAAGGCCTCCAATCCACTCGCACTCAGGACCTCCATGTGGTCCGCACCCCATCTTCTCCTTCATCCTCCAAGGAGGGCCTCTTCCCCACCGCTCCATGAAGCAACTAGGGAGGGCCTACATACAGCCTTCCACATTTGTTTCCTCCTTCCTGTGTCCCTCGTTTCCCAAGGTCTAAGCCAGGGGTAGGCAACCTCGGCTCTTTTATGACTGGTGGACTTCAACTCCCAGAATTCCTGAGCCAGCCTGGCTCAGCTTGGAAACCTCTCCCTTTCCCCTCAGCATGGCTGGCTCAGGAATTCTGGGAGTTGAAGTGCACGAGTCATAAAAGACCCAAAGTTGCCTACCTCTGGCCTAGGCCACTTTATGACTCGTGGACTTCAACTCCCAGAATTCCTGAGCCAGCCATGCTGAGGGGAAAGAGAGGTTTCCAAGCTGAGCCATCCTGGTTCAGGAATTCTGGGAGTTGAAGTCCACAACTCATAAAGCGGCCTAGGCCTAGGCCAGGGTAGGCAACCTTGGCTCTTTTAAGACTCATTGCCTTCAACTCCCAGAATTCCTGAGCCAGCCTGGCTCAGCTTGGAACCTCTCCCTTTCCCCTCAGCATGGCTGGCTCAGGAATTCTGGGAGTTGAAGTCCACAAGTCATAAAAGAGCCAAGGTTGCCTACCCCTGGCCTAGGCCTAGGCCGCTTTATGACTTGTGGACTTCAACTCCCGGAATTCCTGAGCCAGCATGAGAGAAACCTTGGCCCCTTCATGGCTTGCGGACTTCAACTCCCAGAATTCCTGAGCCAACATGGGGAACTGCGGCCTCTTTATGACGTGGACTTCAACTCCCAGAATTCCTGAGCCAGCCTGGCTCAGCTTGGAAACCTCTCCCTTTCCCCTCAGCATGGCTGGCTCAGGAATTCTGGGAGTTGAAGTCCACCAGTCATAAAAGAGCCAAGGTTGCCCACCCCTGGTCTAAGCCACCTGCTGAGCAGAGTGACCCAGATCGCCCAGGAGATTTCAGTCAGATGGACTCCGGGATGGGACCTTCCTCAGAGTGAGCCTGACACACAAGGCCTCTGGCCAAAAAGGTACGGTAAGAAAGAGAGGAGGACTGTGCAATTGAGGGAGACTATAGTGAAGGCCTTGGGCCCTGGGGATTGGCTGTTATGCAAAAGCTCCTGCTAGCAGCACCCTCTCCACAGCAGATGAAGTGCTTGCGCAAGTACAGATGAGGCAAAACGCGTCTCAAAAGCAGCCACTGTCAGAGGGACCTTGGCGTCCTCGTGGACGATCACTTAAACACGAGCCAGCCGTGTGTGGCAGCAGCTGCCAAAAAAAGCCAATGCCATCCTGGGTTGTAGAAGCAGAAGCACAGAATCAAAATCCTGTGAAGCATCAGTACCTCTTTGTAAAGCCTTGGTAAGGCCACGCCTGGAAGGCTGCATCCAGTTTTGGTCACATTACAGAAAAGAGGCTGAGATTTTGGGAAAAGGGCAGAGAAAGAAGGACTGGTGGGGGGGAGACATGATAGCAATCTTTCAGTATCTCAGGGGCTGCCACAAAGGAGATGGGGGGGGTGTCAGATTATTCTCCAAAGCACCAGAAGGCCGGACAAAAAGCAACGGATGGAAACTGACCAAAGAGAGAAGCAATCTGGAATTAAGGAGAAACTTCCTAACAGTGAGGACAATGAACCAGTGGAACGGCTTGCCACCAGAAGTTGTGGGTGCTCCATCACGGGAGGTGTTTAAGAGGAGACTGGACAACTGTTTGTCTGAAATGGTCTAGGGCAGTGTTTCTCAACCTTGACCATTTTAAGGCATGTGGACTTCAACTTCCAGAATTCCACAGCCAGCATTGCTGGCTGTGGAATTCTGGGAGTTGAAGTCCACATGCCTTAAAATGGTCAAGGTTGAGAAACACTGGTCTAGCGTCTCCTGCCTGAGCAGGCCGTTGGACTAGAAGACCTCCAGCTCTACTCCAATGGATTGATTGAATCCCAGGCATTTTACTCCCATTGGCCAGTCCAGGTGCATTAGACCCTCCCTGTCCTGGAGACTCGAACAGCGACAACCACAACCCGGCACCACATGCAGCATCGCCATCAGCAGAAGCTCTTGCGCCAGGCTGGGCCCGTCACGCAGCAGGCCGCAGTCCCCCCACCCCCGCCCCAGGCGGCCTGGGCAAAGCAGCAGCAAGCAGGGGGCTCTCAGGCAGAGCGGGGGGGGGGGGAGAGCACCCGTGGGCACACTCACTTTTCCAGTAAGGCCAGCGCGGTTGTCGGGGTCACCCGAAGGTACTTGCAGGTGGGCTGCCCGTAGTCGGCCAGGTACGTCGACCAGTCCCATTGGAGAAAGAGATCCAGCAGCTGAAAGAGGGAAAAGAGAGCGCTGGGTAAAGCTTCGGGTGGCTTGCCGGTCGAGATGCTATCTTTCAAAACCTGTAAAAGAGGCCTGTGGACCCTCTCCCCCCCCCCAGGGCCTCTGGGAGTGAGGGCGGAGTGAAGGCATCCCTCTTGGGCTTCAAGCCCAGCCTCACCTGAGTCTTAAAAAGAGTTTTTGTTGAGGGCCAACACTGTCCAATGGACATTTTAAGAAGAGATTGGACAGCCATTTGTCCGAAATGGTATAGGGTTTCCTGCCTGAGCAGGGGGTTGGACTAGATGACCTCCAAGGTCCCTTCCAACTTTATAATAACAATAATAACAATAACAACAAAAAAACAATAATGATAATAATCTTGGTAAGCTGTTGCAAGAAGATCGCACAGACTGACTACAAGCAGCGGCATGACAAAGTAGCAACAATGGTGCATTGGAAGATCTGCAAAAAAATATCATTTGCCTGTAAGCAAAAACCGGTGGGATCATAAAATAGAGAAAGTCAGAGAAAATGATAAAATTAAACTGCTCTGGGACTTCAGAATTCAAACAGACAAGCACCTGCAACATAACACCCCAGACTTAACAATTGTCGATAAGAAAGACAAAAAAGTCTGGATAGTGGACATGGCAGTGCCTGGAGACATCAGAATAGACGAGAAAGAACTGGAGAAGATAACAAAATACAAAGACCTACAAATAGAAATAGAAAGATTGTGGCAAAAGCAAGCAAGGGTAGTACCAATAGTAATAGGCTCCTTGGGTGCAATCCCAAAACAACTGGAGCACCACTTGAACACCATTGGCATTGACAAATTCGCTATTAGTCAATTGCAAAAGGCGGCCTTATTAGGAACTGCTTCCATCCTGCGACGAGATCTGTAAAACCATCAAACATCCACATCTGCCTATTCCAGGTCCTGGGTAAGGACTCGATAGGTAGACAAAATGCCAAATCCAGTCTGAACATCTGGCTGACTGTGCGATGATCCATAATAATAATAATTACATCCCAAAGGTGTTTTTCCAAAAGGCAACTGGATTTTAGCACTAGCACTAGCACTTAGACTTATATACCGCTTCACAGCCCTCTCTTCTAAACGGTTTTACAGTCAGCCTGTTTGCCTCCAACCATCTGGGTCCTCATTTTATTGACCTCAGAAGTCTGGAAGGCTGAGTCGACCTTGAACTGGTCAGGATCGAGCTGCTGGCAGTGGGCAGAATCAGCCTGCAAGGCTGCATTCTCTCCCCTGTGCCACCAGGGCTCTTTTTCTTCAGTTTTTTTGTTTTTCCTGAAAATGTTTTGCTTCTCATCCACGAAGCTTCTTCAGCTCTTCAAGGCTTGGTTGGTAGACCGAAGAAGCTTCTTGGAGGAGATTTTTAAGAAGAGACTGGTCAGTCACTTGTCTGAAATGGTCTAGCTTTTCCTGCCTGAGCAGGGGGTTCGACTAGAAGACCTCCAAGGTCCCTTTCCAACTCTGCTATTTTGTATCAGGACTAAAGGAGACAGGATAGCAGTCTTCCAATATTTGAGGGGCTGCCCCAAAGAAGAAGCAGTCAAGCTATCCTCCAAAGCGCCTGAAGGCGGAACACGAAGCAACGGATGGAAATTGATGAGGGAGAGAAGCAACCTGGAACTAAGGAGAAACTTCCCGTCAGTGAGGACAATTAACCAGTGGAACGGCTTGCCACCAGAAGTTGTGGGTGCTTCAACGCTGGAAGCTTTTAAGCAGAGACTGGAGAGCCACTTGTCTGGAATGGGATAGGGTCTCCTGCCTGAGCAGGGGGCTGGACTAGAAGACCTCCAAGGTCCCTTCGTTATTCCCTTGTTCTGTATTCTGAGAGCGGAGCCCGGTCCCTGCCAGCAAAGGCCAGCGGTCCCTGCCAGCAAAGGCCAGCTGACAGGCCAGGTGATGGATGGCCGGCAGCCCTGCCCTCCCTTGGCCCATCCATCTTGTGGACACGCGGCTGGGCCGGCTGGGCTCTGGGGCTGGGCTCCCCCTCCCTCCCTCCCTCCCTTGGAGGCCGAGTTTCTCCGCACGTGGAGAGCGGCTGCAAACACACAACCGGGCTGGGAGGCCTGACAAGGGCAGGAGAATTTATGTGGCCCAGAAACCGGGATTTTCTTGGTTTTCCCCCTTCAACTTTTCACCTCCTAAATCGGGAGGAGAGAGGGGAAGGGGGGGGGGTCTTTGCTGAGGACCATTTGTGGCTCTTGCAGCGACTGGGCCACTATCTGCTGGGGCAGATTATGCAAATGCCATTAATTCCTCCAGCCGGAGAGCTGGCTCTGCGGGGCCATCCATCACCCCAGGACAGCATGCACACACATACACACACACAGAGAGACACGCACGCGCGTGTGCACACACACACACACCCTTGTCGGGAAGGAGCCCCAGTCAACGGGCTTGGCCGGGGAGGGAAGCCTGGCCTGCAGCACGGAGGACGGCAGCCCCCCCCCAGGGGCACAAGGGGGGACATGGGAGGGGGGCTGGGGGCCTGGGGGCTTCTCAAGGAAAGGGGGGGCTGAGCTGGGGGAGCCTGGGAGAGCCGGTGTCTCCCCACCTTCCACTCGTGTCTCGGAGGAGAAGCTCCCAAGTCTGTCCCTCCCTCCCTCCCCTGCCCCATGGCTGGCTCAGACATCACCTGCCCCCCCCCCACCACCACCGGGATGAAGCTCCCAAGTTCTTTCTGTCCCCCCCCCCAACCTCCCTGCCAGGACTCGCCTGCAATGTGGACGGGCTTTGGGGAAAGAGACCTGGAGAAGGCATCGGGGTGGGGGGAGGGGGGGACCAAGCTATAAGCAGAGTGTCTTTCTTTCTTTCTTTCTTTCTCTTTCTCTTTCCTTTTTTCTTTTTCTTCCTTCCTTCCTTCTCTTTTCTTTCTTTTTCATTTCCTTCCTTCCCTTTCTTTTTTTCTCTCTCTCTCTCCCTCCCTCCCTCTTTTCTTTCTCTCCCTTCCCTCCCCCCCCTCTCTCCTTCCATCTTTTGAACACGTATCTCAGGAGCTGGAACCACTGACCGCAGGGGAGCCTCGCCCAGCTTCTGAAAGGAAATCTGTTTACCGAGAGCAGCGAACCGGAGATGACAAGACTTCAGCCAGGGGTGTCCGGCTTTGACAAACTGGAGGCCCTGGGACTGCAACTCCCAGAATTCCCCAGCCAGCAAAGCAGCAGCTGGAATCCCGAGGGCGAAAAGTTCCTCTGGCTGAATTGCAGAGGAAAAGAGAAGCCAAATCGCAGCCGGTTTCCGGGGGGGGGGGAGATGTCATCCTTGAACTTTGAACTTCGTCCTTGACCCTCCTCTGAAAAAGCTGCAGCCCTGACCCTCGCAGGGTGCCCAGCATCCCAGTTTTAGGCAGGGCGGAGTCTGCAGACAGACAGGACCGTTTTATGGATCACCCAGGATTATAAAAGCCAAACCAAGCAAACGGCAGCACTTGCTCTGCTTGCCAAGGAGAACTAATAATTAAAGCTTCGCTCCCCTGCAGGCAGCAGGAATTCTAAAGGAAAATCACATCACAAAAGCAATTAGCAGAAAGGGGGGGGGGGAATCCACCTGTAAGAGAGGAAGGAGGAAGCTGCTGGGAATAATGGCCATTCCTGCTTTGGGAGACAAGCTCCCATCTTCCACCTCCCACTCTATAACTCAGTGTTTCCCAAACTGGACAATTTTAAGGCATGTGGACTTCAACTCCCAGAATTCCACAGCCAGCGTTGCTGGCTGTGGAATTCTGGGAGTTGAAGTCCTCATGCCTTAAAATTGTCAAGTTTGGGAAACACTGCTATAATTCAACCACACTCAACGGAAACAACGGACAGAGACTAAGCGGGGAGAGAAGCAACCTGGAACGAAGGAGAAACGTCCTAACAGTGAGAGCAATCAAATCAATGGGATAGCATCCCCCCCCCCCCCAGAAGCTGTGGGCGCTCCATCACGGGAGCTCTTTGAGGAGAGACCGGACAGCCGCTTGTCTGAAATGGCAGAGGGTCTCCTGCTCAAGCAGGGGGCTGGACTAGAAGACCTCCGAGGTCCCTCCCAACTCTGCTCTTCTATCATTCGGGCCCTGCTCCTCAGCGGCCCTCGCTCCCGGGGAGAAGCAGCTTTCAGAGGTTGCAGCAGCTTCTCAGCCTCCCTGTAAGGATGGCTCTTGCGCTGCTCCTTGGTCAAGAGGTGGAAGGAGGAAGAAAGCAGAGGAGAGGGAGAGGGAGAGAGGGAGAGAGAGAGAGAGAGAGAGAGAAAGAGAGAAAGAAAGAAAAAGACAGAGACAGAGACAGAACCAGAGAGAGGGAGAGAATGAGAGAGAACGAAAGAGAAAAAAGAGAGAGAGCAAGAATCAGAGAGAGAATGAAGGAAAGAACAAGAGTAAGAGAAAAAAGAGAACGAGAGGGAGAGAACAAGAGAAAAAAGAGAGGAATGGAGGGAGGGAGGGAGGGAGAGAGAGAGAGAAAGAAAAAGACAGAGGAATGAGAGAGAACGAAAGAGAAAAAACAGAGAGAGCAAGAATGAAAGAGAGAATGAAGGAAAGAACAAGAGAAAGACAGAGAGAGGAATGAGAGAACAAGAGAAAAAGAGAGGGAGAGAGAGAATGAGAGAGAAAAAGAGAAAGAGAAAGAAAAAGACAGAGAGAGGAATGAGACAGAACGAAAGAGAAAAAAGAGAGAGAGCAAGAATGAGAGAGAGAATGAAGGAAAGAACAAGAGAAAGAGAAAAAGACAGAGAGAGGAATGAGACAGAACGAAAGAGAAAAAAGAGAGAGAGCGAACAAGAGAAAGAGAAAAAAGAGAACGAGAGGGAGAGAACGAGAGGGAGAGAACAAGAGAGAGAGAGAGAGAGAGAGAGACTGGCTTGCCCAGGGTTGCTGAACCGTGGCCACTTCAAGACAAGTGGACTTCAACTCCCAGAATTCCCCATCCAGAATGCTGGGAGGCGAAGCCCACACGACTTCCAGATGCCACAGCTGAGAAGCACTGGGTTAATCTTTGGGGTGCCTCTCCAAGTGCCAAGCAGGGCGAAGGCGTCTGCTTAGGTCAGGGGTCTTCAAACTTGGCCTTTTTATGACTTGTAGACTTCAACTCCAGGCGAAGTCCACAAGTCATCCAAGGGCCAAGTTGGGAGACTCCTGGCTTAGGTCCTCAAACAATCCACAAAGGGCCTCAAGAGTCAAGAGACACCAGGCAGGACCAGCAACGCTGACTGGTTCAAGGCAGTCCTGGGCAGAATCAAGGTCACCTGAAGTGTTAATACCACTTTACAAGGCCTTGGTAAGGCCACCCTTGGAATACGGCATCCAGTTTAGATCACTAAAAAAAGAAGATGCAGAGACTCTGGAAAGAGTGCAGAGAAGAGCAGCGAAGATGATCAGGGGACTGGAGGCTAAAACACGCGAAGAACGGTTGCAGGAATTGGGTATGGCACGATAGCAGCCTCCCAGTATTTGAGGGGCTGCCACAAAGAAGTGGGGAGGGGGGTCAACCTATTTTCCAAAGCACCAGAAGGCAGACCAAGAAACAACGGATGGAAACTCATCAATCTTCAATTAAGGAGAAATTTCTTGACAAGTTAATCAGTGGAAGAGCTTCCCTCCAGAAGTTGTGGATGCTCCAACACTGGAAGTTTTTAAGACTGGACAACCACCTGTCTGGAATGTTATATTTTTTTCCTGCCTGAGCAGGGGGTCAGACTAGAAGACCTCCAAGGTCCCTTCCAACGCTTGTTCTTCTATATCTGACTGGAGCAGTGGGAAGCCTTGTTTGAGCCACATCCGTATCTCTCCAGACTGCGTTATTTTTGGACGCGCTCCTGGGCCTGTTTTTAGTCTTCTGTCTTTATTAGTTTTCCAGTGGACGGGGTCCAGAAATATCCACATCTGCACTTGCCACATATATAAGCTTCTTTCATTTTTTCCATCTGTAAATGCTTGTAGTTTATTCCCGGGGAAAATCAGGCTATTTCTGGCAAATGCCAAAGTGGGATTGTGACGAGGCAACCTGAACGTCCTTCAGACTTTCCTCAGCTGAGCTTTGGTACCAAAACACATACACACACACACACCCCCAAGGCGGAAGGAATGGCGAGTTGGGCCGCATAGAAATTTAATGAAATAAATAAACAAACGGAGGTACTTTGCTATTTCACATTTAGGAACGGCCAGCTCAGTTCTGCCACACAGGGGTCTCTACTTGGGCGACTTTAAGACTTGTGGACCTCAACTCCCAAGGAGTTTTTCTAATCAGCCACTCGGCTTTGCGGTGCAACCCACACAGCTGGCAGCCCCACTGCAGAGCGGAGAGCCCCCCCCCCCCGCTGCTCCTTCCCTCCCTCCCTCTATAGGCAGCAATTGTCAGCAGAGACCCCTTGCGCTGGGGAGGAGGAGGAGGGCAAGAGCAGTCTCCACCTTTGCCCAGATGTTTGTGTGTCTGTCTTGTCTCTCCCAGCAGAGAAGCCCACCCTGAGAAGGCAAAACCAGGCGGGGTGGGAGTGAGGGTGTGTGTAAAGACAGAGCAGCCAATTGGCAGATGCCCCACTTGGCCGTCTCCTCCGCTGATGGTACTTTTGCCCCAGGGCTGTTCTGTAGGGAGCCCAGGATCAGAAAGAGCAGGTCAGCTGTGAGATACAGGGGGGAGGGACTTAAAGAAGGGAGATACACAATTAGAAACTTTTTAGGTGGCCTCACAATAACACAAGGATCTCTCTATCTCTATCTCTCTATCTCTCTATCTATATCTATCTATCTATCTATCTATCTATCTATCTATCTATCTATCTATCTATCTATCTATCTCCCCTCTATCTCTCTCCCTCTTTCTCTCTCTCTCTTTTTAGTCAAAAGTTTACTCCAATAAAGTCTCAGGCTATATTTGGAGGATGCTAGGACAATCCCATTTGGAAATCTGCCGGTAAATCTGTTTTCTTAATTCATGCTGGGGGCTGGGAGATGGAATTACAACCCATTTCTGGATTTTCCAGAATCGCAGAATCCCTTTTCATTCTGCGGTCTGAACTGTAAGAGGGAAGCTCAAGAAAAGGTGATGCTGAACAAATAAATGTGAGTTCAGCACCAAAGTGAACCGGCGCAAAAGAAACTGGCATGCAATTACAAGCAAGAACGAAGGAGAAGGGAAGGACAAAAGGGAAAAAAAAGTTACAAGCAAGAACGAAGGAAAAGGGAAGGACAAAAAAAAGGAAGAAGGAGGAGGAGGAGGAGGAGGAGGAGGAGGGTGGTACAGAACACAGAATGTCAGTCTGGACGGGGAAAGGATGCAGGAGCAAAGCCGCATCTTGGATTCAGGGACTGGATTTTTAGCTCCTGGGGAAAGGAAGGGGAGGAGAGGAGCCAGCTGGGTCTTCGGGAGATGGAGAAGATGCCTGACCGCCAAGGAAGCCGAGGCCTTGGACTCTTCCCGGGGCCCCAAATGGCGGAGGCACGGTCTAGGAAGAGAGATTCTCCCCCCACCCCCACTCCAATGTTGGGACCCTCTGATTCGACACCCTTATGCCTGTGAGTCTGAAATGAAGGTCTAGTGGTCCCGTTGTCTCTGCATCTCCGGGCAGGAAACTCTGGAGGGTGGCAGGGCCAGGCCTGGAACCACTTAGGTCAGGGGTCCCCAAACGTGGCCACTTTAAGACTTGTGGACTTCAACTCCCAGAATTCCCCAGCCAGCACAGCTGGCTGGGGAATTCTGGGAGTTGAAGTCCACAAGTCTTAAAGTGGCCACGTTTGGGGACCCCTGACTTAGGCTATTTGGCTGAGGGTTGAGACCTAGAGAGGGTGCCCCCCCTCCTCCTTGGGCACAACGCAGGGCAGACCCAGGGATGCGACGGGCGCCCTTCCTCCAAGGCACCGCCTCCAGCAGACGGTGTACCTGCCAGGGAGCCACTCTGGGCTGCCACCCTGCCCGGCTCCCAGCCGAGGGTGAGAGTGCCAAGTTCCTTCTGCATTGCAGGTTCCTTTTGTTTACCGGGGCGAGGGCAGGGCGCGGAGGAAAGGGTGACCTCCCGCTCACCCCAGGCAGTCTGTGTGAAACCGTGGCGGGCGGCTGTCACCTCCGCCTGAACTTTCCGACGATCTCCCAAGAGTTTCACCTTGCCTTGAACTTGCTGGCTGCTCCCTCCAGCGAGAGCGTTTCTAAACACTCGGGTGGAAGCAGCCAACGGCCAGCAGGGCGGGAGAGGGAGGGAGGGAGGGGGGCTGCAAGCGCTCGGCCCGGCCTCCTCCCGTGACGTCCTCCGGGGAGACCTAGGCGAGGGGAGCTCAAGCCCCCCCCTGCAAGGACCATCGGGCAGGATGGGCAAAGCCGGGCCCAGAGACTGGGCAAGAGGCGGAGGCACGTGCGGAGGAGCACGGGGGCTGCACCGGGACCCCGCCTGTCCTGGGTGTGCATCCGAGGGGGCAGAGCCCAAGGGACGGTGGGGGGGAGGCTTGCTCGGCAAAAGAGATAGCAGAGACCCCCTGGGCTCAATAAAGGAGAATTTCTATAGCTCAAAGTTGAACATTGGGCTCCTTGGTGCGGGGGGAGGAGGAGGAGGAGGAGGAGGAGGAGGAAGAAGAAGAGGAGGAGGAAGAAGAAGAAGAAGAAGAAGAAGAAGAAGAAGAAGAAGAAGAAGAAGAAGAAGAGAAGAAGAGGAGGAGGAGAAGAAGAAGAGAAGGAGGAGAAGAAGAAGAAGAAGAAGAGGAAGAGGAGGAGGAGAAGAAGAAGAAGAAGAAGAAGAAGAAGAAGAAGAAGAAGAAGAAGAAGAAGAAGAAGAAGAAGAAGAAGAAGAAGAACAACAACAACAACAACAACAACAACAACAACAACAACTACAACTACAACTACAACAACTACTGAGGGGTCCTTGGTGCTCTCTGAGCTTGTTTGTTTTCTGTTCATTACCAAACTAGGCAACAGCATCAGCAGAAGTGACAATGATGTTACCTACTTTGGGTAATGAAACGTCTGCCAGAAAACAGCCACGCTTAGTGACCACCAAGGATGGACGGCACAGCCCTCCCCCCCTCCTCCTCCTCGCCCTGTCCGCAAACCCTGCTCCCTTCTAGCCCTGAGGATGGGCACTCTGGCAGGTGGGCTGGCAACTGGCCTTAACCCACCGCTGCCCCCCTCCCCCCCGTGGCAGTCAAGGCTCCAGGGGGCCTCCTGGGACTTGTCCGCCTGCATCCGGGAGCACCAAGGCCCAGGAGAGCCGGTCTGCAGCCTCCTCCTTCACCCCGGGAGGCCTGGGCCTGCAGAAGACACGGACTCACTTAACCGCCGTGTGACAAACTTAACAAGCACATCGATTCACTTAACAACTGCGGCAAGAAAGGTCATTACTTGTATTCTGCAGCTCTTTTTGCTTGCTCTGATGCTCCCATTCCAATCATCATCATCATCATCATCATCATCATCATCATCATCATCATCATCATCATCTACTAAGAAAGGAAGAAGAGGACAGTGCTCACTTCAAGGGCTCCCCTCCCATCTCATTGGAATAGAGCAGTGTTTCTCAACCTTGACCATTTTAAGGCATGTGGACTTCAACTCCCAGAATTCCACAGCCAGCGTTGCTGGCTGTGGAATTCTGGGAGTTGAAGTCCACATGCCTTAAAATGGTCAAGGTTGAGAAACACTGGAATAGAGGAACGTTTTCCCCATTAGAGGCAAAAACCTGAGCAAGGGGGTTGGACTAGAGCAGGGCTTTTCAACCAGTGGTACCGGTACCACCTGTGGTACATTGGCACCTGGCAGGTGGTACGCGACCATCCTAGAAAAGGGGTAGCAGGGGAGGGGAATGAGCTGAACCGATGGCAGCACTGCACAAGCCTGAGTGAGAGACGGCTGGAGCTGCAGGGCTGTCAGGGCTCAGCGGAAGCGCCAGGATCAGCGCCAGGCTCCAGCTGGAGTTCGGCGCTGATCCTGGCGCTTCCACTGAGTCCAGAAGAAGCGCCGATCAGCTGGAATGTTGCAGCCTCTCCAGGGTCTTGTGATTTACATTCAGATGCTTGGCAACTGATTCATACTTATGATGGTC
Organism: Crotalus tigris; assembly: GCF_016545835.1. Lineage (NCBI taxonomy): Eukaryota > Metazoa > Chordata > Lepidosauria > Squamata > Viperidae > Crotalus > Crotalus tigris. The sequence goes on from NW_024100685.1 coordinate 1,000,920, forward strand.
ACAGTGTCCCAGGGTCATGTGAAGGGACCAAAACCTGCTGCAACCACCCAGCAGACGGGGGGAACAAAAACCAAACACCCCCACCCCACCCCCGCTACTCACAACAATGAAAACCTCGGACAGGAGGAAGAGCGCGGGCGGGTGGGCAGGTAGGTGTCTTGCTTGGCTGTGGCTTGGGGGGCCCTTTTTTCAGTGCCATTGTAACTTCAAACAGTCACTAAGCGAACTGTTGTAAGTCGAGGACTACCTGTACTTTTATCACTTTTTTCCTTTTTTTTTTTTTTTGGTCATCAAGTTTTTGGCACCTTGCTAGACGACGGGTGGTACTCGGATATTGCTGTAGCCTAAAAGTGGTACAATGGGTGAAAAGGTTGAAAAGCCCTGGACTAGATGACCTCCAAGGTCCCTTCCAATTCTGTTGTTTTGTTATTCTGTTAATGCTTGACCAGCATAAAATGCACAAAACAGATGAACAGAAGACCCGGAAGGCTTCAATTCAAGATCTGCTGGTCAACCAAGATTAGAGCAACTGAGAGGACTGAGGGCCTGGAGACTAAAACACACGAAGAACAGTTGCAGAATTTGGATTTCGCCAGTCTAGAGAAAAGAGGAACTGGGGGGGAGGGAAAGACAGGATAGCAGCGTTCCAGTATTTGAGGGGCTGCCCCAAAGAAGAGGAGGGGGTCCACCTATTCTCCAGAGCACCTGAAGGCAGGACAAGAAGCAACGGATGGAAACTCATCGAGAAGCAACCTAGAACTCAGGAGAAACGTCCTAAGAGTGAGGACAGTTTACCAGTGGAACAGCTTGCCACCAGAAGTTGTGGGTGCTTCATCACTGGAGGTTTCCAAGAAAAGGCTGGACAGCCCCTTGACTGAGATACTACAGGGTCTCCTACATGAGCAGAAGGTTGGACTAGAAGACCTCCTGATTCGGGTCCCACCAACCCAGCCCACATGACAAGCATTTTCAGGAGAAACTGGCTGCAACCTGTCTGTCATTGAAACTTTCCAGACCTCTCTGAGGATCTGCCCAAAGCCTGAGCAGAAGGCTAATCGGGCTGCCAATCTCACAGGCCGCCCTCGGCTGCCAGCTCAGCTGCCCCAGTGTTAGACCAGACCAGCGGCCTGGCTGAACCTTGACTGGAGCTGTGCAAGCAACTACAAAGGGCTTAACCCGGCCCTTGCATTTATCAGGGCCCGTGGTGGAAAGTACCAGAGAAAAGCCATGCCTTTGGCCCCAACAGGAAAAAGAAAAAACAGGATTTATGGCTGTTTGTTGCAGATTAAGAATAAATTTGGAAGGCAAGCAGGAATCTGAAGCGAAGCAGGAGGCTGGCCCTTCTGCTCCGTATCAGCCTGACCCTTGGATGGCCTTCCTGCACTCGGCGCTCTGCTCTGGAAGGTGGAGGTTATGCGCCGGGTTGCCCTGACCGAAGGCAAACCTTTGATCCAGTCACTGCCCTAGATGGAACCGCCTATCTTGGGGAAGTTCGTTCACCGCCAACTGGATTTATGTTGTGTGCACAGCTTATCTGCCTGGGACAAAACAGGTTTATGAGCCTGGGCCCTGGAAGGGACTTGAGAACCGGCATGACTCAACTCCGGCTCTTCCTTCACTTTGAGGCAGTGCCTCAACTGCCCTGCTTCCAGGCAGACAGCCGGAGGCCTCCCAAGGGCAAATGCTGGGGTTTCCCTTCCCTGCAGAGCTACTGCTGCAGTGTATAGGCCAGGGGTAGGCCACCTTGGCTCTTTTATGGCTCGTGGACTTCAACTCCCAGAATGCCTGAGCCAGCCATGCTGAGGGGAAAGGGAGAGATTTCCAAGCTGAGCCCTGCTGGCTCAGGCATTCTGGGAGTTGAAGTCCACAAGCCATGAAGGGGCCAAGGTTTCCCTCATGCTGGCTGAGGAATTCTGGGAGTTGAAGTCCACGAGTCATAAAGCAGCCTAAGCCTAGGCCACGGGTAGGCAACCTTGGCTCTTTTATGACTGGTGGACTTCAACTCCCAGAATTCCTGAGCCAGCCCCGCTGAGAGGAAAGGGAGAGGTTTCCAAGCTGAGCCCTGCTGGCTCGGGAATTCTGGGAGTTGAAGTCCACAAGCCATGAAGGGGCCAAGGTTTCCCTCATGCTGGCTGAGGAATTCTGGGAGTTGAAGTCCACGAGTCATAAAGCGGCCTAAGCCTAGGCCAGGGGTAGGCAACCTTGGCTCTTTTATGACTGGTGGACTTCAACTCCCAGAATTCCTGAGCCAGGCATGCTGAGGGGAAAGGGAGAGGTTTCCAAGCTGAGCCATGCTGGACCAGGAATTCTGGGAGTTGAAGTCCATGAGTCATGAAAAGAGCCAAGGTTGCCCACCCCTGGCCTAGGCTGCTTCACGACTGGTGGACTTCAACTCCCAGAATTCCTGAGCCAGCGTGGCTCAGCATGGAAACCTCTCCCTTTCCCCAGCATGGCTGGCTCAGGAATTCTGGGAGTTGAGGTCCACATGGGGGGGCCTAGGCCAGTAGGCCACCTTGGCTCTTTTATGACTCGTGGACTTCAACTCCCAGAATTCCTGAGCCAGCCAGGCTGAGGGGAAAGGGAGAGGTTTCCAAGCTGAGCCAGGCTGGCTCAGGAATTCTGGGAGTTGAAGTCCACCAGTCATAAAAGAGCCAAGGTTGCCTACCCCTGGTTTAGGGAGACTCTCCATAGTCATGATGGTCCCAAAAGTGCTTTTTCCAAAAGGCAACTGGAGTTTTTTCCCAAAGGTGCTTTTTTCAGGAGGCAGCCGGACTTCCTTGCATTTTTTTGAGGACGTTTCGCTCCTCATCCAAGAAGCTTTTTTAGCTCTGACTGGATGGTGAGGAATGGAGGGATCCAGTCCTTCCTACCATCCAGTCAAAGCTGAAGAAGCTTCTTGGATGAGAAGTGAAATGTCTTCCAAGGAAAAAGCCGAGAAAGTCCAGTTGCCTTTTGGAAAACGGAGCTTTGGGACCACCATTTCAGTGAAGAAATGGTACTGAGATGCTCATTTAGTGAAAAAAAGGGTCATGGCATCATACGTGTTACAAATCCACAACGCAGGTAAAATCTACAGGCAATTTATAAAATCCTTGGAAAAGCTAAAGAAAGGCAGCTATGGAGGTACTCAAGCAGAGAAGGAAGATTAAAAATAGCAAAGCTGGTCCATGCATTTTACAGTCTCTGATGGCTGACAACGTTCTTTTTGCGCAGAAAAAGCAGACCTCCACGGGGGTGGGGCTACTGCTCTTGTCTACTTGGAAACAGCAACAGCAACATCCTTCAGGGTGCTTTAGGGTAGCCACACACACCGCTTCCAGATGCAGAGGCATCCCAATGTCTACCAGTAGCACCTCAACCCCAGCATGGTGCCCCATCTGGAGAACCCAGGGGCTGGCAAGGCTACCCTAGTGCTCCTGCCTATGTTGGTAGACCCTGCTCGAAACGGTGAATGCCCAATCAATTTAATTAAAAGACTGGTGTTTTTGCATCTGTGCATGCCCAATGCAAACTGGAGGAGGAGGAGGAGGAGGGGAGGAGCCCCTTAAAAATACTGCCTGCTAAGTCCCTACATGGAGAGCCAAGGTGGGCTGTCTTTTGCTGGCTCAGGAATTCTGGGAGTTGAAGTCCACGAGTCATAAAAGAGCCAAGGTTGCCTACCTGTGGCCTAGGCCTAGGCCGCTTCATGATTCGTGGACTTCAACTCCCAGAATTCCTGAGCCAGCCATGCTGAGGGGAAAGGGAGGTTTCCAAGCTGAGCCAGGCTGGCTCAGGAATTCTGGGAGTTGAAGTCCACGAGTCATGAAGGGGCCAAGGTTGCCTACCTCTGGCCTAGGCCTAGGCCGCTTTATGACTGGTGGACTTCAACTCCCAGAATTCCTGAGCCAGCGTGGCTCAGCTTGGAAACCTCTCCCTTTCCCCTCAGCATGGCTGGCTCAGGAATTCTGGGAGTTGAAGTCCACGAGTCATAAAACGGCCTAGGCCTAGGCCAGGGGTGGCTGAACTCTTCTCCTGTTCCTTGCAGCTGAGCAGAGGTGTTACTAGAGGCCAACTCTGCACGGTTTACTCACAGTCTTGAGCCTCTGCCACGGCCTGACATAGGGAGGAGGCTCCCCACCATTTCCAGAGGGTGCACACACACAGCGAGCCACCCCAGGAGCAGCACATCTTGTTAGTGCTGCTCATTTTTTTTTGGTGTAAACCCATGTGGAGGTCGCGAACTCTTTAAAACAAACAGAGCTGAGGTCATTGTTAGTGAGAAATAAAACAAAACGTGCTCCCCGGCCAGGGCAACGGAGGGGAGAGAAACGGAATGGGAGGAGAGCCAAAATGGTGCACAATAAAAGCTCATAAATCTTCCAGATGAAGGAACTTGGAAACGGGGCCACCACCGCAGGCTGCATTGATCTGCTCCCTCCAGCCCCTCCGTCCACCCAAGCCCTGGAGAAATCAGCACTTCGGACAGTGTCCTGTCCAGCCCTTGGACACGGCTGAGCCGCTGAAGCTGCAGAATCAGATGGGAGCCTTCGCGAGGAGGACGGGGGCTCCCCACCCGGAAGGGCTGGCTGAGCCACGAGGGCAAAAGGCGGCTGAAGTCAACTCGGAAGGACACGTAGGAAAGTCACCCCTCACGTCAACTTGCTCCTTCCGAAGACAAACAGTTTTGTTCCTCAGCTGAACCGTATCAAAAGAGGGAGGAGCTGTTTGTGAAGAATGGATTCTGCTAATGAGCATCATATTTTGGTCCAGGTTTTCGATAGGCCTCATCCAAGTTAGTTCATCTGGTGTATCAACTATAAATCTGCTGCCTGCTTTCGCAGCAACGTGGATCTGAGATCATGTCTGCATTCTTCGTTGTCCTGAGAAAGGCAACGGGGCAAGGCGAGTCCACATTCAGGGAGCCTCAGAAAAGACCCACCTATTTTAGGCAGCTGTCTAGAGTCAGTCATGACTGTGGCCCATAGGATTATTATAAGGAGGATGACAAAGTAATAATAATAATAATAATAATAATAATAATAATAATAATAATAATAATAATAATAATAATAATAATAATAATAATGTTGGAAGGGACCTTGGAGATTATCTAGTCCAACCCCCTGCTCAGGCAGGAAACCCTATACCATTTCGGACAAATGGCTGTCCAGTCTCTTCTTAAAAATTTCCAGTGTGGGAGCATTCACTGCTTCTGGAGGCAGGTTGTTCCACTGGTTAATTGTCCTCACTGTCAGGAAGTTTCTCCTGAGTTCCAGGTTGCTTCTCTCCTTGATGAGTTTCCATCCGTTGCTTCTTGTCCTGCCTTCAGGCGCTTTGGAGAGTAGCTTGACTCCCTCTTCTTTGGGGCAGCCCCTGAGACATTGGAAGACTGCTATCATGTCCCCCCTCGTCCTTATCTTCATTAAACTTGTTGTTGTTGTTAATTGTAAAGTTGTGTCCGACCCATCGCGACCCCATGGACAATGTTCCTCCAGGTCTTCCTGTCCTCTACCGTCTTCTGGAGTCCATTTAAGTTCACACCTACTGCTTCAGTGACTCCATCCAGCCATCTCATTCTCTGTCGTCCCCTTCTTCTATTGCCCTCAATCTTTCCCAGCATTAGGCCCTTCTCCAGTGAGTCCTTCCTTCTCATTAGGTGGCCAAAGTATTTGAGTTTCAACTTCAGGATCTGGCCTTCTAAATAGCAGTCGGGGTTGATCTCTTCTAGGACTGACCGGTTTGAATGCCTTGCAGTCCAAGAGACTCGCAGGAGTCTTCTCCCACACCAGAGTTCAAAGGCCTCAATTCTTTGTCACTCAGCCTTTCTTAGGGTCCAACTTTCACATCCATACATTGCAACTGGGAAAACCATGGCCTGGACTATACGCACTTTTGTTGGCAGGGTGATGTCTCTGCTTTTTAGTATGCTGTCTAGATTTGCCATAGCTTTCCTCCCCAGGAGCAAGCGTCTTTTAATTTCTTGGCTGCAGTCCCCATCTGAGGTGATCTTGGAGCCCAGAAAAATAAAATCTGTCACTACCTCCATTTCTTCCCCATCTATTTGCCAGGAATTGAGAGGACCAGATGCCATGATTTTGGTTTTCTTAATGTTGAGTTTCAAGCCAACTTTTGCACTCTCCTTCTTCACCCGCATCAAGAGGCTCTTTAGTTCCTCTTCACTTTCTGCCATTAGAGTGGTATCATCTGCATATCTTAGGTTGTTGATATTTCTCCCGGCAATCTTAATTCCAACTTTTGATTCATCTAGCCCTGCCTTTCTCATGATGTGCTCTGCATATAAGTTAAATAGGCAGGGCGACAGTATACAGCCTTGCCGGACTCCTTTCCCAATTTTGAACCAATCAGTGGTTCCATGTCCAGTTCTCACTGTTGCTTTTTGACCCGCATATAGGTTCCTCAAGAGACAAATAAGATGGTCTGGTACTTCATTAAACTAGACATACACAATTCCAGCAACCGTTCCTTATATGCTTTAGCCTCCAGTCCCCTAATCATCTTTGTTGCTCTTATCTAGAGTACAGAGGTGGGCCTTGTTTGGCAGAAAAGATCAAGCCTGTGTTATCTCCAATATCTCCACTGTGTTTTACATTGATTAGACCCCATCTGGGGTCCTGTGTGCCTTCTGGACAACACCCGCTGGGCAAGATTCAGAGACGCAAGAAAACAGGTAAGGTTGCTCAAGGAACTGGAAGCATTTTTCTCCTAAGGAGAGCCGAAGGGTTTGCGATGTTTAGCTTTGAGAAAAGAATTAGTGGGGGACGAGGATGCGCTTGGCAAGCTAAGCCTAATTTTCAAGAACAGTCTCCCCCTGTGCCTGGAGAGAAAAGTTTTCTATCGGTGTGTGTTATCTGCTCTAACATATGCCGGTGAAACACGGACACTAACCTCACAATCGATACAGAAGCTACGAGTGGTGCACAGAGCCAGGGAAAGACACATGCTTGGCGCCACAAGACAAGATAGAAAGACCCACACGAGGATTAGGGAACAAACGAAACTGTACGATAGCCTCGAGAGAGTCGAAGCATTGAAATGGAAATGGGCTGGTCACATAGCTAGAAGGGTTGGTGGCAGGTGGACCAAGGCAGTTGTTCTTTGCTGAGAATTAAATCTAAGCATGTCCAGTCAAGCACTAAAGGCAGGGGCTGGGAACGATGGCCCTTTTATGACTTGCGGACTTCCACTCCCAGAATTCCCGAGCTAGTCCTAAAAGAGCCATCGTTCCCAGCCCGACTTAAGAGTCTCCCAAAGGATTGCTTTTCGCAGCTACTTGAGTGGAGCCAAAAGCCAAAGAGGATCAGGACATCTGGACGCATCCAAACACGTTCACTTGCCCAAACTCCCACTGGGTAGGGCTGAGATGGTTGGGTTCTCTTCACTCCTGTCTGGAACTGCAGCAGACTCAGAAGTGGGCAAGCTGAGGCCACCCCCACCCCCACCCCAATGCCACCTCAACTGGGCCTGGATTACAGGCATCGTCCCTAGAGGCGCTCAGGGCCTCGGTTCCCTCCCAGCCACCAGCGGCGCGACAGTTTCCACTCAGCAGGACTGTGCTCACCCCTTCGTGAACCCGCCTAGGATTTTGCTGGAGAAATGATCAGGCCGAACAGGGAGATGGATTTCCCTGCTGCGCGAGAGAAGAGGACTTGGCAAGGTGAGAGCATTAGGCCTCCACAGACTTGGATGCCGCAAGCCGGCCGGGCTTTGATCACCATCATGGAGACGGAGACAGCTCTGCAGGGACCAAAGTCGGCCCCACAAACCCTGGATGGAGACTGGGCCATTCCGCTGGCGTGCCAGCTTTGGCTCCCGCCAAGTCAAATCCTCCGCATATGGGGACAGCTTCAAGATGATCTCAGCCCAAGGATCCCCCTGGTCCAAAGATATATTTCTTGAATGGTCCACGAGAGACTTCCAGGAAACCCACAGGAAGATATGGGAACCTCCCACCATAAGGCCTCTACTATTGCATTCTTAGCCATCATGAATAATAGCAATAGCAGCTAGACTTATATTCTGCTTCATAGTGCTTTATAGACCTCTGTAAGTGGTTCACAGTCTATGGCCCCCAGCAATCTGGGTCCTCCTTCTACTGACCTCGGTAGGATGGGAGGCTGAGTCAACTGTGAGCCGGTGGGGATTGAACTGCTGGCAGTGGGCAGAGTTAGCCTGCAACGCTGCATTCTAACCACTGCGTCATCACTCGTAAACCACTGCCAGCTTTATTTTGCATTAATGTCTCTTGAAAACAATTGAAGCGAGTCTTCTCCTCTTACCCCGGGACTAACTTGGGTTAGGAGTCTTAGCAAAATCTTTCAGAAGTCCCAATAAAATATGTCCTCTGGAGCCTTATTATTTGTAACCAGGCAAAGTTCCTAGTGACCTAGTCAGAGGTCCAAAGAGAAGATCTCTTTTGCAATCCGCAGCAAACGCAGAGAGCAGAAGATGGAGGGATAACTTCAGCCAGTTTCATTTCCAGCCAGTTTCTGCACAGGAGACCAAGACCTGCAGTGGAAAAGAGCCCATCTACCTCTAGTCCAGGGGTAGGCAACCTTGGCTCTTTTATGACTCGTGGACTTCAACTCCTATGAGAGGTCAGTCTTGAACCACTTCTTGGTGAACAACCCTGACTGGTGTTTGTTTTGAGGCTTGAAGTCATTCAAGACTCCTGGAGCCGGCCTGCCTGGACAGGTCCCTGCAGCTTTCTTGGCAAGATTTTTGCCCTGGCCTTCCTCCTCTTCTTAGGACAGAGAGACAGAGAGAGAGAAAGAGAGAGAGAGAGAGACAGACAGACAGAGAGACAGAGACAGACAGACAGACACAGAGAGAGAGGGGGGAGAGAGAGAAAGAGAGAGAGGAGAGAGAGAGAGAGGGAGGGAGGGAGAGAGAGAGAGAGAGACAGAGAGAGAGAGACAGACAGAGACAGAGAGAGGGGGGGAGAGAGAGAAAGAGAGGAGAGAAAGAGAGGAGAGAGAGACAGAGAGACAGAGAGAGACAGAGAGAGAGACACAGAGAGAGAGGGGGGGGAGAGAAAGAGAGGAGAGAGAGAGAGAGAGAGAGAGAGAGAGAGAGAAAGAGAAGGAGAGAGATCAACCCAAAAGATGCCCAGCTGGCTTTGGGCCTCAGGCAGCTCTCCTGGTTTCTCCCCTGGTGCTTTCAGCGTGACCCCAGATTGACTCCCGGATGCTCACTGGCTCCAAAACAAAGAACTGGACCGATGGGTGGAAGTCCCTGGGAGGAATGGCTGCTAGCCTTCCTGGAAAAGCCTGCGAAGGCCGCCTACTGGGAGACTCGTGGGCTACCTGGGGCAGCTGGGCGGCCACTGCCAGAAGAGGCCCAGGGGGCAGGTTAAAATACACGGAGGAACCACACAGGTCTGCACCAAACACCGGATCAGTGGCAATCTCGGCATTCCCGCTGTTCAAAGGACTGAGGCTTTCTTTCGGATCTGCATGGGATTTCCAGCAGCGCCTGCTCAGCCCCTCCTAGTTCCTTTGAACCTTGACAGCTTCTGGGCTTCCTGCTTCAGTTTCCTGTTGTTTCTTCTGAGGATGCACCCCTGCCCGCTGCTTTCACTTGGTGCTCACACTCGCTACGCAGCATAAACCACACAAGCCAGCCATCCCTGCTGGTAGCAACCAGGTCGCTTGGGTGGCTTAAACCTCCTCGCCAGTTCCCCATTCTTTCCGAAGCCATTCTGCCATCATCCTACTCGGCAACAAGGCTCCCCAAAGCGGGCAACTTTAAGACGTGTGGCCTTCCACTCCCAGAATTCCCCAGCCAGCGTTGTAGACCTCTGCTCTGCGATCTCCACAATCACAGGATGTAAGGTTTGGAAGCATAGCTCAAGTCCAACTTGCGTACAAGAGCCCAGCAAACAAAAAGAAGGGTGTAGGACAGTGTTTCTCAACCTTGACCATTTTAAGGCATGTGGACTTCAACTCCCAGAATTCCACAGCCAGCAATGCTGGCTGTGGAATTCTGGGAGTTGAAGTCCACATGCCTTAAAATGGTCAAGGTTGAGAAACACTGGTTGTAGGAGGTATAAAGGGTGGAGGATCTGCCTAATCTGAAAATGAAAAAACGCTTTGTAAAGCCTGAGTAAGGCCACACCTGGAACGCGGCATTCAGTTTTGGTCCCCACGTTACAAAAAAGATGTGGAGACTTTGGGAAAAAGTGGCGAGAAGAGCAACTCGGACGATGAAAGGCCTGGAGACTAAAACACATGAAGAACGGTTGCAGGAACTGGGCACGGCTAGTCTAGGCCAGGGGTAGGCAACCTTGGCTCTTTTATGACTCATGGACCAACTCCCAGAATTCCTGAGCCAGCCATGCTGAGGGGAAAGGGAGAGGTTTCCAAGCTGAGCCATGCTGGCTCAGGAATTCTGGGAGTTGAAGTCCTTCAGTCATAAAAGAGCCAAGATTGCCTACCTCTGGCCGAGGCCGATTTATGACTCGTGGACTTCAACTCCCAGAATTCCTGAGCCAGCCATGCTGAGGGGAAAGGGAGAGGTTTCCAAGCTGAGCCAGGCTGGCTCAGGAATTCTGGGAGTTGAAGTCCACGAGTCATAAAGCGGCCTAGGCCTAGGCCAGGGGTAGGCAACCTCGGCTCTTTTATGACTGGTGGACTTCAACTCCAGAATTCCTGAGCCAGCATGGCTCAGTTTGGAAACCTCTCCCTTTCCCCTCAGCATGGCTGGCTCAGGAATTCTGGGAGTTGAAGTCCATGAGTCATAAAACGGCCTAGGCCAGGGGTAGGCAACCTTGGCCCTTTTATGACTGGTGGACTTCAACTACCAGAATTCCTGAGACAGCCATGCTGAGGGGAAAGGGAGAGGGTTCCAAGCTGAGCCAGGCTGGCTCAGGAATTCTGGGAGTTGAAGTCCACGAGTCAAAAAGCAGCCTAGGCCTAGGCCAGGGGTAGGCAACCTTGGCTCTTTTATGACTGGTGGACTTCAACTCCCAGAATTCCTCAGCCACCGTAGCTGAAGTCCATGAGTCATCAAAGAGCCGAGGTGGCCTACCCCTGCTCTAGGGAAAAGAACTGATTGATCGATCGATCAACCAGTGATCAAATCAACTACAGAGGACGCTAGGTTGGGACCTTTTGGGGCAAATCAGCTCTCTGCACAAGCAGTTATGCTTCCCTTTGACGCCACATCTGTCTTCGGAACAAACCTGAGTCAGATGCTTTCTTTAAGAACCCTCTCTCTCTCTCTTTTTTTTTTCCCCCAATAAAGAAATGGAAACACATGGAGCGGTCTCCCTCCCTGCCAAATACCATGTTAATTCTAAAAAGGCCCTTTTCATTAGATGATCTATACACAAGGACTACAGATTACAAAAGCAGAAAATTAAATTGTAAACTGTACAGCGATGCCTCGGAGAGGGGGGGGGAAGGGAAGGGGATCGGCGAGGCCAATCCTTCCTCCTGCCTTGGCTTTGCTCAGCCTTCCCAGCCAAGGGAAAAAAAAAACTGCAGGGTTTCATCATGTATAATGGATAGGCCACCAAGAGGGTGAGATCTTTATCGCCCTCGAACCCGGGCCCTCGTGGAGGTTCCCAGAGTCAGAAGCATTTCTGAAGGCGGAATTAAGGGCTTGCATGTCGCGTCTTCCTTCCCTTCACCCTCAGGTGGGGAGGGGGGGTGTTTCCCTAATCCTTCTTCTGCAGCCCCCAGGCCAGCACGCCCAGCGGAAAGCAGGCAGCAGCGACAGTGTCAGCCTCCCCCATTTCGAAAGGAGAGAGGCTGTTGTGAAAAGGCAAGTCTCCACCCCAAAAATCGGTGCTTGGATGCTTGGCCCCAATCAGGGGTCAGATAACTGCCATCGCTTCTCTCTGCTCACCGGGGGAAACACACTCAACGAGGCCAAAACGATTGCAGGATTTGGGCTTGGCCAGTCTAGTGAAAAGAAGGACCAGAGTGGACATGATAGCAGCCTTCCAGTATCTCAGGGGCTGCCCCAAAGAAGAGGAGGGGGTGTCAATCTGTTCTCCAAAGCCCCAGAAGAAGGCAGGACAAGAAGCAACGGATGGAAACTCTTCAAGGAGGGAAGCAGCCTAGAACTAAGGAGGAATTTCCTGAAGTGAGAGCAATTAACCAGTGGAACGACCGATAGATAGATAGATAGATAGATAGATAGATAGATAGATAGATAGATAGACAGACAGACAGACAGACAGACAGACAGACAGAGCTAGATAGTAGAGAGATTGATAACAGGGATGGATGGATGGATGGATGGATGGACGGACAGACAGCTAGATAGATTGATAATAAAGATGGACCGATGGACAGATGGACAGACGGACAGACAGACAGAGCTAGATAGTAGAGAGATTGATAATAGAGATGGATGGATGGATGGACAGACAGACAGACAGAGCTAGATAGTAGAGAGATTGATAATAGAGATGGATGGATGGATGGATGGACAGACAGACAGACAGAGAGACAGAGCTAGATAGTAGAGAGATTGATAATAGAGATGGATGGATGAATGGATGGATGGATGGGTGAATGGATGGATGAATAGATAGATAGACAGAGAGACAGAGCTAGATAGTAGAGAGATTGATAATAGAGATGGATGGATGGATGGACAGAGCTAGATAGTAGAGATATTGATAATAGAGATGGATGGATGGATGGATGGACGGACAGACAGACAGACAGACAGACAGAGCTAGATAGTAGAGAGATTGATAATAGAGATGGATGGATGGATGGACAGACAGAGCTAGATAGTAGAGATATTGATAATAGAGATGGATGGATGGATGGACAGACAGACAGACAGACAGACAGACACAGAGCTAGATAGTAGAGAGATTGATAATAGAGATGGATGGATGGATGGACGGATGGACAGACAGACAGACAGAGCTAGATAGTAGAGATATTGATAATAGAGATGGATGGATGGATGGATGGATGGATGAATGGATGGATGGACAGACAGACAGACAGAGAGACAGAGCTAGATAGTAGAGAGATTGATAATAGAGATGGATGGATGGATGGATGGATGGATGGATGGACAGACAGACAGACAGAGAGACAGAGCTAGATAGTAGAGAGATTGATAATAGAGATGGATGGATGAATGGATGGATGGATGGGTGAATGGATGGATGAATAGATAGATAGACAGAGAGACAGAGCTAGATAGTAGAGAGATTGATAATAGAGATGGATGGATGGATGGACAGACAGAGCTAGATAGTAGAGATATTGATAATAGAGATGGATGGATGGATGGACAGACAGACAGACAGACAGACACAGAGCTAGATAGTAGAGAGATTGATAATAGAGATGGATGGATGGATGGACGGATGGACAGACAGACAGACAGAGCTAGATAGTAGAGATATTGATAATAGAGATGGATGGATGGATGGATGGATGGATGGATGGATGGATGGACAGACAGACAGAGCTAGATAGTAGAGAGATTGATAACAGGGATGGATGGATGGATGGATGGACGGACAGACAGCTAGATAGATTGATAATAAAGATGGACCGATGGACAGATGGACAGACGGACAGACAGACAGAGCTAGATAGTAGAGAGATTGATAATAGAGATGGATGGATGGATGGACAGACAGACAGACAGAGCTAGATAGTAGAGAGATTGATAATAGAGAGATGGATGGATGGATGGATGGATGGACAGACAGACAGAGAGACAGAGCTAGATAGTAGAGAGATTGATAATAGAGATGGATGGATGAATGGATGGATGGATGGGTGAATGGATGGATGAATAGATAGATAGACAGAGAGACAGAGCTAGATAGTAGAGAGATTGATAATAGAGATGGATGGATGGATGGAGACAGACTAGATAGTAGATTGATAATAGAGATGGATGGATGGACAGACAGACAGACAGACAGACACAGAGCTAGATAGTAGAGAGATTGATAATAGAGATGGATGGATGGATGGACGGATGGACAGACAGACAGACAGAGCTAGATAGTAGAGATATTGATAATAGAGATGGATGGATGGATGGATGGATGGACAGACAGACAGACAGAGCTAGATAGTAGAGAGATTGATAATAGAGATGGATGGATGGATGGACGGATGGACAGACAGACAGAGCTAGATAGTAGAGAGATTGATAATAGAGATGGATGGATGGATGGACGGATGGACAGACAGACAGACAGAGCTAGATAGTAGAGAGATTGATAATAGAGATGGATGGATGGATGGGCCCTTCCACATTGGCCTCAACGTTCTTGTGACAATAACAGGAGATGTTGCTCCATGCCTGACTTTCAAATGACCCCAACTATTCGGGCCTCTGGATCGACCGTTTGTCCCAGGAACTAGACGTCCCAAGCACTCTCCCTCTGAGATTGTGAAGCCTAGAAAATTAAACTTTGTCCTCTGGCCCAGCAAGCAACTTTCTCCGTGGGCCCAGACTCAATCCCTCGGGCTTTAAAGATGTGGCGGTTTATCTGCCTATCCTATTTATTGATCCTATCCCACCGATACCCCCTCGGAGCCCAGATAACTGAAGCAATTAACCCGGAGCTGAACTCTGCAGCCCAGAAGCATCGGCAGGCCAGGGGCAAAGGGAGGATCCCAGCTACGGGCTGCTCAGCAGCTCTCCAGCCTCAAGGTCTCCAGAAAGCAGCTGGGAGGGAGCTGGCCCCACTTGCTCCCCCCCCCACGGGATGTCTTCCCTTTAAGGGGGGACCCCCGTGTCTCCCCCCAAAACAATCACCTGCCCAGAGAGGAGAAGGCAGATGCAAAGTTTTCTAAGAACTGTAGCATCTTCTGTTTACCTTCAGCACCACCACAATTGTTCAGCTCTCTCCTTGGCACAACAGAAGGACGGCTTTTACGGTCTTTTCTGGGTGCCCGGAGCTTTTGGCGCAGGCTCAGGGCTGCTCTTCCTCATTCCAAGCATTTGGGGAGACCTTTTTTTGTTGATAAATCCAGCGGTTCTGGGGTTTTTTAAACCCACGGAGGCTTTGGGTGATTGACAGGGTGTTCAGTTGGGCGCTAACTCAGTAGACACTTTTATTAACCCATTTCGCTTGCTTTATTCCTATTTTGCTGCAGTCTTGAGCAGCGCTCTTTTAATATGGAAAATCCAAATATCAACCAAAGTTCTTTCCATCATCAGTTAAAAGTTCAGATGTCCCCAGTGAAAAATCTCCCGTGCACAACTAGAAGAGGCGGGGGATGCAAACAGACCTTCCTCCTCCTGCCTTAGAAGAAGCAGGGCTGAAAGCTGGGGAGAAAAAAACAAACGGGAAGTCAGGCTCGACCAGACTGGGGACAACCAGGAACGAAGGGGAATTTCCAACACAATCAGAGAAGGGGGGAAGGGCAGAAGGGCAAGACTTTGATTGTTTAAATGTTTAATTTAAAGCTGCCACTTTCCAACTGAACCCCAGAACTAACGAGGCTCTGAGAGAAGCACCCCCAAAGCTTTGGCCTAAAGACAGTTCTCTCCCTGGTCAGACACGGTCTCAGCTTCCCCTCCCAAAGGTTGTTCTCATGCCAATCCTGGCACTTCGTAAGGGTCAGGTCACCTTCAACTGACCTGCCCACAATGCCCAGGGAACAGCTTTTTTTGGGGGGGGGTCCTTCTGCGCTTGGAGCTGCCTACAAACTCAAATAAAAGCCATGCTCAACTCTGGGGGGGGGGAGAAGGTCCCGGAGGCTGAGGGTGTCCTGCACCGCTCTTCAAAGAGACCCTAGACAGCAGCTGTGCAGTCCGGCAAATCCCCCCCCCCCCCGCCCTCAGGCTGCAGCAGGAAGACCCTCTTGGCCTCAAGGATGGTCCTGCTGGGTCAGGGGCTGACCTGCTTGGCTGCCAAGGTCAGCGAGGAGCCGGGCAGCCTGGCCATTCGGCCGGCCATCTTTCCCTGCTCTGCGTCCCCTCCCCAGCAGCCGAGGCTCCGAGCGAGGAGCCCTCCACCACCACCACCATTGCTGCTGCAACGGCAGCTGCTCTTATCGGGGGGCCGCAGTGTTTATCATCCGCCGCAGAGTTCAGGGAGCCCAGGAGGAGGGTCAGGTGTGGGTCAGGGCGTGGTGCTGCCCGGCTGCTTATCAGCAGTGAAAAAGTGAATCCACCTGGTTTGTTTCTGGCTGTTAAGCACGGCAGGGTCAGCCAGCATAGCAGCAGGTCAGCCAGAGTTCACCATTCCTCGGGCCTCACTTATCAGCAGCCGAGAGTTCATCAACTTTTTCCACCTTGCAAGGAGCCATTTCCTGACGGGAGCTCGGCCCCTCCTCGCCCTGTCCCTGGGCCGGCAGGCCGGGCAGCTGTCTCCGCCACCGCCTCCCTCCCTGCCGGCTGGCATGTGCTGGCTCACGACGACAGCCACTCCCCGGGCGGGCAGCGCAGGGGAGCCAACGACAGCCCTTGTCAGCAGGGCTTCAGCTCTGGGCAATCTCCTCTGCCGGAGTCCCCAACAGAGCAGGCGTGGCGGGCGTGCTCCGGGCAAGTTGCGCCAACCGCTCAACCGGTCTGGGGCTGAGCAAAGGCCCCGTGCTCGGTGGCTCCAGAGAGGCACGCACCTGCCACGAGCAAGCACGGTGATGCTGGGCTTCCCCCAACAGGAAATGGCCCGGGCACCTCAGGGGCTTCGCAGGGCTGCCTGGAGGGGAGGGAACCGGCCCTTTAGGGCACAGGCCAATGAAGACAGGCCGGGATGGCTCTCAGGAGGGAAGAAGCTGCTTCCCTGGAGACCGGGATGCTTCGGGAGCTCTCGCCCGCCTGCCCAGCTGAGCCCCAAGAAGCAGATCCGGAGCCCAATCAGCAGCTGGACTGGGCTGGGGACTTTTGCAAGAAGGGAAGCTCCCTCTTCTGCTCCCTTTGGGGGGGGGGAAGATGCAAATAAGGAGGGGGGTCTTTTTGCAAAGGCTGGAGGGGCAGCTCTGTTTTCTCCCACCCAGCCCCATCTCTCTGCCTTTTCAGCACCCCCAATTCTGAGTCCCCCTCCTCTTCAGGGTCTCCTACTGGGCTCTCACCGGGATTCGAAAAGGCGATGTTGCTCCAGCTAAGTGGGCAGCTGGGGTTGCGGCCCCTCTCCCTGCCCAGCCCTGGCAATCGTCATCCTGCCCCCCCACGCCACCCCAGGTGGCAAAAATCCCATGCCCAGAAAAGCTCTCTGCACACACGGCGGGCACCACAGCGCCTCTTTCCCTGCTGCTGTTTGGATGCGGCAGGCAAGGGTCCCCTTTTCCTCCGTTTCCAGCATGGCTGTGCC
Source organism: Crotalus tigris (assembly GCF_016545835.1). Lineage (NCBI taxonomy): Eukaryota > Metazoa > Chordata > Lepidosauria > Squamata > Viperidae > Crotalus > Crotalus tigris. The sequence goes on from NW_024100685.1 coordinate 1,018,177, forward strand.
GCATGTGCTGGGATGCACAAGCCGAAAGCCAGCTAGCTGCATCCCACTGAATCCAGCAGGCAAGCAGAGGTCTTCTGTTGTCAGCCCTGATTCCCACCTGCTGGGGGTCCCGCCATGCCCGAGGAAGGCAGCTCCACCAACTGGGATGTAGCCAGCAGCAGGTTAATTGCAACTCCTTGTCAAACTGCACAAACACACACACACAGAGCATACTGCACACACTACTTGGTTCAACTCCCAGTGACCTTACCTACTTGTTTTTTTCAGCATCTGGAGATTTCTGTCAGCAAAACCAAAAGGCCAGGCGGAGTTCAAGGTAAGAGTTCTCTGGAAGGAAAAGGCTGCCCGAACTTCAACGGCCTCTTTCCCACCAAAGACACCGCAGCTCTCCACAGGGCCAGCTGCAAGGTCTGCCTGCCCGCCCACCTGCTCTCTTGGGGGGGGGAGGGGGCGAGCAAAAGAAGCCCCTTGCCTGCTGGGACCCCCATTCCAGGGACAGATTCCTTGAGGGCCCTTGGGGATCTCCGAGCTGGGTGGTTTTCTTGCAGACATTTCATGACCCAAACTAAGTAAGACTGTCAGTCTGGCCAGTGTTTTCCTTGGCACGGATGATGTTAACCTAGTTTGGATAATGAAACATTTGCAAGGAAACCACCCAGCTCAGAGAGCGTCAAGGACCCCTCATTTCAACTCTAGACTGCAAACATTCTCCTTGCACCTGACCCCAGGTGTTTCCAGTCAGAAGAACCAGGACCCCCGAGCACACCGGCTGGCCTTCCCTGAGCTGTGCAGAGGCACAGGGGCCTTGGTCCGGTATTCACTCCTTAGAGGAGACCTGACTGGTGGGGGAAGCCCCCAGAGACACCTCAACCGTCTTCCATTTTCCAACAAAAGCCAACCACTCACAAGGACCTCATGGACACGGGTATCTGACCTGCCTCTCCTTCTATGCTGGGATGCACACACGTATTATGCCAAAAATAAAAATGCAGGAAACCCCAGGGCAGTGGGGCAATTAAGAAAGAGGGCCAGAAAGTTGCCCCCAGGCCTTATTTCCACACCTCCCTTCGCCCTTCCCTGCCCTCCCTCCCTCCTCTTGTTTACCAGTTGGATTTTAATCGCATTCACCACGCACATTTTAAAGGGTTGCAGGACTTCACTGGATGCCGTCAACTCTGCGGAGAGCCAGAGGTCCAGGGGACCCCGCTGTCCTTGCAGACAACCCCTCGCTAGGGATGGGCCTCACCAGAGGCCGTCAGGATGGTGTCAGATGAGCCAGGCTTGCGAGAAATGCCCCAGCAACACAAAAACTCTTTCCTGAGCCAGAACCAAAAGGAAAGACAAGCACTTTTCTGCTGCTGTGAGGAGAAAGGGACAAATTGGTTGCAGGAGGGCAAGAAGGCGGAAGGTCTACCCTCCGTCCTCTCTCTTTGAGCGTTCGGAAGAAGCCCCGGAGCGCCTCCATGGCCCGCTGGGGAAAGGAGGGAGCTGCACAGGGAGTCCTCGACTTACGACCACAACGGACCCCAAAATTTCTGTTGCTAAGGGAAAAGTTGCTAAGTGACTTTCGCCCCATTTTACGACCTTCCTTGCCACCGTTGTTAAACGAATCACTGCAGTTATTAAGTTATCAACGTGGCTGTTAAGTGAATTTAAGTGAATCTGGCTTTCCCCTTCACTTTGCTTGTCCGAAGGTTGCAAAAGCTGATGACCCCGGGAGGCCTCAACCGTTACAAATATGAGTCAGTTGCCAATTTTGATCACCTGACCCTAGGGATGCTGCGACGGTCACAAGCGTGAGAACTGATTATAAGTCACTTTTTTCATTGCCACTGTAACTTTGAATGGCCACTAAAATGGACTGTTGTAAGCCAAGGACTACCTGTATAAATTCCAATTTCCAGGCGCAAATGAACAACGTCCCAGCAGACTGGAACTGGACTGGGAGAGGGATCTGGAAGACTCGGGAGGCCCCAAAGCATGGGAGAAAGCAGAAGAAGACCTGTGGCCGGACCTTTATGTAGGGCAGTGTTTCCCAAACTTGACAATTTTAAGGCATGTGGACTTCAACTCCCAGAATTCCACAGCCAGCGTTGCTGGCTGTGGAATTCTGGGAGTTGAAGTCCACATGCCTTAAAATTGTCAAGTTTGGGAAACACTGATGTAGGGCAAGGTCCTCAAAGGGATTATTAACCACAGACTCGTAAGCAGTGATGGAAGAGACACGCCACAATTAGCAGGAGCCAAGCTGGGCTGGTCTCAAAACAAGTCTGCCTTTATCTTCTTTCCTGACAGACGCACTAAGTCAAATGTCCTCCATGGGAGTGCCACGGACATGGCGTACCTTGACCTCGGCAAAGTATGATATCCCCATGAACAAAATGTGAAAGGCAGACCTTGACTCCACCCAGAAAGGACTCCTGGGGGGAGGCTCCCTATCAGCTTGGAGAGAGGCCAGTCAAGCAGCGCACCACAATTCAGTGTTGTTATAAAGAAGCCAAAGGAAAGGGGCGCAGAGGGCAGGGATCAAATCTGCAGGTGAGGAGAAGCGAACTTTGGAAAAGAGGCACCGAGATACTTAACACCCAGAACAGAGAGTCAGAACATGCAGTTATAGCTGATTGGTCGGAGAGAGCTGGGTCTTGCGTGAGGCAACCTGCGCTCTGATTGGTTACTGTGGGTATAAGGGGGCGTTTCCCAGTTTTCCCGCCTTTTTTCCTTCTCTGTGTGCTCAGAGATTTACCTCAGGATGTTTCTGCTGTGTTGACTTACCTGACGATGCTGTTTGCCCAACTGCCTTGTTTGCTCTAAATATATTTATTTATGTAAAATGACAAGTTCGCCTCAGCGCCTCTGAACCCATTTGGACCCCGGCAGAGCAATTCCCTGACAGGATGTTCTAAAAAGATCAAGATGGATTTGAAGACTGGGATGAAATGAACAGGATGGAATTTAACAAGGAGAAATGTAGAAAGCGGCCTTAGAGTAGACCTCTCTGAGGGGGTATAAAGGAAAATTTAAATTAGAATGCATTACTGGTAGTCCTCAACTTAGAACATTTCGTTTCGTGACTGTTCGAAGTTACAACGGCACTGAAAAAATGGTTTATGGCCATTTTTCACACTTCTGACCATTGCAGCATCCCCAGGGTCACATGATCAAAATTCAGATGTTTAGCAACTGGTCCATACTTACAACAGTTCCAGTGTCCTGGGGTCACGTGATCCCCTTTTATGACCTTCTGACAAGCAAAGTCAAGGGGGAAGCTGGATTCACTTAACAACCTTGTCGCTAACTTAACAACTGCAGTGATTCACTTAACACCTTGCGGCCAAGAAAGGTCATGAAATGGGACAAAACTCACTTAACAAATGACTCAGCATGGTGTGTGTGTGTGTGTGTGTGTGTGTGTGTATTCTTAGGCCTTCTCTGTGGGGGCTACGGGCTTCTGGGGAGGGGGACCAAAGGCCGATTGCTCTTCCCCTTTCCCCAGGGCAGTGTCCTTGATCCTCCCAGAGTCTCTCTGTGTGGGCCTCGGATCCCACCCATCCACACTGCTGGAGAATACAGACACACACACAAACGTGTGTATGTGTGCCAGGCTGGCTGCTGTTCACCCAGTTCAGCCCCACCAGTAAAGCACGGCGGCCCTGAGGACTTCCAGCCTCTCGGCTCCAGAGCAGCCTGGCAGCACCAGCAGGTGAGTCCTTTCCAGACAGGTGCTGATCTGCTCCCCATTTCCTTTCTAGGCTTTCCAGGAGATCAGCCCAGGCGGTGTGTGTGTGTGTGTGTGTGTGTGAAGGAGGGTGAAGGAAATCCCTTTGCATTAGTCTGATCAACACAAGGGAACCGCTCCAATTTGGCAGCCTGGCACGGGTGGGGTGGGGGTGGGGGGGCTGGCGCTCATCCTAACCCTCCAAGGTACGTTCAGGTAGAAATTCTTGTTCCAGGAAGGGATCTCTTCTGCCCGGACTTGTTTCCCGGGGAGGCGAGGGGGGGGGCTAACTGCCCGGAGGGGATCTGGGCAGCCTTTCTTCTGTGCCCCCAAGTGGTGTTACGTCCAGGACTATCGGTGCAGAGTTAGCACAAGCTAAGAGAGGGACCCAGCCCTTCTCCTGGCACCTCGGCATCTCCTACCAACTCAAGAGTTACTACCCAAAGGAATCCTTGCTGCTCTGGGAATCTCGACGTGGCTTCCTCCCTTCCATCGTCTCCTGGCTGGCCTCTGACTGCCGGGCGGGGCGCCCTCCCCCTCCTGAGCTTTCCAGCACCCTCGGCCAGGAAAGACGAGGCAGCCCCCTCCCCGTCCCCTTTGGCTCTGCCAGGACCAGGCTTGGCTCCCCTGGGAAGGTCAGTTCGGACAGCCGGACAGCCTCGCCTTCCCTTCCTCAGTTATGGCCTCAGCCCAGCTGGGAGCCCCCCACCCCGGGTGAGTCCCAGACTGGGACCCACCACTGGACGGGACCTGGGAGTTGAGTTATAAAGGCTGGACGCCCTTGATCTAAGCGGGCTCCGGGGACCGAAATGCAGCTTCCCCTTCCAAGAGGGCGGCTGTGCTTTTCGCTTTCAGCTTTACTTCATTCTCGGCGTTTATTTTCTTGCCCGAGGACCTTTCGCTTGTGTCTTGCATTAAACCCCACCGAAGAGACAAAAGCATTTTACATTCTTCTTAACAAGTCCCCTTGCATTTATTATCCAATTACTCCCCCTTTGTCTCTTGTTCCCTCCCTGGGGCCAAAGGCAGCCTTTAAATCAGCAGCAGGTCTGAGGAATGTAAGAGGATCCCACAGGGGCTGGATGCAGAAGCCCCGGTCTCTGCGGGGAGCCAGCCGAGAGGCTTTGGGGCCACAGGGCACACATAGACAGACAGACAGACCACCAAGGCCCCTCCGGGGAGCCAAGACTGGTCCTGGCGGAGCCAAAGGGGATGAAGGTAGGACTAGCTCAGCACAGACCTTTTTCCACGGAGGTCCTCCGTCATCCAGCTCACGGATGATGCTTCTTTTTCCCAAAGGCAACTGGAAAAAGATTCCTCATTGCTAAACAGGCAGCTAAGCCACTGAATAATGAAGAACTGAAGAAGCTGCTTGGATGAGAAGCGAAACAGTTTCAAAGGAAAACAAAAGCCAAAGAAGTCCAGGTGCCTTTTGGAAAAAACTCCTTTGAGACATCTCTCCTGGCCGAGGGTGCGGGACCCTCAGGAGGGGGTGATGCCCCACCCTGCAAACCTGGGGGAGCCCCGGGCCGGAGGAAGCTGACCAGGGTCCCTGGTGGAAACAGCCATCAGCAGGAATATTATTTATTGTATTGATTTATTCCATTTCTGCTCCCCTCCATCTCACCAAAGTGACTCTGGGCAATTCACTACACTAGTGGCAGGAAAAGAGCTGGGGGTCCCTGTCGCCAGCCCTGGGGGGGAGGCGGGGGGGGAGAGTGACCTCTTGGCCTGGAGGCAAATTCAGGTGTCAGACGGGCCTCGTATGAGGCAAAAGAAGAAGGGACACCTGGAGAGCCGTTTTTAAGGTGCTGCTGCTTAAATGTTTTATTACAGATGGGTGGGTGGTTTTGAGCTGTAGCGTGCAAGGTGGATGGATCTCTGGCCCTGCGGGGCAGGGGAGGCTTTTCACATAGAGGCAGTCCTCGACCTACGACCACAGAGGAGCTCAACGTTTCCATGGCCAAGCAAGACAGCTGTTAAGTGAGTTCCCCCCCCCGTTTATGACGACCTCTCTTGCTACAACCGTTAAGGGGATCGCTTGATAAGCTGATCAGTTGATCAGTTAGAAGCAGTGTTCTTAAGGGATCCTGGCTCCCCCATTGACCGCTTGTCAGAAGGGGATCACATGACCCCGGGAACACGGCGACCGTCATAAATAGGAGTCAGGGACATGCAATTCTGGGAAAGAACCAGACCGGCGGTTTTAATTCAAAACGTGCGCCTGGAATTGGGGGGGGGCGGGTAATTTTTCAGGCCCACAACCGGAGACCCTCTGGCTGCGAGGCCACGTTGGACAGACAGACGGACAGAAAGGGAGTCCTGGGCACCCCCCCCCGTTCTCGTTCCCACAGCACCCCCTGCTGGGGGAAGACCGGGGAAAAAGGGCCACCTGGGCAAAACATCTGGCGGAAAAGCACATTCCGTCCCCGGCCGCTGAGCCCTGTCCCTACAAATAAAAGTTCAAAACGGAGTCAAGCTGCAGCTCTGAAGCTGTAAAACAGACTCGCTTCTTGAAACGGTGACGGGACCGTCTTCTCCAGGGTAGGGAAACGAGGTCTCATCAATCATAACTTTGGCCGGTTCCAGTGCCACTAAAATAGTTTTACAGCCACGATCTCTACAGATCCCTTTCCAAAACAGTGACTTGAAATGCATTTGAAGCTGAGCCTTCTTCTCGTGCCCCCAGCTGCCTCCCCCCCAATTCGGCCCTCTCTCTCCTAAAGATGCTGACCGAGGGACCTCCAGACATTTGGAGGGCACCAAACGGGGGAAACGACGTAGCTGGCAGCGAGGAGCGCCTGGCAATGGCGTCCCATTCCTTCGGGTGCATCAGCTGCCAAGACAAAGGTAACGCTGATCGCAGAAGGCCCTGGCTGACGATCTGCAGAGAGGCTGCCAGATTCAATCACCGGCGTCTCCTCCACGATGACACCGCCTCAAGTGGAGACAGACCCAAGAATAGAAAATTCTAGATTGCCCCAACAGCTCTCAAGGCTGCCGTCCAACCTGTCTTCCCTTGTGGGTTTCTAGAAAATGGCCCCAGTCATCCAGAGTAGAAAGGTCCTGCCTCCCCTTCAAGGAGGCACCTGGAATTGGAGAGGAAGAGAAGAAGGACCAGGGGTGACGTGAGAGCAGACTTCCAGGGGCTGCCCCAAAGAGGAAGAAGAGGGGCGAAGCACCTGAAGAAGGCAGGACAAGAAGCAACGGAGGGAGGCCAATCAAAGAGAGAAGCAACCTGGAACTCAGGAGGAAATTTCCTGACAGCGAGAACCATTTATCAGTGGAATGGCTTCCCTCCAGAAGCTGGGGGTGCTCCATCACTGGAGGTTCTCTCTGAGCCAGGGGTGTCAAACTGCCGGTCTGCAGGCCGGACGCGTCACCAAGAAACCGCGCCCACCCCGTTGCCGGCAATGGGGAAAAAGCTCCGATACACTGCGCGACGTCGCAAGCTTGACATGTCTGCTCTACGCGGTTTACAGACTCAGCCTCTTCTCCCCAACCATCTGGATCCTCATTTTACTGACCTCAGACGGACGGAAGGCTGAGGCAACCATGAGCCGGTCAGGATCGAACTGTGGGCAGTGGGCAGAGTCAGCCTGCAATGCTGCATTTTCACCACTGCGCCACCAGGGCTCGTGCTTGGTATAAACACAAGTTTAATTAAAAATGCAATGAACAATATATAAAAACCATAATTAAAAAACAATTAATTATTTAAAATGAAAACAAGAAAGAAACAAGCTCAAAGGGCAGACTTGAGGGGCCAGGAGGACTTGTTCTGTGGTCAGTTTTCTATCTTCCCAGGAGAAAGCTTGAGTCCTTCCACCGCTGGGATTTTCACTGTAATTTTCTGGGGAAAAACCCACCCCACCCCTCCCCAGTTATCCCATTCCTCCTCGGCTTTTTCCGAAGGGGAAAAGCTCTCCAGGAATCTGGTTAACTGACTAGACTTGACAGTTAATTGATGGCAACAAAACGGCTGCCTCTTCAAAAGCGGAATTAAGGCCGGCTTAATTCCACAGAAGCCGGGAAAAGTCACCGCTGAAAGGGTAAATCCAGCTGCCGGGCGGGGAGGCTTCCGCTGGGGGCACGGATCTCCACTGCCTGCCTTCTCCCCAGCAGCTGCAGTACCTGACCTCCTGCTTTGGGGGGGGGGGAAAGCTGGTCAGGAAGAAGGGAAGGTGGGGAGACACTTAGGCGGGGCGGGAGGGGTAGAAATGTGTGAAATGATAACACAGGCAGCCCTTGACATACAACCGCAATTCAGCCCAAAATTTGGTTGCAAAATGAGTCAGTGGCTAAGAGAGTTTTGCTCCATTTTACCATCTTTTTTGCTAGGGGAAACGCTGCCGTTGTTAAGTAATGACCCAGTTGTAAAATGAATCACTGCAGTTGTTGAGTTAGTCACACAGGATTCCAGCTCTGAGGTCCGAGCGGTCAAGCCAGGAAGCTGATCCGAAGGGAGACAGGCTGCCTTCTGGGCCAGCGTGGGAATCTCGCCAGGGCCCAGTGACTCCTCCAGTTCGTCTCCAGGGAAGGATGAGTGACGTCTCCAATTAGTTAAGGAGGGCAAGCGTCCCACTCTTCAAAAGAGGATTCTCAGATAGAAATTTTATAGAAAAGGTAGGTTCTCTGTCTGTCTGTCTGTCTTAAAGTTGCCAAGCTTGAGAAACACTGATGGCTCTCTCTCTCTCTCTCTCTCTCTCTCTCTCTCTCTCTCTCTCTCTCTCTCTCTCTCTCCCTCCCTCCCTCCCTCCCTCTCTCTCCCTCTCTCCCTCCCTCTCTCTCCCTCTCTCCCTCTCTCTCCCACCCTCTCTCTCTCTCCCTCTCTCCCTCCCTCTCTCTCTCTCCCTCCCTCTCTCTCTCCCTCTCTCTCTCTCTCTCTCTCTCTCTCTCCTCCCTCCCTCTCTCTCTCTCTCTCTCTCTCCTCCTCTCTCTCTCCCTCTCCTCTCTCCCTCTCTCCCTCCTCTCCTCTCTCTCTCTCTCTCTCTCTCTCTCTCCCTCCTCTCTCTCTCCCTCTCTCTCTCTCTCTCTCTCTCTTCCTCTCTCTCTCTCCCCCCCTCTCTCTCTCTCTCCCTCTCTCCCTCTCCCTCCCTCCCTCCCTCCCTCTCTTCTCCCAATCATCTGTCTGTCTGTCTGTCTACCATTATCATCTCTTTTTTGTATACCGCATCATCAATACAAAAACCACCTTCCCAACCTTTTCTCAACAAAGCCAACCCGGGCCGGTTATAAAACCAGCTGCGCCCGGACAGCAGAAGGTCAGCTTTCTCCGCCCTGCCTTGCAACGTCAGGCCACAAATGAAAACCTGATCTACGCATGCCACCCAAAAGCAGAGGATGATCTTGAGGTAGTGCAAACAAAGGAAGGAAGGAAGCAAAAGAGAGGCTTTCATCCAATAAATCAGGGGTCCCCAACCCACGGCCACGGCATGCCAGCAACCGGTCCGCACAAACAAGCAAAGCCCCATCGGTGGGATGCAGGCAGCACACAAAACCACGCACCCTCCCGTCCGCAGAAAAACCTCTCTCCATGGAACCGGTCCCTGGTGCCCAAAAGGTCGGAGACCTTTGCTCTAAAGGGGATTTCAGCTCCCTCCCCAGGGGGGACGGCAGCCCTGCTCAGGCCAAGAGAAAGAAGCCAGATTTCTGCTGGAGGAGCCTAAACCGAAGGCTGGGTAGGGAGAGTCCTCCGGCAGGAGAAGTCACCGTTGTGGAAATAATCAGAAACTGCCGTCCCAGGGCTGCAATATTTAGCCTATCTGCAAACTGGAATCTGTTACCCGGGTCCAACACAGCCCCATTTTACAGCAAGAGGGGGAACATGCTTAAAAAAAAAAAAAACTGAGGAGACGGGTGAAAAAAAAGACAGAAAATAAAATTACCAATGCACATTTTTCCTGTGGTTTCTCCTAGCTAAAGGAACGACATAATTTAACCCTTTGACTACTTTCCTGCTTGTTTTATAACTTGTGTGTTGCCGGGGTCACCTTACAGGGAGATGGGCAGCATAAAAATATGAATCAATCCATCAATCAATAATTGTAGAGGTCTTCCACCTGTGGCTAAGGTAGACAATTTTTTGAGGTTTCTGGAGGAAGCTTTCTGAAGTAATTTCAGATATTTTTGCCTTGCAATGGGGAGTGGAAGGCAACCTGTCCGACGGAGGTGATCACACCTAAAAATCTTTGACACACCCAACTGTGTCGGTATCCTGATATTCTGGAGAACTGAGATCAAAGGATAAAGACCCCGGGGGACAGTAATAGCCTGCCTCAGTTACCTGGAAGGACACATGGAAGTAATTTCACTTGTTGTCCATTGTTCAAGAGCGCAGAACTTAAATTTCAAGATTTAAGCATCTACCGGGGATGTTTTGATTTAAAATCCTGGGCCAGTGATGGCGAATCTTTTAGAGACCGAGTGCCCAAACTGCAACCCAAAACCCACTTATGTATCGTTGGGTGCCGGATGGGTATGGCCCATTGGCTGGGTGTGGCCCATTGGGTGGGCGTGGCTGCGGTGGTAACGGCAGGCTGGGTGGGACTAAAAAGTTCAATCAATTCCAACTTTGCAAGATCTTTTTTTTCCCCGCGAGAAGTTGAAATTGACTGATTGAACCTTTTTTTTTTTTTGCACACAGCAGCGGAGGCCTAAAGCAAAAAGGTTTTATAAAACCCAGCTGAAGACCTAGGACTGGAGTGACGGCGCGCGTGCCCACAGAGAGGGCTCTGAGTACCGCCTCTGGTACCCGTGCCATAGGTTCACCACCCTGGCTGACCAGGGTGCCCTAAACTTAAGGATTCTACTAATTGGGACCCAAGTTAATTTATGTATTTGTATCCTGCCTTTTATATTTTTACAAACCACTCAGGGTGGCAAACATATCCAACACAACTTCCTCCTCCTAATTTCCCAACAGCAACAACTCTGTGAGGTGGGTTGGGCTGACAAAGAGTTGGCTTTCGGGCCTAAGACGGAGTTGAATTCACCATCTCCAGCTTTTGAGCCCCCGTACCTTAGCCAGTAGACGTGGGTTCAACCTTAGCAACATGAAGACTTGTGGACTTCAACTCCCAGAATTCCCCAGCCACCTATAGGAATTGTGGGAGTCTTCACGTTGCCAAGGTTGGGCACCCTTTCATTAGAGCAAGTCAAGACTACACTTTTGACTCCTTCTCAAGTAGGAATTTCATGATGCTTTTACCTCACTAATTCAACTTAACAGTCAACAATCAAGTAGCCGAATAGGAAATCTAGTACCTTTTTTAGCAGACATGGAGCAAGTATTCTGAAATTCTACCCATTTTCAGCTGAGGGGATTGCTCCACAGCTTCCAAATAAGTTAGAGAAGTGGACCAGAAACATAGAGGGAAACGTCACAGAGACAAATACAACGTAGACGACCGATTAAATGGAGAGGACTGTCCAGGAAAGACACTGGAATGGTGGACAGCATTAGCTGAAGAAGAAGCAGCTTCCAAGTCATGGGAACTAACTGCGCCCATTGATTCTGTGTTCATGTTGGGTTTGTTAAACTGCATGAAAAAAAGCTGAACCTAATTCTGGACACCAAAGTTTGAGGGAGGTTAAGACCGAAGCATTCCCAGTTGCAATGTATGGCTGTGAAAATTGGACCATAAGAAAGGCTGAGCGCCAAAGAATGGAGGCCTTGGAACTCTGGTGCTGGAGAAGACTCCTGCGAGTCCCCTGGACTGCCAGGCAATCCAACCAGTAAGTCCTAGAGGAGATCAACCCCAACTGCTCTCTAGAAGGCCAGATCCTGAAGTTGAATCTCAAGTCCTTTGGCCACCTAATGAGAAAGAAGGACTCACTGGAGAAGAGCCTGATGCTGGGAAAGATGGAGGGCAAGAGAAGAAGGGGATGACAGAGAAGGAGGTGGCTGGATGGAGTCCCTTAAGCAGCAGGCATGAGCTTCAATGGACTCCAGGAGATGGTAGAGGACAGGAAGGCCTGGAGGAATGTGGTCCATGGGGTCACGATGGATCGGACATGACTTCACAACTAACACAACAACAAAGACCGAAGAAGGTTCTGGAACCCAGACACCAGACTAGGACAAAAATCTGATGAAAAGAGCTGGTGGGGACCAAGTACGTGTAAAATGGAGATGACGATGACGATGGCCATGATCATTTGACTTGAAGGGTCCAACCAAGAATGCCAGGTCTGACCACAACAGAGAACCCCTTGGAGCAGGTCAAGCATCTCTTGGGGACACTTTCAGACATTGAGGTAGGGTCTCATTTTTGGGACTCAGTCGTCATTTGGAGCGTCCGTCCAAATTCAGAGTAGGGCTTCTTCATTGCATGAAAAGATCAGGGCTCTTCATCTGGCTTTTCCAGGAAGCGCCACCCCTCCCTCCTGCACGGGGATGGTGCCCCTCTGGTTTTGAAGGGCCCCCTCCTTTAAACTCCTTGGCCGTGAAGGGGAAGGCGCGGGACGGAGGAATGGAAAGAGAAGGGAGCCGACCCACTCCGGGCAGGTTGAGGAAGGCTTGGGCCCCCCCTTCCCCACAGCCGATGGGGCACATTCAGCATGCACGCCCATGTCGGCCTTAGAAACCGGTGGCACTGCATCATCGTGGCAGCTGGGACAAAGCCGGGTGTCTTTCATTAACAAAGATGGTTTAAATGAGAAAGGGCATCAGTCATTGCATCTCGGCTTCATTCAGGCTTTCTCTCCTGCCCGATCCATCTGCGCTGCCAAGGGGTGACATAAGCCAGGCCCCTCTGCCTGGGACGCCCCACACGCAGACTGGCACAGCCTGCCTTCCCCACAAAGGCCTCCGCTGCTCCCATGGGAGTTTGCCAACCCCGGAGGCTGCCTATTCCCCACCCCGACAGCCAAGGTGTCCCTCCTGAACCGTGGGTGGAGCGTTCCTTCACGAAGAGGCCCTTTCTGGAGGGTGCGTGTGCGAGGAACGCCAGTCCCGCCAGACCCACCCCTTTCTCACCCACGCAACAGGAGGCAAAGTGTTTCCCCAAGCAACCTGGGCAGACAGAAGCCGAAGGGAGGAGGCCAACGGGCTTCTTCCGGCATCGTGGCAGAGCCCACCACCACTCAACGCATCCCGCCCGGGATCACCGGTCCTGGCGCTCAGCAGGCCACCCACTTCTGCTGGCTTCCTTCTGTCCTTGGCACAAGAAAGCCAACCCAGAAACGGTGGCCACCAACGTGAGGGCTACTGAGGGGAGGATGGCCGATAGGAAGAGGGGTCCCTGGCCTGGCGCCCCAGCCCTGCCCCACCTCCTCCCCCTCCCTTCCTCCCTGAAGACCTGATGGTCTTTAGTCACACATCTTAAAAGAAGCACAAAATGGAGCAACACAAAGGCCTACTTGTCTCAAGTCGATGAAGGCCAGCAGCAGCGTGTCCCCTTGGAACCCAGGCACCGGCCCGGATCTGGCAAACTCTGTGGGAAAGAAGAGGGGATGAAAAGCACTTTTAACTCACCATGGACAGGGAGATTGGCAGACGGATGACAGCGGAGACAACGGGGGCCGGGGGGGAGGAGCGCCCCACTTCTAAGGAGTCAGGTCCCCCTCCCCGCCTGCTTTTTGTTCACCCTTCAAAATTTGTGTCATCAAAACGCCATTAATTCCCCCGTCCTGACAGCGAGGAAACTGTACTAATTTGACCTGAAATTTATTCCCATGAGCCTCGCTGGGCTTTCGGAGTATTTGTTTTGTGAGCGGACAAACAATTGGCAAAGAAGAAAAGCATTTGGGAGATGGGAGGGAAATGGGGAGGGGGTCTCCGATGGAAAAACTTCTCCTCCCGACACAATCAAATCTTCAGCTGTGTGTGAAATCCTTTTCAGTTCCGAAAGCTATTTATATTTGGGGGCACTCAAGGAATTTTCTAATTTCATGCCTGTCACCGTGATCCAGGCCCATTTGTCAAAAATAAATAAACCAAGCTGCTCCATTAATTATGGTGCCGCAAAGGAGCCTCTCCAGCAGATATGATATCCTTGGACAAAGAATGGAAAATGTGAAGAACTTCCCTCCTTGTGGAGAATATCAATTATTCTGAAGGGGGCCAGTTTAGCGACAGCTGAGAAGAAGGAGCATGGAGGGAAGGTGGTCCCCAGGGAGAGGGAGGCTCGCCTCTCGGAGGCGGCTGTCTAAAGCAGTTGACCGGGGGATAGCGGTGCAAAGCAGCCCCCTTCCCCATCCTGTGCTGAGTAGGGGCTACGCAAGTTGTGGTCCAACTGGAATCCATGGAAGACGTTGGGGAAAGCTGGTTGGAACCAAACAACACAGAGGAGACGAAGGTGGGACCCAAGGTCTTCCTGAACTGGATGCTGAAGGGAAGCACCACCGTCTTCCTCCATCTTGTTTCAGCCAGTGGGATAAGCCAGAAGTGCTTTCTCCCGGAACTGCTCCCCCCCACCCCCCCACCCCCCAGTTGGCCAACAGGCCATCAGGAAAGCTCTGGTTTTACTGTCCAAATGAGTTGCTGGCCACATGATTCTCCAGCATCATCAAGTCAAGAGGCTGAAGAAATATACCAGTGTTTCCCAAACTTGATAATTTTAAGGCATATGGACTTCAACTCCCAGAATTCCACAGCCAGCATTGCTGGCTGTGGAATTCTGGGAGTTGAAGTCCACATGCCTTAAAATTGTCAAGTTTGGGAAACACTGAAATACACAAAGTTGGGTCAGGAGTTCCCTCGCCTTAAAAGACCCAGGTGGGCATCCTGGAGGCCAAGCGGGCAAGGCAACTTCGTTAAGAAGGGCCCACAGGACATGCCAGAGCAGAAGAAGAAGAATTCAGCTTCTTGCAGTCCCCTCAGGGTCTGACCATGATGGTCCCTTCGTGACAGAAGAGACGTTTGAGAAGCCCACCTTGAATTGTTTAGCCACTCCCTGAGAACCAGCTATGAATTTTCCATTATTGACATTTAAACTCCAGTCAACCTTTAACAGAGGACTAATATTCATTATTTGGCTGGGTAACTCTCTTCCTCCTAAAGGAGCTTCAAGAGACGCTGGAGGCGCCGAGTTCCAGTCCCATCTCAGGGACAAAGGCAGCTGGGTTACCTTGGCCCAGACACCTGCTCTCAGCCCTGGGAAGCAACCCCAGGACAGACCCAGCACTTGACCCCCAACGGCCGTGGCCACGCGGGAAATGTCTGTTTTGGAGGAAATCTACATGGTCGCCAGGAGTATCAGCCAAACTACAGCATCACAGAGTTGAAAGAGCCTCTGGACGTCTTCTGCTCCAGCTCCTGCTCAAAGATCTCATTCAGACAAAGGACTGTCCAGTCTCTTCTTCAAAAACCTCCAGGGATGGAGCACCCACAACTTCTGAAGGCAAATCGTTCTGCTGGTCGATCATTCTCACTGTCGGGAAATCCCTCCTTAAGTCTAAGCTGGATTTCTCTTTTAAAATCTTAAGAATCCTTAAAACTCTTTAGGAGGCCCGTCACGAGCCGTCCTTCCCTCCACAGCCAGATGTGCTGAGCGCCGATCCTAAATCACCTCTTGGCTGAACTTCCCCTGGACGGCTCTTTGGCGGGTGGCTTTATGACTTTCCCTGCAGCTTAATTGGGGGGCTCTTGTTTTGGAGCGCAGCTGCACTCTCAGGACTGTAACCGGAGGGAAGTTCCTTGACCGTGGCAGGCAAAACGACGTTACCATCCATCCATCCATCCCCAGATCGTCCTTAACGGTCTAATGACCAAATAATGAAGACGTTGCCCAAACGTCCCCGAGGTGCTTTTTCAAAAGGCAACTGGACTTCTTTCTTGGATTTTTTTTTTCTTAAAAAAATTTCGCTTCTCGTCCAAGGAACTTCTTCAGTTCTTCTTCAGTGAAGAAGCTTCTTGGATGAGAAATGAAACGTTTTCAAGGAAAAAAACCAGGAAAGGCCGGTTGCCTTTTGGAAAAAGCACCTTTGGCACAAGCGGGACCCTGGATGGCCGAGAATCTCCACAGATGTGTTGTCCAAACCTTGAACGTGGAGAATGACTCAGAGCAAGAAGGCTGCTTCATGGTACTTAGCCCCGTAACTGGAATAGTTCCTGCTAAGGCACAAAGTCCACCAAGTCTGGTGACCTTCCAGGCCACAATTAGGAAGGGTGATCAAAAACCAGCTCCCCTTCCCAGTTCCAGGATTGCCTATCTTCCTTTTCCTCCTCCTTCTTCCTCCCCTTCCTCTCTTCTTCTCTCTTGTCCCCCCCTCCTCCTCCTCTTCCTCTGTCCTATGCCTGTTCTTATTATATTGTTTCTTTTCTGTTTAGTGTCTTGTAAGCCTCCCAGCCTCACATGGCACCAAATGGAACAGAATAAATAAAAATACGATCCCATCTCCTCCTCCTCCTCCTAGAAAAACCATACAATTTATCTTAAGCAGGTCCATCCAGATTTATGCAATTAATTTATTTATATACTGATGTAATCTCCATGGACTCCTGGCAGTTTACATCAGCGAAAACAATAATAAACAAAATTAAAACTCTGAAAATACCAAACATTCATCAGACGAGGAACAGATGGAACCACTCAGCACCCCCCCCCAAATGGCTTCGGGCACGACCCCGTTTTTACGAGGGTCCAAAGGGCCTTCAGGTGGGCACCAGCCCAGCCTCGGAGGCAGCAGCCCCAAAGGCCCGGTAAGACCCAGTGCCTGCCTCTGCCGCCCTCATCTCCTCACCGTGGGAACCTGGGCGCCTGGATCCTACCCAGGGAGGGGTTAAAACTAGTGCCATTGGCCTTGGTGTATCCCCGAAGCCGTTATGAAAGAGCTTGATGTAGACACCTCATTAAAAAAAAGTGAAATACTGGAAAGTCAATGAGCAATTATGAAAAGGCTCCACGGTCAACAAGGCTTCTGTTCAAGAGATCAAGCACCGAATTCCATTTCAATTCACTTTTGTGGAGATTCTGAGATTTGAGGCCTTAAGATCATTTAGACCCCCTTTTTTATGACTTTGTACTTCTGATTTTGTTCCCTCGACCCCTGAAGTGGTAAAAGAGGAAGGAGGAAGAGAAGAGTTGAGTAGCACAGATAATCTTTCATGGGTGTGAAAGAAGAGTCTGTTGCGTTTCCTCTGCCTTGACATGGTCTAGGCCAGAGGTAGGCCACCTTGGCTCTTTTATGCCTGGTGGACTTCAACTCCCAGAATTCCTGAGCCAGCCATGCTGAGGGGAAAGGGAGAGGTTTCCAAGCTGAGCCAGGCTGGCTCAGGAATTCTGGGAGTTGAAGCCCGCGAGTCATAAAGCGGCCTAGGCCTAGGCCAGAGGTAGGCAACCTTGGCTCTTTTATGGCTTGTGGACTTCAACTCCCAGAATTCCTGAGCCAGCCATGCTGAGGGGAAAGGGAGAGGTTTCCAAGCTGAGCCATGCTGACTGAGGAATTCTGGGAATTGAAGTCCACACGTCATGAAGGGGCCATAGTTCCCCCATACTGGCTGAGGAATTCTGGGAGTTGAAGTCCACGAGCCATAAAAGAGCCAAGGTTGCCTACCCCTGGTCTATGGACTAATCCAGAACATTCTTCCCAGTTTGGGGCAGAATCAGGGATCCCCCTTGGAGCTGAACCTGGAGGAGGAAGTTGCCTCACAGATTCTCCATCTCTGAAACACTCCAGTCTAGGTTTGACTGATGGTCCACATGAGGAATTTCTGAGATCTTCCTAGAGCAGTTTGCAGACAGTGGCTACCTCTGCAACCCCCCCCCCCAGCCTTTTCAGGGGGTCCAAGGCTTCCCTTTCCCCTCGATGCTGATGCCTCCTGCCTTCACTGTCTACAGGGAAGAGAGGGCAGCAGCTTGTCAACGAGGAAGGCAGATTCAATTAACGACCGTGTTGCTAACTTAACAACGGCAGTGATTTCGCTTAACCAATGTGGCAAGAGAGCTCGTAAAATGGGGCAAAACCCACTTTGCAAATTTCTCACTTAGCAACACAAATTTGGGGCTCAATTGTGGTCGTAAGTCGAGAACTATCTGTACGTAAAAAAACTGCTGTGAATTCCAGTGCACTGTGAGGTAAAAGAAGGCAACTTTACGATTGGTGGACTTCAATTCCCAGAATCCCTCAGCCAGCTACGGGGAAAGAGGCATGAGAAGGTCAGGGTGTTTCTCCGACGTTTTCCTCCTCCGTCTCCAACCCAGGCTCACTCAACGAGCTAATTTGGGGGTCCCAAAGGTGCTTTTTCAAAAGGCCACTGAACTTTTCTTTGTTTTTTTCCTTGAAGAGGTTTCGCTTCTCATCCAAGAAGCTTCTTCAGTTCTTTGGTTCGGTTTGGTTCGGTTCGTCAGAACTGAAGAAGCTTCTTGGATGAGAAGCGAAACCTCTTCTTCAAGGAAAAAGAAAAAAGAAAAGTCGAGCCCAGTTGCCTTTTGGAATAAAAGCAGCTCTGGAACTGGATGACTGAGAACCTCCATAGACACAAATGTGGGGGTCTTTTGACATAATGTCCTCCCAGGCCACTCTGGTGAAGAGTTGGGAGGTGGAAATTATAACCTTTTGGGGGGGGGGGGCCCTAGGAATCACAGTGGCGACCTTCTAGGAAATTACTGCACTGAGCTGAAAAGGCAGGAGGGCCAATCCAGAAAGCTCTCCCTGATGCCAGCCTGTTCCTACTCTCTCAGTTCAACCTTTGCACCTGGCAGTTGTCTTAGGAGAGCATGACTTCTGACTCCCCAACCAGCTTCCTTCTAGAAGACTCTGTTGCCCATCTTCAGGCTAGTTATAGCCCAGGAGGAATCATAGCTCCCCTTCTGAAGGAGAGATTGACGGAGGAGCTGAACGGTCGGGAAGAAATAAAGAAATAAGCGCAGCCACTTTGCCGTATCCCAAGGCTTTCACCAAAATTCAGCCCTGGACTTGGAAGTTCCCCTGTTTTACATTTTGGAGTGTGTTAGAAGCCCTCTGGGAATTGTCCTTCTCCATTTCTCTGCTACCAGCTAATATTGGCCTCATCCGGTTATTGGGCTCCTCCCCAAGGCAAGCGGGTATAACTATATTATGTAAAAAAAGATGCTGAGACTCTAGAAAGAGTGCAGAGAAGAGCAATGAAGCGGATCAGCGGACTGGAGGCTAAAACATATGAAGAACGGCGGCTGGAATTGGGTATGTCTGGTTTAAGTAAAAGAAGGACCACAAGTGACAGGATAGCAGTCTTCCAATTTCAGAGGGGCTGCCCCAAAGAAGAGGGAGTCAAGCTATTCTTCAAAGCCCCTGAAGGCAGGACAAGAACAACAGATGGAAACTAGTCAAGGAGAAAACCAACCTAGAAATAAAGAGAAACTTCCTGACAGTGAGAACAATTCACCAGTGGAACCTCCAGCCTCCAGAAGTTGTAGGTGCTCCGTTACTGAAGGCTTTTAAGAAGAGACTGGACAGTCATTTGTCTCAAACGGTATAGGGTCTCCTGCTTGAGCAGAGGTTGGACTAGAAGATCTCCAAGATCCCTTCCTATCCTGTTATTATGTGTTGAGGACCCACCACCTCCAGCTCCAGACCCCGAGCGAGCGGCAGCCTTACGTTCGCACTCTGCCACGTCCAGGCTGAACTGCTGCAAGGCACCCAGGGACAGCTGTCGGACTTCGGCTTCCAGGAGCTGCTGCATCAGCGAGGTGGACAGGTGCTTGCAGGCGGACATGCAGGCGGTCTGCGCTACCTTGCCCTGGAAAGCAAAGAGAGAGGCCTCCAGGTGAGTCTCAGAGCAGGAGGAAGAGCCGGCAGCGCACCTGCGCCCGGCAGCCCCTTTTTCTCAGGCCACTTCCCCACACACCATTCGTCCCCCGTCTGCACCTCGTGCGTGTTCCCCAACTGAAACAACCCACCACAACGGGCCCCTCAGAACAGACGGGAAATAACACAAAACCAGCCTCAAGACTTAAAATTGCCGTGAGAAGGATAAAGACGTTCCTGTCAACCTGTTCCTTGAAAGGCTATAGAAGCTCTCTTTAAACGCAGCTCCCGTCTCAAGCCGTCTCCGTTAACAGCACTCAGAGAATTGGGGGACTTAAAAATTGGGGCACACAAGTCAGTGTCTCCAATCGCATTTGGATATTTCTGCCTTTACCTTGCTGCCTCTACATCAGTGATTCTCAACCTGTGGGTCGGGACCCCATTTGGGGTCGAACGACCATTTCACGGGGGTCGCCAAACAAGGCTGTCCGCCATTTTTTTCCCCTTTTCCTTAGCTGTGCTACTCCCTTCTATTGGCTTTTGAAAGCCAATAGGATAGACTCTCTTGAATAGAGTCTAATTCTATTGGCTTTCAAAAGCCAACAGGAATTGTCCAGGCTGTCTCTGCCCTGATGAGCCCACCAAAAGTCCCATTCTGCAAACGGTGCTGCACCAGTTGAGTAGTCCTCGACTTACGACCGGTTGAGTAGTCCTCGACTTACAACCGGTTGGGGGTCGTGGCATTAAAAAGGTTGAGAACCACTGCTCTACATTTTATGTGCTCCAGTCTCTACATTTACAGGCTCCTCTGCTAAGAGTCAGGACGATACACAAGAGCAACGGTGCCCCCGTGAAAGCTGCCTGCACTCCTTGTGTCCAAAGGGATCTGAAAATAGCCAAAATAATTCAAAAGCCCCGGAAGACAGAAAGACCGGTTGTCGGGAAGAGCCCCACCATGCAGGTCAAGGTCAGGCTGCAGTGGGTGCCGGCTGTGTGAAACTACAAGGGCACCGAAGTGACTTAGGATCGTTTTTCACACTTATGACCATTGCGGCCTCCCCATGGCCAAATGATCAAAAGTCAGACGCTTGGCAGCTCTCACATTTACGATGGTCGCAGCGTCCCAGGGGGGTCACGTCACCCCCTTCTGTGACCTTCTGACAAGCAAAGTTCATTTAATGCGTTACCAACTTAACAACTGCAGTGATTCATTTAACAACTGTTGCAAGAAAGGCTGTAAAATGGGGTCAAATTCATTTAACAACTGGGCTCGATTGTGGTCGTAAGCCGAGGACTGGCTTTTACTTCCATTTTCATAGTGTAAAGTCTGATGCAAGCCAGGTGGGAATCTCTCTCTCACACACACACTGAGTTGAAGTCCACAAGTCTTCAAGTTGTCAAGATTGGACACCTCTGATCTAAATGGAATCAAATCTTCCAAGATTCAGAACCATCTTCACTCCAAAAGGTGCTTTTTCTTTGAAGACGTTTCACTTCTCATCCCAGAAGCTTCTTCAGTTCTTCCTGAATGGTGGAGGGTGGAAGGATTTACACTCCTTGCAGTTCTCCGGCCCTTAGCCCTCTTCCTCTGAGAGTTGTTGAAGCCCCTTGGGGGTTTATCTGTGCCCTCGGGGTCACCTAAGTGGTGCAAATGGGTGTCAAATGGGTGTGGAACCCAGGTTAACCTTCAGGTGGTCTCAACGACTTTCAGAGAGAGTATTAACGACCAGAGGACTGCAAGGGATGTAAATCCTTCCATTCCCCACCATTCAGGCAGAACTGAAGAAGCTTCTTGGATGAGAAGCGAAACTTCTTCAAGGAAAAAAAACAAGGAAGTCCAGTTGCCTTTTGGAAAAGCGTGTTTAGGGCAACCAGGACCCTGGATGATGGAGAATCTCCACAGGTACTTTCATTCTGCCTTCAGAGTCCAGTCGCAGGTATTTTTGGAGGCGAGGAACCTGAGCGGAAGCCAGACAGTCTTGCCTGATCAGCTGAACTCTCCCTGTTGCTTGCTACAGATAAATCTTTCGGGATTAATTGTGAAGCCTTGGGGGAAATTATGGGGAGGGAGAGGCAGCTGCCAAGGAAAACTATCCAGGCTGAGAATCCAAAGAGAGAACACAGAAAGCAAGTGCAAGAGAGATAAAAAAAACTGGGTGAGGCTGATTACATTTCTACAAAAAAAAAGACGGGAATTCCTATTTTTCCTGTGGTTAAAAACAGCAGAGTGGAGAGAGAGAGAATAATGAGAATAGAAATAGAAAGAGTGCAGAGAAGAGCAACAAAGATGATTAGGGGACTGGAGGCTAAAACATATAAGGAACGGTTGCTGGAATTGGGGATGTCCAGTTTAATGAAGAGAAGGACGAGGGGGGACATGATAACAGTTCCAGTATCTCAGGGGCTGCCCCAAAAAAGAGGCAGTCAAGCTATTCTCCAAAGCCCCTGAAGGCAGGACAAGAAGCAACGGGTGGAAACTCACCAAGGAGAGAAGCAACCTAGAACTAAGGAGGAATTTCCTGACAGAACAATTAACCAGTGGAACCATCTGCCTCCAGAGGTTGTGAATGCTCCAATGCTGGAAGTCTTTAAGAAGAGACTGGACAGCCATTTGTCCGAAATGGTATGGGGTTTGCTACCTGAGCAGGGGGTTGGACTAGATGACCTCCAAGGTCCTTTCCAACTTTACAATTATTATTATTATTACTATTGCTATTACTACTACTACTACTACTATTATTATTATTATTATTATTAGAATTAGAATTGGAACGAGAACGAGAACAAGGAACGGTCAAGTCTACTGAAGCCAGAACTGGAGGCTAGAGCTACGAAGGAGAAGGAAGATGGCCAGACCCCGGAGAATGACCTTGGGAGTGTCCTGTGAAAGATGGAGAGTCCAGAGCTTCCATTGGGAGCTCACTTTCACTTAGAAAACCTGCCTTTCAAGGGAGCAGCCATGTTGGTATTCATGCGGTTAAAAAGCCCAAAGCCATCGTCATCACCAAAACGCTGGGGGCCCTCAGTCCACCTCTTCAGGTCTACGGGTCGAAATCTTGAGAATACGAGGCTTCCGGTTTCTGCAGCCCAAACGACACAAAGGCCAGCTGATCTACTATCCTAGGAATGAGGTCAGCTGGAAGCTTCCAAGACAGGAGCGGCTCCCAAAGGCGGAATCGTGAATCAAAAAGATGCTGAAACGGTCGAAAGAGCGCAACTAAGGAGAAATTGGCTGACGGGGAAAACAATGAACCAGCGTAACATCTCGCCTCCCGAAGTTGTAGTTGCTCCAGTGCTGACGGTTTTTAAGAAGAGAGTGGACAGCCATTTGTCTGAAATGCTTTAGGATCTCCTGCTGTTGGACTAGGAAACCTCCAGGGTCTTTTCCTACTCTTCTGTGGTTCTGTTATTCAGTCTTCCCTGCAGCAGCACAAAACCCCTCAGCTCCCTTTCTTACTTCACTCCCAGTTTCCCAGGATGGTCAACACTCAAGGTCCCAGTTCAGCGATTCCCAAGGGTCCGCTTCTCTCTCTGATGGACCCAGCAAGAGGCCCCCAGAAAGGAGAATTTAGGCTTTCTTCTGAGAAGGTGCCTTGCTGGCCGTCCGGCGGAGAAGGCCAAAGGCGGCATGAGGGGGGCAACAGCGACTTAAGCAAAAGGCTGAAGCTGCAGTCTGCGGTGTGTTTGGGAAGACCCTTCAACAAACAGGAGTATCTTGATTGGAAAATACATGCAGAGCAAAAGGGGGCTGTGACCAGAGGTCTGGCCTGCCAAACCACATACACACACACACCACACACAGCCTGGTGCTCCTCTAGACAAGGCCATCTTCACATCCCCCACGTGAAGTTCTGGACCACAGCAGGCCCCGTTTTCTTGGGAAAAGGGTCACAAAATGTAGTTGAGGCTTCCAACTGTGGAACAAGGCACACCACTGCTGTTCTGGAATCCAAGCCTTTGAAGTCTATTTTTAATGCTAATGAAGCCCTGGGGCCAAAAACAACCCCCCTTTTCATTATCCTTCCAGCTTACAATGTTTTGGATGAAGGAAAGTTTCTCCTCTTTGCCAGGTAAAATTAGTGCTTTATTCTAAATAGACATAATGCCTTCTCATCCCCAAAAGCCGGGCAGGATAATAAAGGGAGCAATTTCAAAAGGAGAAAAGAAAACCACAATTCTTTATTCTACTCTAGTGAGAGGAATCAACAGAAGGACTGAATAATCCAGGAAAGGGCTGCACAAGGCTGATCTGGCACCCCCCAAAAATAAAAGAGAGAGAACTCCTGAAATTCAGGACACGTTTGGACAAGACTTGCAATCCGCGCTGGAGGAGAAATTCTTCAGGGTGCCATCACCACCAGAGAGGTCCACCAAATGCTGGTCCCTCATTCTGTTCACCGACTACAACATTTGTGATGTATATCATATGTTTCAGGAGATCCACTAAGGGGGGTGATGGCAGCCACTCCAGTACTCTCGTTTAGTCTAGAGCAGTGTTTCTCAACCTTGACAATTTTAAGGCATGTGGACTTCAACTCCCAGAATTCCACAGCCAGCAATGCTGGCTGTGGAATTCTGAGAGTTGAAGTCCACATGCCTTAAAATTGTCAAGGTTGAGAAACACTGGTCTAGAGACATTTTGCTTCTAGAAATGAAGACCATTGCCCCATTTCTCCACGAAGAGCCCAACAGCTGTTGACTCGCTCTTCAACACTCATCCGGGGACCTCATTTGGCACCGTACTTAACCGAACAGAACCACAGAGTAGGAAGGGAGCTTGGGGGTCCTCTAGTCAAACAGGAGACCCTCTACCACAGGGGTCTTCAAACTTGGCCCTTTGATGATTTGTGGACTTCAACTCCCAGAATTCCTCAGCCAGCGATGTCTCTAGTCTAGGAGTCTTCAAACATGGCCCTTTGATGACTTGTGGACTTCAATTCCCAGAATTCCTCAGCCAGCGATGTCTCTAGTCTAGGAGTCTTCAAACTTGGTCCTTTGATGATTTGTGGACTTCAACTCCCAGAATTCCTCAGCCAGCGATGTCTCTAGTCTAGGAGTCTTCAAACTTGGTCCTTTGATGATTTGTGGACTTCAACTCCCAGAATTCCTCAGCCAGCGATGTCTCTAATCTAGGGGTCTTCAAACTTGGCCCTTTGATGACTTGTGGACTTCAACTCCCAGAATTCCTCAGCCAGCGATGTCTCTAATCTAGGGGTCTTCAAACTTGGCCCTTTGATGACTTGTGGACTTCAACTCCCAGAATTCCTCAGCCAGCGATGTCTCTAGTCTAGGAGTCTTCAAACTTGGCCCTTTGATGACTTGTGGACTTCAATTCCCAGAATTCCTCAGCCAGCGATGGCCCTTTGATGACTTGTGGACTTCAATTCCCAGAATTCCTCAGCCAGCGATGTCTCTCTAGGGGTCTTCAAACTTGGCCCTCTTGATGACTTGTGGACTTCAATTCCCAGAATTTCTCAGCCAGCGATGTCTCTAGTCTAGGGGTCTTCAAACTTGGCCCTTTTGATGACTTGTGGACTTCAACTCCCAGAATTCCTCAGCCAGCGATGTCTCTAATCTAGGGGTCTTCAAACTTGGCCCTTTGATGACTTGTGGACTTCAACTCCCAGAATTCCTCAGCCAGCGATGTCTCTAGTCTAGGAGTCTTCAAACTTGGCCCTTTGATGACTTGTGGACTTCAATTCCCAGAATTCCTCAGCCAGCGATGTCTCTAATCTAGGGGTCTTCAAACTTGGCCCTCTTGATGACTTGTGGACTTCAATTCCCAGAATTCCTCAGCCAGGCACGCGTGCCTGGCTGAGGAATTCTGGGAATTGAAGTCCACAAGTCATCGAAGTTTGAAGATCCCTGCTCTACCATTTCAGGCAGATGACTGTCCAGTCCACTCTTAAAAACTTGAGGGCAGCTTCCAGTCACCTGAACATCTGTCCAAACTCTGAATCTCCATTCTGCTACTAAGAAGGAGTTGGCTGGCGTCTGCTCTGCCTTGACCTCAAATTCATTGGCAACCCTGACTTTTTCTAAGAATGTCTCAGAAAGGAGGTGTATGGCGCTTTTATGACAAGAATGACAAATGATGGGAAATGTGAATTTTGCAGATGAATCAACTGGCATGGAAAGAATAAACTTGGGACACAAAAGGGCACAGCCTCTCCTACTAGGGCAACCAGTGGCAAGGACTCTGATAATTTATCACTTAATTGTTGGTGTTGTCGCAGGTCAGATGTCTCCGAGGAGCAGAAAATTCAGGGCAGACCAAAAGTCTTCCTACAACCTAATGTGGGTGATGTATTGCACCGTGATCGTTTCCAGAAATGAACAAGGAGAGTTCTTTTTCTTTCTTTCTTTCTTTCTTTCTTTCTTTCTTTCTTTCTTTCTTTCTTTCTTTCAACGTAGAAACAGAGTTGTGGCGATTAATAGGGGTTTTAATAAAATTACAACACTCAATGGAATCTAAATTGACACAGGAGTTTGGTGGCCATTTTTGACCAAACTAACAGACTGTCTTTTTGTCACCCTTAAAGCCCTATTGCACAGAGACAGGAGAAATAAATCTGATCTTCACGCTGTTGTGAACCCTGCAAGGTGGCTTGGAGTGAGATTTGGGGTGAATTCGGATCTTACGTTTCCAAAGAACAAAGCATCCCCAGGGCCCTGAACTCAGCCTTCCAGATCAGACTCCAATTCTCTTCTAATGAACTCCAGGGACGCAACTTTGGCAAGGAAATTTTTCATTGCCTGATTACATGTTTGCACAAGAAGATGTTCCTGTTTTTTCTACAACTATTTTTTTTTTTTAAATCAGGGTACGGGCAGGACATCTTTCCCGCTTGGCTTCTGCAGTTATGTATTAGCCAACACGTGCATTTCATTGCCTTCTGCTGCCAGAAAGGGCCACTTTCCGACCTTGAAGCGAAGAGCTTTCAAAGCCGCTTGGGAGGGGGGCTCACCGGCAGCCCTGGATGTTCGGGGACCACTCTGGCAAGTTGGTCACTGCTCTCGTTCACATGCAGGACCCAACCTGAGTCGGTCACCAGGACCAGAGAGCTTTCGGACTCGGCTGGAGCCCATCCTCAGGGGACTTCCTTCACCTCAGAATCCACACACACATTCTGCTAGGGCAGTGGTTCTCCACCTGTGGGTCGGGACCCCATTTGGGGTCGAACGACCATTTCACGGGGGTCGCCAAACAACGCAGTCCGCCATTTTCCCCCCTTTTCCTTAGCTGTGCTACTCCCTTTAATTCTATTGGTTTTTGAAAGCCAATAGAATAGACTCTCTTGAACAGAGTCTAATTCTATTGGCTTTCAAAAGCCAATAGGAATTGTCCAGGCTGTCTCTGCCCTGCTGAGCCCGCCAAAAGTCCCAGTCTACAAACGGTGCTGCAAGGTGTCTGCAGCGAAGGCGAGCTGTCTGGACGTTTCCACCCCTCCCTGCTGAGCAACTACTAAAAATGTAAGTAAAAGAGGGCCAGGGGTGGGAGGCCGGCGGGCGCAGGGAGGGTTGCTGGCGCGCGTGGGGCCTGGCGGGTGCCTTACCTCCCTTGGGCTGGGCCAGCTGGTGGCCCAGCCGGTGGTCGGCCTGCGCCGTCTTTGCCGCTTGCCAGCTACGCCTCGGCCGGCGCAGGGGGCGGCACCACGCATGCGCAGCACTCCCGGGCAGGGAAAGTCCTCGACTTACGACCGGTTGGGTAGTCCTCAACTTACAACCGGTTGGGGGTCGCGGCATTAAAAAGGTTGAGAACCACTGTGCTAGGGAGAACTTCCCCGAAAACAGGATCCAGCACCAGTCCAAAAGCTCCGATGACTAAGCCTCTGGTCCTGGTGACCGACCCAGATTGGATCCTGCGACATTTCCACAGAGATGTACCTTCTTTCGAGACCAATGTCTCTTCCTGGCCAGTGGCCAGTAGAAGACATTCTTTCCGTGGCCAGAATAAGGAACACCAGATCCCGAGAAGGTTCCTCCACACCTTCTTTCTGTCCCCGGGCAGAGCTGCACAACTCTGGTTTGGCCAAACTTCTTTCAGTTGTGGTGCCTGCTGTGGGAAGAAGCCTGCCCCACCTAAGAGCTGCCTGGCCCTGACCCTCTGGGGAGACTCTGAAGGCCTGCAGTTCCCTCAAGTACCCACGCCAGGTGGTTGGGCGAGTTCAATCAAAACAGAGCTGGAAGAGATCTTGGAGATCTCCTAGTCCAACCCCCTGCTCAAGCAGGAAACCCTATGCCATCTCAGATAAGTGACTGAGTCTCTTCTTAAAAACCTCTAGAGATGGAGCGCCCACAATTTTTGAAGGCAAGCTGTTCCACTGGTTAATTGTCCTCACTGTTAGGGAGTTTCTCCTTAATTCCAGGTTGCTTCTCTCCTTGGTTAGTTTCCCTGTGTTGTTTCTTGTCCTGCCTTCTTCAGGTGCTTTGGAGAATACGTTGACCCCTTCCTTTTCTTTGTGGCATCCCCTCAAATACTGGAAGGCTGCTATCATGTCCCCCCCTGGTCCTTCTTTTCTCTAGACTGGCCAAACCCAAGTCCTGCGAGCGTTCTTCATGTGCTCTTCTGTTCTGGGAGAAGCTGGAGGAACTGGAGAACCCAAAGCTTGGATTGTTGTCATCCATGTAGCTTGTTCATCCCTTAAACTGCAGGGAATTCTGCACAGGACACCACAATGCAAGCACGGTATAGCTAGTGATGAGTTCCTCTTCTGATGGAAAACATGTCAGATGAATATTGAAGAAGAGGGCCTTCCCATGGCTATTGGGCCGGGAGCTTCCAATTCTGAGGGGATGTGCCTGCATTGGGCCATCCAGAGTGGATTGCAGTGCCAACCTCTGCCCGACCTGGGCCTAGAAAGATCTGCCATGGCCCAGGCCCATTAAGAGCCGAGACCTAGGCCTGCTGACAGCCAGGGGAGGGGGGCGGGAGGAGAGCAAGAAAAAAAAAGAGGAAGTGGCCAATTTCCTGCACTTGCTCCAAACACAACAAGCTGGACTGGGACAGGGCAAGAGGCACATCAGCTATAAAATACAGCTCTAAGAATCCAAAACGCCTGGCGTCCAGCTGTCATAAATCTCTGTCCTCTGGAGCTGTTATTTTGGAATTCACACTGTTTTATAGCTTGGGCCTCTGATGGATGGCTGGACTTTTGTGTTCTCTCACTCCATGGGGTCCTCCGGCTTTGACCTTCGGTGATGTTGCTGCCGACTCGCCTGCGCTCCTTCGGCCACGGATGGGGGGGGGGGACCTCCGCCAGCCACCCGGGAGCTTCTTCCTCTGCCACCCGGGGCGCCTGAGGTTGCTCCTTCTGCTCCTTCCCTTTCTTTGCACCTGCTCGCTCCGTTTGATCAGCAGTTGCATTTCTCTGAGCGCCTCTGCCAAAGTGGCTATTTTCTTAGCACCATTTTCTCTCCATTTGGCAAGCGCTGCTTTTTTCACTGTCTTTCATCTTTTTGAGTGAGGCTTATCTCAAATTAGCACACCCATCGGTATTCTAGGGCCCTCGGTGCGCTAATTGATTTATTTCCGGTCTTGCTTCCCTGTGCTTTCCTAGGCTGCATTAACAGAGGGATAGAATCAAGATTACCAGAAGTAATTAATCTCCCTGCCTTGGAAAGACCAGGCTTGGAATAGGCAGCCAGTTTCGGTCACCACGATGTAAAAAAAATGTTGAGACTCTGGAAAGAGTGCAAAGAAGAGCAACGAGGACAATCGGGGGGGGGGGGGCGGCGCTGGAAGTTAAAACATATGAAGAAGAAGAGTTACTGGAATTGGATATGTTCTAGTTTAATGAAAAGGAGGACTAGGGGTGAAGGATAACAGACTTCTAATATTTGGGGGGCTGCCACAAAGAGGAGGGGGTTACTTATTTTCCAAAGCCCCTGAAGGCAGGACAAGAAGCAACGGATGGAAACTAACCAAGGAGAGAAGCAACCTGAGAAGGGTCTTGCAGCCTTGGTGGGCAATCACTTAAATATGAGCCAGCAATGTGCTGCAGCTGCCAAAAAAGCCAATGCAATCCTAGGCTACATTAGCAGTCTTCCAATATCTGAGGGGTTGTCACAAAGAAGAAGGAGGTCCACCTAGTCTCCAAAGCCCCTGAAGGCAGGACAAGAAGCAACGGATGGAAACTAACCAAGGAGAGAAGCAACCTGGAACTAAGGAGGAATTTCCTGACAAAACAATTAATCAGTGGAACTTCCAGACGTGGTGGGTGCTCCAAAACTTGAAGTTTTTTAAGAAGAGATTGGACAACCATTCTCCTGAAATGGTCTAAGGCAGGGGTCTTCCAACTTGGCCCTTTGATGACTTGTGGACTTCAACTCCCAGAATTCCTCAGCCAGGCCCGCTGAGGTCATAAAGGGGCTGCAGCTGCCCACCCTGCTATAAACCATTTCCTACCACTCCTGACAAACTCCATATTCTTCAAAACAACCAGAACTGGAAACTTTTGATTTCATTTACATTTCCATCTGCTCTACGTGATCGATCGAGCCCCTGTGTCCCAAAGGAGGGACAATCACAAGAAAAAGGCCATTTCTGTTGCGGCCAGAAAATAGACTGACTTGGAGAAAATGTGTTAACAATTAGAGGATTAGGGGCAGGGCTGAAAAGCTGCCTTGTTAATTAGAGAACCTTGTTATCAAAGGCCTCGTTAAGAGCTACTGAAATTGAACCGCTGTTAAAACAAACCTTCATTAATTCCACTCCTCGGCCAGGGTCATCCTGTTGCTACTTACCCCTGCGAAGGCCGGAAAGAAAAGATTAAGATAAACAGAGCTAGTTCTGATCTTCTCAGTCAATCAGAATAGGCCTGGAAGGGACCTTGGAGGTCTTCTAGTCCAACCCCCTGCTCAGGCAGGAGACCCTAGAGCAGGGGTTCTCAAGCTTGGCAACTTTAAGACTTGTGGACTTCAACTCCCAGAATTGCTCAGCCAGCTTTGCTGGCTGAGGAATTCTGGGAGTTGAAGTCCACAAGTCTTAAAGTTGCCAAGCTTGAGAACCCCTGCCCTAGAGCATTCCAGACAAAGGGCTGTCCAGTCTCTTCTTAAAAACCACCAGTGATGGAGCACCCACAACTTCTGGAGGCAACTTCTGTTCCACTGGTTAATTGTCCTCACTGTCAGGAAGTTTCTCCTTAATTCCAGGTTGCTTCTCTCCTTGGTTAGTTTCCATCTATTGTCTCTTGTCCTGCCTTCAGGTGCTTTGGGGAATAGGTGGACCCCCTCTTCTCCTTTGTGGCAGTCCCTCAGATATTGGAACGCACTGCTATCCTGTCAACTTTGGTCCTTCTTTTCTCCAGACTGGCTGTGCCCAGTTCCTACAACCGTTCTTCGTGTTTGTCTCCAGGCCTTTAATCCTCTTAGTTGCTCTTTTCACTCAACTGTTTGTGCCAGACCTGTAAGTGAGGAAGACTGCAGTCCAAACTCTCTCCTGCACGCTCACATCACGTGGGAGGTTGGCAGGTCCAAAGGAAAACCAATTCAGGGAAGTTTGACAGTTAATAGAACAAATAAATGGATGAAAAAACAGGTTAGGCAGCCTGGCCCTAAGAAGTCACCCATCCTACTATTGTATTTCCAAGGGCTTCTAAAGTGGCCTCTTGAGAAGCAAAGCATACATTGAATGGATGTGTCACCTGAGCCATTATTCACTAGCTTTATGCGTCAGAATGCTATGGGTTATTAAATACTGTAAAGGCTTCGATGAAATCAAAATAATCTTTACCCATACAATTCCCAGAATTTGCTATGGACAGCCACCCTTGCTGACTTCAGAAGTCAAACAAGCCAAATCGTTAGGAAAGCCAGCCGGCTAAAAAGAACCGCATCCTACTGTCCTAGTGGGAAGTCACGCAAGACCTGAAGAGGAGGAGAGAGACCTGCCCACAGAGTTGCTAAGAGTCAAACAGGACTGAACGGATAACATCATCAGGATGGTCGTTCCCTTGGATGGCTTGTAAGGATCATACCTGTATAACAGACTAACCAAGTGTGAAGGGACTTTGGAGGTTTTCTAGTCCATCCCCCTATTCAAGCAGGAGACCATCTACCATTTCAGACAAAGGGCTGTCCAGTCTCTTCTTAAAAACCTCCAGTGATGGAGCATCCACAACTTCTGAAGGCAATCTGTTCCACTGGTTAATTGTTCTCAAGGTCAGGAAGTTTCTCCTTAGTTCCAGGTTGCTTCTCTCCTTGGTTAGTTTCCACCCGTTGCTTCTTGTCCTGCCTTCGGATGCTTTGGAGACTAGGTGGACCTCCTTCTTCTTTGTGACAACCCCTCAGATATTGGAAGACTGCTAACGTAGCCTAGGATTGCATTGGCTTTTTTGGCAGCTGCAGAACATTGCTGGCTCATATTTAAGTGATTGCCCACCAAGGCTCCAAGACCCTTCTCAGGGTTACTCTACTCAAGAGAGTCAAGTGCCACCTTTTCTATACCTGTGCATTTCCCTAATCAGGTGACACCCAGCAAAAGAGAGCTTCTCCGCAGACCGCAGGGCTTCTGCTGGACCAAAAGATCAGCCATTTTCTCCAGCAACGGCAGTGCCCATCTGAGGCCACACAAGAAAGACCTTCACTCCCCTCGTTCGGGCCTTGATCTGCCTGGTGGCGGCTGCTGAACGTGGTTCCCGTGGCGACCTCACCCAGAACGGGCCCACAAGCACCAACCCTGGGGAAGACTCATGAGGAAAGCCTGGGTGGTGAGGCCTACAACCTGCTTCTGGCTGGGAGAAAGTTTAAGAGGAGGAAGAGGACGGTGACGCACGGCTGAATTAGTGATTTCTTCCTCCGAGAGAAGCTGCATCCTTGTTCCCCCCCCTTGCAGGGCCATTCAGGGTCCCCCCTTTAAGAAGCCCTCTCCGCCCGGAGCTCCTGCTGACTGGCAGCCCATAGCCCGGGGGGGGGGGGCAGGTGGGGAGGGTGTCACACATGTGCTTTGCTGAAGCTGAGCATTTCCGCTTATCTGCTTCCCATTTGTGGCCTTTGATTCCTGATGAATGTTCCTCCTTCCTTTGGCCTTCTGAGGGGAGGGGGGGGCACCGAGCAGCTGCGCTCTCTGATCTGCCCCCCCCCCCAGCGTTTTTCAGGAAACGAGAAACCGACTTCCAGAAAACCTGCAACTGGGCCCTAAAGCAGTTTCTGCCCGACGGGGGGCCCCTGGCAGCAGAGAGTTCCTGGTGAAATTGGAGGGGGGGGGTCTGGAAAAATCCCTTCCGGTCTCAGGGACCTTGTGCCTTCCCTTGTCTTGGTGGCCTCTCCAGACGGGGGTCCAGGAGGGCTGCAGAGGGTCTGCCGGACTGAGCTTCCTCGAGGCGCAGCAGCTGCCGTCCCGGCCGGCCCTGACGGGACACGGCCCACCAGAAGCAGGTAGACCCCCTACTTGCCACTGTCCGTTTAGTGACCGTTCGGAGTCAGAACGGCACTGGAAAAAGGGACTTAGGGCGTAAGTTTCTCACACTGACTGCTGTTACAGCAAATCCCGGGTCAGGTGATCAAAATTTGGGCCTTTGGCAACTGACTCACACTTATGGCGGCTGTCCTGTCCCAGGGGGTCACGTGATCCCCTTTTGCGACTTTCTGATAAGCAAAGTCAAGGGGGGGAGCCAGGTTCACTTAACAACCATGTGACTGAACAATTGCAGTGATTCACTTAACGGCAGGGGCCAAAAAGGATGTAAAATGGGGCAAAGCTCACCTAACAAACATCTCACTTAGCAACGGAATTTTCCACACAATGGCGATCATAGGCAGGGGACCGCCTGCACTCTGGAAGACGACCGGGAGGGGCCCATCGGCTCTCTTCAGACAGCTCAGGGCAGTCAGAAGCCCCCCAGCCATGGGGCCCTTTGTCTCCCCCCCCAGACTACCTACTCTGGGAACCATCCGGATGTTGGGAAGAGATGGGAGGCGTAATGTGATATTACCCCAAAGGATGTTCCGGGCAGCCCGAGGGACTCCGGAACCAAAGCAATAAGCGAGAGGACATGGAGGGCCTATCCTTGGCCTTTGTCCACGAGCCTCTGCCAAATGAGTTGCGTTGCCTGGATGACAACTCAGTGACACCAAGCGAGTTTCCCATTTGAGCACCTCTTCCTGCAACCTGGCATTGGGGCAGGTGGCCCCCAGGAGGAATGCAGGCAGGAGCCCCCCCCCCCATCCCTCCCCCAGAAACCAGCATCTCTCATCTGGAGCTTCGCTTTCTCGGAAGCAAAAAAGAAGACGGCACTTTTTGCACTGCGGCTTTTTGCTTCTCCCAGCAATGGCCCTCCTTCCTTCCTTCCTTCCTTCCTTCCTTCCTTCCTTCCTTCCTTCCTTCCTTCCTCCCCTCCCCTCCCCTCCCCTCCCTCCCTCCTTCCTTTCCATGGAGAGATTCCCACAATGGTGGAGAAGAAGCATTTTGCTCCGGGAACCCCCTGGCTACAGCAATCCCCTGCGACATACGACGTAAAGATGGAACAGCCACTATGCAGGACAGACAGGCAGGCAAAAGGAGACGTCCAAGAAGTCCCGCCAGCAGTTAAAAGGCACAATGGAAACACCACACACACAGAACGGCGCACACTCTGCCAGAGAGAGGCTCCCTGAGGATGGGGGCTCCAGCACGAGCCCAAAAGCTCGGGAGACGAAACGTCTGGTCCCGGTGACCGGCCCACGTTGGATCCTGCACAATGAGAATCCTTCTTCTCAGAACGCAAATTCAACCATAGTTTCAAATCAGAAACTGTGAGCATCCAAGGCCAAATAAAATCCCACAATGCTAGGGAATTCCTGGAAGTTTGGCATTCAGACACATCAGTCCACAACAGATATACAGAAATAAACCATAATTACACCCCATTCAAAAGAAACAATGAAAGAAAGCTAAGGAGCGAAGCAAAAAAACAGAACACACCCTCTCCAGCAGCCGACACCCAGATAAGCAGGAATTAACACAAGACAAACAATCAAACAGAAAAAAATACCCTAATAAAAAAACTACCAAGAGGACAAAAACCACATCCCCTCCAACCCTGGCAAGGCAAACTATTGTATATAAACACTTGCCCACATTGACGATGCTACATGCTTGGATAATGAAGTGTCTGCAAGCAGACAACTGAGCTCAGAGAGCATCAAGGAATCCATATAGCAACAGCCACAGGAATAGCCCTTAGACTTATATACCGCTTCACAGGACTTCACAGCCCTCTCTAAGCGGTTTACAAGTCAGCCTGGTGCCCCCCAAAAAATTGGGTCCTCATTTTACCCACCTCGGAAAGATGGAAGGTTGAATCGACTTTGAGCCAGTCAAGATCGAGCTGCTGGCAGTCGGCAGAGTCAGACTGCAATGCTATATTTTCATCACTGCACCACCAAAGCTCTAATATAAAACCACTAGAGGGTTAGGTCAACATGAACTCATAGAGCAAAAAGGACATCACCAAGAAACTCGGAGTGTTTGGATATGGTTAGGAGGGCACTCACTTTTCTAGGCTGCCCTATCTATATTTCCTGGGAAAATACATGGGAAAATCCCATTGGAGGAAAATTCCACTTAGGGTTAGGGTTAGGTCACTGTGAAGTTATAGAGCAAAATGGACATCGCCAACAAATTCGGAGTGCTTGGGTATGGTTAGGGGGGCACTGACTTTTCTAGGCTGCCCTATCTATGTTTCCTGGTAAAATACATGGGAATATCCCATTGGAGGAAAATTCCACTTAAATTATTATTTTATTGGTGTGATTAAAACACAGAACTAGCTGAAAGAAAGTCCAAAAAAAAATCCCCTGACACGCATGCAGCAATGTTTAATTCCGTGCAGTGGAAGAAGCCCTCCAGCAATCACATGGCTGGCAATTCACAATTCCCCGCAGAGGCCAGGCTGCACAACTGGATTCCACATGGAGGCCATGTGTGCGAAACTTGTGCCCCGCAGCATTACCCTTGCTGGCCACTGCTTCGTGCCGGACGAGGCAGGAGGCTTTTGTAGGAGAGAAAAACACAACAGAGGACAAGATGCTCCACCAAAGGGAAGGCAGACAGCCACCCCTGCAGCCTGCTGAACCCCCAGAATTAACCCTTCCTCCCTGGCCCTAAACTACCATCCAGACGGAGCCAGCTTCGGTGTTGTGGTTAAGAGATCAGGCTAGCCTGGGAGAGCGTGAGTTCTAGTCCTGCCTGGGCCTCTCACTTTCTCGACGTTCTCAAAAGCCCTGCCAAGACAACGGCAGGGACTGTCCAGGCAGCGCCCAAGAATCAGGCGTGATTGAACGGAAGTAGAAAAAAGAGAGATGCCCCAGAGGGGGGGATCTGAACTGCTGCAACCAGGGATCAGGTTCAGACAAGTGATCAGGAGGACCCTCTGGACAACATGAGCTGTCAGCCGCAGGAAGAGCCTGTCAGACAAGAGTTGCCTTCTTGGGGAGCTGTGGAAGCAAAGCGCTCCAGTCTCTCCCAGCTCCTTGATCCTGTCGTCACCCCTGCCCACGGATGGCTGGAGGGGCGGGGAGGGCCCCCAGGCAGGCCCACCTGGGCTTCCCAGAGAGGTGCTGGTCCCCGCTGCTCCCCTTCACGCCAGTGGAAGCCCAGGAGAGGTTCCCAAGCGGACCAAGAACCCTTCCAGGTAGGCCCACGGAGCTGGAGAGACGGCTTCCCATCCAGCTGTGGGGCAAGCGGCCATCGTACGACTCCTCACCGGCCCCTTCAGCAGCGAGGCTGACCGAGACGCGCTTTGTTTCCCATCTACCCGCACAAAAGCCGTAACGTGAACCCAGCCACAGCACCCGCTGTGGGGAGACCCACTCCATGGCCCGAGGTCTTGCTCCGCGGCTCGTCTTGGATCGACCAGAGAGGAGAAGCGGCTTCTAAATAGTTTGGCAGTTTGTCTGGAGGCTCTACTGGAGCGGACGCCCGTCCAGGCCCTTCCGACGGCAGCTGGCACGGGAGCCACGTCCAGGAACGTGCTGTGGGACACCCAGAGAGGGCAAAAACAGCCCCGTTCCCAGACCGAGGAGGCCTCAGTGAGGCCGAGTAAGGAGGTGGAACTGCCTTCTTCGGCTGAAGGCCGATCAGGGAAGGGGTGGCATCCCAGAGCCACGTTTGAAGGCATCTTAGAGGTTGTCTAGTCAGCCCAATATCTACCACGGCATCTCCCACAGCTGATCACAAAAGTCCTCTTTGAAGGCTCCAGCAAAGAAAAAGGCCCACATGATGCGGCAGCCTGTCCAAGCCGGTTGGATGAAGATGCAGCTTTTTGAAGGAGAGGGACCTCATAGCTTCAAGGCCTTCAAGGAGGAGCCGAGCGGGACTCTGGACAGCTCTGCTCTGGGACCGCCTGGTGGGACTCAGCCACCTTCTTCTTCTCAGTGGGGCTCTGAAAGCACCCAGGTTATGGTCAGCTTAGAGGTCTCTCATCTTCATGGGGAGGGGAGGGGGGACACCTAAAACAGATCTGCCGGAGAAGGCGAGGAAGGAAGGACCTGGACTAGAATGCCACCTTCTGGCCAGGAAGGAGAGCTTCCGCAAGAACAGATCCCACCACCCACAGGTGAGAGGAGCCCCTGCCCAGCCCCCCAACCTGCACACAGGGAGCTCTCGGGAGCAGCCATAAAAAGGGCTCCACCTTCCCCCTCCTGCATTCCTGGAGGAGACCGACCAGGTGACTCCAGCTCTGCCCTCCTTCCTCTAGGGCACTGTTTCCCAAACTTGACAATTTTAAGGCATGTGGACTTCAACTCCCAGAATTCCTCCAGCCCTCTCTGGTCTCCGCTGCCCTCTGGTCGGCAGCCGCAGGTAGATGTGGAACACCAATGAGCCGCTGGGCGTCCTGAACGGACGTGTCCCCCAATAAAAGGACCTCCCAGACAGGAGGCAATGGGGCCAACTCAGCTCGGCTGGGTCTGCCGGGAAGCCCTTCCTGCTCAACCCGTGGGCTCCTTCCAGGATGTGCAACAGCAGCTCTGGAGTCCGGGACTTTGCAGCTGCCCAAGCCGACCACTGGGTTGCTGGATGTGGCCTGACGGGGCCCCGATTCTGCAGCGACTCTGCCCTGCTCTCTGGCGCTCAGTTCTTCCTCCCTGCCGTTTCTGTATCTTCTCTGCAGTTGGGGGAGGAGAAGGGGGTCAACGCTGACCACCTGCAGGGCTTCTCGTATCTGTCCATCATTTCCCATCCTGGGATTCCGGACAGGTGGGCTCCCTGCTCTTAAGCTGAACCCAGCAGGACCAGAGCCGGGAAGGGCACAGCCAGGAAAGACATGGGGGGGGGCGCTCTCGTGGCTCAGAAGGACAGGCTTTTTGCCCCCCACCACAGGCAGGAGCCCCCTCCCCCCCTCTGCCTTGGACTTCCGATGCTTCTTAGAGATGCCCCATTCCTTGAAAGCAAAAATCAGCCTCCCTGGCTGATTAAAAGTTGACAAAGAGCAAGCTTCTGCTACAAAATACGATGCAGACGTCTCCTCTGAGGCTCCTGAAAAATGCCTAATTCTTGACCTTCCGTCATTCTTTTATTTATTTATGAGACTTATATACCGCTTTAAGTGCAAGCACTCTCTAAGCGGTGTACACCAGTAAGCCATGTATATATATATATATATATATATTTACATTGCCCCCAACAATCTGGGTCCTCATTTTACCTACCCCGGAAGGATGGAAGGCTGAGTCAACCTTGAGCCGGTGAGATTTGAACCGCTGACCTGCTGAACACAGTCAGCTAAAGTGGCCTGCAGTACTGCCCTTGCCCAGTTCCACCTGAAATCTGCACTCGCCATCTGGCCCGGTGTAAACAGGAGGAGGAGGAGGGCTGGGGGAGGGGAAGGGCAAAGTAGGGTGAGGGCCGACCTCTCTGCAGAAGAAGGAAAGCCCAGGCTGGCCGGCCGGGGGCGATGAGGCCTCTGAGAGAGCCTTCCCCTTCCA
Organism: Crotalus tigris; assembly: GCF_016545835.1. Classification (NCBI taxonomy): domain Eukaryota; kingdom Metazoa; phylum Chordata; class Lepidosauria; order Squamata; family Viperidae; genus Crotalus; species Crotalus tigris. Next base: position 1,056,470 of record NW_024100685.1, read on the forward strand.
GGCCCTGCTGACCTCCCGCTTACCCTGCCACCAAGGCCATCCAGATACCAGCCTCCTGGGGGGGATGAAAGGAAACTGAAAATGCAAACAGAAAAACACCCCTTTCCCCAACAAATAGAAAACTTCCGAGCTTTGTGAAGCTGACAGCCCCGCTGGAGGTGTTGACATAACCTTCCATCTCCAGCGGAGGCGTAAAGTCAACAGCCCCGTGTGCTGGCTGCAGATCCGTCAGGGAGATTTACATGAACTTGTCTGACATGAAATGAAAACAACAATCAGCCAGCTAGGAATGAAAGCTCTTTCTCTTCCTCCCTCTTGCTCTTTTTCTCTCCCTCCCTCCCTCCCTCTTTCCTGAGGCAGCGATTGCCACCGGCACCCCAATCTCTCCGGATCCGAAGCTGGGCAGGGCTTCCGACGTCTTCCTCCATCGGTCACTCTAACCCACCCGGGAAATTCTGCGTCCGGCACCCACGGGAGACTGGACCCTGCCCTTGGCCAGGACCCTTCACGCTGGGCCACACTCAACGTTGACCCACATGACTTTACAAGGACCGGCCAAGCGGGACGTCACAAAATCCACTTCTGCTGTCAAGAAGGAGCTCACTCATTCTGAGCTGCATCTGGAGGTTTTTTCACCTCAATCCCACCGCTCAGCTGCCCCCAGCCCCATTTCTGGCCCAGAGAGCTGAGCCACGGAGAGAGACTCAAAAGCCTTTAGGCAGGGGTCTTCCAACTTGGCCCCTTGATGTGGACTTCAACTCCCAGAATTCCTCAGCCAGGCACGCATGTGCCTGGCTGAGGAATTCTGGGAGTTGAAGTCCACAAGTCATCAAAGGGCCAAGTTGGAAGACCCCTGACATAGACTTTAAGAGGAGTGGACTTCAACTCCCAGAATTCCTCAGAGCATGCCTGAAGTCATCAAAGGGCCAAGTTGGAAGACCCCTGCCTTAGACCATCAAGTGTTTACAGACAACCGAACACACGCTGGGCAGGAGGAAGAGCTGAGCCTTCGGCTTGACCTTTCCACCGGCCCAGGGGCCACGCTGGCCTCCAACCACCCCTGGCCTTCTCCTCCCGAGGCAGACTTACGGGCAGGTGGGTGAAGACCGCAAAGGTGCTGCGCAGGAAAGCGATGAGGTCCACCAGGTAGCCACTGGCCTTGGGGGAGGGTTCCGCGGCTGTCCAGTCGTAATCGGCAAGTTGCAAGAACTGGTCAATCTTCTGGTTCAAGTTAGTGTAGCTCTCCTCCTCCGCGGCGTGGCGGGCGTCCTGTGGGGAAGGGCCCGGTCAGCAGGAAAGCTCACAGCGGCAGCCCAAACCCTGGGGGGGCTCCTGGCCCCCAATGTGACACCCATTCTCTTCCTGCCACTTATTCCACGGAATAACCATTCCCCGAGGACGGCAGGAGCGCAACAGTACGGGAGGGCAGTAGCGCCTCCTGACTGCACGGCTGTGCGCCAACCTACAGGAACACAGGCAGTCAACACCTGGCTCTAGTGTGTGTTTACTCCCGATTCTCAAAGTGCCGGCTAATGCCTTGCGTCTATTTACCCATGTAGTATGGCTGTAGTATTGCCACTATTTACTCCCCTCCCCACCTTATTGGGATGATTACGATGATACTTTTGCTTTGGATGTACACCGAGAGCTTCCACCCTGGAGACAAAGGCCTTGTGTATCTAATCTGTTCTGTTCCGTATTGTACTCTATTCTAATGCCGTCCACCCTGTGCCCAGGGATCCCCAGTAAAGCAGGACAGGGATCCCCAGTAAATACTGCCCTGCATTGAACATCCATTTGAATGTAAACTTTTTGTTCCTGAGAGTGTCCCCAAATCCCTGCACAGCTGTGGGAACCCTCTTTCCTCCTCTGCACTTGCACCCTTCTGCACCCCTGGGCGACTGGCTTCCACGATCACCAACCCAACACAGGCAGAGCAGGGACCCCAGTTTTTGTCCTCCTCCATTTTTTTCGGCAAAGGGTCCCCCTGATCTTTGGACAGCCTTCCTTCCCGCGGACCCTGGCCCTTCTTCAGATGTCTGCCTTCCGCCGTCCCCTGGCTGCTTTCCATGTCTGGATGGGGACAGCAGGCAGGGTCCTGCGAGAGGGCCATGGGGATGGAGATCAACGCTCAGGCTCACCTTGAAAGTGGCCATCCCATAAAGCTTCGTGGTGTGGACAGTTTCTGGAAGAACGTTGGTGATGTTGGTTATGAACTCTTCCAGGAAATGGCAAGATCTTTCCAAGTGCGTAGTGTTGATAATTATCTGGACCAGCTGCAGGAGCAACACACACTGTTAAAACCATCAGCCAAAGGCGGGCTGGAGGGAGTCAGGGCAAGGGGCGAGGGCTGTGCTGCCATTCGGAGGTGGCCCCTGGCAGAACCAGCCAGCCCAACAGACTCTCGTCTTCATCCCAGGAGAGGTTGCTAAGCTCCCACGTTTAGCTTGCCTGGCTACACTTCCGCTCCTATTCAGGACACACCGGTTGCAAAAAAACACAAGAACAGATCTGACGCCCTTGGCCAAGACGTCAACAGGGGCAGAAGCTTGAGTGACAGCACCTCTCTGCTCTCCAGCAGTTTTGGGAAACCTGCAGGCACCTCGGCTGTAATTAATTGGTGGGGAGGGGATTCTCCATCACCTGTCGACAGAGGCTGGGCCTGGGTCTTTCAAGGACAGCAAAGAGAAGCTGGGGGTCCCCCCGCTTCCCAGGCTGGGCCGTGGATTCTTTTCACCATATCATAAATCTAATGCCACCAATTAATTCTTCCTCCAAAAGGCCACATGCCAGGGACACAAGGCAAGAAATGATCCAGATGTCATTGCAAGCCCTTTACATCCAGCAGATCCTCTCTAAAACAGAGGGCCCCAACCTGTTGGGCACCAGGGGCCACCGGTTCTGTGGAGAGAGGTTTTTCCGTGAACTGGAGGGTGTGTGGTTTTGTGTGCTGCCTGCATCCCGTGGACGGGGCTTTGCTTGTTTGTGCGGACCGGTTGCTGGCATGCTGCGGCCCTGTGCCGGTCCACGGACCAGGGGGTTGGGGACCCTTGCTCTAAAACAGGGGTCCTCAACCTTGGCCACTTTAAGACTTGTGGACTTCAACTCCCAGCAAAGCTGGCTAAGGAATTCTGGGAGTTGAAGTCCACAAGCCTTAAAGTGGGCAAGGTTGGGGACCCCTGCTCTAAAATATCGAACTGGAGAAATCCCAAAGATGCTTTTCCAGGAGGCAACTGGACTGCTCATCCAAGAAGGGCCAAACCCACCCAACCTCTCCCAATCCAGAAAGGAGGCCTTGCCTCGGTCAGGCCGACGTTCTTCCTCCGAATGACGTTCTGCAAACAGCTGCTCAGGGTTCGAGTCAACAGCAAGTTAGTCGATTTCCGAATCATGTCGTCCACCTCCGTGGAGCTGAAAGGCAGACAGAATTATTGATCAGTTGAGTGACTGACTGACTGACTGAGTGGTCGCTAAGTGCAAACAAAACCATCAGCCAAGAGGTTCCAAGGAAGAGTGAAGCCAACTCGGCCGACACCTACAATAGAGTAGAGTAGAGTAGAGTAGAGTAGAGTAGAGTAGAGTAGAGTAGAGTAGAGTAGAGTAGAGCGAAGTGGAATGGAACAACAGAATAGCAGCTGGAAGGGACCTTAGAGGTCTTCTAGTCCAGCCCCCTGCTCAAGCAGGGAAAGGCGTTAGTTTCAAATGATGGTTTCAGAGCGTGGAAGTCAGGAGGCCTTTCTTGAGACGGGCGACCCTCCGATCTTGGCAATGGCCTGCAGCTCCTTGAACTGTGTCAGGGTGGACAGCAGGTGTGGGTCACAAACAACTGGATGAGGGAGGGTGGACACTCAGCTCAGGGCCCGATCAATACAAGCCCACAGATAGGAAGGTCGATGGAAAAATTATAAAGAAATAACCGGCTCTGCCTCCTTTTATCCTCATTCAGTTGATGGTTTCAACTATTTTGAACAGTACAGGCTACCCTCGACTTACGACGGTTCATTTAGCGACCGTTCAAAGTTACAGTGGCCTTGAAAAAAGGGACTCATGACCGGTTTTTCACCCTTACGACCACTGCAGCATCCCCAGGGTCACGTGATCAATATTCGGACGCTCGGCAGCTGCTTCCTATTTATGACGGTCACAGTGTCCGGGGGGGTCTCATGACCCCCCTTTTGCGACCTGCTGACCAACAAAGTCCATGGGGGGAAGCCAGATTCACTTTACCGTGTTGCCAACTGAACAACTGCAACAACTCCCTTCACAACAATGGGAAGAAAGGTGACCAAATGGGGCAAAAACTCCCTTAACAAAGGTCTCACTTAGCAACAAAGGTTTTGGCCTCCGCTGAGGTCGTAAGTAGAGGACTACTTGCATTCTGGATTTTAAAAATCATACTGGTAACTTTTTAAAAAGTCAACTGCCAGGATAAAGTTAATTAATAACAGGACGCCTGGAAATTGTTCTAATTACTAATGAAATGAAAAATAAACCCGCGGGGTAGATGGAGAATTCAAGCAGGAAGTGTTGCAATAATGGACACCGACCAACTCCCCCCCCCAAGCCCCCCCCCGCAAAGGCAACCATGACCGGGCAGGGCCAGGGGTGTGAATACTTAGTTCTGGGTTGAGGACCCCTGCCAGCTTCTGCCCCGGCCTTTTTGCCAACGCTTGTGGGCAGCGGCAGCAGACGTTTCCCCAAAATATTGCCGAGAAGCCGGCCGGCCTAGATACGTCCAAGCAGTCTCTGGGAGTGAAAGCTGACTGGAAGGTCCAAAAAATGGGGGGGGAAGGGAGGGCTGGGCACTCAGCCTGGCATGCTGCCTCTTCAAGGGGTACCCCGAAACCTCCAATCCTCTCAGGAGAAGGAAGTTACCGGGGTGCCGCTGCAGCAGCAATGAAATGGTTGCCTTAATGGATCAATTTTATTTAATTGGGGGCTCCCACTGGTTCCACTGGGGGAGGGGGCTGCGATGCTTGCAGGCACCCTGTTGACAGGCTTGTTTTAAGGCGGGGGGGGTCCCCAAAGGTTCTGCTGAAGATGTGGAGGCCCACACGAAGGGGAAATGTCCTGGCTCCCCCACTGCCCTTGAAGAGGCGGCACTGGCGCGCGAACACACACACACACACACACACACACACACACACACACACAGAGTTCCTGCTCCATCACTTCATTTATTTCTTTGCGACTGTTATGACTTTGGTAGCGGCTTCCGGTTACTCTCCTAAGCAGCTCTTCTTCTGAGTCTCTTTTTTCCTCTTCAAACTGAACAGGGTGGCTCTCCACCCCATCTAGGGACCGTTTGGAACCGCTGGCTCAGGAATTCTGGGAGCTGAAGTCCATGAGTCATACCTACCCCTGGACTCTGGAGGAATCAACCCATTTGCATCGATGACCTCCGTCCCTGCCATCCAAATACCCCCCCCCCCCATCTTCCCCAGGAGGTGCAGGAGAAGAAGAGACCTTTGGAAAAGCTTTGGAAATCAGCTGGGGGGAGGGGGGGGCGTTCTGATGCCCCTACCTCAGATGAAGGTCTTCAGAGAACTTCAGGCAGGCGTAGATGAATTCCTTGATCTGGGTATAAACCCGAGGCACCAGTTCGGAAAAGGGGAACTTCCTGGGGAACGGCTGCTGCAAAATGGAGGGGGGGGGAGACGGGTCAGCGAGACATACGTCCACCCCAGCCCGAGCGGACGTCGCCCCCTCCCCGGCCAGGTTGCTCGCTCTGCTGGGGCTCTGCTTTCCCCCCACCCCCAAACTCCTTTCTCCCCTCCTGGCCGTGGGCCTCCTCTGTGTGGGTCCGAATTGCTGCAGGACAACTCAACAATTCCATGTAAGTATTTACATTAAACAGTCATTGTATTCTTTTTGTCATTCTCATTTCATTTTGCCCCTCCTTTTGCATCCTTTCTTTACTGATTCTATTCCATCCTTTCTTTTTGCTATCAGCGTAGCGCTTGTCCCGCAGCAAGTCGTCCTGTGACGAGTGGGGTGTGCTGAGTAGGCCTAGGCCGGGGTTCTGCAACCTTGGCTCTTTTGTGACTCGTGGACTTCAACTCCCAGAATTCCTCAGCCAGCCATGCTGAGGGCAAAGGGACAGGTTTCTAAGTTGAGCCATGCTGGCTCAGGAATTCTGGGAGTTGAAGTCCACGAGTCATGAGGGGGCCATAGTTCCCCCATGGTGGCTCAGGAATTCTGGGAGTTGAAGTCCACGAGTCATAAAGCGGACTAGACCTAGGCCAGAGGTAGGCAACCTTGGCTCTTTTATGACTCCTGGACTTCAACTCCCAGAATTCCTGAGCCAGCCTGGGGAGAAAGGGAGCCTGAGGGGAAAGGGAGAGGTTTCCAAGCTGAGCCAGGCTGGTTCAGGAATTCTGGGAGTTGAAGTCCATCAGTCATAAAAGAGCCAAGATGGCCGACCCCTGGTATAGGGTCTCCTGCCATGGGCAAGGGTTGGACTGGAAGACCTCCAGGGTCCCTTCCAGCTCTGTTCTGACTTTACCTCCAGCCTCCACAGTTGTCATGACTGTAAACCAGTAGCCGGCTTTCCATCGTGGCCCTCTGCCCCTCCCAGGGACAACCCCCCCCGCAGCACCCCCAAGCTCTCCTCTTTTGAGGGCTGCCAGGGCCGGAAGCGCTGCTAGAGATCATCCAAACCGTCCTCACAGAGCCAACCCTGAGCGGCTCTGGAGCGGAGGAATCTCCTGGGCCTCTGGCTGTGGAGAAATATTCTGAAGGTGGAGAGGAGGCGGCCTCAGTGCTTCAGGGGAACCCCCGGGGTTTCAGCACCGCCTTCCCTCACGCCTCACCTTCTCCAGCTCCGCATCGTGGAATGGGAACTGCCCCACCATCTTCTCGTACTGCTCTTCGTCGGCCACCGAGATGGGGCTGTAGTTATCCAAATCCAGAATATTTCTGAGAAACAGAGAACAGCTTTCGCTCCGCCTGTGCAGAAAACCCAGCTGGCCTCCTCGGCCTGCCCAAACAACCCGGTGGATGCGTTTGTACGCAAAAATGAAAGGGCTCCAGGGCCGGGGAATAAGGAAGCGGCCAGGCGGGCTGAGACCCTGGAAGCCGTCCCCAAGGAGGGCCGAGGGCCTGGCCGTGGAAGGGCCCCTGTGGGTTTCCAGAGCAGGTTGAGGGGGTCCCCTCACCTTCTGCCGCTCCTGCCTTAACTCTGCTGGGTGCCGTGTCTGTTCTCATTTTTAAACTACCCCTTTGAGTTCTACCGTCCGATCGTCCATGGTGCAGCCTGGAAATCTGCCTTTCTGGTGCAGGAATGCCGTCAGTGAGCCAGGGGCCCAATCCACCCAAGGAGGCCTCACCTGAAGGCTCCTGCCCATTTCTTCAGTAGCGTCTCACTGTACTGGTCCTGGATCTCCAGAAGCAGGTCAAAGAGCTGGTTGACCGGGAAGCCGTAGCCCTGGCAGAGAGACACGGAGGGGGGGGGTTCAGGGGCCCTGGGGAGGATGGCAGACCCCTGCCCAGCCCCGGGGACTCTGTGATGGTGCTCAGACAAGCATATCAGGTGTCAGGTTACTTACAGGACCGCATACTGCCGCATCGTTCCCAGAGACCGGTGAGGTCCCACAGATCGGGCCTCCTTCAGGTCCCGTCGGCCAGACAATGTCGGCTGGCGGGCCCTCGAGGAAGGGCCTTTTTTGTAGTGGCTCCAACGTGGTGGAATCAACTTCCCCCCGAGATTCGAACTACTCCCACCTTGCCGGCCTTCAAGAAAGCCATTAAAACTCTCCTGTTCCGGCAGGCCTGGGGTTGATGTCCCCGGCGGGGCCGGGATACGATTGGGACATGCTGTGTGAATGCACTTATTTTTATTGTTTTATTGTTATATTTATTGTTTTAATTTTGTACGCCGCCCTGAGTCCCTAGGGATTGGGCGGCATATACATTTTATTAATAAAATAAAAATAAATAAGTATCTTTGGGGAGGAATTAGCCCGGCCTTCACGGCCTCCATGGGGAAAGGGCTGTCTGATTCCCAGGCCGTGCCTGGAGGGGTGCTGGGGATGGTGGACGGGGCGAGGCGGCTCCTTACCTGGAGAGTGTCAGCAAAAAGCACAATGAGGTTTTTCAGATCCAGCACCAGGTCTGGGTCTGAGCAATAGGACTGGAAAAGAAGGAACGGAAGAAGCACTCACTTGCGGCATTCCTATAGGTCCATATCTTTGAGGGACTCGGAGAAGGACAGTGAGGAACGCTAATATATTTTGAACTTGCAGTTCCACAAGGTGATTGGTTGCAAAAAAGAAAATCACCCAAATCAAACCACCTAAAACTTAGCTCAAATCAGCTTGTTAAAGGAAGGTGCCATTGTGGGGTCTTTGGTCCTCTCTGAGCTTGGCTGTTTGCATACAGACATTTAATTACCAAACTAGGGAACATCATCAGTGCTAGAAGGGAGTGGGGTGTGTGGAAAGGAGGAGGAGGAAGGACTGTGGGGTCCTTGGTGCTCTCTGAGCTGGGTGGTTTCCTTACAGACGTTTCCTGACCCAACAAAGTAACATCATCAGTACTAAAGTAGCATCGCTATCTATATCAAAATAATGCTCAGGTCCATTTTGAAAAAATGCTATGAAAAAAATAGCACATTAAGAGCTGCAAAGCAGAACATCTGTGTCAGATCCAGATCCCAGATAGCAGAACTGAAGTTTCAGGCAAAGGAACCCAAAAGCACCACTTGGGTTTTTTACAGTGCAGGAACCCCAGACCACCTACCCAAGTGACCGCTACTCACCGAATGTGTCCGGAGGGCAGCGATGGTCTTGGAGAGGGCCATATCCCAGAGCTCATCAATGTAGGCTCTGTCCACCAAGCCCTGGCTTGTGTGCAGAATGTGGTCCTCGATGACAAAAAAGCTAAGAAGAAGGAAGGAGAGCTGTCCGAGAGCCTATCAATCTATCTATCAATCAGAGTAGAGCTGGGAGGGGACCTTGGAGGTCTTCTAGTCCAACCCCCTGCTCCAGCAGGAGACCCTAGAGCATTTCAGACAAGGGGATGACCACTCTGATCTGAATGGACCAACTGGGGTTGATGTGGTCAGCCCATCTCTGGCTTCCCTGGACCTGGAGGAAGGGCGGTCCAAAGTCTTCGCCCAGAGCAGGGGTGTCCAACCTGGGCCAATTTAAGACCTGGACTTCAACTCCCAGAATCCCCCAGCCAGCCATGGGATTCAGAGTTTTCTGTCCAAATTTCCGGGGGGGGAGGGAAGGGGGGGCTTCCAGGAAGTTGTAGACTGGGCAAACCCCTCCCCCGGGGCTGCCGACAACAGGACAACGGATGTGTTCGCAATCCCCAGGTGTCACACTTGCACGAGGGAGACCTGCTCCCACTTAGCAAGAACAGAGAGGCAGATGGGTGCTGTGGTTAAGGGGTCCGGCGAGAAGCCAGGAGGCCCCGAATTCTAGTCCTGCTTGGCACGAAGCCAGCTGGGCGACCCTGGGCCAGCCAGTCACCCTGCCCTCGGAAGGAGGCAACGGCGAGCCCTTCTGAAGAGCCTTGCCAGGAAAATTGCAGGGACCAATCCAGGCAGCCTCCGAGCATCAGACACGACGGAACGGAAGGAGAACAAATACAAACGATCAAAAGAAGCCTGCTTCTTGGCAACTTTTAGTTACGGGGAGTCCTCAATATACGGCCACAACTGAACCCCAAATTTCTGTTGCTAAGTGAAACAGTTTTGTCCCATTTTATGACCTTTATGGCCATGGTTGTTAAGCGAATCACTGCAGCTGTAAGTCACATGGCTGTTAAGTGAGTCCATCTTCCCCCGTTGACTTGGCCAGTCAGATGGTCGCAAGAGGGGATCACGTGACACACACACACACATGGACACTGCGACCGTCGTAAATATGAGCCAGCTGTCAAGCGTAACTGAGTGTCACGTGACCCTGGGGCTGTAAGTGTGGGAAAAAGGGCCACTTTTTCCAGTGTCGTCACTACTTCCAATGGCCACTAAACAAATGGCTGTAACTGGAGGACGGCCCGCTCCGCACAGGAGCCGAGACCCAAGAGGAAAAGAACGACACTCACCCCACAATCTGATGGAAGTACTTCCGGTAGCCGGAGAGGGTCTCGTGCTAGAGACAGAGGGGGGGAAGGGAACAAGGTTAAAACACGCTGAGGGAGGGGAAAACACCAAGAAATCCAGCCCAGGTGAGACCCCCCCCCCAACCAAACCCTCTGAGACCTCACCATGTTGGAGGGGGGCTGCAGAACCAGCCGGGCCTGCTTCCTCCTCTGCTTCCGGTAGTAGCTCTCGAAGGTCTCTCGGGCTCCCTGTCAAGGGGGAAAGGGGTCAAGTGCCTCCCGGGGACCGAGGGTCTCCCTTGCCCCCCCCCACCACCAAGGAGAGGCCCTGGGACGGCTCAAGAGGAGGGCGGTGGGCCTCGTCTTGCTTGGGGCTTGAACCTTCTCAAGTGAAAAATCCGGGGCCGAGCTGCAATCCTGCTCGGCCCGCCTCAAGTTGTCCGGAGGAACCAGCCCTGCCAGATTCGCCCCCTTGGCTGGACCTGCGGGCTTTGGGACGTGCCTCCTGGGATAGCTTCTTGGAAACTCAGCGTGGACAGAAGCCCTTTCCACGAGGGTCTTTTGGGGGATCCCCCAGTGCCGGCTGGGGCTGATAGAAACCGGAGTCCCCACCACCACCACCGCTGCCTTGAAGCCCCTCCTTTTGTGTCCGAAGCATTAGACAGAAGGTGGTCCTCCCAAGGGACGTTCATCCTACGTTCAGGGCTCCTACGTAGTTTTCCCCTTCCAGTGGTCAACGTGTGGTCACTACCACCACAGAAGGGCTGGCTGGAATGGAGCCCCATGAAGGCAAGAAGAGGCTCAGCCCATGCCAGGAGCCAGAATGCTCGGGGCTTCTGTGGAAGGCCTGAGAAGGTCTTGGCCCACAACGGAGAAGAAGCAGGGGTTGAGTCTCACATGGGGAGCTTTTTGAGAGGCCATCAAAAAACTCTCTCCATCTTGACCAGGGCTCTTCCAACTTGGCCCTTTGATGAGTTGTGGACTTCAACGTCCAGAATTCCTCAGCCAGGATGCTTTAGGACAGGCGTCTTCAAACTTGGCCCGTTGATGACTTGTGGACTTCAACTCCCAGAATTCCTCAGCCAGGCACACGTGCCTGGCTGAGGAATTCTGGGAGTTGAAGTCCACAAGTCATCAAAGGGCCAAGTTGGAAGACCCCTGATCTTGACTTCTGAAAGGTCCAGGTGAGGAGAGGGTGTGAGGACTTCTCAGCCTGCCCACCTGGTTTATTAACACCCTCGGAGAACTTTAAAAGACAAGATCTAATGTGGCTTCTCTTTGTTCCTTCTATATTCCTGGTAAAAGTACCTTAACTAGTACTGCTCAATTAATCAGAACAAGCCCTGAATTCACTTTTCAGCCCTACAGCATAGGCTCTGATCTTAGAAATAAAGTATGTCATATATTTTTGTCATAAAATACCATTTCCCAGCTGAATTCTTTTAGAATTTTTTTTTTTATAATGCATGGAGTTATCTGCATGAAGGGATCTACAGCATTTGTTTTCAATTTTCATCAGTACCCAAGGAGTTTGTGTTGCCCACCATTTACTTCGTCTCCATGCAAGATCTTTTCTTGGAAACCCCCTCTAGGGGCCATCTCTCTGCCCCTCCCTGCAGCGAAGGCACCGGGGGACCCCCAAATCCGATTCGACTTTCCTGCAATCCCCTGGACCTACTTCTTCAAGGGGCTGATTAACTCCCTTTGACAGCTTGCTTCTGATGCATCCAAATTATTTTTACAGTACTTTTTAAAGGTATTAGAAAAATGTTCCCCGAAATATAGAATAGAATATTTATATTTTAAGCCTGTTAACTGTCAACTTGTATTTCTTTCCGTGGTTCCAATCTCATCCAGAGCTTGGATTTGTTGACTCTTTTTTGCTACGCATTCAGCTGTTCGGTGACCTCTTCCCTCCTGCATACCTGTCTTACTCACCTCCTAGGCCTGTTGAAGAGAAAAAAATAACACCCATCCAGATGCCCTTAGAGCAGGGGTTCTCAACCTTGGCCACTTTAAGACTTGTGGACTTCAATTCCCAGAATTCCTCAGCCAGCTTTGCTGGCTGAGGAATTCTGGAAGTTGAAGTCCACAAGTCTTAAAGTGGCCAAGGTTGAGAACCCCTGCCTTAGAGCAGTAATGGCAAACCTTTTAGAGACCAAGTGCCCAAACTGCAACCCAAAACCCACTTATGCATTGTCGGGTGCCGGGTGGGTGTGGCCCATTGGGTGGGCATGGCTGCGGTGGTAACGGCAGACTGGGTGGGACTAAAAAGTTCAATCAACCAATTCCAACTTTGCAAGATCTTTCCCCCCCCCCCAGAAGTTGAAATTGACTGATTGAACCTTTTTTTTTGTACATGGCGGCGGAGGCCTAAAGCGAAAAGGTTTTATCAAACCCAGCTGAAGGCCTAGGACTGGGGCGACGGCGCGCGTGCCCACAGAGAGGGCTCTGAGTGCCACCTCTGGCACCCGTGCCATGGGTTCGCCGCCATTGCCTTAGAGCTTAGGCAGAATTTCCCCCTCTGGGTGCCTTTATGGGAGAAATGGATAAATGCTGTTGAGCAGCGTGCCTGGAACCCTTGTTACAATGGGGGGGGGGGAATTGTTTAAATAAATAAATAAATAAATAAACCAGCCTTTTCTTCCGGAAAACCCTCCCTTTCTAACAAGCAGCAGACGCAGGATCCTGTCCGTGGGCAAAAGGCCAGGAGGGCAAGTTAAAAGTCCTGCACTGCTGGAGCTGCCCGTTCCAGATGGTCAGCTCTGGTCTTCACTTCCCAGCCCTGACCCTCCTGGTAAGATTGAGCCCCTGCCCCACTGAGCAGAAAGCCGGACTCCTCTGGACCCACAGTAGCTCCATTCAGCAGCCCTAGCAGGAGGCCCCTAGTTGTTGCTGCTGCTGTTGTTGTTGTTATCCTCCTCCTCCTCCACCCCCACCCCACCACCTGCAAACCCTGCTGCCTTCTAGCACTGAGGGTGTTCCCTAGTTGGGTCCTTGAACGTGTGCAAGAAAATAACCCAGTGCAGAGAACACGAAGGACCCCGTGGTTGTCTTCATCATCATCCTCTTCCTCCTCCTCCTTTTTCTGCCTGCCTCCTCCTCTTCCTCCTCCTCCTCCTCTTCCTCCTCCTCCTCCTCTTCCTCCCATGGCTTCCTCTGCCAGGAGCTGATCCTCCAACAGGGAGGGAGGCAGGCCTGGAGGCTGCTCCGCTGACCGCCTGACCTCTTGCCAAAGTTCAGGGCTTCCTAGAGAGCCTCTGCCCTGCTGCACGCCTGGGGCAGGGGGGGGAAGGCCCCACAGATGCTCCGGCCATGACCCGGCGGCCCCGGAGGCTGCCCGATAAGCAGGGCTGGCAGAGCAAAGCAGGATTTCCACTAATCCGTTGGGAACTTCTCAGCGGCTCAGCCATAAAAACGAGGTGACAGGAAGGTCGCCCTCACGAACAATGCCGAAGCCCGGAGTGTTTACATGCGCCCAGGGATGCTTTTCCAGGGCAGCTGGGCCCTCCGATGATAAGGCCATTGTCAGGGAGGCCCGGTCGCCTTTCGGCAGCCCTTGCGCTCCGGCCCTTCTGCCCGGCCGATGAGAACGTGCTTTCCGGTGCTGGCTTGACCGCGGCCACCGTGGCCCTGACCCGTCCACGGCCTTTCCCCAGGTCCCTCCGAGGTCAATCCCGGGGAGGGCACGGGGCCTCTAGTGCAGTGTTTCTCAACCTTGACCATTTTAAGGCATGTGGACCTCAACTCCCAGAATTCCACAGCCAGCAACGCTGGCTGTGGAATTCTGGGAGTTGAAGTCCACATGCCTTAAAATGGTCAAGGTTGAGAAACACTGCTCTAGTGGAAAGCCAGTCCCTGCACTGTAATTCCTCAAAGGCCTTTCCCAGGAGGCCTCTCAGAGGCAACACACACACACACACACACACACACACACACACACAAACACACACACACAGACAGACGCAGCACTCTCCAAAGGGCACAAGGCTCCCCAACCCCTGAAACTAGACGTTCAAAGAGAGGTCAGAGAACCGTGGCTTTCGTGGCCTCATTCGTGTCACGAAAGAGACCGTCTTAAGGCCCAAAAGGGGCAGCTGGACCACTCAGGCCACCTGAAGGGTGGCTCTCTTCTCCACCTCAGAGCCTATGTTCCCCTGCTGCTGTAGAACCAATGGGGCACCTTTACTGACCTGCCGTGGGGCAGGTGAAGGAAATGGACCGCTGTCTTCCAGAGGAACAGCAACCCAGTTGCTCTCCTGGGTCAGGAGGGGAGGGGAGACCCCCAGCCGATCGCAGGAGCGGGGAGGGTGGCCAGATATTCCTGCTGGGGCAATTCCTCCCCCCCCTCACCCAGTCATCAGTCCAGCCGCATTCACACAACATATTGTTGAGACTCTAGAAAGAGTGCAGAGAAGAGCAACAAAGAGGATTAGGGGACTGGAGGCTAAAACATATAAGGAACGGTTGCTAGAATTGGGTATGTCTAGTTTAACGAAGAGAAGGACGAGGGGGGACAGGATAGCAGCATTCCAGTATCTCAGGGGCTGCCCCAAAGGAGAGGGAGTCAAGCTACTCTCCAAAGCCCCCGAAGGCCAGACAAGAAGCAATGGATGGAAACTCATCTAGGAGAGAAGCAACCTAGAACTAAGGAGAAACTTCCTGACACTGAGGACAATTAACCAGTGGAACCACCTGCCTCCAGAAGCGGTGAATGCTCCAACACTGGAAGTTTTTAAGAAGAGACTGGACAGCCATTTGTCCGAAATGGTGTAGGGTTTCCTGCCTGAGCAGGGGGTTGGACTAGATGACCTCCAAGGTCCCTTCCAACTTTACTACTATTACTATTACTATATTGACCGACGAGAGGCTCAGCAACAGAGGAGAATCTTCGCAGCCTGGGGTGACCGGAGGGCTCCTTGGCGCTCTCTCAGCTTGCTGCTTTCCTTGCAGGCTTTCCATCCTGACCCAAACCAGGCAGACTCAGCAATTGCATTTACGAAACGTGCAAACCCGGAGTAGCTTTAACTTTATTTCTGCCATCTCGAAATGTCGTGTGAAGCTACTCTGTTTGGGGAGCTTACAGTTCCGTGCGTTGAGTTGGGTCGCCTCAGGAAACGGGTCGGTTCAGTGGCAGAGCTGACACGACGACCTGGTCCAAGAGCCCTGTCCCTCTTCACCAGATCCCGTTCTTCAGGAATCACATGCTGATAAATAGGCTGGACTGATCCGACAATACAGGCACAACGGCAGCCTCCAGGTAGTGGACGAAGCCCTTTGCTCCAACTGCCCACAAAGACCTGGGACCGGCGGTGGGAGCCAGGCTTCTCGCAGACAATCACCCGGCAAGATGGGGCTGCATTAAGTTGGTGTTACCTACCAAGGCTCCACCGTTGTGTGTTTTCACATCCTTCGTCACGTGTATCGACATATCCATTCTTATTTTAGATCTGATCACTCTTCAGCCCTTTTGCTATTTTCCTGCCATCCCCTCCCCGGAAGACTGGCACCCCTTCGGCGAGAAGCGTTTGGCCCGCAGTTTGCTCTGCTGACCCCCTAGGCCAGGGGTAGGCCACCTGGGCTCTTTTATGACTGGTGGACTTCAACTCCCAGAATTCCTGAGCCAGCCATGCTGAGGGGAAAGGGAGAGTTTCCAAGCTGAGCCGTGCTGGCTCAGGAATTCTGGGAGTTGAAGTCCACAAGTCATAAAGCGGCCTAGGCCTAGGCCAGGGGTAGGCCACCTTGGCTCTTTTATGACTCGTGGACTTCAACTCCCAGAATTCCTGAGCCAGCCATGCTGAGGGGAAAGGGAGAGGTCTCCAAGCTGGGCCAGGCTGGCTCAGGAATTCTGGGAGTTGAAATCCACGAGTCCTAAAAGAGCCAAGGTTGCCTACCCCTGGCCCAGGGGGAGCAGGTCACACAAGAATGGCAATAAGATGAGACAACCAACCAACACGAGGAGGTTTTCCAGAAAGGCAGCCCAGCCATTGCCACAGCCCCTGCGATGGAGCTGGAAAGAAATCAGAATATTTTCGAGGAGTCTCTTTTCCCGATTCACTCTGTCCTCACAGCGCTGCCATCCTGCCCGGGTCTGCAGCCTGCAGGGGATGCCCATCGCTCAACGCTGAAGCTTGGCTGCCTCCCAGCTGCCCGACCGCCTCTGACCTTGGCCCCCATCCACCGGTCACGCCCAATGAGGTCTTTCTTAGAGATGTTACCAGGGAAGAACAATTGTTCAACGATGCGAGAGTGGAAACAAACGAAGGGGCAGCCACTTACCAACACGGAGTAGATGTGGAAGCAGCGGTAGACGGGGGAGAAGTCCACCAAATCCTGAGCACCAGGCACCTGGGGTGACATATAAGAGGGACACCTGTCAATCAAAGCAGGGAGGGAACGTAGAGGCTGCTTTGGGGGGAGGATCAAAGAGAAGGGAGCAGCCGGAACTAAAGAAATAACCCAGGTAAAACAGAGGGTTTTGAAGGGCCAATTCTGGGAGTTGGTCCACAAGTCATCAAAGGGCCGAGTTTGAAAATCCCTGGGTTAAGTGAACGACTACAGTTGTTAAGTTAGTCATGTGGTCATTACATGAACCTGGCTTCCCCATAACGTTTGTCACAAGGTTGCAAAAGGGGATCCCGTGACACACAAACACACCCCGGGACGTGGCGACCGTCACAAACACAGGCCAGTTGCATACAAGCACCCAAATTCTGATCACGTGACCACGGGGATGCTGCGAAGGTCCTATGTCACAATTTTCAGTGCCCTTGTGACTCCAAATGGTCACTAAATGAGGCTGAGGTTGGTTTGCTCCTCTGTGAGCAAAGCGCCTTGGGTGGGCGGTGAGAGAGGCCCGGGAAAGGCCCAGAGGCCCACCTGGCCCTCGGGAAAACCCCCAAGGAGAGCGGTTCTTGCAGCGGCAGCCAACTCTCCCCCCCCCCGCCTCCAGTAGATCCAAAACCAAATGCAGATCAGCTGCCTCCCTCCGAGCCCCCCACCCGCCTTCCCTCCTGGCCGTTTCCAGGGCCGGTCGGGCCAATCCCTCCACCGCAGACTTGCCTCTTCTTCCTCCTCCTCCTCTTCCTCCTCTTCCACATCCAGGATCCCGGAATCCTGCTCGGAGATCGGAGTGGGGCTCTTGACCTCCAGCCCGGAGTTTGCACCAGCCTCTCTCCTGCACCTTCGGCCCCCGACTCTCAAGGGCTGCCCCACCAGGCCATCCAGGTCCCTCTGCTGCTGGGCCTAGGACACAAGCCGACGGGAAGCTCAGGCCGGGCGCCGCCGTGCCCATCGTGCGGGGGAAGCTCGTCGTTATTACCTGCCCTTTGGAACCATCCCTAGAAGCCCCCCCCCAGTCTGAGGGATCCCTTTGTGGCCCAGCTGCAGTGGGGCTAGGACCCCCGGGGGCCCCATCACCACATCCGCCATTGAAAGGACCCAGAGTCGCTTTGCGTCTGTCAGTTCCAGCTGTCCACATCTGGGCTCCAGAGGGGCCCGAAAGCCCTCCAGCGGCAGCCTGGGAAACCTGAATTGTGCATGGCAGATGGACGCCAGCTGCCGACCGCCTTCTGCCAAGATGGCCAGGCCAGGGCAAGCCAGGCGGGGGGAGGAGGAGGACCAGACCCCTCCCTCCCCTGATTGACAACTTGAATCCTCCAGTGAAACATTTTGGTCTCTGAGAAACACTGGGGGGGTGGGGAGGCAGCTTGAAGCCGAGTTGAAGTCCACGAGTCATCAAAGGGCCAAGTTGGAAGACCCCTGATATAGACTTTAAGAGGAGTGGACTTCAACTCCCAGAATTCCTCAGCCAGCGTGCCTGGCTGAGGAATTCTGGGAGTTGAAGTCCACCAGTCATCAAAGGGCCAAGTTGGAAGACCCCTGATATAGACTTTAAGAGGAGTGGACTTCAACTCCCAGAATTCCTCAACCAGCGTGCCTGGCGGAGGAATTCTGGGAGTTGAAGTCCACCAGTCATCAAAGGGCCAAGTTGGAAGAGCCCTGGTCTACAACAACCCACCACAGCCAAACTTGCTGTGGCCAACGCACTGCGGGGCAACTTGCCGCAGGAGAAGAGCTACACTAATATCAAAGAAATGGTGGAATGGAATCATTAAAGGATGCCAAAGGAGGGACGAAACAAAATGTGAATGACAAACATTAAAATCAGTTTAATTATTTTACATAATTAAATTGAACTGTTGAATGGACCCATAGTGAGTTGTCCCAATCCGCCACTGCCCAGTCTGACACCCGAGACTCCAGCCTTTGGGGGCTGAGGAGAGCGGGAGGGAGGCCAGGGAGAGCATGAAACTGGAGCGCCCTCTGAGCCAGCCTTAAACTGAGGCAAGAGAGACGGTCAGCGGACAGACCCTCTAGATCCGGGGGGGGGGTGTGTGTCTCCAACCTTGGCCCCCTTTAAGACTTGTGGACTTCAACTCCCAGAATTCCCCAGCCGGCTGGGAGTTGAAGACCACGAGCCTTAAAGTGGGCAGGGTTAGATTGTGGACAGGAGTCAAGGGGCTTCTTCAGTCGCATTCAATCCGGAAGGATTGCCCCCCCCCCTTTTTTTGAGGAGGAAGCCCTCTGCGCCCTGGTGACCCATAAAGGACCTGCAGGCCCCGCCCATTTCAGCACTTGCGTTCTGTTTCCCATAAAGGCCTCTGTGCCCCCCCCCCCACACACACACACGGAGGGGCCGCCTGGAAGGCACATCAAAGGGCCGGGGGGGGGGGGCTCCATCAGGCATTTGAGCGACCTGGAGAGGAGAGGGGAGGCAGCCCCCCCAAAAAAAACCTTACCTTTCGCCTTACATGAAAGCCGGGCCATTACTGCACGGCACCTGGCTCACCCCAAGCCATCAATCCCGGTGCCCCCCCTCTTTGCCCCCCCTTAAAGAGAGTGAGGAGGGGGCGGCTCTCTGCTTCCAGGCTGGCCCACAGCAGCCAGGCAGCAAGCAAGGTGGCTTGGCCACGTACTTCCTGCTCCACCCTCCCAGACTAGCTGGGGGGGGTCAAGCCCACTTTGCAGAAGGAAGCCCCCCCCCCTGCCTGGTCCAGCTTCTCCGGGGCAAGGCAGCCCCCCCCCACGGAGGCTCAAGTGTGGGGCTCGCCACCGTGCCGGATTTCTCTCTGGGTTGGGACCCTTCCTGGGGGGCTGACTGGCTGAGTCTCTCGTGCAGCAGCCCCGGGAAAGCAGCAGCCAGGCCTTCTTCCCCTGGGTGATGACCGGTCTGGCCTGGGACTCTCCCATCGTCTCATCGAGGATGATGGATCTGGGGATACTCCCGGTCTGGCTCCTCAGCTGAGACCTGCCTGGCTTGGGTGAGCCTTCTGGTGCAGGCTAGTCCTCCACTTACGATCACAATTGAGCCCCACGTTTCTCTTGTGACGCGAGATGTTTGTCCAGGGAGTTTTGCCCCACTTTACGACCTTTCTTGCCTCCGTTGTTAAGTGAATCATTGCGGATGTTAAGTTAGTAACATGGTTGTTTTTTATTTATTTATTTTATTTTTTCTTTTTCTGTTTCTTTTTTCTTGTATTTTTTTATATATTGTTGTTAATTATCTTATAATTTGTTTAATTAATGTAATTAGATTTGTTTATGGTTTATATGTGTCTTAAGATTTTCTTAAAATTTTTTTAATTAAGCCTGTATTCAGCTCTGGGAAGGTCGGGGGAGGGGAGGGGAGGGTTGGGAGGGTTTGGGGAAGGGAATTTTTTTGTAAAACTTAAAAATTTTCAATTAAAAAAAAAAAAGACTGGGTGGGCGCTGATCCCTCCTGCGGACCCTGCCGGCTTCCCCTCCGCCTCTCCCCAGAACGGCTGGCTAGCCTCCGGGTGCCGAGGGTCAGCCAATGCCAGGCTCCCCCACGGGGGTCCCACCGGCCCTGCGGAGGAGGCCCTGAGCCCGGGAAGCTATGGGCTCCTTCCTGGAGCGGAGCCGGGAGAGAAAAGCTGAGCAGCCCCCAAGGCGGAGGATTTATTGGGCCCGAAGGAGCCCCCCCCCCCGCCAGAGTTGTTTTATGGACCCCCCTAATGGGCTGAGACACGGGAGGCTGAAACGTGGTCTCCCAATCCCCCCCCCCCCAAAGCCACAGCCCTTGAAACCACACTGCGGAGAGGAGCAGGCGGGCAGGGAAGGGAGGGAGGCTAAGCGGGAGTGACAGGCAGGCTGGGCCGCTGCCAGAGGCAGGCTGGAAAGCCATAAAATCCCCCCCCCCAAATCAGATAAGAAGGGTCCAATTACTGCAAGGTGTAAACTCAACATACCGACACACCTTCTGGCTGAAGGCTTAAGTAAACAAAGGGGGGGGGGACTCAGCCACTTGCCACGAAAGGCCGTTTGCATCAGGGAGGAGGAGAAGGCTGGCCTGGCCCTTCTCCAAGCCCTTCCAAGGCACCTGACGCCGGCAATTGCAGGCCGTCCTCGACCTACGACGGTTCACTTAGTGGCCGAAGTCGCAAAAAAGACGACTTGTGACCGTTTTTCACACTTACGGCCATTGCAGCATCCCCACGTTCACGTGATTGACATTCGAACACTTGACAGCTGGTTCCCACTTACGACGGCCGCAGCGTCCCGGGGGGGGGGTCACGTGATCCCCTTTTGCGATCTGCTGACAGGCAAAGTCCATGGGGAAGGCCGGTTCACTTAACGGCCCTGTTACCTGACTTAATAACCGCAGTGATCCACTAAACAATAGCAGCAAGAAAAGCAGTAATGCACATGCAGCAGGGATGCCAGACGGCCACATTAACACTGGTGGGGGGGAGGAGGAGGAGGAGGAAGAGGAGGAGAGAAAGAGGGAGGAGGAGGAGAAGGAGGAAGAGAAAGAAGAGAAGGAGGAGGAAGAGAGAAAGAGGGAGGAGGAGGAGGAAGGAGAAAAGAAAGGGGAGGAGGAGGAGGAGGGGAAGGAGAGGAGGAGGAGGAGAGAAAGAGGGAGGAGGAGGAGAAATGAAAGGGGAGGAGGAGGAGAATGGAGAAGACAAAGAGGAGGAAGAAGAGAAAGAGGAGGAGGAAGAAGAGATAAAGAGGGAGGAGGAGGAGGAGAGAATGGAGAAGAGAAAGAGGAGGAGGAGGAGGAAGGAGAAGAGAAAGAGGAGGAAGAGGAAGAGAAAGAGGGAGGAGGAGGAGAAAGAAGAGAAAGGAGAAAAGGGGAGGAGGAGGAGGAGGCCACCGTGGATCAGCTTCAGCCGGGACCTCCTTGCACCCTCACCTAAAGGGCAGCAACCTGGCTTCCCACTTGGGGGCTGCTGGTTTCCCCAAGTCCCAGTTATTGCAATGCGTTCCATAGAGGGGACCCTACAGCCGAAGGGCGTCTCTCTCTCTCTCTCTCTGTCTGTCTTTAAGGTCCTCCACCAGTTCACAGCTGCCGGCCACTTGACGGAGCTCTGGGTGCTACTTAAGATCCTGCCTGGCTTCCAGGATCCCCCAGGATCCTCCCACATACTTGCTCACCAAGGCAGCACCTCTGCAGCCCTCGCCTTGAACGTACTTCCCATCAACAAAAAAGTGGGAGTATTTATTTCACTTGACCCGATTCAGAAGGCAGAGGGGTCTCAAGGCTGCTAAAGTTTAATCTCTTTTGCATGTTGACTTTTGATGTCTTTGGTTTGTTAACTTTTAATCTGTTTTTAATAGATATTCGTATGGCGTAGCAAAATGCAGCCTAGTGCGTGAAATTCACAGAACCGAAGTATAAAATGGGTATCAAAATATGAAACACCAGAGCAGTGAATTGTTTTAAAAACACACAGTAGGAGTGATGAATAAAATTACAAATAAAACTAAATTATGTCTCAGTGGTTACTGGAGTGACCAAACCCATGGCCACATACCGAGACCGTTCAGGCCAGGGCTAGGCAACCTTGGCTCTTTTATGACTGGTGGATTTCAACTCCCATGGCTCAGCTTGGAAACCTCTCCCTTTCCCCTCAGCGTGGCTGGCTCAGGAATTCTGGGAGTTGAAGTCCACCAATCATAAAAGAGCCAAGGTGGCCCACCCCTGGTCTAGGCCGCTTTATGACTGGTGGACTTCAATTCCCAGAATTCCTGAGCCAGCCTGGCTCAGCTTGGAAGCCTCTCCCTTTCCCCTCAGCATGGCTGGCTCAGGAATTCTGGGAGTTGAAGTCCACCAGTCATAAAAGAGCCAAGGTGGCCCACCCCTGGTTTAGGCACTGGGCATTTTTAACAGCAGCAGGCCCGCAAAGGGCGTGGGGGCCATTTGCATCAAGAGCAGCCAAGCAATCCACCATTGGTGGGTTGAAGGGTAAAAGAAGGAAGGTGCAAAATGGCAGGAAACAATGCAAAGAGGACACCAGCGTCCCTCGGTCTCTGCCAGACGCCGTGCGCCGGTAGTCCTTGACAGTCGGGTCTTTGCGCGGCTGTTTTCCTGCAGACATTTCATTACCCAAACCAGGCAACGTCGTCACGGCTAGTGACAAAGGAGAAGGAGTGAAACCCCTGCAAGGAAGCCGCCGAGCTCGGAGAGCCCCGGGGACCCCTCGCTTCCACCCTTGGCTACAAATATCCTCCTTTATTAGTGTGGCATTTTTTAAAAAAGAAATTCAGATGGTTTTAATTAGTAGGAATTCACACAGATTCCCTGCAGGTCCCGATCAAATCCACCCCACCTTCTTTGGCAGAGCTGGCGGAGGAGGCGGGGGCCACGAAGCGGGTCTTTGGCAGAAGAGAAGCAGGGGCGCAGGATAGTGGGGTCCCCTCCCCTTTGAGAAGTGTGCAAAGCGAGTCGGGAACAAGCGCAGGCCGGGCAGGTGGGGGCTGCTCTTCGGGTCCCGCAAGACAGGCAGCAGGAGCTCCCCGTCAGCCAAGCACCCCAGCCTCAAAAGGGTCCGGATGTGGGGTGGGGCCGGGGACCCCCCTACGAGGAGGCAGATTCTAGGGCAGTGGTTCTCAACCTTTTTAATGCCACGACCCCCAACCAGTCGTAAGTCAAGGACTACTCAACCGGTTGTAAGTCGAGGACTACTCAACTGGTGCAGCCCCATTTGTAGAATGGGACTTTTGGCGGTCTCAGCAGGGCAGAGACAGCCTGGACAATTCCTATTGGCTTTCGAAAGCCAATAGAATGAGACTATTCAAGAGAGCCAATAGAATAAAAGGGAGTAGCACAGCTAAGGAAAAGGGGGAAAAATGGCGGACTGCGTTGTTTGGCGATCCCCGTGAAATGGTCGTTTGACCCCAAATGGGGTCCCGACCCACAGGTGGAGAACCACTGTTCTAGGGGAAGAAGCTGCATGCAAATCCTCTCGAGGTCCTGGGCTCTGCTCAGGGATGTGGAGTGGAGAGTTTGTTCCCCGGGCTGGGACCAACTCCCGGCTGTTTGCACCGGGGCCTGGGCTGCCTTTCCCGAGTTTGTAGACCGGATGCACCTTGTTTGTTTGTTCCTTTAAGAATAACAGAGTAAGAGAGTTGGAAGGGACTTCCGCCTTCAGGAAGAAGGCGAGAGACGCCTTGGAATCTCAGGAGGGATAGAAAAAGGGGGCCAAACCACTGAACATCCATCATTCCATGTTTTTGGAAGGTCATCTAGAACAGGGGTCTTCAAATGTGGCCCTTTGACGACTTGTGGACTTCAACTCCCAGAATTCCTCAGCCAGGCACGCGTGCCTGGCTGAGGAATTCTGGGAGTTGAAGTCCACAAGTCATCAAAGGGCCACGTTTGAAGACCCGTTCTAGAAGAAGTGGAGAAGACTTCAAGCAATGGCTGCCTTGCCCGGGTCATCCCAGCAAGGTCAGGGGCAGGCAAGGGGCCGAGAGCAGAGTCTAGAACACAGACTTTCACCCCTTGCCCTCCGTCGCCATTAGAGAAAAGCTGCAGGATGGGAGGAGGAGACCTTCGCGGTCCAGAAAGAACATCAGAAAAGGATGAGAAAGGGAGAATTCCGGGATGGCCAAGTCAAAGCCCGGATCCAAATCACATCAAGATGCGGTGGGCTAATTTGAAACAGGCTGTGAACGCAAGGAACTCTTCAAGCATCGGATAATTTGAAAAACCCTGCAAGGAGGACTGGGGGAAGAGAGCCTGCCAGTCAATGTCGGAGACGGGGAGACAGACACAAGGAACCCGACTTGAGGGTGGGTGTTTGGGCCAAAGGGGGCAGCCCTCAGGGGCCGGCTTTTCGACAGAATCTCTTACGTTATCCTTGAATAAAGGACTGCAAAGTCAATTGGGTGAAGATCTTTTTTCCCTTCTGCTGTTGTTGTTGTTGTTAATTGCGAAGTCGTGTCCGACCCATCGCGACCCCATGGACAACGTTCCTCCAGGTCTTCCTGTCCTCTACCATCTTCTGGAGTCCATTTAAGTTCTCACCTACTGCTTCAGTGACTCCATCCAGCCATCTCATTCTCTGTCGCCCCCTTCTTCTATTGCCCTCAATCTTTCCCAGCATTAGGCCCTTTTCCAGTGAGTCCTTCCTTCTCATTAGGTGGCCACATCACCTGCTACATCACCTTTATCTTTAAATACTATCAGAATGAAGATAAAATAAGCATAGGGCCACATGTGTTAAAAAGAGGGGGGGGAATCACACGAAGGAGTACTTACTTTTCTCATAGGACTATCCAAACAATAATAACAAAAATATACAGCTCTTGAGAATTCAGGACCCCCCAATCAGCTCGTCCATCCAGAGGCCCCAGTTGGGTTCAGGGGCCTGGAGACCCTCCCCAGCTGTGGGGCAGGTGGGGCTCAGATACGCCTCTCCAAGGCCACTCGGGAGATAATAATAATAATAATAATAATAATAATAATAACAACAACAACAACAACAATAATAGCAGCAACAACAGTGCATTGGAAGATCTGCAAAAAATATCATTTGCCTGTAAACAAAAACTGGTGGGATCATAAAATAGAGAAAGTCATAGAAAATGATAAAGTTAAACTGCTCTGGGACTTCAGAAGTCAAACAGACAAGCACCTGCAACATAACACCCCAGACTTAACAATTGTCGATAAGAAAGACAAAAAAGTCTGGATAGTGGACGTGGCAGTGCCTGGAGACAGTAGAATAGAAGAGAAAGAACCGGAGAAGATAACAAAATACAAAGACCTACAAACAGAAATAGAAAGACTGTGGCAAAAGCAAGCAAGGGTAGGACCAATAGGCATAGGTGCCTTGGGTGCAATCCCAAAACAACTGGAGCACCACTTGAACACCATTGGCATTGACAAATTCGTTATTAGTCAATTGCAAAAGGCGGCCTTACTAGGAACTGCTTCCATCCTGCGACGATACCTGTAATACCATCAAACATCCACATCTGCCTATCCCAGGTCCTGGGTAAGGACTCGATAGGTAAGACAAAATGCCAAATCCAGTCTGAACATCTGGCTGACTGTGCGATGATCTATAATAATAATAATAATAATTGGAAGGGACTTTGGAGGACATCTAGTCCAACCCCCTGCTCAGGCAGGAGACCCTGTACTATTTCAGACAAATGGCTGTTGGAGCATTCAATGCTTCTGGATGCTCAGGCCCTGCAAGACCCACCTCCCACCCCCAAAATGAAGCCCAGGTGCACAGGGGGGGAGCTGCCCACCTCCTCCCCCAGGGGGGAGCCTTTCCACAGGCACAGCCGTTCCCAGCCAGGGGCTGTGTGGACAGAGCAGGGATTCGGGGGCTTCGTGCACCCCCCCCCAGCTCCACTGGAGCTTCCAGAAGGAAAATAGGAAAGCACACCAGCCATCCTCGGCGTACGGTCACGATTGAGCCCAAGCTCTTTGTTGCGAAGTGAGACATTTGTTAAGTGAATTTTGCCCCACAGCTGTTAAATGAATCATTGCCGTTGTTAAATTAGTCATTAAGTGGCTTCCCCCTTGATTTTGCTTGTCAGGTCACAAAAGGAGGATCGCGGGAACACACCCCCCCCGGACAACGCGACCATCATCAACAGGAGTCGGTTGCCCAGCGTCTGAATGTTGATCCCGTGATCACGGGGATGCTGCGACGGTCGTAAGTCACTTTTTTCAGTGCCGTTGTAAGTTCAAATGGTCACTAAATGGACTACTGCAAGTCGAGGATAACCTGTATTCTCCTCACCTGGGGTATCTAATGAGGCCAGCAACAGGCTTCCAATTTTATAATTAAAATATTTCAAAAGCCAGACTTTTCTTCAAGGGCAACTAAGCTGGCCTTGCGTTACCAAATCTTTTCCAGTTCATTTCCAAGCTCAACGTCTCTACAGCCCCCTGGCTCTCTGGAGCGGCCGGTGCAAACCTCTGTGGCCCTGCGGGTGGGACTGGGCTGCCATTCCAGGTGCAGGCCCTCCCCCTGCCCGGATGCTCCTGGGAGCCCATCGCCCACATTTGCACCTCCACGGACCCCCAGACCCTCTTTCACAAATGCGATTTCGCAAAAGCCTAACCCCAAGGGGGGACGTTCTGACTCTCTGCTCCAGGCCAGAGAGACCGTTAATGGTTGCAACAATTCCTCCCTCCCAAGAGGAGACAGGGGGTGAACTACTAACTGTGTAACTGCGAATATGATATGTAAGGTCAAATTTCATAATCTGCATGCATCACAGGCTCATCAACCGCCTAAAAGCTGTTCCGGTCAAGAGTCCTGCCGCCTCAGAGGGCAAAAGCGTCGCCAGTCTTTGCAAAACAAAGAAGGCAGAGAGAGGAAGAGCTTCAAGAAAGTGAAATGTTCACAGGGTGGGCTAAAACCCTGGACCGGGAGTGGGTGGGCTAGGCCGGAGGCTGCCTGGGCAATTCCCTCTCAGCCTCACCTGCCCCCAGGGTTGCTGGGGGGGAAGGGGGGGTTGTCACTTGGTCAAAGAATGCAATAAGATTTGTCTGGCATGATCTATTTTTGACAAACCCATGTTGGCTTTTAGTAATGACTTTGTTTGCCTCCAGGTGTTCGCTGATTCGTTGTTTGATTATCTTTTCCAGGATCTTCCCAGGTATTGAGGTCAGGCTGATAGGTCTGTAATGTCCTGGATCCATTTTTTTTCCTTTTTTGAGGATGGGAACTACATCAGCTCTTTTCCAGTCCTCTGGTAGTTCCCCTGTGTTCCAGGATCTTTGAAAAATATAGTTCAGTGGCTCTGATATCCCATCTGCCAGTTCCTTGAGAACCTTGGGGTGTAATCCATCCGGTCCTGGTGATTTGACCTCGTCTAGGCTGGACAGGTGCTCACTTACCATTTTCTTGCCTATCTTAACTTGTGTTTCTATTTTGTTTTTTATGGCACTATTTTTGATAGGTTGGTCTGTTTTTTTCCCTTTGTGTAAAGACAAATGCAAAAAACGAGTTCAATACTTCTGCTTTCCCTGTTGCTTGTCACCTTCTTGCCACTTCCACCCACTAATGGACCAATCGTTTCCTTCACTTTTTTCTTGTTTTTTACATGTTGAAAGAAGCTTTTTTTTGTTATTTTTGACTTTGGTCTCAAAGCAGGGAAGAAAAAGCCAGGAACACCGCTGGAGCTCCTGGGGAGGGGGAGTGAGATGGACATGAGCAACTCCATTGCAAGTTCCTTCCACTCTCTGCTCCGTTTCACGAGGTCAAAGCCCCTTCCCCAGGCAGCCTCCCCTCCTAGAAGGCAGCCCTGCTCCTCCTTCTCTCATCTCCTGGAGAGGTCAAGGAGGAGACCCTCCTCCGGAGATCGTCCGAGGGCTCTCCCTGTGGAGGGACCATCAAAGTGTGTGATCCTGTGAGCCCCTAAAAAGGAAAGAGGAATACATGCCCCCCACCCACAAGCTATAAAGCCACACTCGGTTTCCCCAAAGTAATAGTAATAGTAGTAAAGTTGGAAGGGACCTTGGAGGTCATCTAGTCCAACCCCCTGCTCGGGCAGGAAACCCTACACCATTTCAGACAAATGGCTGTCCAGTTTCTTCTTTAAAACTTCCAGAGTTGGAGCATTCACCGCTTCTGGAGGCAGGCTGTTCCACTGATTAATTGTTCTCACTGTCAGGAAGTTTCTCCTTAGTTCTAGGTTGCTTCTCTCCTTGGTTAGTTTCCACCCGTTGCTTCTTGTCTGGCCTTTGGGGGCTTTGGAGAGTAGCTTGACTCCCTCTTCTTTGGGGCAGCCCCTGAGATACTGGAATACTGCTATTCTGTCCCCCTTGTCCTTCTCTTCATTAAACTAGACATACCCAATTCTAGCAACCGTTCCTTATATGTTTTAGCCTCCAGTCCCCTAATCATCTTTGTTGCTCTTCTCTGCACTCTTTCTAGAGTCTCGACATCTTTTTTACATCGTGGTGACCAAAACTGGATGCCGTATTCCAAGTGTGGCCTTGCCAAGGCCTTGTAAAGTGGTATTAATACTTCACGTGATCTTGATTCTATCCCTCTGTTAATGCAGCGCAGCACTGTGTTGGCCTTTTGGGCAGCTGCAGCACACTGTGATTTCGGTCTATAAAAGTCAGCTCTACAATATGAGGGAGAGAGGCGGTTTTTTCGAAATACAATGGATGGATGGATGGACGGACGAACGAACGAAGGAACGAAACGTAAGAGACTGATTAGAGGGATCTATCAAATAGGCTCTCAAACTTCACAGATTTCAAACTGGAGTCCCCGACTGGCTCTGCAGAGAAAGTGGGAAGCCGAAGCCCCGGGAGACTTTGGCCACGCTCCTCCTTTACCTTGAAAACTTTGCTGGGAGGCCTGGAAATCCCGAGAACAGGAGCCCCTTGAGGAGACAGGCGGCTGCTGTATAAATTCTGACCTCGGTCAATTAACCCAGCAGCTCCATCCCGGCAGCGTCTCCCCGTTCCCAGAGCCTTCTGCACCTGGATCAGCAAAAAGGACCCCAGGAGCAGCTCCCTCAAAGCTGCGCAGAGTCACGTCTCCTGCTGCTCGGTGCGTGCCAGTCGCACTTCTTGCGCCGGGGCCTGGCTCCGCTTCGGAGGCTGCTCTCGTGGGAACCTGCCCTGGGAAACGCGGGCTGAAGCGCCTGGGCCAGGTGCTGGAAATGGACGCCAGACAAAGAGCCCTTGAGGAGGGCAGGCGGGAGGATCCCCGAAAACAGCGATGACGCAGACCCGACTGGTAGGTGCTGCCCTTAACTATTGTTTATCTTCTTCAACATTCTCTCCGTTTCACACACGGCAGCCAGAAGGGAAGCAGAAGCAGAGGAACCTTCCCTACCAAGAACACTCAAGAAGAAGGACGGTGTCTTTTAGGCCAGTGGTCCCCAGCCTTTCCGACTTTGTGGACTGGCCGGGGGGTTCAGGAGGGAAGAGGAAATGGTTTTGTGCAAGCAGCGGGCGGGCGCCTGCACACAACTCCATTTGCGTGGGCAGCGGGCACTTGGGCACGTGTGTGTTGCTTCACGCACCCGTACACGAGTGCCCTCCGCTCGTGCAAATGGAGCTGTGCGCACGGTCGCCTGCTGCTCACAAGGCCCAGTTCCAAAGGAGCCACAGCCCAGCACCAGGCCGGGGCTCCGGGTCTCGGGGGCCAGGATAGAGCTAAATTCCAGCCTGGGGACCTCTGCAGGCACGGAGATGCCGAAGGAGTCCCAATGCAGGGCGCAATCCCAGATCAAAGCCTCATGCTCCCTCTGTGGGTACTGGGCGCTGCTTCAATTGTGGGCGAGGGGGCATCAATAGCACAAGAGTCAGGGTTTTTAGTTCCCCTGCAGCCCCCCCCCCTCCTGGGGCACAGCTGGAGTCAGAGCACGCTGGACTCCAAATTCACTGGAGCTGACCACTCTCTGCTCCTCAGAATTTTGCACTCTCCATAATTTTGACCATTTGAAACATTGCGCTACTAATTACTTGATTAGATTACTTGACCATAAACGAATCCCCCTCCGTCTGTCCGTCCATCGGAAAGACCCCGAGGCAGAAGAAGAGCTTCTTTTTTTCTCCATGGTGGAGTGAGACTCACAATAGAACATTGTGGCTCTTCCACAACTTCCTGGTTCTTCCAAGCATCCCTCCCAGCCCCCCCAGTCTTGGGAAAGAGGGTTAGGGTCTTCTTTCCACTTCTTGTTCTTCTCGCACGTCTTGAAGCACAGGAAGTGGACCGGTCCAGTTGACTTGGCCATCCAGTTGCGTTTCGGCCAGAGGCCCTTTGACGGAGGCCCTTGTGAGACGGAAGCGGCTTCTTCTCGACAGATTTCAGGGCAGACGGGGTAGCCTTTCCCAAGCCAGGCGTGTGGGCAGGCGCTGGCAATGCACACCTTGGCCACATAAAAGTTGCTCCAAGAAATGCAGCTGCTGCCACACGGCCGGGGGAAGCTGCCCAGACGGCTCAGAAGACTCTGCCAAGGAATTGTTTTGTTCGTGAGCCCTTTCGGGAAGGGACAGCAGCTGTCGGGGAACACGGCCCGGGGAAGAGAGCAGGCCATCGCAGCCCTTTTGCAGGCCGCTGGCCACCTCCATGCGCAGAGCCGGAGGGCCACTGTCGCTCGCTTCGCCTGGCCCACCGGCCCGGGTGGCCACAGGGTGCAGTCGGAGCATCCGGGAGCTCTGGCCTTCGTTCCTCAAAACACCACCTGCCTTCCCGTCTCTGCAGGACTTTGAGACGGACCTCAGGCGAAGACATCTGGGTAAGAGAAGCTCACAGTCTCTACGCAAGGAAGTATTTTAGGAAGTTGATCCAACTGCAGGTCAGCAGCACGTCCAAGGGTTCTTCATGGACCTTCCAGGCCAGAAAGAGATGGAGGCCGAACCGAGGAAGCTCCTTCAATGAGAAGCAAAACATCTCCAAAGGGAAAGTCCAGTTCCCTTTTGGAAAACAGCACCGTTGGGACCAGCACCATGACCTGGATGAGGGAGAAGCTCCATGGACCGATGGTGAGCAAAGCTTCTGGCCAGGAGCATTGAGACCCCCCTCCCCCTCCCATTCCTTCCACATAACACAAGGGCTCCTTTGAAAGCCAAGGGCCTCTTCCAGAGCATCTGACTCTTGACACACGGCACGGAAGCCGTGAGGGCAGACACATGTTCCCACCCCAGCAGGCAAATATGGGCACCAACCTGCTTGTAAATGCAAGGACCTCCAGGAGGAAGGCCTCTCCCCTTCAGCTGCCTTCCCCAAAGGGACCGGGGCAAACCAGGAGCCGAGGGGCGCTGATTAACGGCATGGCTGAAGAATTCCGGCACCCTGCAAAGAGAGCCTTGCGCTCACGCACACAGTAGGTTTTAATTATATTGCAATAAAGGGCTCCGTGTGCGTGTGCGGCTGTGTGCACATGCATTCTTCTGATTTAATAGAACTTTTCTTTATTTAAACCAAGAAGCGTATTTTGACATTTTTCCCTCCCTTCAAACAATGAGGAGAAATACAGAAAGGAGACTGCGGCAAGCGCTTGGAACAATTTTCATTGTCAATTGTTTATTGGGGCTCCGACTGATTTTAATGAAAATATGGTTACAATTTTTTAAAAGAAGAGAGGGCTTTTATGTTTTGCAGAAGGAAAAAAAAAAGTCCCTCCTATCCAACCTTCGGGGCACCGTTTTAAAAAATGGTCGCAGGGCTGTCGGGCCGGAACCTTCCGCAAGCGGCCCAAGATGTGGGTTGCAAAATATGCCAAGTATCCACAACAAGTGAAATTGGATGTAGAGAAATATCTCAAGATTTACTTCTGTTTATGGTGAAACTGAATCCAGATGTCCTCCGACAATGTCTTGTGCAAACTCGTAATTAACCATTTGCAGATGGCGCGAAGGCGCTCATCCCGACATTTGGAGGCGGTGGGTCCCAACCCGGACCGGTTCACGGAGCGAGCGGAGCAGGGCCCAAAAGCCCCACGGCAGGCTGAGCCTCCGGCCTTTGAACCCTGCTCTCCGCTCGCTCACGGTGGAGTCGAGGGCGAGGGAGGGACGGCAAACATGGGTCATCCTCGGCTTATGGCCGTGACTGAGCCCAAAATTTCCATTGCTAAGCGAGACGTTTGTTAAAGGTTTTGCAAGTTTTCTTGCCCCAGTTGCTAAGTGAGTCCCTGCAGGTGCTAAGTCAGTAACCCGGTCGTAAAGTGAATCAGACTTCCCCCATTGACTCTGCTTGTCAGAAAGTCGCAAAAGGGGATCACGTGACCCCCTGGGAGACTGCAAGCCGTCGTAAATGTGAACCAGTTGCCAAGTGTCCAAATTCTGATCACGTGACCACGGGGAGCTTGCAACGGTCGTTCAGCGTGAAAAACGGTCCTAAGTCACTTTGTTCAGTGTCATTGTAACTTCAAACGGTCACTAAATGAACTGTTGTAAGTCGAGGATCAGCTGTGCACACATGGAGGAAAGCTGGAAGTTGCCGCGTCCCCAGGGGGGCGGCAGGAATCTGGGGCTCCACTGTGGTTATAAGTTGAGGACATGCGGTTCTTCGTGTTCCTCCCTCCCCGTCTTCCCTCTCCCCTTCCAGCCTTCCGAATGCCCAGGTCCAGCCACGGTCCCGCTCCCTCGTCCTGCTCTGGGCCTCCCAGACCTTCTGCGCCATCTGCAGATCCGATAAACAGCCTATCAATCCCGTTATCAGGCTCTTATTAAAAATGCTAAGGTGGCGATGGGAATAGCGGCCTCTGGAGAGATCCTGCCGGGACCCCCGTTGCCCGGCCTGCCTTTCCACGGGGGAGTTTTCTCCCGTCCTTTGCCAAATTGGTCCTGCAGCCCAGCAGACACACCGGCCATTCAAGGGGTCTAAGGGGGCTGCAATCAAGCAGCCCGCTAGGGTCCGAGGTGGGCCGAAGAGGAAGGCCGCCCATCCCAGGCGGGCGGGCCAGGGGAGCAAGCAAGGAAGCGACAGGAGGATGGGTGGGCCTGCTCCCCAGAGCAAGCGAGGGGAAAGCCTCGGGGGACCCTCCGTCCGCCGAGTCACGGTGGTCCCAGAGGGGCGTTTTCAAGAGGCAGGTGGACCCTCTTTGTTTTTCCCCGAAGACGTTTCGCTTCTCGTCCAAGAAGCTTCCTTTGTTCTTCAGACGCTTTCAGCCCTCAGTCAGAACCGAAAAAGCTTCCTGGAGGGGAAGCGAAACGCCTTCAAGGAAAAACAAAGGAAGCCCAAGTTGCCTCTTGGAAAAAGCACCTCTGGGACGAGCAGGGAGGATGTCCTTCCAGAAACCGGTTCACGGAGCGGTTCATCCGGAGGAGAAGGCCCCACCCCAGCAGGGGCACTTAGGCCCTTCTGCCCCTATAATTGGGCAGCCAAACAGCTTGCAGAAATATGACAACAATTGTGAGTTCAAAGCCCCAATCAGCCCCGTTACATAATTGTCTGTTTACAAAGGGCGCTTCCTTCCTTCTTGGGGCCTCGCAAATGAACAGCAGCCGTTGCTCCTCCGCCTCGGCCGGGACCAGGTCTCCACCCCTCCCGGCCAAACTCACTCGGGGCAACATCTGGAACGAGATCCTGTTCCCCAAAGGGAGCAGCAGCCGTGCGGACAGCCCCCCTATTCCAAGGAGGCAGAAATGTCATCGGCCAAACCCGCCGGGGACCGATCGGCCGGAGCATGGCCCAAACGCCCTGCGGCTGCCTGTCGGTCAGCATTCCTGATAAGTAATCATTTCCAATGAATTTCGCCGTGGTTTATGCCGGAACTGTAATTTTCCATGTCTTCAAAAGAAACTCCTCTGAATGCTGGCTACCCTTCAAAGTCTTGCTTAAGCCCCTCCAATTCTCCAGTAGCCCCTTTTTCCCCACGATGCCAACCCCACAAACGACGCAGTAATAGTTTCCATTACCAAGCTTAGCCCGAAGGAGTGATTGGGACACTGCTTAAAAATATACAACCGTCTCCATTAAGCAGGGATGAGGGAAATGGAGCGGAGGAGAATCCCTGATTCCACCACATGAAACGGAGACCGAAATGTGGGGAGCAGTGGCTCATTGTGTCCTTAATCCTCAGGAAGGCATTACCAGGTGGGCGATTCCACTGCCAGATTGTCTGAATGCAACGATGGTTCCAGCTGTGCTTTTTGAGAGACATAAATGCCTTGAAAAGATCACAGAAGGGACACTTCTTCAGCTTCTTCCCATCTGAACGGAACAGGGACCTTGGAGGTCTTCTAGTCCAGCCCCCCGCTAAAGAAGGAGAACCCATAACATTTCAGACAAATGCCTGTCCAATCTCTTCTTGAAAACCTCCAGTGTTGGAGCACTCACCGCTTCTGGAGGCAAGTGGTTCCACTGGTTAATTGTTCTCACTGTCAGGAAGTTTCTCCTTAGTTCCAGGTTGCTTCTCTCCTTGATTGGCTTCCACCCGTTGCTTCTTGTCCTGCCTTCAGGGGCTCTGGAGGATAAGTTGACCAATCAAAATGCTGCTGGTTGAGTTCCTTCTGGGATATTTCAGCTATTCTTTCTTTCTTTCTTTCTTTCTTTCTTTCTTTCTTTCTTTCTTTCTTTCTTTCTTTCTTTCTTTCTTTCTTTCTCTTTAGCCATTTGCTCCTTAGGTTTCCTTCTGGTTCCTCTTCCCATAGCCTCAAAGAGCTGATGTTGAAATAAATTCAAGAGCACCATCTCCTTACAACAATGGAAGCAGATCCGGACATGGTGGTGTGGCTGGACCGAGGCTGCAAGCAATTCTGCCCATTGACAGGGATGTCTAAAAAGGACATCACTAAAAATACGACTGTCAAGTTGAAGGATTGTATCTATTAGAATTACTTGATACTAAGTGAGTATCCTTGTTATACAAGTGATCCTGCAGTAGAAAACCGTACGTGAGGAATTCTATGGCAAACTGCAAGAAATTTAAATGGGCGGAGAAATAAAATATTTACGGAACAAACAGTTGTTTGGAATGCACTAGTTGGAGGTACCTGGAATCAAAGAAAGCTTTGGATTGGAAAAACACAATTTTGGGGAGGTAGATTAATAGCCAAAGTGCTAAAGATGCTAAAGACAAAAATTAATATAATGTTTTAATTATTTAAAGTGATTGAACTGAATTAGTGAATTGTCCCACAGCCTGGGGTGGGCTGGCTGGGGCGAGTTGTCCCACTCCGTGTACAGACACCCAAAAGCAGAGGGCCACCAAAATATCACCTTGCCCTAATTTCTGGTGCAAACCAAGCTCTGCTGAAGGTCTTACCGACCAGAGCAGGGCCACGCGTGGAATAAGGGGTGCCAAAGGAACGGCCCTGTTTCAGACAGGGAGAGAGGAACATAAAAATGAGATGGATGGTGGAGAACTTGCAGGATGACGACAGAAAAAGGTTTGTATTTGTTTTATGGTCTACAGCGAGGCCTTTGATCACTTAGGTCTTGTCTGAATGTGGAATGTATTAAGCCTAATGGATGTGGCAGAACACCTGATTCTTCTTCTGTCTGTCTTTAGGGTGCAGAAAGAAAACCACGGTAAGAGCTAACTTGGTGGAAAGGGGTAGGGGCATGGCTTGAAAGTTTCAGAATTATTCCTAAGCAGCAGAGAAATATTAGTGAGCGCTAAACGGGGCCGTCCCACGCAATGCCTCCCTTCAAAGCCTCAAGCGTGTCCCACACTGAGCCCGGAGAGAAGAGCACAAGGAACACGCCTGCCTGCCTGCTGCCACCCGTGTTTTGCAACCTCAACAGAACGTCCTGTACTTTCCATTCTTTATTTAAACCAGACCAGACTAACTTCCGCAGGAGCAAAGGGCGAGGCTGCAAACACAGGTTGGCTCGGGAGGCCAGGCCGATGGCCACCCAGGGGGGCTGCGTGGGGGGTGCCCTCCTGCCCCCCTTTTACGCTCAGCATCTCTCTGCCAAAGTGAAAACCTTCATCCTCGGAATGGACCAGGCCATCGGTTCGCAAAGGGGTCTACCTGGAGATCTCCTCACTGAATATTATTCCTGAAAGCTGGCAGTCCACCCAGAGGGGGGTGCTCTGGGGCCTGCCCTCTGCCCGCCTGGGACCCTGCGTGGGGTTCCCGCGAAAGGCGCTGGGGCCCGCCTGCTCCTGCGGGCCTCCAAAAGGGATCAACCCCAATGGGGAACTTTGGGTGGAATCCGATCCCCAGTTCTTCAAAGGATTCCTTCTTATGTAGGGAATCTAATATAATCCGATTAAACGTATGGCACAAAGGTAAAGCCCCCCCCCCCCGAGAAGTTTTCTTTCTTCTGGCCAAGGAGAAGACACCACCTCCTTCACCGAAAGTCTGGAATCTCCATCTCTAGTCATTAACCCGACCAACCAGCCAGCTCCTGAGGATGCCGCGTCTGAAGCACGTGACGCCCACCCACCCAGCACTCCAGAAGGAGAGGGAGAGACGTCCCTCACCGCTGCTGCCGCTGCTTCCCCAGACCCAGGTCCCCCAGCGAGGTCGGCCCAGAAAGAGGAGGCTGAGCCCATCCTTCTCCAGCCCAGAGCTAGAGCAAGAGAGGGCCAAGCTGTCCTCCAAAGCGCCAGAAGGCAGGAGAAGAAGCAGCAACGGATGGAAACTCATCCAGGAGAGCAACAGCCTGGAACTGAGGAGACGTTTCCTAACCGTGAGAGCAATTAACCAGTGGAACCACCTGCCTCCAGACCTTGTGGCTGCTCCATCACTGGAGGCTTTCCAGAAGAGATGGGACAGCCATTTGACCGGGATACCATAGGGCAGGGGTAGGCAACCGTGGCTCTTTTATGACTGGTGGACTTCAACTCCCAGAATTCCTGAGCCAGCCATGCTGAGGGGAAAGGGAGAGTTTCCAAGCTGAGCCATGCTGGCTCAGGAATTCTGGGAGTTGAAGTCTACCAGTCATGAAGGGGCCTAGGCCTAGGCCAGAGGTAGGCCACCTTGGCTCTTTTATCACTGGTGGACTTCAACTCCCAGAATTCCTGAGCCAGCCATGCTGAGGGGAAAGCGAGAGGTTTCCAAGCTCAGCCGTGCTGGCGCAGGAATTCTGAGAGTTGAAGCCCACGAGTCATAAAAGAGCCAAGGTGGCCTACCCCTGCCATAGGGTCTCCTGCTTGAGCGGGGGGGCTTGGGCTAGAAGACCTCTAGGTCCCTTCCAGCCCTGTCGTTCTATTATTCTGCTGCTCTAAACACGGTGCCTGCCGCAGCTTGGATCCGGGAGCGCTTTGTAGGGAGGGGCCCGGGGGCTGCTCTGGGGCCTGGGTGGGCCCACCGCAGAGTCCTGGATCCTGTCACAGGGCTGGGAAATTAGCTGCAGGCCTTTGAACTCCACATGCCCCAAGAAGGAGCAGCTCTGGAGGCAGCCCAGCCCCACACAGCCCTCTGGGCACGTGCAGACAGCCCCGCCCCGCCCCTGGCCAGCCCTGGTCTCAGCTCTGCCTCGCAGCAGACCCTCCGCCCGCTTCAGCCGCCCCCTCCTCACGCCAGAGAGAGCCTCCGGTCCACCCCAACAGCGCATCTGCCCACAAGCGCACCCCAGCAGTGCGAGGAGCGCCTAGCCGCCTCCTCCTCCTCCTCCTCCTCCTCCTCCATCTGGCCACCATGTCAGGAAAATGTCACTGCTCAAAATCGAGTTTGATTTACTTGTCAAGCCAATTGTTCCAGCATTAATTAAACTTTGCCTCGGGCGCAGATGTGGGAAAGCTCCCTTGGGGAAGGATGGCCCCTTTCCCACTCGGAGGCCCGAGGGCCACGACCCCCAACTCCCCCCCCCCCCGGGGCCTTCTCTGCACACCTTTCTAAGCGTTTGCTGCCCTTTGGGTCCCTCTGGGCTCCTCAGCTCCAAAGGGTCCTTCTCGGACGGGGAGGCGATGCCACCTTCAGGCCCTGAACACAGGAGGGCACCAGCGCCCAACAAGGAAGCGGGCAAAGAGGTCTACTTGGGTTAAGCCCTTGGGGGAGGAAAGACACCCACCCCCCGTCCTGCTTTCAGCTGCTTTGGAGGAGAGGACGACCACCCCCCCTTTCTCTGTGGCAGCCCTTCAGATGTTGGCAGACTTCTCTCATGGCACCTCTTCTCTTCCTCAGACTAGGCCAGGAGCAGGTAACCTTGGCTCTATTATGACTGGTGGACTTCAACTCCCAGAATTCCTGAGCCAGCCACGCTGAGGGGAAAGGGAGAGTTTTCCAAGCTGAGCCATGCTGGCTCAGGAATTCTGGGAGTTGAAGTCCACGAGTCATAAAGCGGCCTAGGCCTAGGCCAGAGGTAGGCAACCTTGGCTCTTTTTTGACTTGGCCTTCAACTCCCAGAATTCCTGAGCCAGCATGGCTCAGCTTGGAAACTCCCTTTCCCCTCAGCATGGCTGGCTCAGGAATTCTGGGAGTTGAAGTCCACGAGTCATAAAAGAGCCACGGTTGCCTACCCCTGGCCTAGGCCTAGGCCCCTTTCTGACTCGCGGACTTCAACTCCCAGAATTCCTGAGCCAGCCACGCTGAGGGGAAAGGAGAGGTTTCCAAGCTGAGCCAGGCTGGCTCAGGAATTCTGGGAGTTGAAGTCCACGAGTCATGAAGAGGCCATAGTTCCCCCATGCTGGCTCAGGAATTCTGGGAGTTGAAGTCCACGAGTCATAAAGCGGCCTAGGCCTAGGCCAGGGGTAGGCAACCTTGGCTCTTTTATGACTCGTGGACTTCAACTCCCAGGATTCCTGAGCCAGCCATGTTGAGGGGAAAGAGAGAGGTTTCCAAGCTGAGTCAGAAAAGAGCCGAGGTTGCCTACCCCTGGACTAGACATTCCCAATTTCCTATTTCAAGTCTGGAAAATCAGACCAGGGGTGCTTTGGTAGGGCCACGCTAGGAATACGGCATCCAGTTCTGGTCACCAGAATATAAAAAAGCTGTTGAGACTCTGGAAAGAGGGCAGAGAAGAGCAACAAGGGTGATTCGGGGCCTGGAGGCTAAAACATATGAAGAACGGTGGCTGGAATTGGGAATGTCTGGTCTACGGAAGTGAAGAACTAGGGGTGACTTGACAGCTGTCTTCCAAT
This sequence comes from Crotalus tigris, assembly GCF_016545835.1. Classification (NCBI taxonomy): domain Eukaryota; kingdom Metazoa; phylum Chordata; class Lepidosauria; order Squamata; family Viperidae; genus Crotalus; species Crotalus tigris. The sequence continues at coordinate 1,095,302 of NW_024100685.1, forward strand.
ATTTGAGGGGCTGCCACAGAGAAGAGGGGGTCAACCTATCCTCCAAAGCAGCTGAGTGCACAACAAGAAGCAACGGATGGAAACTAATCAAAGAGAGAAGCAACCTAGAACTAAGGAGAAATTTGCTGATAGTGAGGACAATTAATCAGTGCCCCCCAGAAGCAGTGTTTCTCAACCTTGACTATTTTAAGGTGTGTGGACTTCAACTCCCAGAATTCCACAGCCAGCATTGCTGGCTGTGGAATTCTGGGAGTTGAAGTCCACACGCCTTAAAATGGTCAAGGTTGAGAAACACTGCTCCAGAGGGAAGCTGTGGGAGGGCTCCATTATTGAGGTTTTGAAGAAGAGGCTGGACAACCACTTGTCTGAAATGGTGCAGGGTCTTCTGCTTGAGCAAGGAGTTGGATCAGAACACCTCCAGGCTCCCTTCAACTCTGTTACTCCCTTAGTCTCTGTCTGCAGGCTGTGGTCAAGAGGGCAGCCACAGAGGTACAATGTTATGAGTCCCTGCCTCAGATGCCCATGAAACCCCCTCCCGACACGCGGGACATGAGACCGTTCCCATGAGGCTGACCCATGGGAACGGTCTCATGTCCTGGCCAAACCCTGACCCTGACCCATAATGGCTCCTTGGGGGAAGCCCACTGAACTCAGAGACCGCAATTCATGAGTAAACCTGCGTGAAATTCTATTACACGCTTGCTCGTCTGACGGAAAACAACTCGTTAAAATGAGCAATGTTTTATAGTTAATTCAAGTTGTTGAAAAATAATAAAAACAGGAACGTTCCCTCTTTCGTACTTGCTGAGGACCAACATGGAAATCCTTACCCGTCAAGAGCCCCCCCCCCCAGGTCAAACTGTGCACCTCAGCGTTGCCCTGAAGGGACAGAAGCCAACACAACCCTCCTTGTGGGATCTGACCTCCTTCTGCCAATTACAGGGCAGGCTTGCTCCATTTCTGGAGCTGATTACAGATTTAAAAGAAGAAAACCCAGGATAAGGCAGGTGCGGACATCTCTTCCAGGAGATTCACTGGTATTTTTTATTGCACGGTGAAGTTATTGAACACCAGAAAAGCAGAATCCAGCCAGCTGTTTACATCGGAGCTCTCCAGACTTGGCAACTTTAAGACTTATTTATTTATTTATTTATTTATTTATGAGACTTATATACCGCTTTAAGTGCAAGCACTCTCTAAGCGGTGTACACCAGTAAGCAATGTATATATATATTTACATTGCCCCGAACAATCTGGGTCCTCATTTTACCTACCCCGGAAGGATGGAAGGCTGAGTCAACCTTGAGCCGGTGAGATTTGAACCGCTGACCTGCTGAACAACGTCAGCTAAAGTGGCCTGCAGTACTGCACTCTAACTGCTGCACCACTTGTGGTTGGCTGGGGAATTCTGGGAGTTGAAGTCCACAAGTCTTAAAGCTGCCACGTCTGGAGACCTCTGGGACAGCCCAACCTTCACATCACCCCTGATCAGCCCACCATCCAGAGAAGAGGCAACGGCCTTGATCCCAGCCTAAACCCACCCCACTCCCAGATTACATTCAATGTAGGAATCTGCGCTCGGAATTCTGGCATCCTGCAGCTGCTCAATAAACCATGTTTTCAACTCGTAACAGCCATTTCAAGGGGTCCAAACGCGGAACCATCCGGGTCCCCAAGTTTTGCCCCAGGGTCAGGGAAAACGGGGCGGTTGCGCTCCATCTGGTTTCAGATTTTCTGACGTCCCGTGAGCAGGTTGTGCTTTTAAAAAGGTTTTCTGAGTATGGAGGCTGGTGGAACATCCTTGTCAGCCACACCATAGGTGCCACGCCCAGCCGGCAGCGGCTGCAGCGCACGAGGAGGGGGAGAGGCGAGGAGACCCCATGAAGCCCCCTGCCTAGAGAAGGGCCGTCTCTTCGGACATTCAGAAGAAGGCAGTAGAAGCTGTAGGTGGACAGTTTTAGATCGCGATGCGATGCAGCTGCCCTTCAAGGTTCTGAGGAGAGCAACGCAGCTCCCTCAGCCTGGGCAAGGCTTATAGGAGGAAAAGGCCCCGAGCCGAAGGCTGTTTTCGTGAAGGTTCTGGAGAAGAGGGGTGCAGAAATGGCTCCTCAGAAAGGGTGAGGAAGAGAGCTCAACCAGACAGTGGAAGGGACGCGCCCCGAGAGAGGCAGACAGAAGGAAGGCCCCGCGCTGGGATCAAGGACAGGAGGGCCCGCCTTCCAAGGCTCACAAAGTCTGACGACCATCACCCTTCCCTACCATCACACGCATGGGAGCAAATGATGTAGTTACAAATAACACGTAAGAGATGCCCAGGCTGAGCCCCAGGGAGAGAGGGAGAGGGAGGGGCCAAGTGGGTCATCAGTCTGGAGTCCCTTCGTGCCCAGAAGAGGCCCAGATCCAGCCCTCGTTGAATTCCGCTGACCTTTCTCTGCCGCCGACTTGCCTTAACTGTTAGTAGTTCAGATTCTCTGAGAAAGAGTTGGCGTGGATTACACATGCCCTCCTTTGAACCGCCGTGGTTCACGGCTGACCTAACAGCCGTGACCGTATCACCCCAGAGGGAGGAAGCGCATGGCCCGATGGACTCAGGTGGTCTTCTCGTCCCCCCTTCCAGTCCATGGAGGGGACTTCTGCCATATTTTGAAATCCCCTGGTTATCTTATCTCACGCATGAACCGTTTTCCTGAGACCCCAAAGCCAGGAAGATAAAGCTGGGCTCCAGAATCCCCCTCTCCTTGCCCAGTATTCAAACCGATGCCCCCCCATCGCTTGCCCCCACCTCAAATGAGGTTTGAACCCATGATTCATCACTAGCACAGCCAGAGTTCAATAAGCCATTTACTTTCCATAAATTCACCTTGAAGTGTATCGTATTTCGGCCCTCAGCTCCCATACGGTCCTTTCTCTTGTTATTCTAATGCAAACAGACTTCTGAAATTTCATTCGCATCCAAACTTCTACTAGGGCAATAACCACAATTCTGGCAGGCACCTTCCACATTTGAAAAGGGAGCGAGCTTTCATGCTGTTTAGAAATAACCGTTTAGGTTTTCCCGCTTTAATCCTGCAAAAGGCGGAAACTTTGTGCAGGACCGCAAGCTGTCAACTTCCCAGCAACCAAGAATCCCACTTAGCTCTCTCGTGTAAACAGCCTAGTAGCCAGCCGCCCGCATCAAGACACGGGATTCTTGAAGAAATTATCCTGGTTTCAATTCCCATTTGTTCTGCACATGCCACTGAACTCAAGGTATTCTCGCTGCTAAGCTTGTAAACCCTCAACATTCAAGAGGCCACAGAAACCAGATGAGAGCAAGAAGCGGGAGGCTTGTTTTTAGGAAAAGGCAGCGCAGAACGGACAACTGACAGGCTGGAGACAGCGGCAAACATCTGGCAAGGATGTTGAAGGAAGCAGCACCCTGGAGAACGCACGGCACCCTTGGTGAACACAGGAGACGATGTCCAGAGATACAGCATGGCAGGATTTCAGAGGACCACCCCTGCTTCTCTTTGAGCCCCCCCCCCAATCCCTGCAAGGGAACCCTCCAGGCAAAACTGCTCAGAGGCCATCTGGAGTTTACCACCCAACAGTTGGCTGCCCCTTGCTGGAATGCAGATGGAATAAAACAGAGCGTGGCTTGGAGCAGAAGCCAAGGCCATCTTGTGGGCCGACAAGATACGACCAGGAAGAAGAGCGGCTTGGATAAATCCACCTCAAAGGGTGAAGCAGGAGGAAAGACGATTGGGAAAACTTGAGAGTAGAAAAACAGGACCGACGGGCTGGAGGGACCTTGGAGATCTTCTAGTCCAACCCCCTCCCACCCAAGGCACAAATGGATGTCCAATCTTTTCTTGAAAACATCCAGCAATGGAGCGCCTACAATTCCAGGAAGGAAGCTGTTCCATGGGTTAATGGTTCTCAAGCTGACTTCTAGGCTGGATCTCTCCTTGATTAGTTTCTATCCATTGTTTCTTGTCTTGCCTTCAGGTGCTTTGGAGAACAGCTGGGCTCCTTCTCCTCTGTGACAGCCCCCCCCCCCCAAGTGCCAGAAAACAGCTATCAGGTCACCCTTAATCCTTTTCTTGTTAGGCTAGCCCACGCTGGCTGAGGAATTCTGGGAGTTGAAGTCCACTCCTCTTAAAGTCTATATCAGGAGTCTTCCAACTTGGCCCTTTGATGACTTGTGGACTTCAACTCCCAGAATTCCTCAGCCAGGCACGTTGATTGAGGAATTCTGGGAGTTGAAGTCCATCCTCTTAAAGTCTATATCAGGGGTCTTCAAACTTGGCTCTTTGATGACTTGTGGACTTCAACTCCCAGAATTGCGTGCCTGGCTGAGGAATTCTGGGAGTTGAAGTCCACAAGTCATCAAAGAGCCAAGTTGGAAGACCCCTGGGCTAGACAATGAACTAAGTGGCCTCAGAAAGCAGGGGAATCTCCTCCACAAGAGATTTTGAAGCAGAAGCCTGACACAAGCACACTTTCAGATTTCTCTCAAGTTCCGGATCAAGGCCTTTACAAGCCCCTTGGCAGCTCAGAGGTGGCGACATCAAACTCCTTCTCCATCGCCGTAAAGCAGGGATGGGCAACTGTGACAACTTTACGACCTGTGGATTTCAACGCCCAAAATTCCCGAGGCAAGGACAGTGCCTGGTGTAGGGAGAAGCCAAGGAAGGCAAGCAAACTTCAAGGAGATGGCCTCCAACTTCACTTCCCGCCTTCATTAAATCCACCTTCGGGGCCTTCAGTTTCCCTGGGGATCCTGCTTTGACAAAACAGGAGGCTGGCCCAATTTAAGAGGGAGCAGAAATACTACTCAGCCTTGATGCTCTTCAACTGGGAATCCTTCTGCAGATCCTGAGTAGGATGGAGTTGCCAAGAGCCCAGATCACCATCACGTGGCTGCAGTGGCCCTAACTTCAAGCGCCTTCGTTCAGCACCGTTATAATTTTGAATGGTTGCTCAAGTCGAGAATTATCGCTATTCTACCCTGATGACCTCACCCCCTCGGTCTTGTCCGACTCCTGGCAATCCTACGGGCCAGGACTCTCCACGTCTTCCAACCTGGTGCTGCTCCTTGAATTGTTGTATGTCCTGGCCGGTTCTGTTCCCTTCTCCTCTATATTTTGTTCTGTTTCTATTCTAGTCTGCTCTTTAATTAAAATATGGATAAGGCCATCTATCCTAAATCAACCATGGGCGGCTCACTGGAGAGTAAAACAACAAAAACCCCATGACCAAAATTAAAAACCCAGCGCTTCGGTCATCCTCTCAGGGTGCCCCAGTAACCACCCACAGGCCCCCACTCTGCTCTGCCAGGGCCTGGATAAACAACCATATCAAAGGCCTTCTGCCAGGCGAAAAGGATGGGAGCCTCAACACCCCAGGGAAGGGAAGGGAAGGGAAGGGAAGGAGGGAAGGGAAGGGGAGGAGAGGAGAGGAGAGGGGAAGAGGGGAAGGGAAGGGAAGGGAAGGAGAAGGGAGGGAAGGAGGGAAGGGAAGGGAAGGAGGGAAGGGGATGAGAGGAGGGAGGAGGGGAAGGGAAGGGAAGGGAAGGAAGGAAGGGAAGGAGGGAAGGGAAGGGGAGGAGAGGAGAGGAGAGGAGAGGGGAGGAGGGGAAGGGAAGGGAAGGAGGGAAGGGAAGGAGGGAAGGGAAGCGAAGGGGAGGGAAGGGAAGGGAAGGGAAGGAGGGGAGGGGAGGGAAGGAAGGAAGGGAAGGAGGGAAGGGAAGGGGAGGAGAGGAGAGGAGAGGAGAGGGGAAGAGGGGAAGGGAAGGGAAGGAGAAGGGAGGGAAGGAGGGAAGGGAAGGGAAGGAGGGAAGGAAGGGGAAGGGGATGAGAGGAGGGAGGAGGGGAGGAAGGAAGGGAAGGGAAGGAGGGAAGGGAAGGAGGGAAGGGAAGCGAAGGGGAGGGAAGGGAAGGGAAGGGAAGGAGGGGAGGGGAGGGAAGGAAGGAAGGGAAGGAGGGAAGGGAAGGGGAGGAGAGGAGAGGAGAGGGGAAGAGGGGAAGGGAAGGGAAGGAGAAGGGAGGGAAGGAGGGAAGGGAAGGGAAGGAGGGAAGGGAAGGGAAGGGGATGAGAGGAGGGAGGAGGGGAAGGGAAGGGAAGGGAAGGGAAGGGAAGGAGGGGAGGGAAGGGAAGGAAGGAAGGGAAGGAGGGAAGGGAAGGGAAGGGAAGGAGGGAAGGGAAGGGAAGGGGAGGAGAGGAGAGGAGAGGGGAGGAGGGGAAGGGAAGGGAAGGAGGGAAGGGAAGGGGAAGGGGAAGGGGAGGGGAGGGGGCGCCCACCTTATCTGATCGAGTGGGACGGGCAACACAAGACTAACCGAAGAGGATCTGTTCTGGGCGAATGTATGCCGGTATCCGATAACCACTGTATTTATCTTCCCCCATTGCTCTGCATTTCTCGGAGTCCTCCCAGTCCCCCTTTTGAAGAGAAAGGTAATTTTCCCCCTTCTCTGAGCATCTGGAACTTCACTTATTCTCCGGGACTCTTCAAAACTATGAAAGGCTTGGCCAGACCGTCGGCAGCTTCCTTCAGGCTCCTGGGCCTCCCAGGGGACGATCCCACTCTCTTGAAGCCGGGCTGGCCAGCCCAGATGCCCAGACGGTCGAAGATGCTTGTGGTGAGACGTGGGAGATGACGTCATCCCTTCCTGGACGGGTGAAGCTCTCCTCTTTTCTCCGGCATCCCTGACGCTCTCGTGGTCTTGCACACCGAAAGCATCACTTCAGCGACGAGGGAGACGCTCCCGTAGAAAGGACCCAATCCTTGGATGATGGACCCATATCCTCCCACAACCCAGGTCGTGCTGGGGGAAGCATGGTGGGTTTCTGGAGAGCCTGGGGAGAGACAGGTTTGCCGTGGTGCGTAGATCACACAGAGTTTGGCCTGCCCAGTGAGAAAGCTGCAGCTGCCATGTAAGCAAGAGCTGGAAACCACCAAAGGAGTAACGCCGCCTTAAAATTCATAAGCCCAGAAGTAAAGGGGGGAAAAGCCTATATAACAGGGGTGTCAAACTCAATTTCATTAAGGGCCGCATCAGCATTGCAGTTGCCCTCGGGGGGGGGAGGGGGGGCTGGGTGTGTGTGGCCAGGGTGGGTGCGGCCTACTGAGTGGGCGTGGATGGAGTGGGTGTGGCCTATTGGGTGGGCATGGCCAGCTCTAAATCATTTGCGTCAAGGGTGCCTGTGGGGGCCTGGCCAGGAGTGGGACAGATCTGAGGGTCTCTGGCAGAAGGGGGTGGGAGCAGGGCAGAGCCCATCAAGCCAGATAGGTGAAGTAGGCGAGGGCCATTTGCTGGCCACTTCCAGGCAATGGTCCATTTCTTCATTCCTCACCTCCCCAGCAAACACCCAATGCGGCAGGAGCTGGTTCCTCACTGTTTTTGGACGGCCATGTGGAGCTAAGACTGAATACTTTTCAGCATAGATGGCCACCACAAAATTGTACATTGGCTCCTGGCCAGCCTGGGCCAGGGCCAAGGCAGCAGGGGCCGTTCCCTAACTGTTTCCAGGATGGCTTCACGGGCCACATGAAACCACTTTGCAGGGCGCATCTGGCCCCCGGGCCTTGGGTTTGACATGATTACTATATAACATCAAATAGAATAGAATAGAATTTTTCATTGGCCAAGGATGACCGGACACACACAAGGAATTTGTCTTCGGGGCCTAAGCTCTCAATGTGCATGCAAGCAACAAGTGATCAATCATGATCATAATCATAAAATGCAATCATAAATCATAAGATACAACATTCCATGATAATCACAAGGATATTAAATAAAGCAACTGATATAAATCAAAAGATACAAACCACAAGTTATAGTCATAAAAGATGCTAAAGGAGTAGGTGATGGGGAAGATGAGAAGGACAACAGTAATACAGCTCTACTACGTGGTTTGACACCCCAGGGCATAAGACTGGGTGGTGGAAATCAGTTGTTTGTATAAAACAAACAATTCCAACAATTGCTCAAAGATCTCCTTCCATGCCAGGATGTCGACAAAAAGACTATCATTTCTTAAAAGTTGACGAAGAGCGAGCTTTTGCTACAAAATACGATGCAGACCTGTCCTCTGAGGCTCCTGGAATATTTTGTGGAGCCAACTCCATACTTGAAAAACGCCTAATTCTTGACCTTCCATCATTCTTTTATTTATTTATTTATGAGACTTATATACCGCTTTAAGTGCAAGCACTCTCTAAGCGGTGTACACCAGTAAGCCATGTATATATATTTTTACATTGCCCCCAACAATCTGGGTCCTCATTTTACCCACCCCGGAAGGATGGAAGGCTGAGTCAACCTTGAGCCGGTGAGATTTGAACCGCTGACCTGCTGAACACAGTCAGCTAAAGTGGCCTGCAGTACTGCACTCTAACTGCTGCGCCACCTTGGCTCTTTGAGCTGGGGGGGACGTACAACACGCAGTGTAAAACGGGTCCCACTGAGGTCAGCCCCAAATACAAGATGTGCAGGGCACGGCCAGACCACCTTGACTCCTCTCCCAATTCCGGAGCGGCTTCTCTCCACGCAGGATGAGGGCAAATAGCTTCTGAAGCACACAGAAGCGTGGCTGCTGCTACTCCTGTCATTAGATCAGCCTCATTTTAAGATCATAAAAAAACCTGCTGGACAGGTGGTATGGATTTCTCAACCAGAGGTTAAAGAACAGAGAATGACCCGTGCAGCACATAAACGTAAAGAAAAAGAACAACAGAAAAAAGAAAAAGAAAAAGAAATTGAAGAATCTACTCAGCAAATTGCTTCAGTGCCGGTGGGAGGAGCAAGACCCAAAAGCTCTGCTACATATTCATCAGCAGCAGAATTTGAGCGGATCTTCTCCAGGCTGAAGGCCAAGGGAGATGGCAAAGCTCCTGTCCTGGAATGTTAATGGATTAAACATTCCTCAAAAGAGAAAAAAAATTTACCACTATTTGAAACAACATAACAATGATATTATTTGCTTGCAAGAAACTCATATTACAGCTAAAGATCAAAAATATTTAAATAATCCTCGCTTGGGATCTCATTTTGTATCTCCCGCCCCTGGGAAGAAAGGGGGTGTGGTAATCTATGTTAAACAGAATTTATCTGCTACCTTGTTAGAATCAGATCCTTACGGAAGATATGTTATGCTTGAACTTGGTTTATATGGCAAGAAAATTCTTATTGTGGGGTTGTATGCACCAAACCAGCAACAGGAGCAATTTTATAGGTTACTACATCAGAAAATAACTTTGTTGGACTATAGATCTGTGATTTTAATGGGAGACTGGAATGGTGTCTTAGATATACAAATGGACAAAAAAGGCTCTTCTACCTTTTTTAAACAGGCTAAATTACCTAAAGCCTTTTTTGATATGAAAGAAGATTGGGAATTGAGAGACTATTGGCGTGAACGTAATCAAGAAGAAAAGGATTTTACGTTTTTCTCAGATAGACACCAATCTTTCTCAAGAATTGATTTCTTTTTGATCACAACAGATTTATACAACAGGGTGAAGAATGTAAAAATCTTTCCTAGGACATTGTCCGATCATAGTCCAGTTTGGATGGAACTGTTTGTAGAGAAGGAAGATAGGAGATCCTGGAGGGTGAATGAGAATTTATTTAAACAAGAAAAAAATGTTCATAAATTAAAGGAATGTTTAAAGGAATATTTTACTTTAAATATGAACAAGGGAACATCAATCTCAATGGTCTGGGATGCAAGTAAAGCTTTTATGCGTGGTATTTTGATAAAAATGAATAATTTGCATAGACAGAAACAGACTCAGAAACGGAAAGACTTGGAAGAGGAGATTAAATTAAAAGAGAAACTTTTAATTTCAAATCCCTTAGATGAAAAGGTTAAAGGAGCTTTAAAATTGTTAAAAACACAATTTAACATGCTGATGGCTGATCAAGCTGCAACTAATTTGCTATTTATGAAACAAAATACATTTTGTAATGCTAATAAACCAGGGAGATGGTTGGCTTATCAGTTAAGAAAAAAACAGAAACAGAGGAATATAGATAAAATAAATTATAATGGTAAATTGGTTTATCAGAAAGAATTGATTAAGAAATCTTTTTTAGAATACTATCAAAAATTATATAAGGGTACTAATATTCAAATTACAGATATAAATAATTATTTAGGCAAAGTTAACTTTCCTAAATTAACAGAAGATCAGGAAAAAAAGATTAACGGTTTAATTACTAAGGAAGAAATTGTTACAGCTATTAAACAATTGAAATTGGGCAAAGCGCCGGGTACGGATGGGTTGACATCTATTTATTATAAAGCTTTAGTAGAAGAGATGATTCAACCGTTGTGTGAACTGTTTAATAATTTATTACAGGGGTTAGAGATCCCTCCATCCTGGCGTAATGCATTTATATCATTGATTCCAAAAGATAGTCAAGATCTTACTTTGCCTAAAAATTATAGGCCTATATCTCTTTTAAATGTGGATTATAAAATTTTTGCAAAAATTTTAGCTAACAGGCTTATGGGGATCTTGCAGCAGTTTATACATAGGGATCAATCGGGTTTTATAACTGGAAGGTATATGAAGAATAACGTTAGACAAATTATTAATTTATTAGAGTATTTAGAAAAGAATAACCAAGTCTCTGCAGGCCTGATATTTTTGGATGCTGAAAAAGCCTTTGACCAAGTGAATTGGCAGTTTATGCTGTGTTTAATTAAGGAGATGAATTTTGGACAAAATATATTACAAGTATTATCCAATATATATCAAAAACAGACTGCTCAAATTATTGTAAATGGGGGTTTGTCAGAGGCTTTTGTAATAGAAAAAGGAACAAGACAGGGATGCCCGTTGTCTCCGTTATTGTTTGTTTTAACATTGGAAATTTTGTTGATTAAAATTCGGGAGTCTCAAGAAATAAAAGGAATAGAAATTAATAAAAAAGAATATAAATTAAGAGCCTTTGCAGATGACTTGGTTGTTACTCTGTCTCAACCTGTTTCTTCGGTGGTGAAATTATTACAATTGATTCAACAATATGGACGTGTTTCTGGCTTTAAAATTAATAATAATAAGACCAAAATATTAGCTAAAAATATGACTAATGGTGATAAACAGGCTTTAGTTAACTTAACAGACTTTGAAATCGTTGATAAGGTAAAATATTTGGGGGTTACATTATCTGCTTCTAATGTAAAATTGTATAAAAATAATTATGAAAAGCTGTGGATGGAGGTACAGAAGGATTTAAAAAACTGGAATAATTTACAGTTATCCCTTATGGGCAGAATTGCAGTTATTAAAATGAATGTCCTGCCAAAGTTTATTTTTTTGTTTCAAATGTTACCTATTTTAAAGAACGAACGTAATTTAGATGAATGGCAAAAAGGTATTAATAAATTTGTTTGGGCAGGGAAAAAACCAAGGGTGAAACTTAAAATAATGCAAGATTTTCGTGAGAGAGGTGGACTCAAGGTACCAAATATGAAATTGTATTATGATGCTGTAGTATTGACATTGATTAGCGACTGGGTGAATTTAACAAATACAGAAATACTTCATTTGGAAGGCTGGGACCTACTTTTTGGATGGCATGCCTACTTAATATTTAATAAAAAAGTGGATTGGGTTTTTAAGTCTCATATTATAAGAAACTCTTTGCTAAGAGTGTGGAGAAAGTATTATAAAAGTGACTTCAAAATACCATTATGGGCTATACCTCGGCATGCCATAGAAGGTATAAGGAAAGGGGTAAATATGGACAAGGTCTCTTACGTACAGTTACTAAGATGGGATGGCCAAGACTGGCAGTTAAAATCTTTGGAAGAATTAACACATGAAAATTTAACTTATTCATGGTTCCAATATAGACAAATAGTGGATAGATGGAAGATGGATTGTAAAATGGGCTGGCTTAGAGAAGATGAAATTTTTTTAAAACAAGTAAGAGATCAAAGGCCAACCCATATTAAGAGAGTTTATGGGGTTTTAGTGGAATTAGATTCAGAACCTGAACTAGTTAAAGATTGTATGATTAAATGGGCACAGAATATTGGTGAAACGATTTCAATGGATACTTGGGAACTTATTTGGATAAGAAATGTTAAATTCACACAAGCGCAAAATTTAAGAGAGAATTTTTATAAGATGTTTTATAGATGGCACCTTGACCCAAAGAAAATGTCCATTATGTACCCTAATCTACAGCCGAAATGCTGGAGATGTGGATATTTGGATGCTACCTATTACCATATTTGGTGGACGTGTAAGCATATAAAAGCTTTTTGGATTAAGATATGGTGGAATATTCAAAGAATTTTTAAAAGGAGGGTAAAATTTACTCCGCAATTATTTTTACTAGGTATTGTTATTGACTGTGATGCTAAGGAGGTTATATTGATGTTAAATTTGATTACAGCCGCTAGGTTGTTAATAGGACAATATTGGAAGAAGGAATCTTTGCCTACTTTACAAGAATGGTTTCATAAAGTTTCGTATTTGGCAGAAATGGCAAAGATTTCGGCTTTCTTAAAGGAGCAATCTCAAGAAAAATTTTTTGCGGTATGGGAAAAATGGATAAATTTTATACAACATAATTTGGATATGGAAAAATATTATTTAGCCTTTTTATAATTTGTAATGATTGTTTTTTCTTTCTTTCTTTCTTCTTTTTCTTTTTTATATATATACATTTTTTACGTATTATTATTCATATATTTTTTTTTTTTTATATATATATATGCTTTATTCTTCGTCTACTTTCTTCTTTCTTCTTTCTCTCTCTCTCTTCTTTTTTATTTCTTTTTTTTTCTTTTTTAGTATATATTATTCATTTTAAAGTTTATGTTATGTATATTATTATTATATATATTATTACTGTGATTTTTATTATTATTATTAATTATTTTATAAATTGCAAATGTTATTTTTAAAATATTTGTTAAATAATCCTATATTCAGTTCTGGGAAGTCGGGGGGGGGTGGGGTGGTTGGGGAGGGGGGGGTGGATTCTTATTTGTAAAACTTTTGAAAAATTTCAATAAAAAAAAAAAAAAAAAAAAAAAGATCATAAAAAAACATAACCTTCCGCATTTGTTCATCACAATACTCAAACCGCTCGCTGCAAAGGTCACATAAATAAAGGATATAAATAATACAAATTCCACCCTCGTCCCCCAAAGAAGGGCTACTGGCTTAGGAGCCACAGATAATCCCGTCAGAATCCCTAACCGCCGGGGAGCCTCAGAAGAAGCAGGAATCGCATCTGGACCAAATAAGCCGAAAAACAAATACTTAAGCGGGATGGGTTGCCAAGAAGCAATCAATCAGGATGCTTGTTTTCATCCTAAGTATTAAAAAGTATTAAAAAGTATTAAAATTGGACTGCAAGGCGATCCAACCAGTCAGTCCTAGAGGAGATCAACTCCGACTGCTCTTGAGAAGGCCAGATCCTGAAGTTGAGACTCAAGTCCTTTGGCCACCTAATGAGAAGGAAGGACTCCCTGGAGAAGGGCCCGATGCTGGGAAAGATGGAGGGCAAGAGAAGAAGGGGACGACAGAGAATGAGATGGCTGGATGGAGTCCCTGAAGCAGCAGGTGTGAACTTCAATGGACTCCTGAAGATGGTAGAGGACAGGAAGGCCTGGAGGAACGTGGTCCATGGGGTCACGATGGGTCGGACACAACTTCGCAACTAACAATAACCACAACAAAGTATTAAAAACCCGTTTTCCTCGGGGCCAGGTTGACCCAAAGCGATCAAGCTGCGAGAGGTCCGGTTCACTTGCTCCAGATTTAAACTGCATTTTTAAACGGGGTTTATCCCTTTTGTTCTGGGATACCCGGGTCAAAGTCTCGTCTGCCAATCAAACTTCCCCGTAAATGCCTAGCACAAACGGGGCTTTTGCATGTGGGAAACGCTGTCCTCAGAAGCCCAGAGAGAGAGAGAAAGAGGGAGGCTTGACCAGCAGGCTGCACTTCCACCCACCTGCCCTAAGAGCTGCCCCCAGGCCGATGCCCGAGGTGGAGCCGTGACACCGGAGAGAGTAGAGGTAGACCTGGGCTGCTCGGTCCAGGCGGAGGTCCCGGAGCTCCTGGTTCCCGGACGGACGCTCTCTTTCGGACTCGACGGGAGGCAACAGAGCCCCTAGCAATGGCACTCAGACTTATACAGGCAGTCCTCAACTTACAACAGTTCATTTAGTGACCGTTCAAAGTTACAACAACACTGAAGAAAGTGACATGACCGTTTTTCGCACTTACGACTGTGGCAGCCATCCCCAGGGTCACGTGATCGAAATTTGGACGCTCGGCAACTGGTTCGTATCTATGACGGTGGCAAAGTCAATGGGGGAAGCCCGATTCACTTAAATAACCGTGTGACTCACTTAACAACTGCAGGGGTTCCTTTAAGCCAGTGGTTCTCAACCTGTGGGTCGGGACCCCATTTGGGGTCGAACGATCATTTCACGGGGGTCGCCAAACAAGGCTGTCCGCCATTTTTTCCCCCTTTTCTTTGGCCACGGCCCTGGCACCCAGTGATGTATAAGTGGTTGGGGGTCACCACAACATGGGGAACTGTATTATGGGGTCGCAGCATTAGAAAGGTTGAGAACCACTGCTTTAAGCAACTGCGGCAAGAAAGGTCGTAAAATGGGACTTAACAAATGTTTCACTTAGCAACAGAAATGTTGTGGTTTTAAGTTGAGGACCACCTTTATACCGTTTCACGGTGCTTTACAGCCCCCCCCCAGTGGTTTGCAGAGTGTGTTGCCCCCCCCCCCATTGAGATGATCAGGATCGAACTCCCCACAGCGGGCAGTGAGTCAGCCTGCAATGCTGCATTCTGACCCCTGCGCCACCAGGGCTGCTCTCATCCTTACCTAATTTATCACATAAATTCAGTGAGTGATAAAAAAAATTAAAAGCACAGGCTGAGATCTGGGATCTCAGCGCGGGGACGAGACCGCAGGGCCAGAAGGAGAAATGTGGATCTGTAAGCTGCAAAAGGTCCGGGAGGGGAGCCAGGGCGGAAGCTCTGCAGGGGCCACCCGGAGCACCCCAAAATCCCGAAAGGAGGCACCCGAGGGAGGAGCCCGGAGAAGAGCCGACGTTCCCAGAAGGCTCCGAAGCAGAACTGCTCCGATCCTGCCGGGGTCTGGAGAGATTCGCCTCCAGGGATGGGAGCTCAGACATCTGACAGCGCTTTAGCCGGGCTGCTTAACAGGAACAGGGAATGTGAGGGCAGCCAGGGGCCGTCCTCCTTGCAGAGAGGGGAGGAATATGGAAACCATTAACGTCCCGGCTTGCTTGCGCTCTTGGAAGAAAGAAGCCGGGCCTCTAAACGAGGCCTAGGGGGGCATTTCGGCAGCTTAGTCCACCCTGGGAGCCTCTGCTTGGTTAAGTCAATCGGAAACGGTCGCCCGAACAGACAGCGGGCGAGGGAGGACGGGGCTGGGCTGGCAAACATCCAGCTGCCTTTCACACAAGGAAACTGCTCCAATCGCACTCCCACACACACGCACACGCACACACTGGGGCTCTTTCTCCCTCAAGGTGCCCCCTTAAGGATGACTCACACCAGCTTCTTCACGCAACACACGGGGCGGGGCGTCTTCCAGGTGCCCTGGCCCGGCTGCTAAGGGGGCAGAAGCTGGATTTGTATTCCATTGTGGTTGTGTTGGTGCAGTGGGTTAGTGTATTTTTTGTTTGTTTTTTGCACTGCTTTGCTCAGGGATGCCTTGAGAACTGCCCGGTAGGGACAAAGAAGAGGTCGGTCTACAAATGTCAAAATAACCACATCCGAGAGATTGGTCTGCCAGCTCTTAGCCAACGCGAAATCACTGTGTGTGCAAAAGGGGGTCCCAGGAAAGGGAAATGTAACACACACACATCTGCAGGGCAACCAGATCTGGAGAAGACGTGGCTTTCTGTCTCCTCCAGAGTCCGCCGGGAACCTCTCCCCGCAAAGGGTCTGCAGGGCTTGCCTGTGTGTGTCTGTGTGTCTGCCTGTGCCTGGGCTGCTCTCCCAGGACTTCCAGCAAGGGGCTGGCCAGCCTGCAGGGAACGCGGCCCCCGAGGGGCTGGGACAACCTCTGAGGGGCTACCAAGAAGGCTATTTGCTTGAAGGCAACGCCACCAGCCCTGAAATGAGACAGGCAGAAAACAACGGGGTCTGCCAACTTGGCCAGCAACGCGGTCGCTTATTGAAAACATGTTCCTATTCGCTCCAACAGGAATGAGACAGGGGAATGATACAAAATCCCCTTTTCCCTCATTAATAAATAAAATTTGTTATACGCAACAAATTTCTTTGAACCAGAAGAGCCAAATTCCCTTTTTCCTACAGAACCCGCTCGTTAATATTTTCAACACTCCCTCCCCAACCACCCCTGCTCTTGCTGTTTCTGGGCGCTCCTGAAAGCAGCCGGGGCCACAGAAAGAGGCCTTGCCACGCGACGGAGAGCACTGGCCATCCAGGGGCTGCGCAGAACGTCAAACCGCCCATTCACGGCGGCCCTGCAGGATTCCTTAGGAGTGGGTGGGAATCCCGCTCCAGAGAGCAAGGCCGGCCCCACACCACCCGTGAGCAACCTAAGGCGGCCAGCCAGGGACAAAGGCTGGGGGAGACAAAGGCTCCGGGCACCAGGTCTGCCAGCAGCGCCTGGCAGGAACGTGACACTTGCTGGGCTCAGGGCGCCATCCATCCGGCCCTCGTTCGTCCGAGGAACGGCTGCAACATTCCTTCCCACGAGGCCGGCCACGAGATCCGTTCCAGGCTGGAGAGGATGTGGCTCGCCTTCAAGGGCGGATCCTTCTCCGCCCCAGTAGAAGCGGACCCTGGGCCTCTTCCAGATGGCCAACCAGCTGCTGGCAGCCTCTGAGGAGCCCCTCCGCCTGCACGGAGAGGAAGGTGTCCCGGGACGATTCTTTCCGCCCGCCCGGCCTCCCTCCTTGCCAGCGGCCGGAGTGCACACACCGGCTGTGCGGGCCATGTGGGAGGCGCCCCCGGAGGCTGCGAGCCACAGCCTGAGAAGCACCCCGAGGTCAAGGCCCGTGTGGGACGCGGCAGCAAAGGTGCGGGAAGGCAAGGCAGCCGGCGGAAATGGCAAGTCTCCAAGTTCCACCGCGGAGCGCTTGGTTCTTCCTCCTCCTCGGTTCTCCTGTCCCAAATTATTCCTAATTCCAGAGGTCGGCCGCTCTGGAAAAAGACCGGAAGCCAGCTTAGTGCGGCGGGAAGATGATTAGGAGCGGGAAACGGAACAACTCATTCAGTGACCAAAGTTACAACAGCACTGAAGGAAGGGACAGAAACCTTTGCGGCCTCCCCAGGATCGCATAGTCAAAATCCAAACGCTTGGCAACTGATTCATACTTATGACGGTCGCAGCGTCCCAGGGGGGGTCACGTGGTCCCCTTTTGCGACCTTCCGACAAGCAAAGTCAACGGGGAAGCCGGTTTCACTTAACAACCGGGTTGCTCACTTATCAACTGCAGTGATTCACTTAACAACTGTGGCACAAAAGGCTGCAAAATGGGGCAAAAGTCCCTTAACAAATCTCTCCCTTAACAAGAGAAACTCTAGGCTCTACTGCGGTCGTAAACCAAGGACTGCCTGTGCTACATCTTTCCCCAAAGGCGGCTCCGCCAAGCTGGCACCGGCTGTGCTGGTCGTGGGCTTCAGCCCGGCTGGGGCTCTCTTGACCGGGAGACCTCAGCCACTCTCGGGATCGCACGACGCCCACAAGAAGGGGGCTCAACCAGATCTGCAGCCGGGCCTCCTTCGGGAGCTGGGGGGGCAGGCAGGGTGGACACCCAGCCACAGGCCACCGGCATGGGCAGGACCTGCGGGCATCCGCCTGGCACTGCCCCCCCACTGCCCCCTCCATGCTCCATGGAAGAGCCTTTTATCCCACTCCCGGGCGGGTGAGGTTCTCTTGCGTGCCTCTTGGCAGATGTGGCTCTAGGGCTAAGCCAAATCGCCCCCCCCGGAGTCCCCCCCCCCGCTTTAATCAGGATCACATAAAGTTTAACAAGCGCTTTGAAACGTGCAGCAGATTCCAAGCGTGGCCTTGAGGGGGTCTTGCCGAATAACACAGACCATCCCGGCCGCTGCTCCTCGGCGCCCTCAACTTTGGCTGAACCGTCCCGGCTGTCAACACCATCCCGCTGCCAGCCGGGGGAAAGGCTGCCGGGTCAGTGCCGAAAACGGAGGTCCGGGTAAGCGGCTGCGGCATGCCCAGCCCTGGAGGGGTTACCAGCTGATCCTGCCGTCTGCTTAAGGAAAACCGAGGGGCTGGGAAAGGCAGCCCCACCCAGCAGGATCAGCCCCTCCGGAGTCTTTGCTTTGGGGGGGGCTGTGGGTGGTCCCTGCCCCAAAAGGGGATGGGGAGTTCAGCCCCTCTTGGCGCCCTTCTGATTTAGAGCCGCTTTCTTTGTTCCTCTCTGCACACACCACCATTCTTCCTGGCCTGAGTCCACGCCTGGACAGGCAGGTCTTGTTCTCCGTTGTCCTCAGGAGCCATGCAGACCTGTAGACTTCAACTCCCAGAATTCTCCCGCCAGCCATTCTGGCTGGGGGAATTCTGGGAGTTGAAGTCCACAAGCCTTAAAGTTGCCAAGGTTGGAGACCCCTGCCCTAAAGCTTTCGTGGCCACACTGCCAAGGCAGAGGGAGATCTAATCTTCTTTTGGAGACTCAGCTGTCATCGTCCCCCAGGACCGAGGCTCTATTTGGCAAGGAGTACGGCTAACCATCTGCCCCCCGCCCCCCGTGGTCCCCCCCAAGAGGTGTGAGGTGGGGCCAGTGCCCAGGCCTCTGGGTAGGCTGCCTTTGTCGAGGGCGCTCTTAAGCGCTCCTGCAGAACTGCACCCCCTCCCCTGATCTTCTCCCAGATGGTTTTGATGTTTTCCAGCTTTTTCCTCCGCTGCAAGAAAGCATTTCGACCAGTGTTTCTCAACCTTGACCATTTTAAGGCATGTGGACTTCAACTCCCAGAATTCCACAGCCAGCATTGCTGGCTGTGGAATTCTGGGAGTTGAAGTCCACATGCCTTAAAATGGTCAAGGTTGAGAAACACTGGTTTAGACTCACCAGGAAGGTGCCTTTTCTAGAGTGGACGGAGATTCTCTCCCTGCTGGGTTTGGCCACAAGGAAAAATCGTTTTCCAACTTGCGTTCCGCTTTGTCTCGTGATGTCTGTTTGGAACCCCGATCACGTGGGGGTCTTGGAACCCGACGGGAGAAGCAGCCTCTCCCGTTGTAGCGACGGTCACCCATCGCTCAGCCTGGCTTATCGCCAAAAGTGGGAGGGGCAACCCAGCCTTCAGGAGACCTTCCTGCACTCTAGAACGGGGGTCCCCAAACACGGCCACGTGTGGACTTCGACTCCCCGAATTCTCCAGCCAGCCGTGGACAGGGGTCTGCAAACGTGGCAACTTTAAGATTAGTGTGTCTGGTCGCGCTTGGCCAATAAAGAATTCTGTTCCTGTTCCTGTTCCTACTCTACTGTATACTCTATTCCCAGAATGCCCCAGCCAGCCACGCCAACCATGGAGATCAACCGTGGCTGGTTTGGAGACCCCTGTTCTATAGAAGAAGAATATTTATGCCAAGTCCTAGGGCTGCTTCTGACTTTCACTTCTGCCCTCTTTCCCCCCATTTCAACCCACATTCAGCCCCTTCCCCTCCCAGGACTTTAAGCAACTTCCAGGGGCTCAAAGGCTATCCTGGGGCTTCAGGGGATGCCAGATCCCCCCTCCCATGAAGAGTGAGGGGGAGGAGCTGGGGAGAGGAGGGGCCGGTGGTTTTGACCCCCTCAGCAAAACAGGGCATCCTCTGCTTGACTGGCTCACCCAGGGGGGCCTTGGGGGCCACAAAAAGGAGGGGGACGGTTTACAGCAGCAACGCTGCTGATTGGGCAATATTGGAAGAAGGATCTCTTGCCTACTTTAGAAGAATGGTTTCTCAAAGTTTCTTATTTATCTGAAAGGGCAAAAATTTCGGCTTATCTGAAAGACCAGTCGCAAGAGAGAGAGATTTTGGTGTGGAAAAGAGGGGTGAATTTTATACAGAATAAATTCGATATTAGGAAGTATTATTTAGCTTTTGAATAATGTATATGTAAGGGTAAGTTTTTGAATAACTTATGTTTAAGGATGGTAATTTTTGTTTTTATGTATCGGAGTTAAAGTGTTTAAAATTTTGTTTTTTGGATCTATGTATAATTGTTTGATGTTCATTTAAATTCTATGTTTTTTTTTTGTTTTTAACCCTGTATTCAGCTCTGGGAAGTAGGGGGGACAGGGTTGGGGGGTTGGGAGGGGGGGGGGAGTATTTTATTGTAAAACTTTATAAATTTTCAATTAAAAAAAAAGGAGGGGGACGGCTTGCACGAGGCCTCTGAGCCCCCCCTTCTTTGCAGCCCCTCCGCAGAGCTTAACCCAGCCCCCGCCCCGATTTGAGGGAAGGGGCTTATGAAATCCGGAGGGCCGGAGGACGCATGAATGCAAAGAGACAAGCAAATGGGGTGAAGAAGCCGCAATCGCATGCCTGTCCTGACGGCTGCCAAAAAGCTGACAAACACTAAGACAAGGAGGCTGTCTGCACGAACAGTTAAATCTAATTTTCTATAAAGTACACATACGAAGGGGGGAAGGCTCCAACCACTTCCATCTGCATTACAGATTACACAAGGCTTGAAAATCATCGGCTTGCGGGTAATTAAAAACAGGGCCCAAATGGCACACTGAAGCCTTGTTCCAGGCCACTGAGAGGGCAGTCACCACCAGCATCTGGAAGGCGCACCCGCTCGTTCCTTCCTTCGGCGGAGAGGCTCGTCCCACCCGCCACACTCCTGGGCGAGGGGAGGGGGAGGCGCAACGCTCTCGCACACATGGCGCTCGAGGGGAGGGGGAGGGTGGGGCCGGCGGGAGGAGCCGAAGGACCGCGATACGAGTCCGGCAGCCACCGCAGGGCCCGGGGCGCCCACACAGACCTCTCGTCGCCCGGAGCACACGGTCCTATTGGATGTCCAGGACGCAACCTGTTCTGCCAATGGGCTTCTGAGGCAACTCAGAGGGGGATTTTTTATCCGCCTTTTTTGATCTCTAATTACTCAAGAGTAGAGCAGAGGTGTCCAGCCTTGACCACTTGAAGACCTGTGAACTTCAGCTCCCAGAATTCCCCAGCCAGCCGTGGCTAGACACCCCTGCCCTAGAATATCAATTCAGGGAATGTGAAAAAAGCCCTGGTTTTTTTCCCAAATAACATTTGAGCCCTAACTCACCCACTCTGGCCACCAGTCAGCACTAGCTAGCCCAGGGTAGGCAACCTTGGCTCTTTTATGACTGGTGGACTCCCAGAATTCCTGAGCCAGCCATGTCGAGGGGAAAGGGAGAGGTTTCCAAGCTGAGCCAGGCTGGCTCAGGAATTCTGGGAGTTGAAGTCCGCAAGTCATGAAGCGGCCATAGTTCCCCCATGCTGGCTCAGGAATTCTGGGAGTTGAAGTCCACAAGTCATAAAAGAGCCAAGGTTGCCTACCCCTGGCCTAGGCCTAGACCGCTTTATGACCTGTGGACTTCAACTCCCAGAATTCCTGAGCCAGTCACGCTGAGGGGAAAGGGAGAGGTTTCCAAGCTGAACCATGCTGGCTCAGGAATTCTGGGAGTTGAAGTCCATGAGTCATGAGGGGGCCATAGTTCCCCCATGCTGGCTCAGGAATTCTGGGAGTTGACGTCCACCAGTCATAAAATAGCCAAGGTTGCCTACCCCTGAGCTAGCCCAATGTGGCCACACAAAGTGGCCACACGGAGGGACTTTGCACTGACCACAAAGCTGCACGTTCAGTTAAAGAAGCCAACGGTGCAGAATCTTTTAGGTGAGGGGCTCTCTGAGCCTGGGTGGTTTTCCTGCAGACATTTCCTGACCCAACTAGGTACCATCATCAGGGCTAGAAGGGAGGCGGGCCTGCTCTTAAGTTTCTTTCCAACATTCCTCCTGATTGGACCACTCTGGACAAGGTTCAGCATCACCGGGGTATGTGCCGAGAAGGAAAGATGGACTTTGTTCCGGGACCTTTTCCCTAAAGCAGGGGGGGTCCAACCTGAGCAGCTCCCCCTCCCTTCCAGCACGGATGACGTTCCCTAGTTTGGGTAATAAAACATCTGCAAGAAAGCCACCCAGCTCAGAGAGCACCAAGGGCCCCCCAGTTCAGCCCTGAGCTGCAAATATTCTCTTTTATTGGACTCTTTTTGCTATCAAGAGGGTCTTGAGGAGTCAAAGCAAAAGAAGTTTCAGCCAGCTATAATAATAATGATGATGATGATGATGATAAAGTTGGAAGGGACCTTGGAGATCATCTAGTTCAGTGGTTCTCCACCTGTGGGTCGGGACCCCACTTGGGGTCGAACGACTATTTCACGGGGGTCGCCAAACAACGCAGTCCGCCATTTTTCCCCCCTTTTCCTTAGCTGTGCTCCTCCCTTTGATTCTATTGGCTTTTGAAAGCCAATAGAATAGACTCTCTTGAATAGAGTCTAATTCTATTGGCTTTCAAAAGCCAATAGGAATTGTCCAGGCTGTCTCTGCCCTGCTGAGCCCACCAAAAGTCCCATTCTGCAAACGGTGCTGCGCCAGTTGAGTAGTCCTCGACTTACGACCGGTTGAGTAGTCCTCGACTTACAACCGGTTGGGGGTCGCGGCATTAAAAAGGTTGAGAACCACTGACCTAGGTATAGGAAACCCTATACCATTTCAGACAAATGGCTTTTCTGAAGAGGGACAAAGCGTGAGGAAACCTGTTAGAAATGTCAGCAACAGGCATTCTCGTAACAGAGGGAGCAAGTCTGGGGCTTTGGAAGGGAGAAGGAGGGAAACTCTGAACCGCACAGAGGAAGAGGGGACGGGCGTCTGGGTGGGTGGGTGGGGGACTCCAGAAAGAGGAGGGGCTCTTCCTTCAGGGTGAAGGAACGTTGCCTGCCTTCCTTGGTCCTTTGGAGACACCTCACACCCCCAACGCCACACGACGCAAAATGCCCCAAGCAGCTCCCACTGGAGAGCCCCCAACCACGAAGGGCATCGTGGCAGAAACAGAACAACAGACCTGGACAGGACCTTGGAGGTCTTCTAGTCCAACCCACTGCTCAAGCAGGAGACCCCGTGCCATTTCAGACAGGTGGCTGTCCGGTCTCTTCTTAGAAGCCTCTCAAAAGCCTTAAGAGCCTGTTGGAGATGTGGCAATAATGATGCGACATACTTTCATATTTGGTGGAATTGTAAAAAAGTAAAGGCTTTTTGGATTATGATTTGGTGGAACATTCAAAAGATTTTTAGAAAGAAGATAAAGTTTACTCCTCAACTATTTTTACTTGGTATTTTTGTTGACTTAAATGAAAAAGAAACTACTTTGATGTTGAATTTATTAACTGCAGCAAGGTTACTAGTAGGTCTATATTGGAAGAAAGATTCTTTGCCTACTTTAGAAGAATGGATATTTAAAGTATCTAGTTTTGCAGAAATGGCAAAAATTTCTGCTTATTTAAAGGATCATACACAAGAAAGATATATTACTGTATGGGGAAGGTGGATAGATTATATTCAGAAAAAATATGGAATTAAAAAGTTTTATTTATTTTATGAATGAATATCAAATATTATAGAGAATTGTTTTATAAGTTATGGAGTTAAAGGTTAATTATGATATTTTTTTTTCTTTCTCTTTTTTTTTCTTTTTTTTAAATTATTATAATTTTCTTTTTCTTTTTTTTTCTTAACCCTGTATTCTGCTCTGGGAAGTGAAGGGAGGGGGGGTGGGGGTGGGAGGGAGGGTAAGGGGGGGGTTCTCTATTTTAAAATTTTATTGTATTTTTATAAATGATTGTATGTTTTAAAAAATAAAAATTTTCAATAAAAAAAAATAAAATAAAAAAAATTAAAAAAAAAGCCTTAAGAGCCTAAACACTTCACTTCAAGCCCGGAGGGGAAGCCCAGTCCACCCTCTTCGGCTGAGCAACCCATCCACCCATAGAATCCATCCCTGCTATTTTTTAAAATGTTTTATTTCTAAATTGCATTCCGGCTTCCTTTCCCCCCAACAAATAAGGCAGAAATATCTATCCTTTGAGAAGTGTTTTGAGGGCTCACATACTGGGTCCCAGAGAAAAATTTAAATTTAAGAAAATTAAGCCCAAAGTCGTCAGATGGCGAGACGGGCAGCATATACAGTAAATGAATAAATATTATTTCGCCAACACAGGCAAGCAGGCGTGAAATGGCTTATTCCCCACCCACCCACCCGCCCACCCCCATTCTCCTCCTGTGCAGCCAACAGGGGAGGGGGTCAGCAAAGGCCACCTGACCCTCCCTCCGCCCTCCAGCGGTGCAGCAGCAGGAGTGCGGGTCCCTCCCAGCAAGGAGGACAGCAGCCCTGGAACGCTTCTGCAGGAAAAGTTCCATCCAGAGCAGGGAAACTTTCGCTCTCCTCATCGTAGCCAAATTCTTGTGGAGGGCCTGCACAATGTCACTCTCCTTTTTTTTCCCCTGTCCAGACCAAGCAAGCTTTCCATTTTTTTTCCTGACATAGATGAGACCACTAAAAAGTAAAGACCCTTGAAAACTCTTGGCCCAGCGCAGCTAACGGGTAAACAGAGCGAGGGGGGGGGAGCAGAACTTGTGCAGTTAAGATGCAATCAAGCTAACCGGATGGTAATCACCCAACAGGCCACGGTTCCCAGGCCCCGTGCAGGCAGCCGAGGGAGGGCGAGACTGCGCCGATTCAGAGAGAGAGAGATGGGGAAACGGGACGGCTGGATTGGGCAGTTCAACGTGCGGGCGAGAACGCCTCCCGCCGATCTGCAAAGTCCAAACCAGAGTGGCAGAGCCACAGAGGCGACCACGGAGGAAGGCCTCAGGAGCTTTGATCAGGAGACGGCCCAGGGCGACACCAGCCGAGCTGCTGAGGTCTGGAGGGCCAGACCTTCCCACGCAGCTGCCGCGGGGCTCAGAAGACCAGGCCCCGTTGAGACGTTGAAAAGGCACGGAGTAGTAGAACCTGCGAAGGCAGAACTTGGACCCTCTTCCTTGGGGCACCATTCCAAGATGCAGGGAGCAGCCGGAGGAGCAGAGAGAGGCCCTGGGCACGGGAAAGAAAGGAGGGAACAGGCGGAGAGCAGGGGGAGAAGCAGCTTTTCTCAACCATGTGCAGCCAGGGCAGGGGTGGGGGGGGGCCCACAGGGACAAAGGGGAGCCTGGCATTTTTGTGGCCTCTTCCATCCTGGAAGGACGTGCAGATTTCTTTTCGGTGCTCCCAGCAAAGATTAATTTTTGATTTCCAGTAACTCTCCTCCACCGGAAGACTCTCTTTCCGGACCTTGAATGAACCGTCCTAAACGTCAGGAGGGACGCTCCTGCTGGCTCCTCCCTTTTCTTTCCGTGCCCCCCCCCCAGGAAAAAGGTGGGGGGAGAACTGAAGGGCGATGCCTGAAACCAGGCTAAGAAACTCAGGATCGGTCCAGAGAAGAGACGGCACCGCCCGGCAGGGAGGAGGGGGGCCCTGAGTCAGCCCTGGGTGCGTGGAAGAGAGGATGTCACGGGAGAAGGACCCGCGCGGGCACCGTCTTCTCTTGGGAAGGAAAGAATTAGAGGGCCCTGCTTTTTATTATTACCCGCCTGCTCCAGGGGCCAGGTGAGGAGCCCCCCACCTCTGACCTAGCCGCAACGAGGTAATGAACACAGTCCGTGGCCCGAGGCAAAGGGCCCCCCCTCCACTCCACTGAGGGGGCACCTGGCAAAGGAATGGCGGCGGGGGGGGGTCAAAAGCAGAGGAAGTCAGACTTCCTTCCAGCAGTCAAGCGCAGGCAGAGTGGTTGGGGGGAGGGAGGGCTGGACTCCCTTGGCCCATGCTGCACTGCTCCAACAGCAAGCAAGAGAACGGAACCCGGGACCTCCCTTCGCTTGGGCCGCTCCGGGCCAGAGTAGGAAGCCCCCTGACGGCCACAGAGGCTTGTTCCTCCGATACCTCCAGGGTCCAAATGGCTCCTGGGAGCCCGGAGGAGGCGAAGAAGGGAGCAAGGGAAGCCCCCTCTCCTGGGCTCCTCCTAGCCCGGAAACAGCTTGAGCTGGACGTGGGCTGCCTTGGTGAGCGGGGACATTCCCCGTCAGTCGGGCACCACCAGACAAGTGAAAGCCATTAGCACTTTCCATGAGGATAGCCTTGCAACTTTTCCAGGAATACGGCGCAGCACCCCCCCCCCCACCGCTGCCTCTGCCAGCAGCTGAGCTTTTCTGCAAACAATCAGGCTCCTTAACTGCTCACATCAGGTAGATCTGGATCCTTTGAATGAAGCCGGTTTCAAGCACTCAGCACAGCGGGGCCCCCCTCCCTGTTAATTGGTTTAGAGCAGTGTTTCCCAAACTTGACCATTTTAAGGCATGTGGACTTCAACTCCCAGAATTCCACAGCCAGCAATGCTGGCTGTGGAATTCTGGGAGTTGAAGTCCACATGCCTTAAAATGGTCAAGTTTGGGAAACACTGGTTTAGAGGGAGCTTAAGGACCACCAGGGCTGCCGTTCACAGGGAAAGCCCAGTTGGGCCCGCTCCTCTGTTGACGGACGCCCCGCTGTGTCTTCGGCCAGGAGAGCGAGGTTCACGCGCGGGCTGCCACTTCTTGCGAGGTGCCCCGCGGCGCGGTGCCACTGCCCCCTTCATCTGCCAGGGACGTTCATGTGACACCCTCTATGTGACTAAAGGCAGCTATTTATAAGATGGGAAGCTCTTTCCAAGAAACACACATAGGTGCATGTGTGCACGCACACACACACACACGCACACACACACACACTCAAAAGCGAGGGAGGCAACTCCATCTTCTCACAGGCATTTCACTGGGGGCCATCTCCAGCTCTGCAGTCTTAAAAGGGGGTGACAGCCTCCCCACCCCCCCCCCACAGCCCCCGTCCGTCCCCCAAGGATTCTTCCCTTCCGCTCCTCCTGACCCACGTTGATCTATTCGCGCTTTGGCACAGGGCTCCCCAACCTTTCCAGCTTTGCAGACTGGCGGGGGGAGGGGGAGGAAATGCTCCCCTGTGAGCGGCACGCACTCACGCAGGTGAAGCCCCATTTGTGAGAGCGCTGCACACTCACACACTGCTTGCCTCTGAATGGGCCGCAGCCCAGGTACCAGGCCGCAGCCCCGGAGTTGGGGACCCGTGTTCTAGCGAACTTGGCTGCAGCTACCCAGATAGGGCCGTGCGGGAGAAGCATTTTTATTTCCTAAAGAGTGAAGCCATTCAAAGCAGTGAACTCCCCTCTGTGGCTACAAGGGAATCCCTGCAGTTTAAGACCTTCATTCCTCCCCCCCCCCTTTAACAGGCCGGGTTTCGCCGTTTTCGGCCAGCTGGCCAGCACCCAATAGGACTGACCTCTCTGCCCTGAGCCCAGAGCACCTTCCCTCCGGCCAGCAGCCCAAGCCTTGTTTCCTCCCCCCCCCCAAAAAGCAAAGGCCAGGCCCCTTTTCATTCCCCCGTCATCCACAGCCGAGGGGTGAGCATCGCAGGAGAGCAAAATGTTACAGCCGACAACTTTCCAATCACGGCGCAGGCAGATGCCTCCTGGCTGTCGCCTGAAATCCAGTCTGGTCACGGCAACTTAAGCCGGTTATCTTCCAAAGAACAGAGGCCAGAGTCACCCTAGATCAGTGGTTCTCAACCTTTTTAATGCCGCGACCCCCAACCAGTCGTAAGTCGAGGACTACTCAACCGGTCGTAAGTCGAGGACTACTCAACTGGTGCAGCCCCATTTGCAGAATGGGACTTTTGGCGGGCTCAGCAGGGCAGAGACAGCCTGGACAATTCCTATTGGCTTTGGAAAGCCAATAGAATTAGACTCTATTCAAGAGAGTCTATTCTATTGGCTTTTGAAAGCCAATAGAATAAAAGGGAGGAGCACAGCTAAGGAAAAGGGGGGAAAAAATGGCGGACTGCGTTGTTTGGCGATCCCCGTGAAATGGTCGTTCGACCCCAAATGGAGTCCCGACCCACAGGTTGAGAACAACTGCCCTAGATATTAAACCTGGTTATACAATTAACCCATTTTCACGGAATGCAGAGGAGAAGGCGGAAGGCACAAAGCAGAGTCTGGGTGTGAAAGAAGCCTGAATGAACTGCAAGATTGGGATGGTTTTTGTCTCATTTTTTGGCTTACTGCTTCTGGCGCAGTTTCCGTACGTTACGCAACTACGACAGGAATCGAGCGATGAGCACGTATGGACATAATAAAAAATGACTAAACCGATTTGGCTGTTCTGCATGGTGTGCTAAGCCCTTTACTCCTAGCAGCAGCAAACAAGAGGTTTAGGTTGGCGATATCCTGAGACACCCCCCCCCCATTGCGATAGGCGTCAGAAATGAAAGCTGCCCGGCTTTTAGTTTGCAGACTTTTTAGCGTTTATGACTTTAAGCTGCCCAGAGTTAAGCTGCCTTGAGGTAAGAGGGGCAGCCTATAAATGTTATAAATAAAAGAAATAAATCATCTTCCAAAGCTAGAAAACGGAAAGCAGGCCCAGCTAGCACTGCCTGCGTTGTCCAGCGTTCGAGGCTACAGCAGTGTACGCCAGCCCCAGAGGGAGAGCCCTGAGGCCATCCAGCCCAGCCTTCTGCGTCCCACAGGGGCTGGCCAGGGGCATCTGAGCAAGGGCATGAACAGGGGCGGGCAAGCCACAGCCTCTGGCTGACCTTCTCAGCAGCTGAGGCTTCAGGCTGCCTGAGATCTGGAAGGGGGGTTCAGCAGCCCTCGGGAACTCACGCAGGGAAAAGGCTCGGGACGAGACGAGGGGAGGAAAGAGGGCTCACAGCCAACGTCCTTGGTGACCTCACCTGTTTCATGGCCGTCTCCCCAATCTTGTCCGAGTGTTTACGGATGCTCTCTAGGAAGTCTTTGAGGTCAGACATGGAAACCTCCTTGATCTCCTCCCGCAGCTTCGGAATGTTCTCCACCAGGACCTTGCAGAAGCAGTAATGGCTGACCTGCGGCAAACACATCCGCTCCAGGTGCTCTAAGGTCTTCAGGGCGGGATAATGCCTGGAAGGAAAGAAGGAAGGACCCAGCTGGCTCAGGGGCAGGTAAGGCAGCTCACATACCCACCCACCCACCAGCCATCAGGGGACTCTAAAGCTCGCGGAGCCTTCACGACGCCAGGAACCCCCTAAGCCAGGGCTAGGCCACCTTGGTTCTTTTATGACTCGTGGACTTCAACTCCCAGAATTCCTGAGCCAGCCACGCTGAGGGGAAAGGGAGAGGTTTCCATGCTGAGCCAGGCTGGCTCAGGAATTCTGGGAGTTGAAGTCCACCAGTCATAAAAGAGCCAAGGTTGCCTACCCCTGGCCTAGGCCTAGGCCCCCTCATGACTCGTGGACTTCAACTCCCAGAATTCCTGAGCCAGCATGGTTCAACTTGGAAACCTCTCCCTTTCCCCTCAGCATGGCTGGCTCAGGAATTCTGGGAGTTGAAGTCCACCAGTCAGAAAAGAGCCCAGGTGGCCTACCCCTGGCCTAAGCTGTTCATCCCACTGAACTGGTCACCCCGAGATGGGGAGGGGGGTGCTGAACTTTACCAGCCCTAATTATCTCCCCACTGATAAGACGACAAACCGCATACAGGCGAGTCCGTGACTTACGACCACAATTGAGCCTGTTTCTGTTGCTAAGCGAGACCGTTTTAAATGAGTTTTGCCCTAGTTTACGACCTTTCTTGCCACAGGGGTTAAGTCCATCCCTGCAAGTTGTTAAGTTAGCAACAGGGTTGTGAAGCGAATCCGGCTTCCTCCACGGACTTCGCTTGTCGGGAGGTCGCAAAAGGGGATCCTTTGACACACACATACCCCTAGGACCCTGTGACCGTCGTAAATATGAGCCAGTCACCCAGCGCCTGGATTTTGATCGTGTGACCACAGGGAGGCTGCAACAGTCGTAAGTGTGGAAAATGGTCCTAAGCCGCTTTTTTCAGTGCTGTGGTGAATGGTCACTAAACGAAGTGTGGTAAGTCGAGGACAGCCTGTGTAAAGGAGTCCTCCCACCTCCTCCTCCTGTCTATTAGGGGGTGGCCACTCCTTAGAATCAAGCCAGAGTCACACAAAAATGAGCCCCAAGCGGGGAGAAAGGAGGAAATATTACAGAGAAATGGCGAAAGAGAAGATCCGCCAAGGGCTGTGGAAACACACATGCACACACACACAAAGACACACATACACACACAAAGACACACAATCGGTTCCCACTCCCCCCCCCTTGGCCCACAGAAGTGTTCACGAGTACCCCGGGGCCCTGATGTCCAGGGGAGCCTCAAGCCTCGTGCCCCCTTCTTAAGGAGCGGTTATGAGCAAAAGACGGGGTCCCCCCCTTAGTATTGACTGCAATGGCCCAACGGCCATCTGAAAGAAACCGTCTTTTCCTTAATAAGGAAAATGTTTTCCAAGAAAAACTGCAAATGCAAATCAGGGGAACTCACCAAGCCAGAGAAACAAAAACAAAAAGAGAATGCACCGAGGTGGCGCAGCAGTTAGGGTGCAGTACTGCAGGCCACTTTAGCTGACTGTGTTCAGCAGGTCAGCGGTTCAAATCTCACCGGCTCAAGGTTGACTCAGCCTTCCATCCTTCCGGGGTAGGTAAAATGAGGACCCAGATTGTTGGGGGCAATGTAAATATATATATACATGGCTTACTGGTGTACACCGCTTAGAGAGTGCTTGCACTTAAAGCGGTATATAAGTCTCATAAATAAATAAATAAATAAAATAAATTTGTCCCCAGAAACTGTTGGTGCAATGATTTAATGAACTCTATTCATAAGTTCAAACTCACATTAAACCTTATAGTGTTTTTAAAGCAGGAAAAGGGAATCAAGGGGCTGGGATATTATTTATTTCTCATTTATTACATCAATTTACAAAGCTGCCCCACTCACAACGGTGACTCTGGAAAAAGAAGCACACGTGGGAGTAAAGCCACCCCAGAGTCAATAAGAAGAGCGAGAAGCTCACCCTCCTTCTTGAGTTTGGCGGAAATCCCCAAGTCTCAAAGCTGCCACGACTGGGGACCCCCGGTTTATGGGTGAGCCCCAGCTGGGCCGGGCCCCTCCCAGCATTATATTCCACCCCTCACAGATCTTTGTGTTAATAACAAGAGCCATAAGACTTATATACCGCCTCACCGTGCTTTTCAGCCCTCTCTAAGCGGTTGGCAGCCTCTTGCCCCCCCCCCCGGGACAATCCGGGTCCTCATTTTACCGACCTCAGAAGGACGGAAGAGGCTGAGTCAACCTTGAGCCAGTCAGGATCGAACTCCCGGCAGTGGGCAGAGTCAGCCTGCAATGCTGCACTCTTACCACTGCACCGCCAGGGCTCCGTGGTTAATCAAGCCCAACCTCCGGAACCTTCCTCGGTCCCTGGCTGAAACTCGGAGCCGCCCAGGAGCGCCTCCTACCTTTTGGACTTCATCTGCTCCCTTAGCTTGTTCTCCATCTCCAGAACTAGCGGAAGGAACAAAAACAAAGGCAGAGGTCAGGAGGAGGAGGAGGAGGAGAGCGTCTCCGGGCGCCTCCGTCCTCCGCTGCGGGTCTCTGTCTCACCGGGAAGGCACTGGGTGAGTTTGTCCACCGTGGCAGAGATGTTCCACTGCTGCAACCGGCACTGGCTCAGCTCCTCCATGGCGCCCACCAGCTGCAACAGAGAGAGACGGGCCTTATCACCCCAGGCAGCCCCAGCCCCCTTCCCTCCCCAGAGGGGCTGGCTGAGAGCCAGGAGCCAGCGGAGGGACCACATGCATGCACAGCCAACCCCGGCCGGCCTCCAGACCGGCTGAAGGGGCAAGCAGCTGGGTGGGCCAGGGTTCGGCCACCAAGAGCCAGCGCCTGGGCCGAGCTAAAGCACAGACTGGAGGGATGGATTCCCACACCCCTGGCCTGATCGATACGCTCCTCCAGCATTTTAGGCCCCCGCCAGCCCTCCGCTTCTGTGCTCTACGTTTGCCGTTCTGGTCCCAGCTGCAGTCCCAAGCTGAGGAATGCCCGTAAATAAAATGGCCACAAAGGCTTCAAAGAGAGGAGCCGAGGCTTCCGTACTTGCTTGCTTTCCAGCTGCAGCTTCCGGTTGGTATCCGTGACTTGATTCTGTAAAAGAAAGTTTGGAAGGGCTATTTTTTAGCCTGTGAGGCGAGCCCCCCCACCCCGAGTTGCTGGGAGCACAAACTGGATGGATGATGACAGATATAGATCAGAGGTGGGGAATGATGGACACTTCATGACTGGTGGACTTCAACTCCCAGAATTCCTGAGCCAGCCATGCTGAGGGGAAAGGGAGAGGTTTCCAAGCTGAGCCATGCTGACTCAGGAATTCTGGGAGTTGAAGTCCACGAGTCCTAAAGCAGCCTAGGCCTAGGCCAGGGGTAGGCAACCTTGGCTCTTGCATGACTCGTGGATTTCAACTCCCAGAATGCTGAGGGGAAAGGGAGAAGTTTCCAAGCTGAGCCAGGCTGGCTCAGAAATTCTGGGAGTTGAAGTCCACGAGTCATAAAAGAGCCAAGGTGGCCTACCCCTGGTCTAGACTGTAGAGTACGCTGCCTGGGGAATTCTGGGAGTTGAAGTCCACAAATTATAAAGGGGCCATCATTCACCACCTGGGTGGATGGATAGAAGATAATAGAGATAGATATAGATAGAATTAGATAGATAGATGATAGATAGATAGATAGATAGATGGATGGATAGATAGATGATAGATAGATAGATAGATAGATAGATAGATAGATAGATAGATAGATAGACAGACAGACAGACAGACAGACAGACAGACGATAGAGTTGCGCCCTCAGTCCCTCGCTGGCCTTCTCCCAGGTGACTAACTTGGACTCATCTGGCCCCCGAGATGCTCCACGCCACGTTAGCCTCTTGAAACTGCCCTTGGCTGACCCCCACCCTTTACCTTCAGCTTCTGGGCCTCTGCCCGGACCTTCAGGAACTCCGTGATGGAGTCCACAAAGCCCTGGTAGTGGAAGTTGCACATCTTCTCGATCTCCCGGTCGTGATTCCGGATGCGAGCGTCCAGCTTCTCCATGAAGCGTCCATGTTCTGCACCGTCATAGACAGACCTGGGTAAAGCAGAAGGGGTTAGGCAGGCAGGCAGGCAGGCAGCGTCTGCTGAAACGCTGAATTAACCTGTTTTCTGAGTTCACATCATACGCAGAAGGATATAAACCAGTGGTTCTCAATTATTTTCTGTCATGCCCCCCCTAGGAAGAAGAAAACATTTCGCGCCCCCCCGCGTGACTGTCTATCCAATCGGGTCCTTTGCGTGTGTCACGTGCGTCCAATATGACAGTATTTGCCGAGGTCAAACGAGCCCCCCTTTACGGAGCCTCGCGCCCCCCCTGGGGGGCCCGCCCCACTATTTGAGAACCACTGATATAAACTAACCCTGGGGTCTCCAAACTTGGCAACTTTAAGACCTGGGGACTTCAGCTCCCAGAATTCCCCAGCCAGCCATGCTCCTACAGATGCAACAGACCGGTCTGTCATTTGGAGGGCAGGGGGGGGATGTCCAAGCAGAATGTTTGACTGTTGTGTTCAGGGTCTGCTAGGAGGAGGTTCATTAACCTGAGATTTCATCCGAGTGTGTGGTCCCGGTGAAGATTCAACTGCCAGCTGCTTGGTTTACTCAGCAGATGTGAGCGACTCAGTTTCCCCTTTATCCCTGACCCGCTTGGTTTACTCAGCAGATGTGAGCGACTCAGTTTCCCCTTTATCCCTGACCCGACAGCGGCTGGAAGTGGAGCCAAGGAGGAGGGGGTTAGACTAGAGCAGGGGTCTTTCAACTTGGCCCTTGGATGACTTGTGGACTTCAACTCCCAGAATTCCTCAGCCAGGCGCTGCCAAAGGGGCAGCATCAGAGAGCTTTTAAACTGTGTTTGTTTATGCCCCCAATAAACTCAGAAGACACAGCACCAGGTACAAGGGCCAAAAGCATCTTTGCCGCCCGCTGCAGCTGCCAAAAAAGCCAACACAGTGCTAGGCTGCATCAACAGAGGGGTAGAATCAGGATCACATGAAGGGTTAATACCGCTTTACAAGGCCTTGGTAAGGCCACACTTGGAATACGGCATCCAGTTTTGGTCACCACGATGTAAAAAAGATGTTGAGGCTTTGGAAAGAGTGCAGAGAAGAGCAACAAAGATGATCAGGGGACTGGAGGCTAAAACATATAAGGAAAGACTGCTGGAATTGGGTAGGTCTACTTCAATGAAGAGAAGGACAAGAGGGGACAGGATAGCAGCGTTCCAGTATTCCAGGGGCTGCCCCAAAGAAGAGGGAGTCAAGCTATTCTCCAAAGTCCCTGACGGCAGGACAAGAAGCAACAGATGGAAACTGATCAAGGAGAGAAGCAACCTGGAACTAAGGAGAAACTTCCCGACAGTTAGAACAAATAACCAGTGGAACTACCTGCCTCCAGAAGCGGTGAATGCTCCAACTCTGGAAGTTTGAAAGAAGAGACTGGACAGCCATTTGTCTGAAATGGTACAGGGTTTCCTGCCTCAGCGGGGGGTTGGACCAGATGACCTCCAGGGTCCCTTCCAACACCATCATCATCATCATTACAACCTCCAGCCCAAAACTGGGGACTCACGTCCCCCGAGGAGAAGGCCTTGCTGATAGGACTCCTCTACAAAGCCGCAGTCCAACATCTAACGGTCTATTCATTGTGTTCCTCTTACACTCACAGCCCTGCCCTGCAAAACCAGACCGGGGCCACGTCCTGACGACCAGGTGGGGGTCTAGTGAAGGGAGATGGGCTCTGCTGCTGCAGCCTCCCCTCTTTGAGGGGGACCTCTTGTGAATGCTGGC
This sequence comes from Crotalus tigris, assembly GCF_016545835.1. NCBI lineage: Eukaryota > Metazoa > Chordata > Lepidosauria > Squamata > Viperidae > Crotalus > Crotalus tigris. The sequence goes on from NW_024100685.1 coordinate 1,130,167, forward strand.
TCTGTTTGCCCCTTCCTTGGAGTGAGGGTTCTACAGCTGCTGATTCTGGAGCAAGGCAAACGTCTTCCTACGCAACGGAAGGTGACCACCAAAAGGTGCTTCCCAATTTGCCTTCGGCAGATGCTGTTCCATCCAGGCCTAAAAGCTAAGCAAGGTCAGGCCGGGTCAATCCTTCCACGGGAGACCCCTGGAGCAGGAGATCCGGAAAGTACGTCCACACCATGGCAAGGAAAAGCTTGGACCAGGGGTAGGCAACCTTGGCTCTTTTATGACGTGTGGGCTTCAGGAATTCTGGGAGTTGAAGCCCACACATCATAAAAGAGCCAAGGTTGCCCACCCCTGGCCTGGACATTCAGTAAGCCATCCAGCGCCATTCCAAAATTTGAGGGGCTGCCACAAAGAGGAGAGGGTCAGCTAGTAGGGCTAATTCTGCAAGAGGTTTCCAGCCAAGCCTTCCAACAAGCTGGCCTTAATCAGAGAATGGCTTAATTGACAGACTGGAATTATGCCTTGTTTGGTTACCCAGCTGTCATGCTAAGACAAGCCAAGGGGATGTGGTGCATTCTGGGACACGAGTCCCACTCCCCACCTGGGTCCCAGTTAGAGAAAGCTGCAAGCGTGTCATCTTGCGGAGAGCAGGGCCCGGTTCAGAAGACCCCGGGCTTTCGTCTCGAGGACGGCGCCACGAGCATCTGGGCCTGTCAGGCCCTCAGATTTCACGGTGAAAGGAAAGATCACGCCTGCGTTTCCACAGAACGTGTCTGGAAAGGCATCCACAGAGCTTCTTTAGCCGCCCCCCCCCATTCCTATTCCTTTCTGCCAAAGACTTTCTGGATTATTTTAAAGCCAGTATTATGAAGTTCCTCCTTCTTAATAGGGAACAAAACAGAATTATGCAAAACAAAACCATCTGCAATCATCCACAAGTGTATACAACAGATCTCGTAGCCGAGCTGCGTTGTTTAGCACGGGCGGCGTATCCTGGTTATAAACAACGGCCTCCTCGCACTTGCCTACCCCGAGTGGGGCAGAGTCTCTCGGGCTGCCTTGTGGGGGACAGGGGAACGTTGAAGCTGGGGGGGGGGGGGAGGATGGGGGTGAAATGGAAGATGGGTTTTGTTTCGAAGCGCTGAGAAAAGGCTGCGTAACAAAACCGGAGGAATCTGCGGTGTTGTGGGAGGATAGGGACATGGAGGTACGCCTCTGTCAGGTCTATAGAAGAGAGGAAATCCCTTTGCTGATACTGCCCAGAATGGATTTGAGGGACTGCATCTTGAACCTCCTGTAGGTTAGGAAGTAACTGAGTCCCTTTAAATCCAATATGGCCCTCCAACCCCACCCCACCCCCCGAGGCCTTGGGGACCACGAACAGAACGGAGTAAAATCCCCGTCCTCTCTGTGCTTCCGAGGTCCTGGTTCGATGGCTTCTATTTCTAAAAGATGGGATATGGCCGTGGATACCAACTCGGCCTTGTTTCTTGAGGTGGGACACTGAATAAATCGAGGGGTGGTTATAAATTCTAGAGCGAGACCGTATCTTATGGTCTCCCTTACCCAAGATTCGTTGGTGGTAACCTCCCAAGTGTCGCTCAACAGTGCTAAGCGACCGCCTATGGGAGGGTCCACCTTGGCGTCCCTTGGACCGCCTGTAAGTGCGACTCCGGGATCCTCGAAAATAATCTCAGGGCATTCTGACTGATCTACATTTCAGCCACAGTAAAATCTTGGGGGGATCCCGGAGTAATCTGGAGGGGCAAAGGCCCTTTTCTCCCCCCCCCTTCACTCTGTGAGCTGCTCTTCTCGGGAGATTCCCTCCCTCCCTCCAGGGCCTTCACCAAATATCGGGCCAAGAACTGGCTTTCCATGTGGCACTCCCTCCCGCCTTCCCTCCCGTCTTGGCCGAGGACATTGCCCCCCCTTCCTCAACCACAACCACCATCACCCAGGACAGCCACACAGTCCTCGGCTTACAACCACAATTGAGCCCACCGTTTCTGTAGCTCAGTGAGGAACTGGTTGAATGAGTTTGGCCCCGTTTTATGACCTGTCTTGTTAAGTCAACCACGGCAGCTGCTAAGCTGGTCACACGGTTGTTTGGTGACTAGGGCCTCCCTGCAGGCTTTGCTGCTCAGAAGGGTGCAAAAGGGGATCGTGTGAACCCGGGACACGGTGACACAGATGCCACCCAAACCCGGAGGCCGGGCAGAGAGACCCGGAGCTGAGCCTGCCCGTCCGCAGAGTGGAGCACAGAAGATCTGCAGTCACGGGGACTTTCTGATGACTGGGAGGGTCTCCTGTTCTGGGCTTGATTAAGAAGTGGGACCGAGGCCCAGATGACACTCGAAGGGCGAAAGGCGCAACGACATTCTTTTAATCCCCGGACGCTTTCTTTCCACGAAGTGTCAAGGCAATAAAGACTCCCTTATTAGGAAAGTTAAAAAACAAGGCAGCATTCAGAACGGGACCCTGGTTCCCGTGCGAAGGCACGTCTTTCGCCACGTGCTCTGGAAAAGGTCAGGAAAAGTCTGGATCGCGGTGGCTTGGAGCATAAACTCGGCGCCTTTGCTGCTGCCGGCAACCAGGAGCCTCCGGGGAGCAGCCTGGCAAGGCGCAACCCGACGGGACCCCCGAGATCAAAGGAAGGAGCTCCCCAAATGCAGTGGCCGGCACCCCCTTGGCCGCCCCGGGTGGCGCTGAAGTTTGCCTGCACCCTGGCCCCAGAAATAGGCAGTCCTGTACTCTGGGTCCTGGGTGCTCTCCGAGCTGGGTTGTCCTCTTGAAGACCTCTCGCGACCCCACTGGATAGCATTATCGGTGCTGGAAGGGGGTGAGGTTTGCTCTCCATTTGTAGACTTCTAGCTGGCTCATGAGACACCTGCAAGGAAACCATCCAGCTCAGAGAGCACCCAGGGGCCTGGTTTCAACCCTGAGTTGCAAAGTTTCTCCTCCACCACTGGAAGCCCTGCCTTCCTCGTTCTTGCAGTTGGGGTCAAGGCACTCAAGAGCATCTCTCCCCCAACTTCCCATCTTCTTTCCAAAGGGGTTCCCAAGTACTGCAGACCATCGGCCGGGCTCTGGCCCCGCTGCCCACTGCTGGACAAGGAGTAAAAGACGCACTTTCATCTATCTACCCGTTAACAGCGCCCAGGATCGTCCAAAAACACAGGCTTTAGGCAGCAGAGGGATTGGCTCGGTGTCGGGGTGTATTTTGGCTTAATCCTTGCGATCTGCTGAGCTTGGAGCAGGCCCCACCACCTTACCCCTTCTTTCAGTGGGGATAGGAGCCAACTTCAGAACTTACAGGGATGCTTAAAAATGGGTGAGCCCTCCCGAACGTTCACTATTTCTGCACAAACAGGACCCAAAGCAGAAGGGCCCAAAGTAGACAAGGAGAACCCAATGAAACAAACAAGTCAAAGGCTTTGTGCGCGGATTTTCTGAGGAAAAGGACCGGAGCCAGCCAAGGCCAGGCCGCCTCCAGCTGAAGAAGGGAGTCGGGGGCTTTGAGCTCCCCGGGAAGCTGAACCAAGAGCACCTCCCAAAGGCTGGTGGGGAGACGTGTTTTCACCAAATGCTGCTAGAAGACTTCAGTGTTTCTCAACCTTGACCATTTTAAGGCATGTGGACTTCAACTCCCAGAATTCCACAGCCAGCATTGCTGGCTGTGGAATTCTGGGAGTTGAAGTCCACATGCCTTAAAATGGTCAAGGTTGAGAAACACTGTGCTAGATGTTCCACAGAGCTCCGAGAAGAACAGACCTCCTCCACCAAACCAGTCCATCCCCTTGCTTTAATCCTCATCCTTGGGTCTCTCTCTCTCACACACACACACACTCACACACACACACACACACAAGACCCTTGACAGGCAATCCAGGTGCCAGCAGCTCCAGGTGATACAGCCTCTAAGAGCAACAGCTCCACTGAAGCAACAGGAGGGGTCTTCGCAGGGAAGAAAGGCTTGGACCATCCAGAGCCCAGAACGAAAAATTAGGGGGCCGGGGGGAGGGAGGGGAAGGGGGGGGTCATGCTACAGGCTGCAAGGGGGGGCAGAGGGAAGGCCAGCTCCAGCCCACGCAGCTCCCCCCCCCCCCAGGACCAGGATGGAAGACTGGCCACACATTTTGAGGCAGGGTGGAAACCACAGATGCGTCAGCAAGCCATCCTCCTGCGCCTGGTCCTTTCAAGCTGGAAGGACAACTGATTGGCACCAGGCGTCTGTGGCGGCGGATGGGAAGAAGAGCCAGGACAGACGGCAAGCAGGCGCGATGAAGTCAACTCCAGAGGAGGAGGAGGAGGAGGAGGAGAGGGGGTGAATCGTGCTTATGATACCACCTTCTAAGCAACACCCATTGACCACCACCGTGGGAGACCCACCGATGCCCCACAGATGCCCTGGGTGGGGCTGGACAGGCACTCTATGGGGATAGTGTTGGGGCCTTAATGAGAGTCAGACTCACTATGGTCTCCTTCACGCTTTTCTGCTTTCCTTTTTTTTAAAAAATCAACTCTTTCGAATTCCATGTATATGTATGTATGTATGTATGCATATATGTAAGATGACGAATGAGACTTCGTCGAAACGTCGCCAAGACACTTCCAATTTTACGCGGGAGAAAACCCAAACAACCAAAGACCTACATACAAACACCCGCGAAAACCTCAGAAAACATATATATATATATAGACAAATATCCATAAAAACACGACTCCTGGGCATATTTATAAATCAGATAAAAAACACGATCACCAGGAGTGATTTGGGGGATGATGCAAGAGAATGCATGGAGAGTAACAAAGAAACATCTAGAATACAGATTGACCGGCCAGGACCAGTGACGCGGTTCAAGAGCCGGGTGCAAATGTCAGCCAAACCATTTAAGTCATCATTGCTTACTGGCTTCTCAGCCCTGATGATGTTGGGAGCCTCCCCAACGAAAGCTTGGCGGTTTTACTAAAGTATATTTTTATACCTATATTCTCCTGGTGATCGTGTTTTTTATCTGTTTATATATATATACATACATATATACATACATACATACATACATACATATATATATATATATATATATATATATACACATACACATACACATACATACATACATACAATAACAAAAAGGGGAAAATTCGGGGAGAGGCAATCAAAAATGGGGGGGGGGAATTAAAAAGCGACAAAAAAAGGGGAGGATTAACAGCCAACCGTCTTCGGTACAATTATATAGCAACCTTTTTACTCTTAAGCTAAAACAGAATCATCCTACAAAAAGCATACGGGTTGTTAAGCAGTCCAAATAGCATAAAATCGTAACAACAAATCTCTTACTCTAAGTTTAAACATACGCATAAAAATACAGCATACCTAACAATAAAAATAACAATGCATAGTATTTCCCTAATAATAACAACGAATCTAATTGGCAAATACTCAAATCAAAACTTCGCTTCAATCTTTTCCAAGCCACAAGCCCCAAAGTGTTCCCCAAACAGAAGTGCCACTAAGTTGGCTTTTGTCTTCCGCCAAAGGAGCTGGTTTTGCCACCTCTCCCAGGGGTAGGCAACCTCGGCTCTTTTAGGACTCACGGACTTCAACTCCCAGAATTCCTGAGTCAGCTATGCTGACACAGGAATTCTGGAAGTTGAAGTCCGTGAGTCCTAAAAGAGCCGAGGTTGCCTACTCCCCTAATTTCCAAATCCACTCTCCCATTGTGGGAATCTGTGTATCCCTCTCCGTGCATATAAAAGTCTCACAGCCCTTGTTGTATATATAGGAAGAACATCCCCTGCTTTTTTCCAAGCTGCTTATCCGTGAAAGAAAAGCTTCAGTTTTACATTCATTTTTAGTATCTTCTGAATCAAACAACTTATCTTATCCAAACACTTCTTCGGCAGTTCTTACCTGTCCATCAAAGATTATAAAATATACTTCCACACTGATTACATTTGATATCCCCCTTATACCTCTCTGACCATTTCTCAGGAGTTGAAGACCAACAATACATCATTTTATTAAAAAATATATATTTTAAATTATGGCTGAATGAAAATTTCAGTCCATTCAATCTACATGTTCTCCCATGAATCCAGCATGAAATTATATCCAAAAACCTTTGCACCCTCTTTAACATACTCATCCTCTGGGTTCATTTTGAATTATTTATATACCTTGGCAATAAGATGTTTGTCGTAAGTACATAAATCCCCCTCAAAGTCTGTTTTGTCATCTGCAAAAACAAAATTCCTTGTCCGGTTTAATTGTACACAAGTAAACAATTCACAACTATAACCTTCTTTTTCCAGCTCTCCCCTTGTGTTTAATCTAGGTTCTTTCAATTATTGATCAATAGGTTGGCATAAATAACCAAGTTTGTGTAAGTATCATTTTTCTTCTAAAAAAGATTTCCTGGGATGACAGCCATCTAGAAATTATGAGAGACCAACTTGCTTTCTATCTCTTCTAAACTCTCACTACGGCACATCTATCAAAGGAATTTTAAAAATTTACATTATCCTTAAGTTTGTAATGCCATGTATAGTAGCTCTGCCACCCACATCTCAACTCATGCCCTTCTAATTCCAATAACCTATTCCCTAAAGCAGGGGTCTTCCAACTTGGGCCTTTGATGACTTGTGGACTTCAACTCCCAGAATTCCTCAGCCAGGCACGCGTGCCTGGCTGAGGAATTCTGGGAGTTGAAGTCCACAAGTCATCAAAGGCCCAAGTTGGAAGACCCCTGCCCTAAAGTCACACATCTCAAACAACATTCCTCAAGTACAATTTTAAGCCAGGTAATCCTAGTCCACCTCCTTTTTTCACATCTTGCAACAATTTATATTTAATTCTTGATTTCTTACCTTGCCAGACAAATCTACGCCATTGTTTAAAAGAAAAACGAAATTGTCGATCCTGATATAGTTTGGAATAATTTTCTGCTTTCCCCTCAAGTTAAGATGGACCTCAGCTGTCTGTTTTTGCCTTCCCCAGACCAAATTTTATTTCTTTATTAAAATTATATGTTGCCTGCCTCGCAGGGGTAATGACAGTGGTGTCATTAGGCCGGCCATCAGTTGAATAAAGTTGCTCTTTATTAATGAGCAAGTTTAACGGCTTTCATTGCTCAATTTTCCCTTGCTTGCTCCTAGGCTTCCCTTTTTGCTTGTGACACGGCTATTACTGTAATAAATGGCACGTCTATTCCAGTTATTCTGTGTCTGCTACAGTTGTCAATGTGTCTTTAGTGACGGACTATCCACGAGGCCGCCCCAACGTCAGTTTCCCATGAAAATGCAAAGGGGCCCTTCCTTCTCCCGGGCCGGGAGAAAAATGGAGGCAACCCAGCCCTCAGGTGAGGGATCTGATCACTGGCACCTGTCAGCAGTTTTGTGGGTATCACTGTGTGGGTGTCTGTGTGTGTGTGTGGGTGCCCCTGTGAGTCAGTGGTGACTCCTGGCAACTGCCTGGACCGCTCCCTGCAGCTTACTCGGTAAGATTCCGGAAGTGCCTCAGGATAACAGGGCCGGAAGAGATCTTGAAGGTCTTCTACTCCAACCCCATGTCATTCCAGACCAATGGCAGTCCAGTCTCTTCTCGAAACCCTTGAGGGATGGAGCACCCACAACTTCTGGAGGCAGGTCGTTCCTCTGATTAATTGTCCTCACTGTCAGGAAGTGTCTCCTTAGTTTTGGGTTGCTTCTCTCCTTGATGAGTTTCCATCCGTTGCTTCTTCTCCAACCCCTCAGGTGCTTTGGAGAATAGGCTGACTCTCCCCCCTTCTTCTCTGTGGAAACCCCTCCAATGTTGGAAGACTGCTATCGTGTCACTCCCTCGTCCTTCTCTTCATTAAACTAGGCATTCCCAATTCCTGCAACCATTCTTCTTCGTATGTTTTAGCCTCCAGCCCCCCCCCCCCCAGTCATCCTCGGTGCCTCCTTCCTTGGGTATGAGGGTGTGTGACTGGCCCAAGGTCAGCCAGCTGGCTTTGTGCCTCAGGTGGAAAAAACACAGACCTGGAAAAGCTTCCTTGAGTCAAACTCCATCCCTGAAGTGTCCATGGACGTGGACATCACCCCCAGCCAGCCAGCTGGTCAGGAAAGCTCATGGGAGCCTCAGCCTGGGAGGGCAATGCTGCTCTGGCTGAAGCAGAGTCCCCGCAGCCGCCGAGGCTGAGGCCACATTGCCATCTGCCGCTCGGAGCCGGCAACTGCGTCCCGAGTAGCTTCTGTTTGGGAGAATGAGCTGAGGGGGGTGGTGACCTTTTCAGCTCACAACAAACCCAGGCCATCGAGGAACCGACAAAGCCGGAAAGAAGGGTGACCGGACGATCAGGATGTTGGACCGAGAAATTTGGCTTCAAGCTTGGATGACCGTAATGTGCCTTAGCTGGTCCAGAAGAGGATCCGGAAACTGCAGCTGGTCCAGATTTCAGAACACGTTTGAGCACAGAGGGGTCCAACCTTGGCAACTTTTAAGACCCCTGGACAAATCTTAAAGTTGCAAGGTGAGAGACGCCTGGTTAGCGCTTCTCATTCCAACGACTCTCCCTTCACCTCTGCTTGCCTCACCCACCCCCAGCCAGGGAAGGCCTGCTCCAAGCCCCTCTATGAAACGATGTCGGGCCTTCCCAGGGGCAGCACCGCTGAGCCTCCTCCACCCACGATTCAGAAGGCCCCAACCTTGCTAGCCTTTGACAAGGCTCTGAAGTCCTGGCCATTACCCCGGGCTTTGGGGTTAGGAAGTCAGGTGAGCTCCGCTGGTTAATATTGCTTTTGGTGACTTAGATTATGTTCATGGCCTTCAAAGTTATGGCTATTGTTAAGTGTTGTTGTTGTTGTCTCAATAATATTTGGATTTTCGCCACCCACTGGAACACAAAATGGGAGTGATCAGAACCCTGTGCCACCGGGCTGAAGGTCTACCCACCAGCAAAAGGGGGGAAAAGAACTAAAACACATGAAGGAGGCCCTCAGAACTTGTGGCTATCCCAAGTGGGCCTTCATCAAATCTGGGAAAATACCCTGTAGGAGCTCCTCCATAACAGACAAAGAAGAGAACAACAAACAAAACAACGTTGCAGGAGTATCTGAAAAGTTCAGGAGGATTTTCAACCAACACAATATACACGCATACACTTCAAACCCAAGAATACACTAAGGCAGAAGTTTGTCCATCCCAAGGATAAACACCCAGACACAAACTGAGCAATGTGACAGATGCAATACAACGCAGTGAGACGTGTACATTGGGGAAATAAAACAACCACTTCACAAACACATGGCACAATACAAGACACACCCATCAGGACAAGATTCAGCCATCCATCTGTGTTTGAACGACCAAGGCCGCTCTTTGGAAGACAGCAAAGTCGGCATTCTGGACAGACAGAGAGGACCAGTGGTTTGAAAGAGGGTCAAAGAGGCCATCTACTTAAGACTGAACAGGCCTCTCCCAATAGATGGGGAGGGACACAACACCACCTCTCTGCTCTCTACAACACAGTCCTTCCAGCACTCCCAAGAAGGCTGCACACCCCTTTGCCCTCTGATTCCTCTGACTCTGAGAATACAGATAAACCCCCACGTGGCCTCAACAACTCGACCTTTGGGGTGCCTGCAAAGAGTATAAATCCTTCCATTCCCCACTATTCAGTCAGAACTGAAGAAGCTTCTTGGATGAGAAGCGAAGCGTTTTCAAGGAAAAAACTAAGAAACTCCAGTTGCCTTTTGGAAAGCACCTTTGGGGCAACCATGACCTGGATGACCAGAACCTCCTTAGACATATAAATCACCCTGTTCACATCCCGAAGAAGGCCAAGTCCAGTAATGCCTATTGATACACATACAAATCAACTCTTCTCCCATCCTGTAATTCTGCAGAAAAGGGAAGAAATTTACTTGCTTTCAAGGTGTGTCATGCCAGGCGGTTCTCCTTTACCTGCGTGGTGATTCAGAAATCCCACCTGTCCCTAAGCCTGACTTCCCCCAATGCACCAGCCTCTTCGCTAAAATAACCTGTTGAATCAGCTGCACTCACACCAGCTGCTAAACCACAAACCACAGCTTAGCGTGCAATGCAAATTCAACCATGGGGCCTACCTTTGAGAATACAGCTCAGGTGTGGCAAGCTGCCTTACAACATTTAGTCCTCTTTATATACCTGGAAACCAGAAACCCTCACTCCTCACAATCAACCAGCCCTCCACCCTCCTTTGGAAGGTGTCCTTCTGAGCATCTCGGTTCAGCTTCTCCTCCATCTGCGCATCACCAAGAGGTCCAAGACATCCCAGGCGAACTCCTTCACCAACCACCAGATGGCAGCAACGCCACACGTTCTTCAAATATTATCCGCAGCTGACTTTCTAGTCCCGTCTGGCAAATCCCTCGAGGTCGCCAGGTCCCCTATCCCTTCAGATACAGGCAGTCCAGTGCTGGGATTCAGCTGGTTTGCACCACTTTGGCAGAACCGGTAGCTAATTCTTTGTTGCCCCGGCCCAGAATGGACTTCCGGAAGCAGCATCCACACAGAGAACCAGTTGTTCCCATACTTGAATCCCACCACTGAACCGAGCCCAAAATGTATACTGCTAAGCGAGACAGCTGTTGAGTGAGTTTTGCCCCATTATACGACCTTTCTTGCCACAGTTGTTACGTGAATCAGTGCAGTTGTTAAGTTAGTGACACGGTCGTGAAGCGAATCCGTCTTCCTCATTGACTCTGTTGTCAGATCGCAAAAGGGGATCGTGCCACTCCTGGACGCTGGAAACATCGTAAATGCACGCCACTGGCCAAGGATCTACATTCTGAACCCGCGACCAGGGGGGATGCAACAACGGTCGTAAGTGTGAAAATCAGTCATGTCCCTTTTTTCAGGGACGTGGTCACTAAATGAGTGGCTGTAAATCAAGGGCTGTCTGGATGCTTCCGGTCAGCCTGGGTTTCGCCTCCAGTCCTGGGGCAGGGCTGTTCCTGGCTCAGCCCCAGCTGGAAGCCCTCTGGCCAAGGAGAGCCCGGTCCATGTTAAAGGGCTCTTCCTTGATAGGAAACAGCTTGTCTGCCATCAGTTGCTTCTCCAGTCTTCCGGAAAAAGTCCCAACCATCCTGCCTTTCCTTCTGCCTGGCAGCCCTTCAGACGGCGGCAGCTGAAGAAAGCCAAGGACATGTAGCCACGGCCTCCAGCCACTGGCCATGAAATCTTCCCACCGTCTACCTTATGATCTTGCCTGTTCCGAGTTTATTCCAGCTTGTCACAACTGTTCCGAAAACCTCAGGGTGCCCGGAAAGGCACACGGAGGCCCCTCCTCAGCCTGAGACGGGGCTCCCTTCGCTTGTTGTTTTGCAGCCGCATCTCCCAGTCGCATCTCCCAGTCGCTCCTGTTCAGCTTCTCCTTCCACAAGACGCGCAAGACCCTCTTCCTGCCACGGTCCTACTTGGAGGCCTTTCGTTTTTCCCTATTCCGATGCAGAACTTTGAACTCATTCTGCATAACTGCTTCCTGCTGGTTTCTGCCCATTGTTTGAGTTTTATTTATTTTATTGGTTAAATTTGTTTGCCAAGATCATTCCAAAGTATTCAACAAGTAACTATATACCCAAAAGATGACTACAAACAAAAAATAATTTTAAATCTTAAATTAAAACAGAAAGTTTTACCTAAGTGGTTGCTAAGAGTCAACGATGGCACACATTAAAAAATATTAAATATTTTAAAAAAACTGATTAGCCTAAAAAGGGAAGGGAAACAATGAGACTGTAATATTTGTTTTTCTATGAGAGTAAAAATATTATTGCACATTAGAGAGAGAGAGAGAGAGAGATCAGACAGATACCAGATTTCAAGCAACAAACTAAAGGTTGCATAAACTGCAGAATCAGTTTATCCAATCTTGCCTGCCAATAAAGAACCAGATCAGAAGATAAGAACATCATTAAGCTCGAATTTCTCAGTTTGGTATGTACAGGTAGTCCTTGACTTACAACCGTTCATTTAATGACCAAAATTACAAGGGCACTAAAAAAGGTGACGTGACCATTTTTCCTACTTATGACCATTGCAGGATCTCCATGATCAAAACTCAGATCTTGGCAACTGACTCACACACGATGATCTCAGTCATCCTGCGATCCCATGGTCTACCTTTTGGGACCTTCTGACAAGCAAGGTCAAAGAGGAGTCACAATCAAGTTACTAACTTAACAATTGCAGGGATTCACGGAACAAACGTGGCAAGAAAAATCGTAAAACAGGGCAAAACTCACTGAGCGTCTCATTTAGCAACGGAAATGTTGGGCTCAATGGTGGCCGAGAACTACCTGTGTGTGTCTCCTTTCAGAACGGAGCAATCCCTTTTTAGAAGCGATTAAATGGACCTTCGGTCTAATCCAGAGATAGGCAACCGTGGCTCTTTTATGACTGGTGGACTTCAACTCCCAGAATTCTTGAGCCAGCCATGCTATGGGGAAAGGGAGAGGCTTCCAAGCTGAGCCAGGCTGACTGAGGAATTCTGGGAGCTGAAATCCACGAGTCATGAAGGGGCCATAGTTTCCCCAGGCTGGCTCAGGAATTCTGAGAGTTGAAGTCCACCAGTCATAAAAGAGCCAAGGTTGCCTACCTCTGGCCTAAGCCACTTTATGACTCATGGACTTCAAGTCCCAGAATTCCTGAGCCAGCCTGGGGAAACTATGGCCCCTTCATGACTGGTGGACTTCAACTCCCGAATTCCTGAGCCAGCCTGGCTCAGCTTGGAAACCTCTCCCTTTCCCCTCAGCATGGCTGGCTCAGGAATTCTGGGAGTTGAAATCCACCAGTCATAAAAGAGCCAAGGTTGCCTACCCCTGGCCTAGTCCAGTTCAGGGCACTTCATGCTTGTTGTTATTTAGAACAGGAAGGGGAGGGGTGGTGAGGGCTCAAGAGCCAACACTTCACACATGCTTGAAAGGTGATTTGCTGGGCAAAGAGGGGACATCCAGCTGCATCAGGCAGGGCCAGGGTCTCCGTTAAGCTCAAGGTGCAGTGGTGAACGTTTGATATACCTTCAGAAGGGGAGCCATTTCAGCTCGCCTTCTTCCTGCCCAGCAAGACAGCAGCCAGGGGGAGGAAGGGAAGCCCAGGCCTGCAGGACAAGAGGAAGACAGGATGCATAAAAATAGGATGTTCTAATCTTCTCCAAACAGCCAAGGAGGAACTTCTTCCCACTGACTCAGCCGCTTCTTCTCCACTCTAGACTCCTCTTCTGCTCGGATTCCACGCAAGATGGAACTTTCCAGAAAGACGTTGCCTCCAGGGATCTGGGCCTGGTGAGCAAAGCATCTCGAGTGCCCAACAAGACGCAGCTTGCTGGTGGCAAGGGTGAGGTCCGGCACTTAGGCAGGATAAAAACAGACGCACAGGTACGTGGAGACACTTATTATGTCTCCTCCTGATGGACATCCCTGAAGTATGAAGTAGCCGGGAACTGCAGCTGCCAAGGAAAAAAAAAACCCAATGCGGTTCTGGGCTGCATCCACAGAGGGACGGCACCAAGAGCCAGGGGAGTGATGGTGCCGCTCTATACCACACTAGTGAGGCCACATTTGGAACATGGTGCCCAGTTCTGGGCGCCATAATTCAAAAATGATGCTGAGGCCGAAGAATGAGCGCAGGGGAGAGCCACGAAGACGGCCAGGGGCCGGGAAGCCAAATTCTATGAAGAAGAGCCGAGGGAAGTGAGCAGACAGAGCGGACTGCGGGGAGAGCCGAGAGCAGACGTCCGGCCCTGGAGGGGGAGAGGGCCTCGGTCTACTCTCCAAAGCAGCCGAGGGCAGGACAAGCAGCAACGGGTGGAAGCTCCCCACGGGAAGGAAGATCCAGCCTGGAAATCAGGGGGAATTTCCCGGCAGTGGGAACAATTAATGACTTCAACAGCCTCCCTCCCGAAGCTGTGGGTGCTCCATCGCTGGAGCTTTTCAAGGCAAGATTGGGCAGCCATTTGTCTGAATGAGTTGGACTAGAAGACGTCCAAGGTCCCTTCTGGGCCTAGGATACTATGAAAATATTTAGTTTTTAACTATTTTCTAATTTCTCTTTTTCTCCCCTTGGTTACCCGGTCCAGGAACAGATACTTATGGGAAAAACACAGGAGTGACAGCTGGAAAGAATGACCTATGCTTGTTCAGAAGAGGAGGAGAAAAGATGCGTTAGCAGTTCTCAAGTATCTGAACAATAGCGAGCGGTGGAACTATCACCCCAGCAGAGATGTTTCTAGACTTCTGAAATAAATTAGCTGTCCCATTTTCCCCTTGATTTCCTACTGGAATAACTAACCTACTTCCAATTTGTTCGTTCAGCTTGTTCACTTTTAATGTCCGTGTGGCTTTTATTCTTAATTCTTCTCTCAAAACTTAACAGTTTTAGCTAATACAAAAGGTCAGGATTTGGGGCTCCAAGGCAGGCAAGGCTTGGGGCAGGTGCTTTGTAGCTCTGCCTCCTGAAGGCCGTCTATCAAATGCCCCGGGGTCGGAGAGCTGGACAAGGAGCTGGACGAGGCCCTTGAGCCCCTGCGGGCCACACTCTAAATGCAGGAATCCAAATTAAGAAGGGAACGTCTGAAAATGCGTGCCCTTGAGCTATGGAATATTGTGTACAAGCACCGCTGAAGCTTGGCTGCTAAACACTATAAAAATAAAAGCAACTATGACGATCAATGGGATTTTGGCAAGTAACTCACCCTGGAGCAGTGACTAAGGGTTAGAATCAGCGATGTCCCACTGACAGATTAATGCATTTGGGGATGATTGTACAAGGCAGAGGGTTCCCAACCCCCAGGCTATGGACTGGCCCATGGCCCACCCGGAACCAGGCCTTGCAAGTGAGCAAAGCCCCATCCGTGCACGCACGGGATCCAGACAGCGCACTAAAGTACGCTCACTCACCCCGGTCCACGAAAAAACCCACCCTCAACAGAACTGGTGCCTAGCGCCCAAAAGATTGGGCACTGCTGGTATAAAGGATGTTTTCAATAAATCAGGAACACGAATGTATCTGGATTTCTGCATGCAAAAGATGCGGCGTTGCTGGCTGTGAACCCACATATTGACTAGTCTGCCTGGTGTAGTGAGGCGTCCAGGGCAGGAGATCCCTGTGCCCAAGAAAGCGGAACAATTGGCAAGCAGTTCCAGTGGAGCAAACAGATCAACCTGCGTACATGCAAGAATGTTTACTCAAGATGGGAAACCAGTAGACAAATTGTGAAGTCTGGGCAGGAAGAAAACTGAAAAGGCTGCAAAAGATGAATATTTTCTGGGGGGAGAAAACACAAAAAGAACTATCCACTTTGTGATTCCAAATAAACCACTGGGATATTCTGTCAGGGGAAATCGGACGCAACGGGCGTTCGTTTCTTCAGAAGTGTTTGTGGAAACTGACCGAGGCAGACGTGAGCGGCCCCGTGCGAGCAGGGACGGTGGGCTGAATGCAAAACAGAGAGAGCAACAAAGGACCAACCAAGGCGGGCGAAGAAGCTCCGGTCAAGCACAGGAAAAAAACCGAAGAAGGAAGTTGAAGTCCACAAGTATTCAAGTGGCCAAGGCCGGAGACCCCTGACCTAAGGACTTACCTAAAGGATACTCCGATAGAGTTCAACGGGCAGCCCGAACGATTAGGGCCACTTTTGCCATTAAGACACCCTTTAGCAGAAGGAAAAGCATGCTCATCATTGTTAGAGAAGCGATTTACGGATCTCTTTCCCGCAACCTCTCTGAAAAAGACGTTTGTGTGCCAGCCGAGGAGAAAAACAAAAAAGCCACGCAAATGCCCGTTCCCTTTGCAGTGTCATTCCTTCGGCAAAAGGGGGGTTTCTGCAGGTGCCCCTTTGAAAAGGCAAACACCGACCCTGCGCAGCCTGGACGGAAACTGGCGACCTCAAAACCGAAGCCAGGATTTGAGAAACGGAGAGCACCGTGGTCAAAGCTCCCTCAAACTTGCCCATCTATTAGAGGTCGGGCAAGAACGGCTGCAGGGCCGGTTTCTTCTGCTTTGGGGTTATCGGTTTTCTGGATTTTCTGGTTTTTATTAGGTCCCAGGCAGTCCTCGGCATGCAACAGTTCGTTTATTGACCAGAGTTATAACAGCACTGAAAAAAGGGACTGGAGGCCATTTTTTCACTCTTAATGGCCGCTGCAGCATCCCCCTGGTCACCTGATCAAAATCTGGGTGCTTGGCAACTGGCTCGTATTTATTTATTAAATATTTTATTAATTTTCCAATTTTACATTTAAGTCTTTAAAAAGCAACCTGGTGACTGGGTATCAGTAGTTCGGTAACGAAATCTTTAGTACAAATCTCAGGTTAATAATAATAATAATAATAGTAGTAGTAAAGTTGGAAGGGACCTTGGAGGTCATCTAGTCCAACCCCCTGCTCGGGCAGGAAACCCTACACCATTTCGGACAAAGGGCTGTCCAGTCTCTTCTTAAAAACTTCCAGTGTTGGAGCATTTACTGCTTCTGGAGGCAAGCTGTTCCACTGATTAATTGTTCTCACTGTTACAACTCACTGTTACAACATCCAATATTTCTGCTCTTTTTCCCTTAACCTTTACTGTCTCGTATTCAAGGCTGGTGCAATTCTTATTATATCAACTCAATAAAAACGTCATTATCACATTGATCGATAAATTTTTAGCTTATATGTATCTTAGTTAAATTCAATCTTCATAGACACCCCATATTATTAAGTTTTACCCATTTTTTTTAATTTCTCATCAGCATTCCAATTTAACCTTTAATATTTATAATTTTCAAGCCTTAGGTAACCCAAATTTCCCACTTGGGGCCATTTTTTCACACTTACGACCGTTGCAGCATCCCGTGGTCACATGATCGGCAACTGGCTCCTATTTATGATGGCTGCATGTCTGGGGGGGGGGTCACGTGATCACCATTTGTGACCTTTTGACAAGCAAGGTCCATGGGGAAGCCAGGTTCACGTTAACAACTATCTGACAAACTTAACAACTGCAGTGATTCAGTTAAGAACTGTGGCAAGAAAGATCATAAAATGGGACAATGCCTCATTTAGCAACAGAAATGTGGGGGCTCAATAGCGGTCATATGTTGAGGACTACCTGTGCCAGAGGTGTGCTAGGAGGCAAAACCCTTCAGGTGTAACGGACTGAGGTCTCGTCAATGTCAAGCAGAGGCACAGGAGCGGGGGGGGGGCTAGACCCATCCACCTACCGCCCTAATGGAGCCATTGTAAAACCACTAATGAATTAAAAGCATTGACTGAAGCAGCTCTGCCAGCACAGGGATCACGAATAAATGATGGTCATGATGAAAAGAGTTTGTGAAAAAACAATACGTTAAGAAGCCTTGCATTATGCAGCAAACTGTATACTCAACGTACAGTATTTCACTCAAAGCTACCCTGCTGGTTTTAATGTTTGTTATGTTTTGTGCCCGGCACTGTCTACGGAGCTAGGCTGGCTGAGGAATTCTGGGAGCTGAGGTCCACAAGTCTTAAAGTTGCCAAGTTTGGAGACCCCTGATCTAGAGTCCTGAAGACCCCCCCCCCACCAAGGGGAGGGGGAGATGTAGCTTTTTCACAAGTTCTTGTATTTGGCACTGGCCACTAGGGGGCACTATAGAACCAGTGTGATCCTATATTGGGTCTCTCCGGGTACAAGTAGCATCAATTTAAGAAATCTTATCTATATGTTGACCCCTTTTTGTGGGGATTTGAATTCTCAGGCTCATAGTCCATTCATATGCTGCACAGGACACCTCTGAGAAGTCTCACTTCCAGATGTAAAAGGGACAACGCTGATTCCAAGCAGTCTCCGGCTTAAGAATGTCCAATATATGGACAATTCGTATTTACAACCAGGCTGCGTGTTACTGTACTAACAGGTGATGGCATTCTTTTTCCTCGAACAGATGAACTGCTGAAGATGCACACTGTTTTCCTAGACCAGGGGTAGGCAACCTGGGCTCTTTTATGACTTGTGGACTTCAACTCCCAGAATTCCTGAGCCAGCATGGCTCAGCTTGGAAACCTCTCCCTTTCCCCTCAGCATGGCTGGCTCAGGAATTCTGGGAGTTGAAGTCCACCAGTCATAAAAGAGCCAAGGTTGCCTACCCTGTCCTAGACCACTGAAACAGCAAGTTTTTAATACAGAGGCTGTTTTCATCTACTCATGAAAGGAAGGTCATCTGCCATTTTTAGTAATACGCAGGCTGTTCGTAACTACGAATTCCTGGCATACAAATCTGAGTTAAGGACAAATTTACAAACTGCACTCTTTCTTAACCTGAAGACTGCCTGTAATCCACGGGAGGTTGAAGAGCAGAGGGTCTGTAGAAAAGCCAACAAAGGTCTGGTTATATCACTGTTTTTCCTTCCAGGAAATCTAATTCTGAATGAAGGGGGAGACATCCCCAGATCCCTCTCCTTCAATATAATCCCTCATTCTGTGGTGCCCAACAGATACAGACGCAGATTCCAAAACGAAATACCATTTTCCCATCCAGAAACACCATACGGCCTAAGTGAATTCAGTGGTTTTCGTCCTTTTGGACAAAACCATGAAAAAGAAACACACATTACGGTAGGCAAGAAGGAACATTACACTGTTTAAATTCAAGGAAAGGGAGAGAAAAAAATTTCTCGTCCCTGCCAGGAAGTGCTCCCCGAGGGACGTTACCCGGAGCAGAAAAACAGGACGATGAGCCACGCAGAGGGATAAAATTAAAGTTATGATTCATAACTGTAGGCCAGGAGGATTATTTCCCTCTTGCAGACTGAGGGGAAGCAGAGGCTGGACCGTATATTTGAGATCCCGGGAAAAGACAGGCACGGACAGGCTGTCCAGACGAGGCCGTCGCCCCCTCTCCCACAAGCCAAGGCACCTTCCCAGGCACCCAGGTCCCACCAGGTCACCCAAGGGCAGGGAAGGGGCCGGGGAGGAGGCCCCGGCGGGGCAAAGGACAGCCGCTGCCAGAAATGCAGAAGTGGGGCTCCCTCTTGCTGGCTCTTCTTCCCCATTAATCTCCCCCTTCCAAACTGGCCCCCAGCCACTGTCGGGGCTCCCAAAACAGGAGCCAGGGCTGCTTCTCCTATGGCCTCCCATGGCCCAGGGGGCAGCAAGGGGGGGCGAGGGGGGAGGAGGAGGAAGAGGAGGAGGAGTAAGAGGAGGGGAAGGAGGAGGAAGGGGAAGAGGAGGAGGAGGAGGGGGAGGAGGAGGAGGAGGAAGAGGAGGAGGAGGAGGGAGGAGGATGGCCACTGTTATCCATCCAGTGATTAATATTTACACAGTGATTAATGTTTATATGTTACTCACATGTAAGGGTGTAGTAGTTGCATATAGCCTGTTTCAAGGTGTGTTATGGATGTGTGTACTTCGACAGCAAGCAACCACATCTCAGCTTTAATGGGTGCCGTGGACAGGACAAAAGAGACCCCAGAGCTCATCTATCCGTTCATACCACCTGCAGGGGCTGCCCCCCCCCGGGGACCCCGGACGCCTCGCGCAGAGAAAGGACAATCGAGCCCAGCGGAGGAGGGAGAAGAGCCGGGAAGGGCGGGGGGGGGGCGCAGAAGCCACGCAGGGAGGGAGGGAGCCCCCCCACCCTCCTCCGGGCCGGGCCCGGTCAGAAAAGTCAAGGTGGCAGCGGGGGGAGGGGCAGCCACCGCCCAGAACAGCCGGTCCTCTGACTCGAGCCCTCCCCGGCGGGGTCTTCCGCCCCCCCGGCCCCTCTAAACGGGCCTCGGGCCCCTCGGCTCCCCGGAGCCTTTCGCCGCCTTCGCCCAGGACCCGCGGGGGACGTGGGGCGGTGGGGGGGTCCCGCCTCGGAGTACCGGCTCCCGAGGCGGGGAGTTCCGCGGGGGGGGGGCGGGGGGCGGCACCTGAGGGTGGGCCCGAGGCAGGCCGTGTCGGTGCTGTCCACCTCGCGCAGGATCCGCTCGTGCTCGGCCGCCGCCTCCAGGCTCTCCGGCTCCGCCATGGCGGGCCGCGCCCGCTCCTCGCCGTCGCAATGGCAACGCCGCCCGGCCACGCCCACGCCGCGCGCCACGCCCCGCACGCACGCGCGCACGCACGCACGAGCGAGCGCCCTCTCCTCTCCTCCCCCGGAAACAGGCCCCGCCGCCCGACCGTTCCGCCTCGGGGCCTTTCCTGGCGGCTTCGGGCTCCTCCGCCTCGCCGCCGCTGGGAATGCGGGGGGCGGCGGGGGGTGAGATCCTTTGCCCAGAGGCTGGAGTGCATGACCTCTCAGGACCTTCTTCCTCCCCCGAGTTTTCCCCCCCTTTCTCGATGGAGGTTAATACTGAGGAAAGGGGTCCCAAGAGGTCATCAAGTCCATCCCCCGCCACGTCTGTCCTGCCCCACCCTCCTCCTCATAATTACTTTTGACACCAAGGCTTTCTCGGGCTCTCTAGACCAAACTTGGCCCTTTTATGACTTGTGGACTTCAACTCCCAGAATTCCTCAGATAGCATGGCTGGCTGAGGAATTCTGGGAGTTGAAGTCCACAAGTCAAAAGGCCAAGTTTGGAGACCCCCGACCTACAGCACCTTCCTGAAATCCAGCTGGATTTTTTTTCTCTGTGAAAATTGTGATTTTCTTACTACCCCATAGCTCTTCAGTGTAAATTTAAGTACCGAGTAGATCTACTCCTAGATTGTGAGATGTAAAAACCCCAAATTTTCATACTTACAATACGAAGACAAGTCTGGTTAACAAAACAAAGTTTTATTGGAGAATAACATAAAAAGAATAAAAAGAGAAGAGAAAAAAAGAGGCATTTGCAAACGCGGCCTCCTGGATCTTTCCCAATGGATTGGGTTCCAGGAGCGCAACAGTTTCGAAGCTTTGCATTTTATACTTTTTACAATGCACGTCACATCTAAGCTCTTTCAACTCCATAGCCATTTTTTGAAGTTGTTTTTACACTTAATAGTTCATCTTGACAATTTCCTTCCAATTTCCGTCCATCGGGTCATAATTCATTATCTTTGCTGATTACCATTTGTCGTCACTCTACATAGGCAGGAAGCAGTAAACATTCCTTCTCATACATTGGCATTGCATTGTTACATTTACACTACATTTGTCTTAAATAGACAGTCTCATATATTGGCATTACATTTCTATAATTATTTCTACAATTTATAAAATAATAACTTTTATTTCCCTCAATTCCTTTTTTTTCACCTGAATTATTCTTTTATACTTTTAATAGTTCATAACTCCCTATATTTTTTTTTAGATTCCTGTGCAAGCAAGTTTTCATATTCTGCCTCTTCTTTCCCCAATGTTCCTTAAAGTATTGGGCCCATGGTCCTTCCTTCTACCAAAGAAGGTACAAAGGAAACAACAGTAGCAGAAGAAAAATATTGCAACACATAGTCCAGGTTCTAGGAACACGATTTCCATGGTAGTCCAATCCATTGAAGTTTTTATCCTACTTAGATGGAAACAGTCCAACAGGTGAGGCAGGTTGAAATTTCATTTTCAGGCTGTCCAACTGCTGAGCTTGTCACAGGAGAGGATATGATGGGACTTTCCATGGACTCACACCTTGATTCCTTAAATCAGGAGGACCTGGCATGGTTGAGACCATTCAGGACTGATATTTCTAGGTGACAGTTCTTTTCACCTGAACCCACTCTCCAGGAACAATGGCCAGAGACAGGTGGTAAGGTAGCCTGGGCCTGTATTGAGATAGAAGACAAAACCTGCACCAGATTATGCAAATACTGAGTAACTTTCTTCTCTTCTTCATTGATATTCTTGAACCTTCATGTAACAAAAGCCTCCCATACATAATTTCAAAGAAACAAAAACAACTTTCCAGTTGAGGCCTATATTGACATGGCCTCACTACTAAATGTTGTAAAGCTTTTTATTTACTTGTATTTACCACAGATTTGTTTAACTAAAGTATAAATACAACCATCCTGTTTTAGAAAATATCAAACACCCCTTGCGACCCCCTTTCAGTGGTTGCTTCTGTGTTCTAGCCATTGTTTTTTTTTCCCTTCCTTCTTTTCAACATCCGTCTCCCATCTTGCAACATCCACCTCCCACTTTCTTCTATTTTTCCATTCCTTCTCTCTTTCCATATTTCTATAGTACATTCTTGTTCCTTCAACATGGTGGTGTGGCCCATTGGGTGGGCATGGCTGCGGTGATAACGGCAGAGTGGGACTAAAAAGTTCAATCAGTCAATTCCAACTTTGCAAGATCTTTTTTTTCCCGCGAGTTGAAATTGACTGATTGGACCTTTTTTTTTCTTTTGCACATGGCAGCGGAGGCCTAAAGCGAAAAGGTTTTATAAAACCCAGCTGAAGACCTAGGACTGGGGCGACGACGCCCGTGCCCACAGAGAGGGCTCTGAATGCCATAGGTTCGCCACCACTGGACTAGCTACTTCTGAAGACCTCCGGCAAGGAAGGGCTCACCTACCGCACACGGGAGCCTGTTTCATAGGTTGACACTACACAGCCAGGAGATTCCTCCTCGTCTCTCACCTGAAGCTCTCTCTGTGTTACAACCCACAGGGTTTGCAGGGGCTTCCACAGCTGCCGATTCTGCAGTTTCTTCTCCTGGGTGGGTTGGCTTCCCTGGCCCTCAGCCCCAGTACAGGTGACTCTTAGCTTGCCAACCCTTTTTGCCCACCAGGTCATTAGAGCTGCTGAGATATTAATCCCTAGGGCAGTGGTTCTCAACCTGTGGGTTGGCACCCCATTTGGGGTCGAACAACCGTTTCACGGGGGTCGCCAAACAACGCAGTCCGCCATTTTTTTCCCCTTTCCCTTAGCTGTGCTACTCCCTTTTATTCTATTGGCTTTTGAAAGCCAATAGAACAGACTCTCTTGAATAGAGTCTAATTCTATTGGCTTTCCAAAACCAATAGGAATTGTCCAGACTGTCTCTGCCCTGCTGAGCCTGCCAAAAGTCCCATTCTGCAAACGGGGCTGCACCAGTTGAGTAGTTCTCGACTTACGACCGGTTGAGTAGTCCTCGACTTACAACCGTTGGGGGTCGTGACATTAAAAAGGTTTAGAACCACTGCCCTAGGGGAGCAGCATGTGTGGCAATAAATGCAACTTTGTCATCATGATGGAGGAATAATTGCAAAATATTTTTCAAGTGCTTATTCCTTAATCTGCCTGTGATAAATAGAGTACCGAAAGCTGGAGGTCTTAACATCCCACCTTGATGGGCGCCTTCGCCGTTACTGGTGCCGCCACCTACTTCTAGGAGATTCACTTACTGACTGTCCACCCCAACACTAGTGTGTGAAAGAGACAGACTGCGGAGCTCAAAAAGGAAATAAACTCTCAATACATACGGCCCTCTAGCACTGAGGCACAGCACCGGGTACATCAGCCTTTGTTCCTCCTATTCTTTCTTTTGAGGAGACAGAGCAATCTCACAAGAGAGAACTGGATCAAACTTTATTAAAGAAAAGAACCAAAACATCCTTGTACTTGCACACAAAATAAGAGCAGAGTTGGTAGAAGTGTAAACTAGCTGCTCAAACTCAGACAGCATCTTGGAAGAACCTCAGAAAAAGAGAGAGCTCGAGCAGATCCAGGATGCTGTCAAACTGCTCTGATGTGAAAGTCAGGCTGATGCGAAAAGTAGCCAGTTGGCATAAAAACACACAAGGACTGAGGCACTGGAGACAAAAGCCTGCTTCTTCCATTGGGACCTGATCCCGAATTCTCTGTTCTTGTGGAAACTGCAGAATTTCACTACAGTTAATTTAAGCATGTTTCACTCAAACACTGTTATCTCATAATCATCAGTCTGTATCTCATAATCAGCAGATAAGCAAAGATTTGCTTTATGTGATACGCTGAATTAAAATCTGTTTGGCTACTGAATACAGTCCTTGTTCAGTACAGTATCCATAGAGCCAGGCCAGGGCATGTGAGCATTGGAGGGGCTGCCACAGAGAGCCTTGCTCTAAACCATCATTTGTCCTTCTTCAGATTATGCCCTCCAAGTTGAGCCAGGAAGGGGGTGACTGAGGGCTGAGTATGATAGACAGGAGGTGGGGAGGGGGGAACCTGGCTGCCACTTTAACAGGCCTTTATTTATTTATTTATTAATAAAATTTATATGCCGCCCAATCCCACCCAACTCTGGCATCGCCCAATCCCTTTAGGGCAAAGGCCCCTAACCTTGGGGGCACCAGGGACCGGTTGTGTGGAGAGAGGTTTTTCCGCAGACCGGAGGGTGTGTACTTTTGTGGCTGGCATGTCGCAGATCGGGGGTTGGGGACCCCTGCTTTAGGGCATCCGAAATGGTAGCCGTCTCTCTGCATGAAGTGTTGGAAAGAGGCCAGAATCTAGTGCAGATTAAATTGCTACCGAATGACAGCCTGTCATAGGGATCCTTCAGCACCACCAGGGAAGCAGGTTCCCACTCGCTGGGTTTTCCGAAAAGTCTGCAGGGGCATGGCGGACTTTCCCACTGGCACCTCTGCCCCCCTGCCTCAGGCAAAAGCCTGGTCACCAAGGCACTGGGGGGTCCCAGCCCGCTTCAGAAGAACCGAGTCTCAGCCCAAAGCAGTTGGGCCCGGATGCCCAGAGATCCTTGTCCTACCCCCACTGGGGTGATTCACCAGTTGCCCCCCCCCCCGGCGCTAGACTCCCCCTCCTCAGCGACTCTGGCATCTCCAAAGAGTTTCCTGGCCGGGGGGGGGGGGCGCGACCGGAGGGTCTCCGGGCAGCCTCATGCGGGGACCCGGGCCTCCGCCTCCTCCGGGATGCGCCGCCCGGCAGAGCGAGGCCGGCTGGAAGCAGGGGAGCAAGTCAAGGGGATGCGGGGCGCCGGGCGATGCCTCCTTCTCCCGGCAGAGTGCAGGAGGGACCTTAGAGGTCTTCTAGTCGAACCCCTGCCCCAGCAGGAGACCTCGCGGGCTCCGGGGTACTGCTCTCTAGCTCCCGGGCCCGGTTCCTGCGGCTCCCCCCGGGCCAGAGCCCCCCCCCAGAGGCCCGCCCTCGCCCACGCCCCCGCCGTCCGCCCTCCGCCCGGCCCGTCCAGCGGAGGCGACGCAGCGGCGGGCAGAGCTGCGGGAAATGGAGCCGGGGCGCGCGTGGGGCCGGACGGCCTGCGTCGTGACCGGGGCGTCGCGGGGGCTCGGTCGGAGCCTGGCCCGCCTGCTGGCCGCCCGTCTGCCGCCCGGCTCGGCGCTGCTGCTGGTGGCGCGCTCGGCGGGGCCGCTGGGCCAGCTGGAGGGCGAGCTGCGCGCCGCCCGGCCGGGGTTGCTGGTGCGGGGATTGCCCGCCGACCTGGGCTCCGAGGAGGGGCTGCGGCGCGCGGCCGAGGCCGGGCGGGAGCTGCGGGAGGCCGGCCCGCTCCAGCGCCTGCTGCTGGTCAACACCGCCGGTGAGAGCCCCGCGGGCGCCGCTTGCCCATCCCGGCGCCGCTCGACCTGGGGGGCGTCCGGGGGCCCCGCCTGTTCCTCGGCGTTGGGGCCTGAGCCTCAGGTGCGGCGGGGGGGGGGGAGATTGTGTTGCACTTGTGGCGGGTGGGACATTCATTCGGCCCAGAACAATTGAACTGGGCACGACGCCTCCCCTCCCCCGCCAGCCACGTGCTCCCTGCAGCCCATAATACTTGCTGGGTGGGCGCGTGGGCCCTGGGGAACGATAGGGGAGGGGGCGAAGCTTTGGGGGGAGATCCAGGCCGAGGAGGCTGCTGATGGTGGGGGGGGCGGCTATGATTCACTAAGACTAAACGGTGGGTGGGGGGGCTTCAGGGATGGAAAGGAAAGGGGTGCAAGGGACTTACCACACCCACCTCTGGAGCAGGACTGGCTCCAGATGTTTATTTATTTATTTATTTATTTATGAGACTTATATACCGCTTTAAGGGCAAGCACTCTCTAAGTGGTGTACACCAGTAAGCAACGTATATATATATATTTACATTGCCCCCAACAATCTGGGTCCTCATTTTACCTACCCTGGAAGGATGGAAGGCTGAGTCAACCTTGAGCCTGTGAGATTTGAACCGCTGACTTGCTGAACACAGTCAGCTAAAGTGGCCTGCAGTACTGCACTGCGCCACCTCGGCTCATTTTGGGGGTCAAGATCGGCCTGGTGCGCTTGGGAATCTTGTGCCCTTAATCCAGAGGAGTTTGGTTATGACGTGGCTGGCAGTGAGGGTTGGGGGGTCTCTGGGGGAAAGCGAGATGCTTCCCCCCCTCCCCCGTCTCTTGTGGGCCCGGCTTGGTTCGGCAAGTATTGCTGGCATTAATTCTGTGGACAATCAGTGAAATGGCTTCAAAGATTTCACCACCACAGCGATGGTCCGCTGTCAGAAACGGGGTTGATCCTGCCATGCCCAGCGGGCAATCTCTCCATTTGCGCTGCCTTGTGTCGGTGTCTGGAGGCTGCCTTGGCACCCAGGAGCAATTGGCAGCCCCCCCAAGCCTCAAACAAAAGAGCCAGTTGACTGCAGACAGCAAGAGGAATCCTTGGTGGGGGGGAGACTCCCTGCGTCCCCCCTTCCTCCCCCTCCCCCCATCCTTCTGGGCCTCAGTCTCCCCTGAAGATGAGCAGGACCCTTTTTCTCCCAGGCTCTCTGGGCGACGTCTCCAAGACCTTCTCTGACTTCACCGAGCCCGGGGAGGTCAACAGCTACCTGAACCTCAACGTGACCTCCGCCCTCTGCCTCACCGCCTCCATCCTGAAGGCCTTTCCTGCCCAGCCGGGCTTCAGCCGCTTGGTGGTCAACATCTCCTCCCTCTGCGCCCTGAAGCCCTTCAAGAGCTGGACCCTCTACTGCACGGGGAAGGCAGCCCGTGACATGATGTTCCAGGTCTTGGCGGCCGAAGAGCCGGATGTGCGGGTGCTGAACTACGCCCCGGGTGAGTCCAGGGGACCCCCGGCAGCCTCTTGGTCTCCTGGGGACCCCCTGTGATTGACAGCCCTTTCCTCTCCGGCCTTCCTTCTCCGCAGGACCCCTGGACACCTCCATGCAGGAGGAAGCCCGCACCCTCTCGGCAGACCCGGAGCTGCGGCAGACCTTCCTTCGCCTGCAGGAATCCGGGAAGCTGATTGAATGTGACGTCTCTGCCAAAAAGCTGCTGGACCTTCTGGCTGCAGACACATTTGAATCCGGAGCCCACGTCGACTTCTACGACACCTAAACAGCTCTCCAGGGCCCTGCGTCCGCGGGACGGTCCTTCCCTCCGAGGGAGAGCTCCACTTCTCAAAAGAGCAGAAATTATTGTGTCTTTCTTTAACAAATGCTGCGCTACGAAGTTGTGTATCTGAGGTCACTTGTGGAAGCTTTTTGCAAAATTCTTCACTGTGAGTGTGCCAAAGAAAAGTGAAAAATTACTCTAAGCTGCCTTTGTGTTATGTGCGGAAAATGTTGCTCTACGCAGGGTAGATGATGGTAACTTTGGTTTCAACAATAGCTTGAACCATCCCGTGATAGCCAGGTAGGAAGTGAGTGGTGGCTGGCTGGGGAACTCTGGGAATTGAAGTCCACACATCACAAAGTTGCCGAGGTTGGGAAGTTCCTGGAGTAGGCAGACCTGTGGTAGAACAGGAAGAGGTGCGGTGGGTCCAGAGGTAAAGCTAGCCGAGGTTGGGGTGCAGGGGACTCGCCCTGCCCTTACTCAGAGCACCATGTGCGGCTCCCGGGTGTGCAAACAATGTGGGTGGAGGAGCCCTTGTTGCGCTTCGGTTGCCCAGGCTCGGCTGGAGAGAATGAGGTATAGGCCAGGGGTAGGCCACTTTGGCTCTTTTATGACGTATGGACTTCAACTCCCAGAATTCCTCAGCCAGCCATGCTGAGGGGAAAGGAGAGGTTTCCAAGCTGAGCCAGGCTGGCTGAGGAATTCTGGGAGTTGAAGTCCATGAGTCATAAAGAGGCCTAGGCCAGGGGTAGGCAACTTTGGCTCTTTTATGACGTGTGGACTTCAACTCCCAGAATTCCTCAGCCAGCCATGCTGAGGGGAAAAGGAGAGGTTTCCAAGCTGAGCCAGGCTGGCTGAGGAATTCTGGGAGTTGAAGTCCATGAGTCATAAAGAGGCCTAGGCCAGGGGTAGGCAACTTTGGCTCTTTTATGACGTGTGGACTTCAACTCCCAGAATTCCTGAGCCAGCCATGCTGAGGGGAAAGGGACAGGTTTCCAAGCTGAGCCAGGCTGGCTCAGGAATTCTGGGAGTTGAAGTCCACGAGTCATAAAAGAGCCAAGGTTGCCTACCCCTGGTATAGGCCCAAGGCTGGTGGATCTGACCATGCACCCCCTTTTCACAATGGCTGCTGCTCTTTTTGCACCAGCGGCCACTGAGCTGGGCTCCCTTGAAGAAGACGGGGCTGTAGAAGGAGCTCAGACTCAAAATGAGACAAGAAACAACAGATGGAAGCTCGTCAAGGAGAGAAGCAAGCTAGAACTGAGAAGGAATTTCCTGACAGCCAGGACAGTTCGCTTCCTCCCCGTCTGCCCTACATAGTCACAAGATAGGTTGGATGCACAATCCAGACATATCAAGATGTAACATGGAAGATACAACATTAAGAGTTAACAGTGTGCATAATGCACGGGTGGGAGCTGACCAGCAGCTTCAGTTAAGGCAGTGTTTCCCAAACTTGACAATTTTAAGGCATGTGGACTTCAACTCCCAGAATTCCACAGCCAGCAAAATTGTCAAGTTTGGGAAACACTAAGTTAAGGGAACCGTCCAAGTAAACAGTCAAATCCCACAAACTGCCAGAGGAAGTTCGTTGTCTAATCCCTAAAGTTAATCATTTATATAACCTTTTGCTTGATTGCATTCATCATATGTAACCTTGAACTTTGATTATTGAATTGAAAACAGTTTTTTAGGGGGGGGGAACTCCTTCTCCGAGCATTTTTTCTAAGTTTTATTTTTGTTGAGGTTTAAAATCACTTCATGCAAGAAGAAAACACATTTAAAGCTACTGCCTGCCTCATTTTTGCCTTTTCTGAAGATCAGAGAGCTATTTTTGCAAAGTTTAGCTAGAAACACGCATGTACAGACCCTCTCGTTGCCAGCAGTGATGAGATGAATGAAGCCCACCCCGTTTTGAGCCGAGCCAAAAGAAAAGCTGCAGATGGGCTTGTATTTCGGATCTTGGAAAGGAGGCTCGTGTCTGCGCATGCCATTTACAGCTCAATTTATAGCAGCTTACTCATAAAACACCTGCTGTGTCACTGGGATACCATACAGGTAGTCCTCAAGTTACAACAGTTTATTTAGTGGCCGTTCAAAATTACAACAAAAGTGAAAAAAGTGACATGATCTTTTTCACACTTATGACGACTGCCACATCCCCTTGCTAACGTCATTTACATTCAGATGTAAATGTGACAACTGACTCACATTTATGACGGTTGCAGTGTCCTCGCGGTCACGCGATCCCCTTTCACAACATTCTGACAAGCAATGTCAGCAAGGAAGCTGAATTCACTTAACAACCGTGTGACTGATTTAATAACCGCAGTGAATTCATTTAACTCTGGCAAGAAAAGTCGTAAAATGGGGCAGAGCTCACTTAACAAGTGTGTCACTTAACAACATAAGTTTTGGGCTCCGTTGTGGTTTACCTGTATATAATACTCTCTCTCTGTGTGTGTGTGTGTGTGTGTGTGTGTGTGTAAGTCTATTGTCCTGTTTTTTATTTTTTTTTAATGGATTTTCTATACAAATCCATAGTTTGACTGAATTTTTATTTTGTAAAACCAGGCACTCATCACAAATGATACACTTTTAAAGGTCTCTTTGCACAGAGGCTATTGGTGGTCAGAAAATACTTGTTTTTGAATAGGGTTCTTTGAATCCGCTGCAGCACTTAGCTGTTGTTCTCGCCCCTTATTTCCCTTCTCTCTTTCTCTGCAAGGGTTTTGGGGGGGCTCTTTTCCGTCCCCCTTTGCTTTCAGCCCTCTTCCTTGTCCTCATCCACTGGAAACTGGCTGGCCCAACCCCATTCCAAAATCAGGCAGTTTCCAATTTTTGGGCTGATTTATTTGTTAAACGCATTTCTATTCTCCTGCAATCAGATTGACTCTCCCTGCCTTACGAAGACTATAAATTGGAACGATTTCAAACATCTGTCGTCACATCTAAAACCATCTAAAGCCCAACAAACAACAGTGAGATAAACAAGAATTGATCAAAAGAAACACACAAAGATAAAAAGGACACGAGGCCCTACGTGAGCTCTGGACTAAATCCCAGAGACGATTTCCACGTTCAGCCAGGATTGGAGCGAATGACTGAAAGTCTTTGGGCTGCTTAATGCAAATAAACCAATAAAAATGTAAGGAGGGAGCGAATACAAAGGCTTAAACTGAGAACACAAAATAAAAGCCTGGGGGGGGGGTTGAAGATTAGCCTGGTGAGGAAGTAAAAAAGACCCCAAATAAACAACCCAGCGTGCTCAACAAACTGGGTTGCTCTCTGTCTTTTGGCTGCGATTGGGCAATGCCACACCTCAAAAGATGTTGACAAACTGAAGTTTGTGTGCAGGAAACTTCCTTGGGCTGGTAGGGAGAGCCATCTTTCCTTGAAGAAATCCATCTTTAAGGAAAGACTAAGAGATGGAAAGCAACCAAGTAGAGCCAGGAGCCTCACCCAGAGAGGGCGTTTCTTGGCTGGTGGGTGAGTGGAGAATTGGCTTGGCCTGAAGAACAGAATTGGAAGGGGTCTTGGAGGTCATCTAGTCCAACTCCCTGTGCAAGCAGGAGACCTGGCCTATACCATGTCAGACAAGTGGCTGTCCAGTCTCTTCTTGAAAACCTCCAGTGATGAACAACCTACAACTTCTGGAGGCGAGCTGTTCCACTGGTTAATTGTTCTCACCGTCAGGAAGTTTCTCCTTAATTCCAGGTTGCTTCTCTCCTTGGTTAGTTTCCATCTGTTGCTTCTTGTCCTGCCCTTCTGGTGCTTTGGAGAATAGGTGGACCCCCTCTTCTCCTTTGTGGCAGCCCCTCAAATATTGGAATCTGCTATCCTGTCACCCCCTAGTCCAGGGATAGGGAACCTTGGCTCTTTTATGACTTGTGGACTTTAACTCCCAGAATTCCTGAGCCAGCATAGCTGGCTCAGGAATTCTGGGAGTTAAAGTCCATAAGTCATAAAAGAGCCAAGGTTCCCCGCCCCTGCCCTAGCCCTTCTTTTCTCTAACTCAGTGGTTCTCAACCTGTGGGTCGGGACCCCATTTGGGGTCGAACGACCATTTCACGGGGGTCGCCAAACAACGCAGTCCGCCATTTTTTTTCCCCTTTTCCTTAGCTGTGCTCCTCCCTTTTATTCTATTGGCTTTTGAAAGAGAATAGATTTTCTTGAATAGAGTCTAATTCTATTGGCTTTCAAAAGCCAATAGGAATTGTCCAGGCTGTCTCTGCCCTGCTGAGCCCGCCAAAAGTCCCATTCTGCCAACGGTGCTGCACCAGTTGAGTAGTCCTCGACTTACGACCGGTTGAGTAGTCCTCGACTTACGACCGGTTGGGGGTCACGGCATTAAAAAGGTTGAGAACCACTGCTCTAACTAGCCAAACCCAACTACTGTGTTCTTCGTATGTTTTAGCCTCCAGGCCCCTAATCACCCTGGCTGCTCTTCTCTGCCCGCTTTCCAGAGTCCCAATGTCTTTTTTCTATTGTGGTGACCAAAAATGGACGCAGGATTCCAAGTGTGGCCTTACCAAAGCCTTGTAGAGTGGTAACTAACGCTTCATGTGAACTCGAGTCTATATGGCTGGGATCAAAGTCCCAACAGGCTTTTGGGCAGCAACTGGCCAGTGCTGGAGGGCCCCTCATGCTCCTCTGGGGCAAAGAAGCCCCCCTCCAAGATCCTGTGTCTCTCAGAGGGTGGTCAGAAGGTCAGAGAAGGAGTGGTGGGCAGCAGGAGACAGAGCTGCGCAAAGACTGACCACCTCAGCCGGCTGGAGGACTTGTCAGCCTTGCGATGGGGCTGCCCCCTGGTGGGGTGATACAGAAACAGCCCGTGAGTGCCTAATGGGGGGTCCTGGGTCATCCTGGGGAGCTGTGCCATCCCTGCCCCCCCCCCCGGTGCTGAGGCCCCCCTCGTGGGAGAAGCAGCCTCGGCCTTTGATGACCCAGCCACCTTCCTTGCCTGCCTTCACTCAACCCAGATTCCTTTCAGCTGGCCTTAGATTAGAATAATAGAGTTGGAAGGGACCTCGGAGGTCTTCTAGTCCAACCCCGTTTGAGCAGGAGACCCCGTGCCATTTCAGATAAATGATTGCCCAGTCTGCTATTAAAAGCCTCCAGGGATGGAGCACCCGCAACCTCTGGAGGCAAGCTGTCCCATTGGTTGACTGCTCTCACCATTAGGAGAGATGTCACGTCAGAGGCAGGATTAGAACTCACAGTCTCCGGGTGATTGGCCCAGACCTAATACTCCTCCCTCTTCCTATTTTCTGCATAACAACAACCCTGTGAGGTGGGTTGGGCTGAAAGAGAGGGACTGGCTCTCTCATGGCGACTGGCCTAAAGTCACCCAGCTGGCTTTCTTAACCAAGGTGGAAGTACAACTCACCTCTCCTCATTTTGACCCTGATGCCTTAACCCCCAGATCATACCAGTAAAGATAGGGATAGTGGCCTTTCTCCCAGGGGCAGGTCTTGGGCCAGTTCTTGGGTAACACTTTGAAAAGGTTTGCAAGAATTCCCAAAAGCCAACGAGCCCATCTCAAACGCTCCGAGCAGCCCTGAAGCAGTTTGGCCTCCATTTGTGATGTTGAACTCGCCTTGTCGCTTCGGCACTTCCTTATGTTCCGTTTTGGTGTATGACCTACCAGGAATAGAACAGAATAACAAGAGTTGGAAGGGAACTTGGAAGTCATCTAGTCCAGCCAATGAACCAATTACACAAGGAGGTCGCTCCGTCGGGCCAAGGGCCCCCCTCGCCTTGTCTTCCCCGGGGGTGAAGAAGGATGAAACCCCCAGGCAGACCGGATCCCCACCCCTCCCCTGGGCCGCCTCCAAGCCCCCGGACTCCACCTTCCCTGGGCCTTTTTCTCCCAACAATCCGACCTTCCCTTTTTGAAGCCCACACAGTCAGCCCCATCACTCCTCTGCTGACCCCCAGGGTCTTCTGGGCAGCTGCCAAGGGCTCCTCCAGCTGCCCTTGGTCCCTCTGCTAAGGACTGGGTGGAAGCTTTGTCCTTACTCATAGCAAGCATAGGGACCTCAGAGGTCTTCCAGTCCACCCCTTGCTCAAGGCAGCAGATCTTCAGATCTTCTCTTGGCTTGGAAATCTACTACTTCCACAAGCCAGTTGCCCCCATCCCAGGCTCTTTACTATGTGCTGTCAAGATGTCTCCTTGGAACAGCCTTCTCCCCCCCCCCGTCCCTGCCCCCGTCCCCCCAGGCATCTGAGGTGGCGCAGCAGTTAGAGTGCAGTACTGCAGGCCACTTTAGCTGACTGTGTTCAGCAGGTCAGCGGTTCAAATCTCACCGGCTCAAGGTTGACTCAGCCTTCCATCCTTCCGGGGTAGGTAAAATGAGGACCCAGATTGTTGGGGGCAATGTAAAATATATATACATTGCTTACTGGTGTACACCGCTTAGAGCAGTGGTTCTCAACCTGTGGGTCGGGATCCCATTTGGGGTCGAACAACCATTTCACGGGGGTCGCCAAACAAGGCTGTCCACCATTTTTTCCCCCTTTTCTTTGGCCACGCCCCTGGCACCCAGTGATGTATAAGTGGTTGGGGGTCACCACAACATGGGGAACTGTATTATGGGGTCGCGGCATTAGAAAGGTTGAGAACCACTGGCTTAGAGAGTGCTTGCACTTAAAGCGGTATATAAGTCTCATAAATAAATAAACGTCCCTCTGTTCCAAATGTGAGGTCCTTTGGGCAGGGGTCTGGGCTCCCCCTCCTGGCTGGATGAAGAACAGCAGCCCATCCCCCTTGGGGAAGAGGAAGAAGCCCAGCCAAGGGTTGGGGCAAGGGGAGAATGGGGAGAGGAGGTGCACCTGCCCCTGGCTGGGAAACGGGTGATGGAGAAAGGTGGGCATAAGGTGAAAACTCTCCCTCCCCCTGTAGCCCCCACTTGCATAGGCAAACGAGGAGTGAGCCAAGAGCAGTCAGGAAATGCTCCTTTAATGCTCCCAGGGCAAAAGCTCACCCCTCTGACTGAGGATTTGCCTTGGAACAGCCCAGTTGGGGGGAGGCTTTCTGAGGAGGAGGAGGATGAAAGATTTCCCCCCTCCCTGCAAGCAGGCCTTGCACAGCAGTGGAGTTCAGCTGCCTGTCACAGGGGCCTGACTTTGGTTTGACGTAGAAAAATACTCCTTGTTTAATGTTGACCACACACCCTCCCCCCCCAAACCTGCTTGGGAATCAGATCCTGAGGGTGTCCCTCTTCTCCACCCCAAGGGGTGTCGGAGACTCTGCCTTTCCACTCCTTGGGGTCCCCCCCCCCTCTTGGAGAGCAGGCAGACGGTGATCAAATGAAGTTGGTTCCTGGTCTTAGCATCTCTCTGTCTCTCTCTGTCTCTCTCTCTCTTACACACACACACACACACACACACACACACACACACACACACACACACACGCCCAGGGTCAACCACCCTTGGGGACTGCATGAAAGCATCAGCTCAAAGCAGCACCAGCTCAAAGCTGGAAAGGAGAGAAGCCCACTTCTTTGAACCAGCTCAGCCTTTCTAGCGCTGCC
Source organism: Crotalus tigris (assembly GCF_016545835.1). Classification (NCBI taxonomy): domain Eukaryota; kingdom Metazoa; phylum Chordata; class Lepidosauria; order Squamata; family Viperidae; genus Crotalus; species Crotalus tigris. Next base: position 1,164,846 of record NW_024100685.1, read on the forward strand.
GACCCAACATGCTGCTGATTGGGGGGGGGGCAGCTCCCTGCAACACCTCCTGCAGCGGCAGAATGGCTGGCTAAACCGGGCTCTTCTTCCCTTTGGTCCCCCAGCACCCACTCTTCTGGCGCAGGTCCAGAGGACAGCTTCCCCTGGACCCTCCCAATAGTGTCACCAGCAGGCAAGTTTCCTGTGAGTGGCCAGCAGGGGGCAGTAGAAGACCACCAAAGAGCGGCTCCCAGGCTCTGGGAGGAGCTGGTCGGCCAGGGTCTTCAGAAGCACTACACTGGGGGGGGGGGCACCTGCCTTTTCCCTCACCCCCTGGTGTTCATTGAAGCAAAGTCTTCCTCAAGTTGAGCTCAGATCTTGCTGGCTTTATTATTACTATTAGATTTGTATCCCACCTTTTATTTGTGTGTGCGTGTGTCTGTGTGTATGTGTTTATGCATGTATGTCAACTCAAAGCAAACAAATCTGATTCTCCTGCCTCCACTTTTCCCCACAACAACCTGTGAGGTGGGCTGGGTGAGCTGGTCTAAAGTCACCATGATACAAAAAAAATGTTGAGACTCTAGAAAGAATGCAGAGAAGAGCAACAAAGAGGATCAGGGGGCTGGAGTAAAAAAACATATAAAGGACAATTGCTGGAATTGGGTAGGTCTAGTTTAATGAAGAGAAGGACAAGAGATGACGTGATAGCAGGCTTCCAGTATCTCTGGGGCTGCCCCAAAGAAGAGGGAGTCAAGCTATTCTCCAGAGTGCCTGAAGGCAGGATGAGAAGCAACGGATGGAAACTGACCAAGGAGAGAAGCAACCTAGAACTAAGGAGAAATTCTCTGACAGTGGGACGATTTCCCCCCATACGTTATGGGTGCCTGGACCCACCTCTTTCACAGGCTGTCTCGACAAAGCAAGGAAACTTCAGTAAAGACTGTTTTTATTTCTAAAGGACTAAAAGGGGTGTCTTTCTACTCCCCCCCCCTCTATTTTTTTGTGCCTTTGAATGAGTGTCAAATTTGGGAAGATTTTCAGAAGTGGTTTGCCATTGCCTCCTTCCTGGGGCTGAAAGAGAGTGACTGCCTGCCCAGCTGGTTTCGTATCCAAGACAGGACCAGAACTCAGGGTCTCCCAGTTTCTAGCCTGGTGCTTTAACCATTGTACCACACTACCTCTCCCCCTGGAGAGCTCATTTGAACTGTAAATAAAGTGGGAAGCACCCGCGTCAAGTCCAGGTCCTGGGTGAGGGTCCTTCCGCTTCCCTGGTATCCATGATGCGCCCCAGGATCAGAAAGGGGCCTGCAGGGCACAGAGATTGCCCTGGGGAGGACTCCTGCCTGGCATCTCTGCCAGGGCGACCCCTGGCCCAGGCCGATGGGTTCCACTTACATGCTACCATAATCAAATCATGATCAAATGAGCGGGGGGGGGGAGGCTGGACTAGAAGATCTTCAGCCTCCCTTCCAGCTCTGTTCTATTCTAAGCTCCTGGCGGCTACATCCTCACAGCAGCTGTCTGGCGAGATTCCTTCAACAAGCACCGCTGGCCCCAGACTGGGACCCTCCCTCTGATTTGGCTGGGTCGCCCCCGCCCCACACAGCCTGGCCTCCTGGCTCCAGCCCTGCCCACCATCTGGGCTGTCCTCTTGACCAACCAGAGTTCTGTTGGTGCCCAGCGAAGCTTGGTGGGGTTCACTGTACCTTCTCCCTGTTTTGGCCTCCCTCCTTCCCCCACTTTTAACTCCGGCCCCCACCAAGCCCCCTCCCCATTCAGCCTTGCCCATTCTCCGGATGAGCAGAGTTTTTGGTCCTCCCTTGGGAGCAGCCTGCAGGCTGAGGGACAGAGCCCGGGTGAGCCTGGCCAGGCGGGAGGGGTGCTGCCGGACAGAAGAGGCGAGGGCAGGGAACACACACACACACACACACACACACACACACACACCGTCTTCATGGTGGCTATGGGTGGCTGGGCTCCTGCGTGGGCCAGCCAGGATCCGGGAGAGGTAATTGATTAACCCGCTTCAGTGCCAGGGGGCACCTGGATGCCTCTAAAACTGTCCAGCTCCCAGGCGCCTTTCCATGAGTGATGATTCAGATGGCTCAGTCGAGGTTAATAGATGCTCCCATAAAAAAAAATATTGTTATTAATTAAGCCCCGGAAAGGCCAGCTCTCCAGCTGCCCAGTCCCCACAGAGGGGCATTCCCAGGCGTTCCTTTCCAGTCCCTCCCCCTCAGCTCCCCATGGACAGGGGGGGGGGTGTCTCCCGTCAGGTGGGGAAGGGCAGCTGGTTCCTCATTTCAGCAGTTCCCTCGGAGGGGGGAGGAGAACAGCCGGAATCAGCACGGCAGGACCCCCAGTGGCCAGAGCCCCTCCCCCCCTTGAAGAAGGACCCGTTTGACTCCTGAGCTGCTATCCGGGGGGGGCTCACCCTGTCCCCCCCCAAGATGCTGCTCAGCCACTGGGTCCACCAGCCCGGCCAGCACCTCCAATGGGAGTTGAGGCTGTACCTCCGCCCCCTTTTGGGTTTTTAAGCATTTGGGGGCGTTTTGTCCGGACTCTCCTCAGAGGAACTAGGTCAGAGTCTCCCAGCCGGACACGCCCCCCCTCTCACCTCTGCATAGGGGGTCTCAGCTTACAACCCCGACTGACCCCCGCATTTCTGCCGCTAAGTGAGACCGTTGTTAAATAGGTTTGGCCCCCTTTTATGACCTTTCTTCCACAGTTGTTAAGTGAGTCAGTGAAGAGTTGTTCAATTAGTAACAGGGTTGCTAAGTGGATCTGGCTTCCCCATTGGCTTGAAGGTTGAAAAAAGGGGGACCACCTGAGCCCCCTCCCCCGGACGCTGCGACCGCCATAAACCTGAGCCAGTTGCCAAGAGTCCATATTTGGATCACGTGACCCCACAGGGATGCTGCAAGGGTCACAAGGGTGAAAAATGGTCGTGAGTCACTTGTAACTTCAAATGGCCACTAAGCCAATAGTCGTAAGACGAGGACTGCCTGCATACTGGGAATCCAAGGATGGGCCAGCTCCGTTGATCCTCTTGGAGCCCGGTGGGGGGCAGCCCCATTCCCTCAGTAACGCCCCCCCTCCGCCCCCTGCCTGCCCTGGGCAGCCCAGCAAGGAGTCAATCCGGGAGAGGCAGAATTCCCAGTCTGGGAGGGGGAGACGGGGGGGGGGAGAGAGAAGGGTCAGTGGTTTGGCCAGCCTTGTAAGCAACTTTGCTTGGACTTTCCACTCCTGTTAATGAGGACCCAGATGACAGGACAAAGCAGTTGGTGGCTGGAGCCCCCCTCCCCCCTACACACACAGAGACATACGGAGGGGGAGAGGGAGGGATCCTTGTTCCTCCTGACTGCTCAGCAGGGGGGGGGAGAAACTGCACAGTTTGTCCTTAAGGCTGTGTGAAGAAATCCAGGGAGGTCAGGCTAAGGAAGCAGAGGTTCTTCACCACGGGGGGGAGGCGGGGGGGGCAGTGTTGTGTGGCAGCCCTTTGTTGGCCCTTTTTGGAATCCAGAGGTTGTTCCCAGAGCCCTCCTGCCAAGGCGGGCAGAGACGCCCAGGTGAGCTCAAGAGGGGACGAAAGTGTTCCTTGGCCGGGAAAGCAACAAAACAATTCAGAACCTGGCCTTTTTTGGGGGGGGGTCTATCTGTCCTTTGCAGCCCCTCCCATTCATTGGCTCCCCTCTTTGCAGAGTAGAAGTCGGTGCCTGCTTGTGCTCATAAGCTCCCTGGCAAGGCCCAGGGCTCCTCTCTCCCTTCTCCAGGGTTGCAATCCCAACCCCCACCCCCACCCCTCAGAGCCCCCTAAACTCCCTCCCCTCTGAGTGGTTCTATTCCTGCCCCTGGGAGCTTCGTCCCTCCTCTGGTGAAGCGAATATTTGGTCTCCTCTTTCACCCCTTTTCCCAGGCCAACCCAGCAGCTCTGCCGACGGCTTTTCATGGGTTTCCAAACCAAATGCGATCCAGAGTCTCCTGTTTGATAGACTCCTAGGGCCCTCGGAGGTCTTCTAGTCCAACCCTGTTCCCAAGGCAGGAGTCCGCATACCGTCCCGGACAGATGGCTGTCCAATCAACTCTTGAAAGCCTCCAGGGATGGAGCACCCATCATAGCTCCAGAAGGGAGGCTGTTCCATTGGTTAACCATTCTCACTGTCAGGAAATTCCTCCTCTAGGACTGAAGGTGTTCCCTAGCTGGGTAATGAAACGTCTGCAAGAAAACCACCCATCTCAGAGAGGGCCCAGGACCCCCCCCCAATTCCTCCTCTTTCTTAACATCACTGCCCAGAACTGGACACGCACTTCAAGACTCCGTCTGAGGCACGTGGTGGTTTCTCCAGCAGCCAGGCTGTGCTTCGCTCTCCTATGCAGGTTTATTTATTTGCACAAACCGGAGACACGGAAGAGTGGGAGCCCCCTCCACGCGCCCCCCCTTGTCCACGCTGAGCCTCTTCCCTGAAACAACCCCGCTGCCCCGTCGAAGAGCTGCAGACTGCGCCGACGCCCCCCCTCGGTCTACTGTCTGGCGCTCCCGTCGGCCGGGGGTGCCCTCCACTCCACTCCTAGGAAGACTCGCGTGGCTGCTCAGGCTGGCCCCACGGTCCCCCCTCCTGGGAAGAGCCGGCGCTTGCTTGCGCCCCGCCGCCCCGGTTCTCTTCTCGGCTCCGAGGCTTCTCCGCTGCGCGCATCTCGGACCGGGCTTTCCCTCCGCCGCCGCCCCTCCGCGCCCCCTCCAGCCCAGGGTCTCCAGTTTCCCCGCTGGCGAAGCCAGCGCTTCTCCGGCGAGCCGCAGACACCCCGAAGATCTCCAGACAAACGCCAGGAGCCCCGGGGCAGGGCCGTCGGGGGCCGCGGGCGCTCCGCAGGATCGCCTCGGGAACTAGCGCGACGGAGACCGCCTCGAACACCTGGAGAAAGGCGGATCGCGAGCTCAAGAACCGGCCGGTTCCCCAGCTCGGCCGGTCTCTGCTTCCCCCTTCCCAGATCTTCGACGTGGGGGGGGGAGAGGGCACCTTAGTCCTTTTCAGAGGATGAAATGAAGGCCTTTTTGCCACCAGTTTCCATGGAAACGCGTCTCCTGGATACCCAGGCGAGGCACTGGCCTCATCGCGCGCGCCTCCGCCTCCCCCCCCCCGAACGGCGACCCCAGAAAACGGAGCAAAGCCGGCTGGGCCCGTCGCCGCCTCGGGAGCCCATCGCCAACGCAGCCGGCCGCCTCGGGCTCCTTGCAGGGACCTCCGGGTGGAGCGCGCTCTCCAGCCTCCCCCTCGGGTAAGGCTCCCCGAAGGTCAGGGCTGGAGCCCAGGCGCACCGCGCGGGTCGGGGCGGGCGGGGAGGTTCCCAGGCCCGGCGCCTCTTTACCGGCCCGGCAGAAAGCAGGGGAGGCGGCGACACGGGAGGGGCCGCTGGAAAGGCCGCTGACCTCCTGTGCTGGCCCGGTGGGGCTGGGTCGGTCCTGCGGGGGGTCTCGGCTGGGCTCGCAAGAGGCCGGAGGGCCGCTCGTGCAGGGGCGGGGGGGGGGCTGAGCCTCCGGGTTGCGTGAACTGGATCACAGGGGTCCGATTCGCGATTCCATCCCAGGAATGATTCGATTGGCGAACCGTTTCGGTTCCGCCTGGGGGGGGCGGCGAGGGGGTCGCTCTTCTGGCTTCCCCCGATTATCAAACCTAGAAACAGCTGGGATCTTTCCGGTCAATTTTAGGAGAAACGAGCTTTCCCCCCCCCCTCGGAAAGCCACCTGTCGGAGATTGTTCCGCCGAGTCTCCTGTCCCGCAGATACGACTGAAAGCCTCGCACGTTTCAGCCGCCCCCCCTCCGTTTGCCGCTCTGCAGACGGATCCTCGTCTGCTGCGTTGACCTGTTTACGGCAGCCGCGTCCTTGTGCGAAGGAAGGGGGAGGGAGGGAGGGAGGCAGCCCCCACCACGAACTCTGCAGGTGAGTCTCCAGGGCGGGGGCGCCTCTTCTGTGCCCCACAGCGCTGCAGCGAAAGGCTGGACGCGATGGCCGAGACCCGGGGCTCCCCCCCCTCGTCGCCCCCTCCGTCCTCCCTGCAAGGATCTTCCCTGGGGGGGAGGGGGAGGCAGCCTTCATAAGTCGAGTCTCGACTGGGGGAAGCGGCCAAGGACGGAGGGGGGGGCTCCAGGCTGTGCTTTCAGCCGGTCCCTCCCTCCCGTTCAGGCCTGCTTTGCCCCGCCCGGTTTGGGCCTTCCCGCCCCAAGGAAGAAAGCGGGAAAGCCAGGAGCCAGCCGGATCCCGGCCCTCCGCCCCCCCTCCCGCCCCCCGGCCAGGCTCGCCATTCCGCCGTCCTTTCAGCGGGTTTCTGCGCCCGCCGCCCCTCCCCTCCCCCCCTCGGCTGGGCTCGGCTCTATTCAGCCGCCCGCTCGCAGGACGTTCGAATCCCCAGCATGGTAGATTTTAATTAGCCTTTGTACAGATGGCCAATTAACATTCATTACTTTTGCCTTGAGCGATTAATTACGAGTTTGAGGAGAAAAGAGCGGGAGACCCAGCGGAGGGAACGAGCGGCGGGGGGCTTTCCGTGGGATTGAAGCGGGGTCCTCCCTCCCAGTCCGGGCTCTTGAGGGCCAGCGCTGCTCCCTTCCTTCCCCCGCAGAAAGAAGCCGCCAAAATCGGTCGCCGCCCCCAAGGCCGCCCCGATCCTTCGCAAATCCTCAGGTGGCAAGACGCGATGCCCCTGCCCTTCGGCCCCCTCCCCTCCAGCCGGGCCCTTCAGTCCCCCCCCCCGTCCCCTCCAGCCGGGCCCTACCAAAGCCACCCCGCGGGCCAAGTCAAGGTTTGGGCGTTGCACGGGAGGGGGGGGGACCCCGAACGTAGCCGTTGCCGACGGAAGAGCTGCCCATCCCGCGTCGCTGTGAGTTGGGTCCCGCACAAGCCCACTCCCCCCCCCGGTCTCGCCATAGTATCCGCGCCACCTGCCGCCCTCCTGACCCTTCCCGACCGCCCTCGTCGCCCCTTTCCCGCCAACGCAACTCTCGCCCCACGGAAGGCGAGCTGCCCCCCCCCCGCACATCCCTGCCGCTCGGTTCCCCCAGTCCAGCCCACGCCCGCTCTTCCAGCCGAAGCGAAGGAGTCCCGCCCTCCCTCTCCCCTGCCCGTTCCCGCCCCGGGCTCTCCTCCGCGCGCCACCCCCACCCCCCCCCGCAGCATCCCGAGGGCCCTTTTTCTGCCAGAGGCGGAAGTTTTCCTGCAGGCTCCGTGAACCCGGAGCTCCCGCCTGGGAATCGAAGGCGCCGGTGGGCAAAGGAGGCAGCGAGACTCTGACTTGGGCCAAAGCCCCCCGCTTTCCGCCCCCGCGGGCTCCCGCCGCCGCCGCCAACCCTCGACCCCAGACCGGAATCGCCTGGCGCCCGTCGGCGGTTGGGTTTTCTGGCCTCGGGGTACCTGGCCGCGCCGTGATTCGGGCCAGGTGAGGAGCGGGAGAGGCTCCGCGGCCGGAGGGCTCCCCCTCGGCGGACCCAGGCAGCCTGGTCGCCGGCTGTTCTTCGGGGGGAGCCCCGAGCGGGGCTGGGAGACGGGCGGGCGCCTGCCAACCCAGGGAGGGGCGGCAGCAGCAGCAGCAGCAGCGGCGGGCGAGGCCTGGGAAGCCCCCCCCCGGGGGGGGGCAGGCCCTCCTCCTCCTGCGACGCGGCCGGGGCTGCGGCGGCCAAGGGTCCCTCCTGCCGGCGGAGGGTGGCGACCCCAGAAGCCCCGCTTCCCGGCGGGGAGCAGGCCTCCTACCTGCCGAGCCTGGTGGCAGGATATGGCCCTCGGGCGTCTCCGCCTCTCAACTGCGCACTTTCCTGGAAGCAATATGGAGCGTCTGGATCTCGGGAGCAGAAATCTGTTGATCCTCGTCGGGGCTGGGAAGCTGCCATCTCTTGACGGCTGCAACGGCAGGCAAACTCGGCGTAAACGGGGAGGGCGGGAGTGAAGCGGCGGCGGCGGCGGCACAGGGCCTGGATTGGTGGGCCCTCTCTCTCTCTCTCTCTCGGAGAAACCGTGGGGAGCTCGGGAGAAATCCACCACCAATCCCATGTTGCACACCCAGAGACTTCTAGGCTTCTGTCTCTCTCACACAGGCACGCAGAGTCTGAAAGCGACTGGGGCTTTATCTCCCCTCCCCCACCCCCACGGTTTCAACCATCAAAAATCCATCATCAAAGCCACTTCCTTCCAGCCCTCGAGGTCAGCTGACCTCTTGATGACGTCACCAGCACAGGGACACACCACTTTCCCGGGAAGCCCATGGAAAGGAATAACCTGCTTTTCTGAGTTGCTTCTTTCACTTCTTCCAGGGATGTCTGCAGAGGGTGATCAAAAAAATGGGGGCTGTAAGGGCCTCAAAGCTTTCCCCCCCCACCCTTCAGCAAGGGGGATGGGCATAAAAATGGGCATCGCTTTGATGACACCTCTGAGGTCCTCGTTTTCGTGACCATACCCTGCGAGCACTCTACTTCCTGTTAATCCACAGCCTGGGAGTTCCTCGTGGTCTCCCATCCATGCCACAGTGCTTCCATTCCCTATTCCTGCATTTGCACTTTTTCTGCTTACTTTGGGTTTTGCTGCTGAACATGTTTTGGCTTCTCTGGCCTCACTTTGTTTTTTTGTTTTGTTTTTTATAAAAAAAATGTATTGGTTTTTTTTTCATCAACGTATGTTAATTTTTCCAATCAACAAGTTGTCTGGAGTTTGCTATGCTAATACATGTTCAATTCCTAATCCTTCATTCTCTTCTCTAACCAAGAATAAAATAAATTCCAAATTTGATAGAGTCTGTATCTTCTTTATCTTTCAACCTCATAGTTAATCTGTCCATCTCTGCACATTCCAATATTTTCCTGATTATTTCTTCCTCTCTGGCCCCACTTTGGCCGGAAGGGCTATTGGGTGGCCACTGATTGGTCATCCGGGGCTCCGGCTGCCTGGGCTGGCTGGGGTTTCTGCAGCGTCTTCTAAGGATGTTGGGAGCAAGAAACCCCCCCCCCCGTGGGTGGAAGTCATCCTGGGACATTGTGTCAAGAAGATACATTTCCTTTGCCAGCCCCTGAACTCACTTGATGAGAAAAGTGGGGATACAAATTGTGTATCCTCCCCCCCCCACACACACATACGAGGGAGGGGGGATGGAAGGCTCCATTGATTCTCTTTGAGCTAAGCCAAGGGAAGCCTTCAGACGACTCTCCAAGGCCTTTGGGAGCAGCCGAGGGCAAGGCCAGTCTGGATGAGGCCCAGACGGGCTCTGTGGGCAGCTGGAAGCCAGATGTGGGTTGGGGAGAGAATCTAGGTACACATGGAGTTCTGTTTTGTTAATCTGGCTTAGGCTTTACCATGTTGTGTGAATCCAGACAAAGAATTGGATGGATGGATGGGTGGGTGGGTGGAGCATATAATGATAAAATAATGTTTAACGTAGGAAAATGTTTATAAAAGCAAAAAATAAAAAAATAAAAAGATAAACTATACAAAGTTTTTTTAAAAAAATGTACATTTTACCAGTATATGTGCTTAATAGATTTTTAAACTTAAAGGTGAAATTGATCATTTTAAACATGTACATTCAATTATTTCCATTAAGAATAGATGGATCAGATGGATACTACTAGAAATGGAGACCAAATATGAATAAAGCACTTTTAACGAGCCCTCTTTGCTGCTGTATTATTCATCCAGTGCTGTTTCTATAATTTGCTACTAATTCAAAGAAAGACTTTGGATTTTATAATTTTCCAATGTTTTGGTGGAACAAATCTGTCAGCCATCAACAAAAATTAATTTGATTCATACAAGGCATTTAAGAGGCTTGGCATTGTCTGTAAATTATAGTCATATAGTTTCTGATGACTTCTTAGCCGTCATTTCAAGAGAAGTTTATACTTTCAGGAATTCCAGGCTGATTCCCAGAGTTAAAAACCTTAAGCTTTTTTTTTTTTTAAAGAAGCTTTCACAAGTGTTAGGGCACTTTTAAGTAACACTGAAGAGGTACCTTGAATTTTAGATTAGGTGGATTTAGGTACTGATCTGCTGGTGTTCTGGATTGGTGCCATCTCCAAAGCAGCCAAGTGGATGGTGAGCCTTCCACAGCCCAGGGCCTCTTTCTTGGTTCAGCCTCTTGAACTGCTGCCAAATTTCAAAGCTTTTGTTAGTTATCTTCAGGAATTGGCAAGTGGGGCAGATCCTGAACCTGTGGGCCCCTGGAACCATCTCTGGTCTAATCAAAGACACCATTCTCTGGTGTGTGTGGGGAGGGGGGAGTCTGGTTTACGAATTCTTTGCCTTGTTCACATTGGTGTATTTGTATTTGTGGGGAGGGGGAGAAGAGAAGAGAGAAGAAGAGAGAAGATGGAGAGAGAGAAAGAGAAAGAGGCCCCAGCAGGAAAGGAAGGCAGTGTAAACTTGCTCACTTCCTCCCTTGCATGCTGATCTCTCAACTTCTGGCTAAGGGCAAAATCTCCCATTTTGGATCCACTCACAAGGCTTAAATCACAAAGGGGGTCATTTCCTCATGAGAGGGAGGGAGGGAGGGAGGGAGGGAGAGAGAGGGAGGGAGGGAGAGAGAGGGAGGGAGGGAGGGAGAGAGGGAGGAAGAGGGAGGGAGGGAGAGAGAGAGGGAGGGAGGGAGGGAGGGAGGGAGAGAGAGGAGGGAGGGAGGGAGGGAGGAAGAGGGAGGGAGGGAGGGAGAGGAGAGAGAGGGAGGGAGGAGGAGAGAGGGAGGAGGGAGAGAGAGAGGAGGAGGGGGGGAGAGAGAGGAGGGAGGGAGAGAGAGAGGGAGGAGAGAGGAGGGAGAGAGAGATGAGAGAGGGAGGGAGGAGAGGAGGGAGAGAGGAGAGGAGGAGAGGAGGGAGGGAGGAGAGGGAGGAGAGGGAGGGAGAGGAGGGAGGGAGGGAGGGAGAGAGAGGAGAGAGAGAGAGAGGGAGGGAGGGAGAGAGGGAGGGAGGGAGGAGAGGGAGGGAGAGAGGGAGGGAGGGAGAGAGGGAGGGAGGGAGCGGAGAGGAGGGAGAGGGAGGGAGGGAGGGAGGGAGGGAGGGAGGAGGGAGGGAGGGAGAGAGAGAGAGGGAGGGAGGGAGAGAGGGAGGGAGGGAGAGAGAGAGGGAGGGAGGGAGGGAGGGAGAGAGGGAGGGAGAGAGAGAGAGGGAGGGAGGGAGGGAGAGAGAGGGAGGGAGAGAGAGAGGGAGAGAGAGAGAGAGGGAGGGAGGGAGAGAGAGAGAAGCACCACAATCAAAAGAAATTTCTGGCTCAAGTGACCAAGGAGCCTTTTTTTCCCCAGCCAAAATTCCTTAGGAAAAGTAGGAGCTGCATAGGAAGCCTGAATTCCTATGGGAATTCACCTGTTCTAAAAAAAAAAAAAAGACAATTTAGAATATACTTAATTTAGAAAGAGTGGGGGGGAGGTATCTTTTCCCACCCCCCACTCACCCCCACCAGTAAATCCGACCCCCTCTCCAGTTATGCAAGAAGAACTTCAAAACCTGGGCAGCTTTTAGGCTGCGCATTGAGGAAGGGGCGAGGCAGGTGCTCCAGACAGCAACAGCTGCAGCAATGCGTGGGGGGGGGGCGACAGGGCGATTCACCTCTGCTGCTTTGTCTGCCAGGCTACTCTGGGGCAAAGCAGTCGTCCCTGGAGGAGGAGGAGGAGGAGGAGGAGGAGGAGGAGGTGCCCACAGCCAGTGGGGATTCCTGCTCAGCCCCGCTGACTTTGCGGGGGTGGGGGGTGTTGAGCCCTGTAGGCAGCGGGCGGGCGGAGGGGAGGCCGAGGGGCTGTTAGAGAGCCAGCCCTGACTCTTCTGGGCCGGCTGCATTCAAGGGGAGGCTTCAGCTTTCAGCCTCCGTGCTGCCTCAGAGCCACGGCACCGCCAGGCCCGGACAGAATTTGGCTTCCAAGTCAGATGGAGTTGGGGATCCCAAAGATCCAGAAAGGCCCGGGGGAATCCACTGACTGGGCAGATCACTCTCTAGTCTTCTGATGCTGGCAGCTGGTAGGAAGCCTCTTGGGGTGGATGCCCAGATTCTCCCCCCCCACCGGGGGACCCAGCTGGTCTTCTGGATGCCCTGAAGTAAAGGTGGCCATCTTCTAATCAGTGTTTCTCAACCTTGACCATTTTAAGGCATGTGGACTTCAACTCCCAGAATTCCACAGCCAGCATTGCTGGCTGTGGAATTCTGGGAGTTGAAGTCCACATGCCTTAAAATGGTCAAGGTTGAGAAACACTGTGATATTCTCATCCGTCCGCCCCACCCACCACCCGGGTCGGTCAAGGGCCTCTTTCTCCGTCAAAGGGCGGGCGAGAAGCTCTCTGTAGCCGAAAACGACCAGGCCCGGCCCGGCCCGGCCTTCAGATTCGAGCCCTCTATGCCTTGGGGCCCCGGGGACAGGAGCGCCCTGCCTGCCCAGCGCCCTCCACCTTCGCGCTGACGAGGGAGACCAGCGCCCGCCTGGCCACCCGAGCCGGGCCTCGCCGAAGTCCGCCTTGCTTCGGCCGGTCGCCCTGCTCTGCCCGCCTCGACGGGGGGGGGGGCAGCGGAAGGACCGGGAGCCCGAAGGGGGCGCGCGAAGGACGCTGCTTGGGGCCCGGGGGGGGGCAAAGCCCCGTCAGCTCCATCTGCTCAGCCAGGCGTCCGGGCCTCTTCCCACGCGCGGAAGGGAGCGTGAAGGTTGCGGTGAAGACCGGCCCGGAGGGAAGCGAGGGAGCGGCCGCCGGGCCGTTGTTCCGTCTGGGCGCTGGTGGGCCTTAATCCGGCTTCGCGTTTCCCTTTGCGAGGAGAGCCGTTCACGAGCGAGGAGGCGCCTCCTTTGCTCCCCTGCTGGAAACGGCGGGAGCCCCTTGGGGGGCCGGACCGGAGCGCTTCGGAAAAGGCCGCGCCGTCCAAGGGCGAAGGGCAGCTCGGTCGCCGCCGCAGACGTGTCCGGGACGGCCTTTCTGTGGAGCGCCTCCACCGTCCGGGATGCAGGGCCTCCTCCTGCGCAGCGGACGGCTGGATCCTCCCCAGGGGATGCAAACGGAAATTAAGGCAACGTTGAGGAGGAAGCGTCGCGTATTGAGCCGAAGGAGCAGAGAGGGAGACGCGGCGTTCGTGGACACGAGCTCGGGGGTCAGAGCGCACGAAGAGAGCGGCGATTGCGCGGAAACGGCTCCTCTGAAAAATACCGGCATCCCGAAAAGGCAGCTCCTAGGATACGTTACGTCTCCCCGACATGCAGGCCTGCGCCGGGTTTCTGGGAGAGAACCTGAGATTCGGAGGGTGGGAGGAGACGTTTGAACCCCCAGACCCTCCCGGACAAAGGGCAGCCCGGCCGCCGCTGAAAACCTCCAGGGTGGGAGCCGCCCCCGCCCTCCACTCCCCCCCCCCGGCTGCATTATTTTCCTTCCAGGATCTCTCAGGCCGCGGCTCCGAATGAAATCTTCCCGGTTTCACCGGGACGCCTCGGAGCAGCCGGCAGCCCCTTTCCCGCTGAGCCGGGCACTCCAAACCCGCCGCCCGTCGGCCGCTGGAAGAAGGCGAGAGAGGTCGCAACCCGCCGTTAGCCGGGAACCCAGAAGCCGCTTCCGTCCAGGCCCCCCTCTTTCTGCCGCTGGGGACCCTCGCCCACTCCCGGCCGCCCGGAAAACCTCCGCGTCTCTCGCGCCCGGCCCTGGCGCCCTGAGCAGGCAGCCGGGAGGCCTCCGGCGGAAGAAACGAGACGGCCCGGCTGGATCCCGGATCGGAGGCTCCGGTTGGGCTTCTCCTGCGCTACCCGGGCCGCAGCAGGGGACGCGCGCCGGCTGGAGAGGCCGCTTGGAAAGGGCGCTCGTGGCTTCGCTGCCCGAGGAAGGCAGACGGCCGACCGCGGCGGAAAAAGCGGCCTCTCCACGAAAGGGACCCTCGGGAAAGGGACGCGAAGGCCTCGCAGGAAAAGAACCTCCGGCCGCGGAGAGCGCGGAGCTGCCCTCCCGGTGTCGGGATGAGGGGAGCGCAGCTTTTCTCCCGCCTGCCCGGAGAGGCTCTTGCAACGGTTGCGCTCGCTCCGTCCACATAACCGGCGCAGCCAGAGCGGCCGAGGCAGGCGCGGTGAGGCTCGGCCTTAAGGCCGGTGGGGGGAGCAGCTTGTGAGAACTCGGGGGGACTCGGAGACTCCGCGTCTTGCGGAACCGGCCCCTTTCGCCGCGGTCACAACGCGCTGCTTTCTCCCACCACCCCCGCGGCGACCAAGGCGAGCGAAGCCCGACCGGGCCTCTGGCAGACAAGAATCGGGGCCCTTCCAGGCTCCGCCGGTGGTGGTGGGAAGGACCTGACAAAGGCCACGACGGGACCCTTCCCGGTAGCGATGACCGGGGCTACTTACCAAGTGACGGGCGGGCCCAGCCAGCTATCCCGCGCCCCAAACTCCTTCCAGTGTTCGGACCACAGCGCAGCGGCGCGGGGTGGGTCCCCGCCTTTCCTCCGGAACCAACACGGGCGCTCCAGCCGCCCTTCTCAGCCTGACCGGCAGCAACAGGACGGGGGAAACTCCGGAGCCGAGGCGGTCCTCAGGCGGCCGGGTCAAGAGGAGCCCCCGACCGTCTCGCTTCTCTCCCGGTCCGCAGGTAGCGAGGCCGCTGCCGCGGGCTCCACGGGAGGGGCGCGAACGGGCCTCTGTCGGTGGAAAGACGCCGCGCCCGCCCCGCGCTGGGCTTGGGGGCTCTCAGTCTTCGGAGACGGACAGAAGCGGCCGTTGCACCCGGCGAAGTTCGGCTCCTCAGCCTGCAGTTCTGCCCCGAAGCGCCTCGGCGGAACTCGGAGGGCGGCTTCCGTGCCTCCGGCTGCGCTCGCGACCCACACCGCTGCCCCTCCCCCTCGAGAAAGTGCGCGAAAGCCGACGCGACGGAGAGCTCCGTCGGGGCTTGGAGAAGCCGCCCCTGGAGGCCTCAAGGCCCCCGGGAGCCGCCAAGGGTCTTCGGCCTCGGGAATGGCCCTTCTCCTCGACAGGGCGGCGCCGGCTCTGCCTTCTGCCAGCCCGGCCTGGGCAGGGGGACTCGGGATGCGGGCGCCGCGAAGAGCCCGGGCGGGCAGCCGAACCCTCCCTCTGCCGAGCGCGATCGCTCTCTCCGCCTGCCTGCCTTCTGGCCAGCGCGAGGGCGGGGCGGCGGGGGCGGATCCGGAGCTCAGCGCAGCCTCCCGGGCGCTCCAGTCCGCCTTTTGGCGGCGACCCCGCTGCCTCCTCCCCTCCGCCTCCCTCCCTCCCTCCCTCCCTCCGCCTTTCCCACATGCCCTCCCCAACCCTGGGGCAGGTGAACCTGGCCAATCAGAGGGGCGGGCCGCAGGTACCCGGCTTATCTGGACGGCTAGCCAAGGAGCGCGCCCACTGCGCACCGGGTGGATGGGGTGGGAGGCGGGCGCGCGGGTGAACCACGGGTGGGAGTGCGGCTGCCACCTCCCCAGAGCCGCCTGGCGCTGCCGCTGCCGCCGCCGCCGCCGCCGCCGCGCCCTCCCCGGTCCAGTGCGCCCGGATCTGCTGCCGGTTCGGGCCGGTTGCGCGCCGAGCCTGACGTGGATCCCTCGTGTCCCCGCGCCCGGGTCCGCCTGAGCGCCGCCCTCGCCCGGCCCTGAGTCATGTTCCAGCCCGCGGCGGCGTCCAAGCGCTGCTTCACCATCGAGTCCCTAGTGGGCAAGGACAACGGCCACCCGCTGGCAGAGGAGCCTCTCCGTCCAGCCGCCGCCGCCGCCGCCGCCGCCCTCGGATACCCGGCCAGCGCCGCCGTCGAGGCCTTCGCCCACAGCTTCCAGGGTTCGGCCGCCGCCGGCGGGCGTTCGCTCTACGGCGGCCCGGAACTGCTCTTCCCGGAGGTGGTGAGCCACCCGCCCGCCCTTGCCGTCCATCCGCCGCCGCTGGGCTCCTCGCACCTGCCCCCCTCGCCTCACCCCTTCTTCGGCCCGCAGCCGCGCGACCCGCTCAACTTCTATCCCTGGGTGCTGCGGAACCGCTTCTTCGGGCACCGCTTCCAAGGTAAGCAGCGCCTTCGGGGAGCCGCGGGCACGCGGTCGGGGCCCTTCGGCGCCGGCCTTGGCGCTTCGGAGCGGCTGTAATCGCCCGGCCTGCAATCCGTGCCAGGTGGCAGCCGAGCCCCGTCGGTCCCGTAGGGAAACCGAATCGCGATCCGGGGGCCGGGAGAAGTTCCCGCTGGCCAGAGGCAGCGCCTCTTCCCACCCGAGGGGGACTTTGGCAAAGGGCGGCCCGAGTTTCTCACCCTATCAAGGCAGCCGCGGCCTTTGCGCTGCCTTGGCGCAGCCAGCTCTCTCCTTCCCGGGCCTGTGGGCGACCGGCGCGGGCCTCGGTGCCCGCGGGAGGGGCGTTGCGATTCAGACCCCCGCTAAGGCGCCCCTGTCGGGCAGCGGCGGCGCTCTTTGAACCTCTTCCGAAATCCGGCCCAGCCCGGGAGCTCGGCGGCAGCAGGAGCAGCCCTGGGTTCAGGCGGCACCTGGGGCCGGGGCTGTCCTCCCGCCAACGGCTCGCTTTGTCCTCCTCCGACCTGGGAAGGCCCGCTGCTCAGGCGTCGCTTCCCCGGGGAGCGTTTAGGAGGGAGCGGTGCAAGGGACTCAACGAGGCCGCGGCCGCGCAGGGGCGAAGTGGGCGCCCAGAGGCAGCGAAGGCCCTCGTAGCCGCCTCTTTGGTGGAGCCCCGCAATCCCTGCTCCGGCGGGGAAGGACGGCCCTCGGGAGTGACAGGGAGCGGCGCCCCGCAAGGGAGCGATCTGGACCCGCCGTGCAGGCCCGTCCAGATGCTCCTCGCGGCGGAGAATGGCCTGGCTCTTCCCGGCCTCGCTGCGCTGCCTCGGAAGATGCATTTTGAGCGTGAGGAAGACTCCAAGTTCAAATGGGCGCTGAGGAATTACAGCCGCTTCATTCGATCCGCCGGATTCCGACCTCCGCCAGGCGGGAAAAGGGACTCCCAGCGAGTGCGGAGCGGTCCTTGAGGGGCGCGGGGAAAGACTTGAGGTTCAAGGAAGCCTTTTTCCCCGAACAGAGGCTCCTTTTATTTTTCCGGTCGCTGGAGGGAATGCCGGCGGACCCCGGGGTGGCTCCCATCCATCCCAGCGGAAACCGGCGCCGATCCGTTCAGAGAAGGGGGCCTGAACCCCGCCAGGAAATCTGGCGGACGTCTCGTCCCTTCCCCTCCCTCCCTCCCTCCCTCCCTTCCGAGAGGGGACCCTCTTGGTTGGTTGGGACCCTCCGCAGGCGCAACCCAGGAGAAGAGTGGCCCTCCCGGCCCAGCAGAGGAAGGCCGGCCCGGTTGTCATCGGGGAACCACGGGCGGCGCCGGGCCTGCATTCCACCCGCAGCTGGGCTGTTTCGGAAGAGAGTAAAGTGGTCGCAGAGAAATGTAGCGCTGCGACCTTCGCTCCCGCGGGCAAAGGGGGACCTGCGAAACGGGCCGGGAAGCCTCTCCGGGCGCGTCCGGCTCCCTCTTCGCGGCCTACCGGGGGAAGTGGCTGCGAGCACAGCCTGGCACCAGCCCGCCTTCGCGCCCGACCTCCGCTGCTCGCCTCGCTTCACCCAAGAGCCCCCCCCCCCATCGCTGGAGCCAGGGTCCCTCGTGTTTGCCCGGGAAGCTGCTCGGCCGCGGCCTGGAAGGAGCGCGCCTTCGAGGCCTCTGTTCGTCGGCCAGGAGGGCAGAGCAGGGGAGCCCTCTTCGCCGCGTCCCGGGGAAGGGGCAGAGGCGGCGCGAGGAGCCCCAACAGGGCAGCCGGGGGAGCGCTGGCCGGCCGAAGGGATGCCGGGCGTGGACTGAGGGAGGCTCTGCCTTCCTGCCACCCTCGGGGGCCGTTGGGCTCCGCTCCTTCTCTTCCCCTTTCCGTCAACGTGAGCTGTGCCCACCCGGTTCCCTTGCCCGGTGTGCGCGACCCTCCCCACCAGCTCTCCTGGAGGAAGCGCCTCCGGGCGGCGTGCCGCGCCCCGGAGACCCTCCTGCGGGTTCGACCTCCCCTCCAGCAAGCCAGGCGCTCGGAACGGACTTGGAGGCCGCCTTCCCGGGCTCGGCCTCCACCGAGCGCGCCGCTTTCGAACCGAAGGAGCGACTCTCACTTGACCTGCTTGGGGGGTCCAGGCTGAAGGAGGCAGACCTCGCCGGCCCCGCCGAGTCCTCCCCAGCCAGGAGCCGCCCCGGGCAGATCCAAGTGTCCCGCTGCCAGAAGGGCAGGAGACGAGCCTCCTGCAAGGCCCTGGCGGGCCAAGTGACCTTTAGACTGAGCGCCGGCCCCTCTCGGTTGCGTTAGGCAGGCGGAGAGAGCGACGCTCGCCCAGAATTGCCAGCTCCGTCCGGACGTCGCTTCCGACCAGTGCCCGGGGGAGAGGGCGCGCTGGGAGCAAGGCCGGAGCGTTCAAAGGAATTGGGAGCCCTTCCCCGGAGGCCCTTCTTTCCGAATCGGGCTCTCAAAGCAGGAAAGGGCGCCTGGGCCGAAGGGCGCGTCTCAGCGCTGAGCCCGGCCATTTCCCGGCCTTGGGGGGTCTTTAAGCCGAAGGCGCAACCAGCGAGACCCGAGCCAAACCGGAGGCAGGGCTTGTTGAACCAGCTCCCCCTCCCCACCCCTTGCGCGGGGGGGGGGCATAAAGTCAACCACCCCCTTTCTTGGCTGGGGGTTGGCCCCACGCAAGACCGAGCCATCTGCCAGGACAGTTCCTTGCCTTCCTTGAGGTGGGCCTGTGGGCGTCGAATTGCTCAGCCCCGGAAAGGAGAACCCTTTAAACGGCTCCCTCTCTACCCGGGTCCCTGCTCCTCCCGCGCCCTAAAGAGAGGGATGGGCTCTTCCTGGCCGCCAAAGGCAGCCGCAGCTCAGCCCCCGAGGCTCGGTGTCGACCCTTCCTTTCACACAAATACAGAGAGAGAGAGAGAGACAGAAACACACACACACAAACACCGAGAACTGGGCTCCTCCTTTCCCTTCCCACAGCCTTTTCCGCGTGGAAATGTTGGCTTCCTCCTGACTGCCACTTCCTTCACAACGTCCTGACAAGGTAGGCCTCCAGTCCCTCCATACGGTTGTCGAATTGCTTTCGGGGAAGAACAGCCGAAAGCGCCGAGGAAAAAGCGCCCGTGTCAGGGTCTGCCTCTCACCTCGCTTTTAACGGCTGCCTCGGCTCCCGGGGAATTGCAGCAAGGGGGGGCGCCTGGTTTCTGATCTAGATCCAGCTTTAGGGCGTCCCAGGATTCCCCCCTGAACACGCATCCCGCCCGAATCCTGCATCTCCGCTTCCCCCTCCGCCATTGACTTCCCGGCGCTGAAACGCCGACCTCTCACCCCTGGGTGCGCCTCGCCTCCTCCGGGGGCTCCCCTGCTTCGGCCCTGCGGAAAGGGGCAGCAGCGTCCGCCTGGGACCCACCTCCCGCCTCAGTCCCGCGTTTGCCTGGTCCGGCAGCGGGTGGCGGCGGGAGGAGGGTCGGCCTGGGGTCTCTGGGTGCTGAGGGCCGGAGAGGCGTCCAGAGGCGTCTTGCAGGGGCCGATCCTGGGCGGTTGGCGCTGACCGGCTGCTTTCCCTCCGCAGGCGGCGAGGTGTCCCAGGAGAACCTGCTCTTCCACGGGCCCTTCGCCCGGAAGCCGAAGCGGATCCGCACCGCCTTCTCGCCCTCGCAGCTGCTGCGGCTGGAGCGCGCCTTCGAGAAGAACCACTATGTGGTGGGCGCCGAGCGCAAGCAGCTGGCCGGCAGCCTCAGCCTCTCCGAGACCCAGGTGGGCCGCGGGGCGGGGCGGGGCGGGGGGGGACACGGGGCCCTTCAGTGCGCGGCGGCACCGGCCAGGGCCACGGAGGGGAGAGAAACGGGGGGGGGGAGGCCGGGAAGGTCCGTTTATCTAAAGCAGGGGTTCTCAACCTTGGCAACTTTAAGACTTGTGGACTTCAATTCCCAGAATTCCTCAGCCAGCAAAGCTGGCTGAGGAATTCTGGGAGTTGAAGTCCACAAGTCTTAAAGTTGCCAAGGTTGAGAACCCCTGATCTAAAGACTGAAGCTGCCAGGGAGACGCTGCTGGTTGCCCCCGCGCAGAAGCGCCCCCCCCCACCCCACGCAGCCCTTTCCCCCTTTTTCCTTTTGCCGCTGTTGTTCTACACATTGCTTGCTCTCTGGGTCCCTATAAAGTTTTCATCTAAACATTTGGATCCTTACACCCTCCAATGAGCCAGCGTGACTCAACGATTTATCAGTCTATTAAGCCTCGCTTCCCTGTACAGTTTTGAAATAATCCAACTCGTTAAGGTCAATTTCGCTCGTGAAGTCATGCGTGGAGAGCAGGGTAGTTGATTTAACCGTTCCGGCCTCAGGATTGACCCTGCCTCTTCAAACTTTTTCTGGTTCCTGGCAGACTCACCAGCGCTGTACAAAAACTCTGTTGATCTGAGCCCATTTCTCTGAAAACCAAGGTGTCAACCAGAAACGTCCTCCTGAGCGTTTTAAGCGGATGCCGTCCTTGCAATCCCCTGGGGGGGGGGGGAGGCTTTCCGATCCCTTGGCAGAGCCACAGGGCAGGAGGGGTCAGAGAAAACCATTCCAGTTGGGGCCCATAGATTCCCAGTTATGCTTCCCACAGAAGTGGAGGACAGCCGTGTCTCAATGTCTGTGTATGTGTTCGTGTGTGTGTGTGTGTGTGTGTGTGTGTGTGTGTGTCTGTCTGTCTGTCTGTCTGTGTGTGTGTGTGAAGAGGCTACGCAGGGAGACTCCGGAAACAAAATAAAAGCGACCAAACGGTTTGGGATGAAACTGAAGCGAAGGAGGAAGCTTTGAAAGGAATAATTGTAGAAACATGGACGGGACTGTTGCTGAGATGCCAGAAACTGGCAAAAACTGAAAAATCCCTGGTCCAAGGAGGAAAAAAAAAATCCAGAACAGCAGAGTCATAAATGTGGAGAGAATATTGAAAAACGGTAAAGCTGCAGGTTTAGATGGTGTGACTAGAAAGAAGGCCGGCTGCAACCATAGCTGACAATTGGGGGAAAAAAAACCTATTATCGGTTCCCTGCGCACGTGGGGGGGGGGAGGAAGCAGGGCAGAAGGCAAACGCCAAGGGGTGGGGGTGGGGGTGGGAGTGAAATACGTCCTGGAAGGTGTTTGGAAGAATTCCGTACAAGAGGGAGGAGGGAGGAAAGCAGGAGAAACAGGCAGCGCGGAGCAGAATTTGCTGTTCAGCATGTCGCTGGGAAATGCAGGAATGTGAGAAACACAATTTATGTGAAGCTCGTGGCTTGAGACAAAACCCCGGCGCTGAATTGAACAGGCTTCCGTCGTGAACTGTTTTGCACCACCTCGGAGCGGAAGGTTGCTGCTGCGTGTGAGGTGACGGGAGGAGAGTGTGCGTGTGCATGGATAAATGGGAAGCTTGCAAAAGGCCGGATGCTGAAGTGAAGGTGTTTCGTGCAATTACAAACAAATGCAGACGAAACACTTGGGGTGGAATTAAGAACGTCCCGGTCGGAGGCATGGGTGTGCCTGTGTTTTTGCACGCAGGGGAGGTCAACGTGTTGAAGGGTTTGCAGTGAGTACCGCGAGGAATCGGGACCTGCAATTCACTACCTGGGAAACCGCCGTTTTCTTAGCAGGGAAAACGGAGCGAGCAATTGCAGGTTGCACGAAAACAGCAACTGGGGGCTGGAGAGGAGCGCCGGTGCCTCGCTGGGACGTTCGCCAAAAGGAGGAGAATAGATGAAGAATGTTTGGGGCGCCCAAGTGCTGGTGGGGCCATCGCGGCTGCTCGCGGGAGGAGACGTGTCGTGAAAGCGGCGGTGGATCAGCGGGGACTTCAGGCCGTATTTGTGAAACGCGACAAATAAATAAAACCCGGAAGTGAGAGTTAAGAAGGTCAGGAGAAACGGCAAAAATACTGGGACTTTAGATATGGGAGATGAAACAAGAAAGCAATTGGACCAGGGAATTGAATATTATTTTGCCTGAAAAGCCAGCGGTCTGCGCAAAAGAGATTTTCTGAGAGTTTGGTCGCAGAAAGAAAACAAGTGAAGATCACTCGGAAAATAGAGATAGGCAGGCAGAGGAGGAGGAGGAGGAGGAGGAGGAGGAGGAGGAGGAGGAGAGAAGAGACGAGACGGGGGCGCCTAGCCGCTCCTGAAGAAACAGACAAGGGGAGACAAGCCAGAGGACCAAACGGGGGATCGATCCACTGGAAGGAGGCGGTTTTGCCAAGATAAATTTCCACGGGGCTTCTCCATCCAGGTCAGAGTGGTCCCAAAGGTGTTTTTTCAGGAGACAACTGGACTTTGTTTTTCTTTGAAGACCAAACGTCTTTAAAAATAAAAAAAACAGTCCAATTGCCTCCTGAAAAAGCATCTTTGGTTTTGCCAGGATAGGAAGCTACCGAGAGGTATTTGAGGATTTTGTATTAGTTTAAATTTAGCTGTATTTGCTTTCCCTTTTTTTGGCATAACTTTCGTTTCTGTGTCTCACTTTCCCCTGCTCCCTTTCTGCACTCAATACGCCATTCCCTGGCATGGAGTAGCAGGACGGTTGTGTGTGTGTGCAAATGGCAGCGTACATGGGAAAGGCAGCTGTAGGATTAGTTTCCTGGATATCCACCTATGTATGTGTGTATGTATGTGGTGTGGGGTGTGTGTGAAGGTGCCCTTATGCAAAGACTGCGATTTGCACACAGTAAAATCAACTGCTGGCGCCAGATGCATCATGTCCTTGTAAGGGCCATCACTGGGAGGCTGGCAGGGTTTGTGGGGGTGCCGTGGCTGCGGATTGTCAACTTCCCAGTTGCCTACAGTGGTTTATGAGCCCCTTAGAAGAAGCCCAGAGAGGAGTGGCCCTTGTGGAAGTCGTTGGATACAAGGCAGGCAGCAGATAAGTGTCATAATAAATAAACGGGACCCTGCGCCGGTCCCTCGCGGGTGAGCGTGGCTGGGCTTTCACAGTTGCTAATCCTGCTTGGCCTCACTTCACCAGCTGCTTTGCGAAAAGGAGACCCACCTCGCCACATTCCGGCCTCTTCCGGCCCCCTTGCCTTCGGGGGACGGGCAGGGGCTCCCTGCGGCCCCTCCACCGACTCTATTTTGCACAGACCCGGAGAGACCCTCCCTCAGAAACCGGCCCCCAATGGGCTGGGAGGAGGCCGGGTCCCCACGAGCAGCCCTTGGTCTCCTCAGTAGACCTGGGGGGGGGTTCAACGGCCTGCCAGAGGGGTTCAGGGTGAGCGGACATTTCTCGGGTCCAGCTGAGTGCCGTCGGCTGAGGCAGCTACAGGCGGAACGGGGGGGTCCTTTGTGCGGAGCAGGATAAATGGCCTCTTCGCTGTGTAAAAGGTGGCCTGGGAGCGGCCGAGAAGAGCAAAATTCCCCCCCCAAAGGTTCGCCTGGCTGGGGGTCCGGCGGTGGGTCCACGGGGGGGGGTGTAAGGTGATCCGCCTCCCCTGACGGGAAGGTAAGCGCGGGTGAAGTGGGCAGGTGTGTTTTTGGCAAACGGGTGTAAGGATTGGATTTCAGAACAAACGGCCCTCCTTGAAAGGCGCTGGAGCTTTTTCTCTGGAGGGGGCGACCCCTTCCGAGGCGGGGGAGGAACGCGACCCTCTTGGTCTGGAGGGGGCGGGGAGCAATGCCGAGGGAAAATCCCCAGGAAACCAGAAGGTGCAACACGCGCTGTTTGTTTAGGCATCTCTCGCCGGCTTTAAATAATGCGGGATATTCCTGAATTATCATCCTGATTCACAGCTGAGCATTTATTTTCAGGCGAGGCAGAGATTGGCAGCTGTTCTGCGGGCGGGGGTGGGGGGGTTAGACTCCAGCGTTACTTCTGGGGTCCAAGGGTTGCGGCCTGTTGTATGTTGCACATACACAACGCGCTGGGGGGGGGGGAGAGCAATCAAGCTTTCTGGGGCTCCATTTTTCTCCCGTTCCTCCTGACAATTTAGTCGCCTTGAGACTCAATTTTACTCCTCACCTGTTTCCTCTCCGAAATTGGTTGGAAACCAGATTACAAACGTTCCTTCCGATTTCAGCCACGCGGTTGCGGGGAGCAGACTTGGGGGGGGGGTCGCCCAAAAGCGGTTTGGGAGGTCGATGCGATCCTCAGCCTCTGAATTGCTTCTTTTTGATCTCAAGACCCCCACCTCGGTGTGTCTGTGGGTGTTCCTGTGCAGGTAGACTCAGAATATTCTGGAACGCACCACAAAGGCAATATTTGTTTTTTTAAATAAGAATAGATTTTGTGGGCCTTCTTACTTATTTTATTGCTATAGGTACAAAATTTAAATACTTTTTTTCTTGGAACGGATTACAGTTACTGCGATAACAAGGAATTTGCATGTTCAAAGATAAACTGTGCCCAGGCCAAGGGCCCCGATCCAGGGAATGTCGCTGTCCTTCAGAGCAGGGAGGGGTCTCCAACTTTGGCAATGCTGGCTGGGGAATTCTGGGAGTTGAAGTCCACAGGTCTTAAAGCTGCCAAGGTTGGGAACCCCTGCTTTAGAGAGAGAGAGAATTGGGGGGGGGGGCAGAGAGAAATGTTGCCGCTGGAGAGGAGTGAGCAGCGCGGTGGGGCAATGCTGACTTCCTGGGACAGGGAAGAATCCGTGGATGGACCAAGGAATAGGGCGAGGTACAGTAGCCGTGACGGAGGCCTTTTTAATTTGAGGTTGGTACTTTCTAATTAATCAGAGGGGGGGGGGGAACATGATCAGACTGTTTTGGAAACCTTTTAAACTTAAGGAAATTTTGTACCAGAAATTTTCCTCCTTCCATGCCTCCGTCCGGGAGTAAACTTCTTCCATTCTCGGAGGAAAAGGAGAGTCACAGAGCCGTCTCTGACTCCCCCCCCCCCGCAGGTTTCTCTTCGGTCCTCTCAGACAGACCCGGAACTCTGCAGCAGCCCGGAACACCCGGCGCACCTTTGTTGCTGACCATTAAGGAAAGTAAAATGTGAAAACAGAAACTGGCAATTCCGCAGAGGGGTGTTTTTTTTTTTTTAGGTAATTTAATGGGTACTTAGGAACAGAGCGTAACCACGTAAAAACAAGGTCATTTACGGTGAAAACAGATAGAAAACAAGTTTTCCTGACCAATGCCAGGAAAAAAATATTTCTTCATTTTTACCCTTTTCTTTGCAAAAAGCGCAATTCTTCCCAATTTGTCCTTTAGCACTCTGCCGCAGGCGCTTTGGACGTGTCTGGCTTCTCGGTAGACTGCGCTGAGCTGGGGAGGGAAGTTGCTTCCTCCCTCTATCACAGACTACAACTCCCAGCATTCCCTCCTCCCCCCCCCAGTTCCACCACGAGGATTCTTCCAGCACTGCTGCCCAGGCACTGGTTGACTCACTGTGGTTTGTGCAATAATTTTTGTAGCAAAGTAGGAGGACCGCTTATTTTATTGCCACGGGAATAATAATAATAATAATAATAATAATAATAATAATAATAATAATAATAATAATAAAGTTGGAAGGGACCTTGGAGGTCATCTAGTCCAACCCCCTGCTCAGGCAGGAAACCTTACACCATTTCAGACAAATGGCTGTCCAGTCTCTTCTTAAAAACTTCCAGTGTTGGAGCATTCACCACTTCTGGAGGCAGGCTGTTCCACTGATTAATTGTTCTCACTGTCAGGAAGTTTCTCCTTAGTTCTAGGTTGCTTCTCTCCTTGGTTAGTTTCCATCCGTTGCTTCTTGTCCTGCCTTCAGGCGCTTTGGAGAATAGCTTGATTCCCTCTTCTTTACGGCAGCCCCTGAGATATTGGAATATCCTTCCTCCCAAAACAGTTCAGAGGAGTTTAGTAACCCCACTTTGGATTAAATAACAGATGGAACAAAATAATGTACAGATAGTCCTCCATTTATAACAGTTCATTTAGCAACCATTCTAAGTTACAGTGGCACTGAAAAAAGTTACTTATGACATTTTTTTTCACACTTATGCCTGTTGCAGCATCCACATGATTTGGCAACTGACTCATATTTATGACGGTTGCAGTTTCCCAGCATTATCTGATCCCCTTTTGCGACCTTAACAACTGCAGTGATTCACTTAACCTGTGGCAAGAAAAGTCGTAAAATGGGGCAAAATTAACTGAACAACTGTCTCATTTAGAAATGTTGACCTCAATTTTGGTCATAAGTTAAGGACCACCTATATTATGTGCCATTGTCCCAACTGACTCCTAGCAACCTCCTCACCCCCAGGATGACCTGTCCTGAGGCTAATCCTGAGGTCTCCCAAGGGTGTCCCTCCGCCCCCATCACCGGAACTGATATTTATTTGTGATATTTTAGTGCTTATTGTTATCTAAATTCCAAAATAGGCCTCCGGTAAGGAGGAGAATAATCAGTGAGTCAGGCTGGGTGATGAGTGATGGGTGTTGGGCTATGAGCAAGATCACCCACGGGAGTGTGTGTCAAAGCATCTAGAGATGCCGCAATTGTGTGGCCAAAATTCTGCCTCCTTTTCACGTGTGTTGACTGTGTGGGCACCACCAGCACCTGGATCCCTCTGAGAGGATGCCTGGGAAATACACTTGGGGTCTGAAACGCAGACTGTCCTGCAGAATCCCTTGTCTTTTAAAAACAGTGCAGATGCTTCATGGTGCACACCAGTGTTTTCTTGGGCCCGTCCACCACCACTGACTGCAGCCCCTCCGAGAATCTGTCTCTTCTGAAGCCCCCTGCAAGAGGGGCAGTCACTGTTCTCACGGTCAGAGTTCCTAAAGCAGTGTTTCTCAACCTTGACAAATTTAAGGCACGTGGACTTCAACTCCCAGAATTCCACAGCCAGCATTGCTGGCTGTGGAATTCTGGAAGTTGAAGTCCACATGCCTTAAAATTGTCAAGGTTGAGAAACACTGTCCTAAAGGAAGAGTCCGGTGTAAGAAAGAATTCTTCCGTTTGATTCTCATGAGGCTTCATTGAGATGCCCCCATTCTGAACGGGGAGACACCCGTCTTTCTTCAGCATCTTCTCTGTATTAAAGGCCTCGATCACTTCCATGCGTCTCATGCCTGCGGCAAGGGGAGGCCCCGGTTCTGGACTTGCTGATGTGAGAACTGAAGCCCAGCATGCCAGCAAGAGGTAGCTCTGGGTGGGTTTGGCCACCTGAGGGCACCAAAGACACTTCCACGTGTGGCTGGCACAGGCCTGCGGAAAGGATGCTTGACCGGCCACACCAATCTCACAGATTTTCCACAGGGACAGAGTCGTATTAGAATGGTGGGGATTTTGGAAAGACCCCCCCCCCAGGGGTCCTCTGCATGCTTCGGGGCACATCTGCAGGAGGAACCATGCAGCTACCACATAAATCAGGTGTGTTCCTGAGCACGACAGGCTGGCTGTGAGTTCTCCTGCAGCAGCTCTCATACCTTTAGGAGTTGGGCAGAAGAGAGAACTAGGGCTCTATGTGTTTGTGTGTGTGTGTGTGTGTGTGTGTGTGTGTGTGTGTGTGTATCAGCCAGCAGAGCTTTCTAGAACAATTGGAGCCATCAGGAGCCTCTGTGTGGGGCTCTTGATTCCTTCTCCTCCACGGCTAACACACTTTGCAGAAACTTTACGAGTTGGGGACCAAAATGGCTCTTTGGGGCAGATTCATGCAAGACTCCCCAGAGGGATTTCAAAAGAGCAGCCAGGAAGCCCCATGGCTGGAAAGAGGACCTTGAGGGTCTCCCCAGCCATTCCAGGAGGGATGCTTAGGAGAGACCAGCTGAGTAAGAAGAGCAGAATGAGGCAGAATCGCGATGGAGGTCAACCAAGCACCAGCCCTACAAAACACATCTCTTTCCCCAGCTCCCTCTCTGCCTGATGTCTGTTTACATTTGGATTCTCAGGTGTTGTATCCTCCTCCCGTGATCCTTAAGTGGTAAAATTCTCCTCCGGGGTCCTCTGATGCAGCTGCCGAGGCAAATCTGGGGGGGGGTCTGCTCTGTGCCAGAGATGTTATCTTAGTCCCAGATCCAAAAAATTTAAAAACCACACAAGTCAGCTGGTTTCTCAGGAATCCTTCATGCCTTTCCTGGCGGGCAGCTTCTCAAACTGGCCAAAATTGTACCAGATTCTGGACAACATTTAGATAAAATTCACCGGGTCTTTATTACCATTGTCTTTCTTTGTGTGACTTAGAGGTATGTTTTCCTATTTAAATGTCTCCGTTATTTCTTTTAATGCCAAGTCAATGTAATTTCCACCACCAGAGTATGGCTGGCAGGCTAAGTCTTGTGTGGCTTCTCCAGAGGCATCTCCATCCTCGAGGAACGAGATTCTTAGTCTCTCCTGAACATTTCCAGTCTCCGCAACTTCCTCTGTGATGCCCTTGTGTGTTTGTATTTGTACTTTGACCCACAGCAAATAAACAGAGCGAATTGTGGCTGTTCTTAGCAGTGTCCTGATAGGCCCCCTTTTCTTTGACTTCTGCTGAGTCCCAAACCTGAATGAATCCACTCTGATGTTAGAGGCTATGAAATGTGCAGATCCACAAAATTTGTTATGTATGTGCAGGTATATATATGTGTGTGTATGCACAAACACACATATGCATATATTCTGGATTTATATAAATGGCAACATAAATTCTCTTCTATTGATAGTTCTGACTTTTGGTTTATGGAGGCCGTGGATCTCCTCCCCAGGCACTGGGCATGCAGCCCCTTCCCCTCCTGGCAGGCAGACCCTCCCTTAAGGCGTTTCTCCCTCTGAACCGGAGGCTTGTGGTAGCCCTGAACGCTGCTGGCAGCACCCTGCCCCCCCCGCGCTCTCCCCAGATGGAAGAACGCCCCCCCCCCCGTCGCAGAAGCCATGGGGCTGGGAGAACTTTTGCTCTGGGTAGAGTTGGTCCATTTGGTTGGTTTTAGCTGGGTTTTTAGGTGCCTCTTTCCAGGTACAACTTTGATCCTCTTGGACAGGGAGGTGAAAGTTGAATAGGCTTCCATCAATGACTAAGCACCGGATCCCTGAGGGTGCTTCAGTCCAGAGGCGGTGAGCCTGCAAGCCTTGGCGCAGAAAATGCTTCCCCCCAGGGGTGGAAATTCTCCACTCTGGTTTCCAAGAGTGGAGAATTTCTAAATTCTAAATTTAGAAATTTCTAAATTTCTAAAAAATAACTTTTTTCCCTTCCTTCTCTACTTTCGGCCAGGTGAAGGTCTGGTTCCAGAACAGGAGGACCAAATACAAAAGGCAGAAACTGGAAGAAGAAGGTCCTGAATCAGATCAAAAGAAAAAGGGATCCCACCACATCAACCGATGGCGGATCGCCACAAAGCAGTCCAATGCGGAGGACATTGATGTCACGTCCAACGACTAGCGAGAGACGGGAAGAGGCGGCCACGGGCGAGCAGGGCCCGGAAAGGACCGTGGGGGAAAGCGAGGACCCAGCGGAGACCCAGCTGCTCTCCCCTCCACCAGGGGCGCCCCCTTCTCGGGGAATCTGGGGGGAACCTAAGGACACTCTAGGAAATCATCGCTTCTCTCCTGGGATCCTGCCTGCTGCCCAGCTGCCCCCAGGCAGCCTGTGGAAGCCTGGGACATGCCCAGCCCAGCCGGTGTGGGGGGCCGGGCAGCCAGGGAGGAAGGGAGGTCCTCTGCCAGCTGCGTGAACAAATACATTCGTCCACCAAGCCCTCCGCCACACTCCCGTCCCCTCGCCTTTGTTGCACTTTGGTGGGATAATTTTTTAATCAACAGAAAAGAATGCATTTTTACTTTAATTTATTATTTTGTGTCTCTGCATTTGCTGGGGCTGTGTACATACTCTGATGTCATAGATAGCAAGCAGCTGTTGTGTGTGTTGCTGTGCCGTGAATAAAAATAACCTGGGTTGGAAGTGCAAGGCCTGATTGCAGATGGCTCCCCTGCAAAGAGGCTCCTTGACCGGACCTGGGGCCCCTCTCCTGGCCTTTGGCACCCTTCCGGACACCCCCCCCCCGAAGCTTTAGAGACGGAGGGCAGGGGAAAACTGCTGGATTCAGATATGGGGTGCCTTCTGGGGCAGGTGGGGGCAGCTTTCCTTTTGATTCAAGGGGGGGTTGGCTCCTGTCTCTTCCTCTTCCATGTCCAGGAACCCCCCTCCCCCCCCCCGGCCAGGTTCTGCAGGAAGAGGCATGCTGGGGGCCAGGTGGTGGAAGGGACAAGCCAAAGCCCTGGCAGTTGCCTTGTTCCCCAATTCCTGGTGTGCACACCAGACCCCCAAGTTTGGGTCACCAGAAATCCTTTAAGCAGGAGCTGCCCCCCTTCCGACAGCATCCATGGGTTGGGACTAGCGGGGTGCAGAGCCTCCCCTCTCAACAACCGGGCGGCCTTTGTCCCTTTAGGGAAGCCCCCACCCACCCAGGATCTGCTCCTTGAAGGGAGCTGGGGGGAGCAGCGCCACGTGAGGACCTTGAACGGGTCGGCTTCTTGATGGGCGGCCAGGAACTTCTGCAGTGGAGACCCGGCTCGCCTGGTCAAGGCGGTGGGTCGGTGCAGGATCTCCACGCTGGCGACCCCGCCAAGAGCCCCTGCTCCGCCCTGTCCAGCCTCACCCGTGGGGGACCAAGGAAGGACGAAACAGCCCTCCGTGCCCCCCCCCGTCCTGCCGGCTCTGCCAAGGGAGGAAGCGCCGGGACTTCGGCGGGAGCAGCGCGGACGTCTCTGCGGGCGCCTATCCGGGGCTCGGCCGATCAGTCGGCAGCTTTCGGCCGCTCGGCCGCTGCCTGCCCTGGAGATGCAGCCGGGAGGAGCGCCCGCCAAGGCTTCTTTGCCGGGACGGCTGAGCCCAACGCGGGTGGAAGAAGGGGTGCGACGCCGAAGGGGGGGGCTCCAGGGATAGATTCCCCTTCCAGGAGACCCCCACCCCGGATTAAAACGAAGGAAGAGGCGCCAGTCCCGAGACGGATCTGTGAGAGTAGGACAAGGGGAGGGCGAGGGTCGAAGAGGGTTACCCCTTGTGAGGCAGCGTCAACCCCCAGATGTGGACAGCGGAGACACGCAGAGGGCCCTTTCCTCCTACAGTCGTGGCAAAGCGCTTCCTCCTCCCCCCCTTCCTCGTGTTCGTGAGGACTGGGAGGGTCTCGCCCGCCCGAGAGGCTTTCTCAAATTCCACTTCTGTCCCCAGACTCAAGTTTTTTTAAAAAAATCTTCGGCTTGATTGGCTCAAGGTTATTTCTTTGCTCATGAGAGGGAGTTGAATTTCCCCCCTTCACACTTCTTGTAAAGTTGGTCATTCTGGGGGGGGGGGTGAGGGGGAGAAGGTCTGGCCATAAATGGAGGCGCCTCTGGGTCCCAGATGACATCGGGAAGAGCCTGGGCCTGTTGTCCCTGGGGAAGAGGGGGGGCAGGTGAGGGCTGCTACCTCACCTGGGGGCTGGCTGTGTCTTAGCTGGCTTCCTCTGAGGTGGGGGGCTGAGAGACGGGTGAGGGTCTCGTTGGGTGAGGTCTGAAGGGGGCCCAGATATGGCCTCTCCCCAAAGGGTTGGCCTGGAGTTCAAGGTGCCGGGCAACGATCATCCATGGTCCACGCTTTCTCTTTTGGGGCAAGGGCTGCAAAGCATCTGGAAGAATTAGAGCTGGGCCGTTTGCATTCAGGACGCCTTCAGGACCTGGGATGGGATCGTGCTGGCCACTCTCATCAATTATAGATTGGCCAAAGTTGGAAGGGACCTTGGAAGTCTTGGTCCAAGCCCCTGCTCAAGCAGGAGACCCTAGACCAGTGATGGCGAACCTTTGAGAGACCGAGTGCCCAAACTGCAACCCAGAACCCACTTATGTATCGTCGGGTGCCGGGTGGTCGTGGCCCATTGGCAGGTGTGGCCCATTGGGTGGGCGTGGCCCATTGGGTGGGTGTGGCCCATTGGGTGGGTGTGGCTGCAGTGGTAATGGCAGACTGGGTGGGACTAAAAAGTTCAATCAATCAATTCCAACTTTGCGAGATCTTTTTTTTTCTCCTGCAAAAAATTGACTGATTGAACCTTTCTTTTTTTTTTTTTTTTTTGCACACTGGCAAAGGCCTAAAGCGAAAAGGTTTTATCAAACCCAGCTGAAGGCCTAGGACTGGGGCGATGGCATGCGTGCCCACAAAGAGTGCCACCTCTGGCACCTGTGCCATAGGTTCGCCACCACTGCTCTATCCCATTCCAAACAAATGGCTGTCCAATCTTTTCTTGAAAACCTGCATTGATGGAGCATCCACAACTTCTGGAGGCAGGTTGTTCCACTGGTTAATTGTTCTCCTTGTCAGGAAGTTTCTCAAGCATGGTTCTCTCCTTGATTAGTTTCCATCCGCTACTTCTTGTCCTGCCTTCAGGTGCTTTGGAGAAGAGGTGGACCCCTTTTACCATTACTTGAATCAGGACTTATGTAAGGGACTGCGACCTTACCTGTCCAGGTGGTTCTCCTCATGGCCGAGAATACCCTACTTCTGGAACACCTGTGAGGGTTAGAACTGGAGCCACCGTTCTGTGGTGGTGCAAATTCCTCCTGAGTGGTTACTCGCCAAGGTTGGGGCACCTGAACATGCAGTGCTGGATGGCTTTAAGTTTTCCTCTGCCGCCTTATTCAACCTCTGTAGGAAACCACTAGGAGACCTTTGTTGACTTTTGAGCTACAGTAACATCAAGTAGATCTTACCTAGCTGTACATCTCTGCCCCCAATGTAACGGAAGCGGTGAGCATCCAGGCGGAAAAGATGGAGGCTAATAGAGAAGGCAGGCAGGTGGGCTTTCACAATGCAGACCCCCTCCCTCAAGGGCTGAGCAACTGCCCGGCTGCTGATTCTGCTCTCCCGGAGGGAGTGGGTCCAGAGCAGTGTGTTTTATAAACGAGGTAGGATCCGGCAGCTACCCAAGGCACACAGGAGCCCCACTTCCTGCCAGGGACAGCAGGAGGGGACTCTAAAGTGGGCACCCCTTCTTGAATTCAGCCCCCCCCCCGGGAAGAAGCCATCTCCGCAGTTTAGGGTGAGCCTGCTGGCCTTTGCCCTTCAGGAGGCCTGCAAAGACGCGGCTGCTTTTGCAAGATTTGGGGATCCCGCACCTTGCCTGCTGACTTCTTGTTATTATTGCACTGAAATTGTGTGCAGAAAAGGAATTTCTGCATTTCTCGTTTTTTTCTATGAGGTGGATTGGCGCTATGCATTGGTTGTGAGCTGCTTACGTTTGCTTGATAGAAGCAGCAGAAAAGCCCTTTAACTCAGAGGCCCCCAACCTTTTGGGCACCAGGGACCGGTGCTGTGGAGGGAGGTTTTTCCACGGACCGGAGGGTGTGTGGTTTTGTGTGCTGCCTGCATCCTGCGGACGGGGCTTTGCTTGTTTGTGCGGACCGGTTGCTGGCATGCCTCAGCCCTGTACCGGTCCACGGATGGGGGGGGGGGGTTTGGGGACCCCTGCTTTAATTCACTTAATAAATAAATCCTGACCTGCTACTTCAGCAAAATCTTCCACTGTGACCACAGGTTGGCATTTAGAACAGCTCAAGCTTTTTCCTCAAATGGGCGCCAGGTTAGAGAAGGGGGCAAATGAGGTTCTCAGCTGGGTGTTGCTCCCCCTGCGGAACTGGAGTGGCCTTGGGGCGTGGCTGGATCACCCCCTGGTAGAGAAGACAGAGGGGTCAGTTGACTTTGGAGGCCAAGGCAGGGAGAAGCAGGAAAAAGATCCTGAAGAAGGTTGCCACCAGAAGGACCGTCTCAGAAGGACCATCTCAAGAAGACTTAGCCGCCCTGGTGGCCTTTTTCCGCCTATTCTTAGCCAAGGCGATTGCAGGAGTCCCTCTGCCCCCCCCCCTCAGCACAGCGGTGTCCTTCTGCCCTGCTGGTGGTGAGCTTCCCAGGAAGAGCTGGCAGGACGGACGGGCAGGACTAGATCAGGTGCACCTGGGGCTGATGAAGGAGATCTGAGATGCTTTCTGAGCTTGGTGGTTTTCTTGCAGACGGTTCATGACCCAACTAGGTAATATCATCAATGCTAGGAGGGGGGGTTGTGGAGAGGAGGAGGAGAAGGAGGACGCCACCGACTATGGGGTTCTTGGTGCTCTCTGCGCTTGGCTGTTTTTTTGCAGAGGTTTCATGGCCCAACCTACAACTATTCTACGTTCTCCTTTATTGGCAGGGGAGACCTTCCGAACACCGTAGGCAGCGCCCTCGAGATAGCGAGGTGGGCAGCGTGTATACGTTTAATAAATAAATAAAACAAGAGAGAGATCGCCTGTAAAATA
Organism: Crotalus tigris; assembly: GCF_016545835.1. Classification (NCBI taxonomy): domain Eukaryota; kingdom Metazoa; phylum Chordata; class Lepidosauria; order Squamata; family Viperidae; genus Crotalus; species Crotalus tigris. Next base: position 1,198,931 of record NW_024100685.1, read on the forward strand.
CCGAGGCAGAGATGAGCAGTTTGAGGTGTGCTTTTATTCTAGAGTTTAGAAGTGTTACAGAAAGTGTTATGATGATCAATAAATCTACCGAGGAAGTTACAAAAGACGCTCCTGAGCACTTCGCAATTGGCTCACCCGGACGGAGGCACCTGTGCTCAGAAAGTGAGGTCGTTGGAAGACAAAGGATGGCGACCGCCCCCGACCGACGGTTTTGGGGCTCAAGAGAGCCGTAAGGTGCGTTGAGATCAGTGCGGATGCCGGGAGGCGCAGGGCAGACGCGGTTGCTGCAACCGGTTGTGTTTCCCTACCTTCGGCGGCTCTGCTGCTGCCCACCCGGTGGGCTTTCACAATGCAGACCCCCTCCCTCAAGGGCTGAGCAACTGCCCGGCTGCTTAAAAGCCTAGTCCCCTCCCCGCCCCAGCAGTAAATGCATTTGTGTGACCCCACAGAAATTAGGCTAACGGTTTCACCGGGGTTAGAGTTGCAAGACACGAAAATAACGCTAATTACATTTTAATTCCTGTATTCCAGTTCTTTGCGCAAGCAGAACTGCCCACAGCCCCTGTCCAGGCTAAGAGGCAACGCAGTCTTAAGTAAGTGTTTACCCCCTCCTCCCCCCTCAGCGCACAGAACTCCCTGGAGATCGAGACCCACGGAGGACCCCTGACTTAAGCCGGTTAAGACGAGACCACTCCCCACAGGAGGGAGGCGCGTAGGAGCTATCCGGGTGGGAGATGAAGGCCAACGGGCTGCACGGCGTGGCCCTTCCTGGCCCCACAACTCCTGCATTGGGGCTCCCTCCAGCTGCTCTGTGGGCCCAGCCTCTTTGCCAGGGGACTGGCTGGCTGTGGAGCATGGGCCACCCAGGTGCCATTGGCCAGGAGGCCGAGGCCGGGTGCTGCAGCTCCGAGGGAGGGGGACACGGTGAGGACCCTCTCCCCTCCCAAGGAAGGCCGGGAGTGGGTTGCGCATCCCCCGGCCCCGCTTCTCCCCGCAGGGCCAAAAGCCGGTTCCTGCAAGCGGGGTCTCGGGGGCTCTTGGAGCCCCGCGACCCTCGCCGGCCCCTCCCTCATCTGCCGCGGGTGGGGGCGCGCTTGGCTCCCTCTTTCCGCTTCACTGCAGCCCTCATTATTCCTTAATTAACATACCCAACAAATCAATTAACTACTCCGTTCCTAATTAAAAGCTACAAGAGACGATCATCTCATTATTATTAGCTGCTGAGCTGAGCATCAGCCCGCCCGCCTCTCCGCCGCCCCCCAATTACGGGAAGCCAGGAACGCGAAGGGCGTCGCGGCTCCTTTTGTGCTCTCGGAGCGGCGGCGGCGGCATTAATGAGCCGCCGGGCCGGCGCGTTGCGAGGGCGGCACTTGGGCCCCGCGCCCGGCTCTTCTCGGGGATGGCGCGGGACGGGAGCCCCCCGCCAGCCCTGGAGCATTGGCCGGGCAGAGCCCAGACCCGACCAGGCGCCCTCCGGGGCCCTTCCCGGGAAAAGGGGGGCTTCGAAGTGAGAGAAGGTTCGGTTGGGCTGCGCTAAAAACATCCCTGGAATCCTTGGGGGGGGGGAGGGAGGGGTGTTAAAACAATCCGCTGGGATCAAGGTGAAGCCCCTCCCGCTGGGAGAGCGAAAGCCCCCGACGGGCTTGGATTTCACGACCAAAAGAGGTCCCTGGGCGGAGGGCGGGAGGCTGCACGCACATACACAACACACACACACAACACACACACACACCGACCCGGCCCCGGGCACTGGAGAGAGGCATTTCCTGCCACATTCCCAGCTGGGAGATGGGAGCTGCTGAGTTTGAGCGCCAGGGGAGGGGCTCTCGGAGGGGGGGGGGCTCTCTTGCTCCCTGCGGGGTCTCGGAGCAGCTGCCCTTTGGGGCACCTTCCCCACTGACAGGTCTGATTAGGCGAGGACCAGCAGGGCTCCCCGTAACTCTGAAGAGCCCTGGCTGAGCCCCCCCGCCCCACATCCCTGGGAAAGACAAGACCCAAATGCACCCAGCCCCAGACTGCGGGGGTCCAAAGAGGGGCTGGGGAGGGCTGGGAGGCTGTCAGGATGGTGCCAGGCCTATTGGTCCTGCCTCCCCCAGCAAGGCCAGCTCTGGCTGGAGGCGCCATCTCAGCCCCCTCAAGGCACAAGGGCTGCGTTCACATGTTCGGGGTTGCCCTGAAATTGAATCTCATAATACCTGAGTTTTCACACCACCCAAAACAAGAGCAAGGACAAAGAAGGGAGATTAAGACTAATGAATGCTGCAGAAAGTCACTCAGCCGCTGACTCCGCCAAGGACCTGATTAAGGATGCCGTGTGAGCTGTGGCACTTCCTGTGGCACTCACTCTGTTGTGAAAGCCTTTCTTTCTCTTTCTTTTTCTTTCTTTCTTTCTTTCTTTCTTTCTTTCTTTCTTTCTTTCTTTCTTTTTCTTTCTTTCTCTCTCTCTCTCTCTCTCTCTCTTTCCTAATCAACTAACCAACAGTCTTCGGCACTTAGCCTCAGACACCAAAGCTCAGCCCCCCCCCCAGGAAGGGGTCAATCAGAGAAAGGCCCTCCACAAAGGGCCCCTGGGCTGCAATCAGTCCTGCCTCTTTAGCACCTGCAGCAGCCACAATGCCCAGAGTGGGGGGGCACAGCCCTGGAGCCCTTCAGGGGGAGCCAGAACAAGGATTTCCACCCTTCAGGGGTGGGGTGAACAGGCCACCTATTTTCAGTGGGGTAGAACCAGCCTCTTTCAGCCCAACCTCTAAGGCTCTAGGGCTGTGATTGCTGCTGCCCCAGGTGTGGCTGCCTCTCCAGCCTGTCCCCACCCCGAGACCCTCCCAGTGGGGGGGGGAAGGCAGTGGGAAGAGCTCTGCCCTGGCCTCACTCCCACGGCTGGCCCCATAAAGAGGCCCTCTGCTCTCGGAAGAGCCCGTGGAAAGGGCCACTGCAGGGAGGGTCTCTCTCCACCGTGAGAGTCTCAAGCCAAAGAATCTGCCCCCCCAGCACAGAAAGCTGCAGAAGACGGCTGTGCACAGGGGGAAGGGAGTGGGGGCTGGCTGGGGCCAGAGGTTGTGGGGGAGGAGCAAGGAAAGAGGGCCATGCAGACCCCCCTGGGAAGGGCTTGGGACCATAGTGACCCTCACAGCTCCGGCCAGATTCTGGGCAAGCCAAGCTGGACGGGGTCCTCCTCGAAGCCCCCCAGCCCAGGGACTGAAATGCCTCCTGCCCAGAGTTGCAGCTCAGACCCCCATGTTCTGCAGCTGTTTCGGCTGCTCCCCCCCAAATTGTCTGGGACTGCAGCTCCCAGTGTGACTGTGGGAGCCTGGGGACTCTGAAAGCTGCATCTCCACACATCTGGTGGGGGGTGCCAGACTGGCCTGGAGCTCAGCAGAGCCAGAGGAAGCCAGACTTTCCACCAGCCCCCCCCCAGTTCCTGATTCTTCCCCCCCCCCGTCTCTTTGTGCTGTTACTGTCGCTAATTGAGAACTTTAAATATTAATCTTTTCGACCAACGTGAGATACCGGGTCTCGGAAAGTGCTAATTTACACTCCGTTCTTGACGGAGGGAAGATGTTACAAGCCGCAGCTTTGTCGTCTCCTCCTTCCTATTGTATTCCGCCCCCTCCCCACCCACCCCCTCCTCCCTTCACGCCTCTCGGTGCTGCTGCTGCTGCTGTTGCGCAGTCTTGGGTGCCGCCGCCGAGAGCTGGGCTTGCTTCCACTTACAGCCCTTTGTTGTAGGTGACGGTCTGGCTGGTGGTGGCCTGGGCGATCTCTGGCTCCAAGCGGGCAGTCTGGATCTGCAGAGAACAAGGCATGAAACGGGGTTGGAAGAGGAGCCGGCGGGCCCAGGGATGGGGGCTGCAGGGGCTGCAGAGAGGAGGAGAAGCCTGGCCCTGTGGAGGGTGCCACCCCAGCCCACTGGAATCTCCTCTGCTCACACAGCCCAGTTCTCCCATCGCACCGTCCCTCCCCCTCTCAGCAGCCCACGGACTCCATGCCAAGCTGCAGCTCTGGGCACCTTTCCCAGCAATACCTGGAGATACCAGGAAGGAACAGGTAGAAGGTGCAGGGTTACAAATAATCAGGTAGTTTAATAATAATAATAATAATAATAATAATAATAATAATAATAATAATAAACAATTGTCGATAAGAAAGACAAAAAAGTCTGGATAGTGGATGTGGCAGTGCCTGGAGACAGCAGAATAGACGAGAAAGAACTGGAGAAGATCACAAGATACAAAGACCTACAAATAGAAATAGAAAGACTGTGGCAAAAGCAAGCAAGGGTAGTACCAATAGTCATAGGCTCCTTGGGTGCAATCCCAAAACAACTGGAGCACCACTGGAACACCATCATCACCACTGACAAATTTGCTATTAGTCAATTGCAAAAGGCGGCCTTACTAGGAACTGCTTCCACCCTGCGACGATACCTGAAATACCATCAAACATCCACATCTGCCTATCCCAGGTCCTGGGTAAGGACTCGATAGGTAAACAAAATGCCAAATCCAGTCTGAACATCTGGCTGACTGTGCGATGATCCATAATAATAATAATAATAATAGTTGGAAGGGACCTTGGAGGTCATCTAGTCCAACCCCCTGCTCAGGCAGGAACCCTACACCATTTTGGACAAATGACTGTCCAGTCTCTTCTTAGAAACTTCCAGTGTTGGAGGCAGGTGGTTCCATTGGTTAATTGTTCTAACTGTCAGGAAGTTGATTGGCCCATTAGCCACAGCTCAGCCGGGAGCTGTCAGGAGTGGCCAGAGGGGGGACATTCAATGGAGACGGACCCTTTCCCAAATGAGGAAGCAGGGTTGAGGCCAGAATGCCTGAGCAAACGCAGCTATCCAGACGCAGCAACTTGGGGAGGCCAAGGACAGCTAGAAGGTCCCCCCTCCAGCCACTTCCCTCACGTGGAAGGCAAAGGAGACGTTTGTGGCCAGGTCAGGCCTGCCAAATGTGGACAGGGTCTCCATCCCTCTCTTCACTGAGACTCAGCCCTCGACGCCTGATGGCCGGGACCCATTTCACCCGAGACAAGCAGAACTGCCCACCAGAGCATCTGGGTCACAGCAATGCTGGGTCCTTGGCAAGTGAGGCCTGCTGTGGGCAACCGACGGCAAGTCTCTTGGGCTGGCCTTAACCAGGAGTCTCCTAAGGTGGCCACTTTAAGACATGCGGACTTCAACTCCCAGAATTCCCCAGCCAACAATGCTGGGAGTTGTAGTCCACAAGTCTTAGAGTGGCCACGTCTGGACACCTCTGGCCTTGACCGTTCTCAGAGGAGCCTGAAGAAGCTTCTGGAGCCCGAGAGCAGCACCTCCTCCAAGGAGAAGCTGGGCCTCCCCTGAGGTGCTCGGAGCAGCCGAGGCAACGAGGCGTCTTTTGATGCAAGGCCTCCCCACTGCAGGCGAGTAACCCGAGAAGGGGCTTTGTCTTCACTGTCAAAGCCAGATTCCTCTTTCGAGCAGGTGTTCCTCGTGAGAAGGACAGGTGGCTTTAGAAGGCTCAGCGAAGCCTGTTTGGCCCACTGCTTGAAAGCTCAGGGGGTCTCCGTCGTTCTACTCGCTTCTGCTAGGCCCTGGGCAGGTGGGAGGTTTTGTTACCTGCTGGGCATCTGCGTCGTCGTGGGACGCTTCGGGGCCTGGAGGGCAGAAAGGCGGCCAGCAGCCAGTCCCAGCCCCTCCTGCTGGGCTAGGTGCAGGGGGCTTCTGCTCTGCAGTGCCTTGGCTCTGGAGCCCCTTCCCCAGCAAGCCGGGGCTGAGAGGCATGGTGTGTGCAGACATGCTCCTGGAGCACAGCTACCAATCATCCCCGGCCAGCATAAGCGGAGGCCGAGGAACCCACCCATTTACGCTACTCTAACTAGCAACAGCAAAAGCACTTAGACTTATCTACCACTCCCTAAGGGCTTAACGGCTCTCTGCGAGTGGATATACATTTTAATTCACTTCCCCCCCCCCCCGCAAAGTTACACCAGTTGTACACCAGTGAGGTTAGTGGAGTCTGTTAATACACAAGCAGAGTTCTGCAGGAGCCCCCGTGGGTTTTCGCTGTGGGGCAATCCCTGGGCTTGAGGGCCAAAGCCTGCCCCATCGGTAGCCACACCTACCCGGTCTTCCCAGGCAAGAGGGATTGCCACGTTCAGCACCCCCCTTCCCCCCCCCCCAACCTCGGCGGCTGCCTTTGGCTGACTGTCTCTTGGAGGGACAGGTGGGAATCAGAGGAAGTGGGAAGAATCATCTGGAAGAATCGCAACAGCACAGCTGTGATGCCGAGCCCAGAGGAAATGCAGGCACAAGCCAGCATTCGGAGTTTGGAGGCTGAAAGCAAAGGAGGGCGGGGGGGGGGGAATAGGGAGGTCCCTCTGGTGCTTCGACTGAGGGTGAGGCGCGCCCAGGATGAGGACCACCTCCCTGCAGTCTATAAGCCACGATGGGGCCCCAAAGGATCTGCTGCCGTGTCCAGCCAGGGCTGTCCCCTCTCCCTCTGGGCTTGTTTCTTTGGGGATCCTGGGAGATACGGGGGGACCACCTCTTCTCCCAGAATGGAGGGCCCCATCACCCCCCTCTAAACAAGACTGGCCCTTTCACCCTTACAGACCCCACACCAGGCAGAAACCTGCCCTTCCTTCTCACATGCATGTGTGTTCTCGGCGTCACAACATCCCACGCTGGACGCTCCTCGCAAGCCACCTCAATGCTGCCCCTAAGCAAAGTGAAGCGGGCCCTGCCCCTCTGCTCCCCATGCCAAGGGATGGGGGGCGTTGCTTCCCTCGGCATGTCCTTCTCTCGCTTCAAAGACCCCCCCCCCAGGCATCCCCAAATGCCCACTCCTCCATCATGTGCAACTCACGTGCCCCATTTTAGTCGGCTCCAAGATCCCAGGTGGAGGACTTTTAAAGGGCGAAATAGGTTTGCAAGACTTAAGGAAGCCGGATACCTCTTTTAATCCCCCCCCCAGACCCTTTTGGCTTTTCTAAGACTCTGAAGACAGGGCGGCCCCCCCAGGGTTGAGGGAACCCATCTCTGGGGGGGGTCCAAGTGGTGCCCTCCCCTGCCAGTCAGTTCCGTTGGCTTTGGATAGGGGTTGCTTTTATGATTCTTGCAAGATGGTTTGATTTGTGAGTTGAATGACCATGTAAGTAAAAGAAGTAAATAAAATAAATACTGCCCCCCCCAGTACTGAACCCTTGTTTTGGTCTGCCAAAGGGGTGCAGGGCCTGAAGACCACCCTCTCTGCACCCTGAAAGGGGCAGAAGGACCCTGGTCTCTCCTTCGGAGGCTCACCCGTGCAAAGCAGGACACTCGCTCTGCTCCTTCAAAATTATTATTTTGTAACTTTAAAATGGTACCGATGCGTGGCAGTGCCAAGGCTGACACAACAATGCTAGGAACCTACATGGAAAACCTAAAAGCTTTTGAAAATGTTTAACCTAGTTAGACAAATTAGCAAAAATTTGTGCAAAACAATTTAGGTATTTAAAATATTCAATGTTTTTAAAAACTGAAAAACTGTTCTTAGCTTTCAGCTGCAGAAACCCAACAAAATATAACATCCAAGAAATCTTAACATGAGGTGCAACATAACCCTTCACCAAAGCTGTTAAACAGTTCCTGGTGCATCCTGGGAAATAGCACTTCATTTATTCAAATGCACATATGTCAGGTTTTTGCACCATATGTCATTCCAAGCTATTTACAGTAATAATTAAATCTTAATCAACGTTTAACCTCTGTAAAATGTTTGAAGGGATCTAATCACCCTTCAGTCTGCACTAATGAAGCAGAAATATATAAACATAAAAAGAAAATGATATACACCAGAAAAAAGAAGTAATTGCAAAATTGTATTTCTTTTAAATATCATCAGCAAGTTATGTAAAGGAAGCCGAGGGGGTATTTTAAGGGAAGACATCTTGGGTGTCAGAGGTGTGAGTAGCTAATTTTGTACTGCTATCCATAGCAGATGTAGCATATTTTCTCTTACAGCCATTATTAGCAACTTCACCATTCCTTTTCTTATTTAAACACAAAGCAGAACGCGGAAAGGGGGACGCGGAGTGCTCCTGCGAGGGAAGGGGGGGGACCGACTGCCCGGCTGACGTGGAGGAGATCCACTGTGCCAGCTGCTGGAAAGTGTGGGCCCACCAAGCCCAGAGTCCTCTTGGCAAAGCCATGGAGGCCACCTCTAGCTGGCACCATCTTGCCCTGCTCCCTTCCAAGGGGCCAGAGAGGCTGAGATGGGCAGCACCGATGGGATGTTGGCTCGTACCACAGACAGGCAGAGAGAGGTCCGCCTACAGCCTCTGCCCACAGGGCAGCCCACCCCTCTCTGGGTCACCAAAGCCCCTGCTGAAGGGGTCTTCACGTGAGGAAGATTGGCAGGTCCTGTACTCCGAAAATGGGCAGAAGAGACTTCGGCTTCCTTTCATGACTCCTGGGCCAGCCGGTCATTTCCAAGCATCCTCTCTGTGTAGGATGCTCTCCAGGTCTTCCTCCTTCTCCCGCTGTGAATCCCTTCCAGTTTCGCTACATCCTTCCTAAAAGGGGGTGCTCCGGGTTGAAGCCCCACAACCCTGGAGGTGGGGTATAACCGAAGCAGAACAATAGAGGAGCCCAATGCGAAGTTGCCTTTCCTATTCTCACCACAAAACCTGCTGACTTACGCTCAGTTTATAATCAGCTCAGTGTTTCACTTCTGCCTCATAAGTTGAAAACCTCTGCACAGCAGGTGGCCCCTAGTTTGAAGCCAGATGCTTTGATCTCTCGAATTTTCCTGAATTCTGAATTTTGTTTCTTTTTAAGTTGGTTCAATCTGAACCGATTCGTCTGAACGGGAGAAGTGTGCATCCCACTCCTCACTGATGTCATAATAAAAGTATTACACAGGGCCCAGAACCAAATCCTTGGCTTTTCCACACAATACTTACTCATACGATAAGGATTGACTGAAAAGCATGATTTGGGAGCAATTTTTGGACCAGCCGTCTAACCACTTTTAGATCATGCCATCCATCTGGCATCGCCACGAGGGACTGTGTGAACTGCTCGCTTGGAACCAGACATATTATTACGGCCCCAGCATTTCCACAATTGATTAAGATCCTATTCAATCAAACAATAAGATGAGGATGACCTGGCAAAACTGGTTATCCATTTCGGAAAGAAGTACTACATGAACAATTCCTATTTATTTTAAAAACCTGAAAAAGAGATGTCAACTTAAGTGGGCCTCTGGATTGCCTAAACAATAAATTGTATAATTAATGCAATCTTAATTATGGTGCATTTGAAGGTATAATGGTAAGTATGGTGGTGCTTAAGAGTTTGTGAATTTGTATTTTCCATATTTCTGCATAAATATGATCTAAAACCTGATCTCTTCTCCATCCAAGTCCTCCGATTGGATAAAGAGCACCCAATTAAAAAAATGATTCAAAAATATTATACTTGTTCGTTGATTTATATTTTTGACTCCTGAGTTTAATTAAGCTCTTTTTATCTAGTTTGAGGACTAATGTGGAAAACAGTAACGTTTTAGATCGTGTTTATGCAGAAATATTGAAAATTCCTAAAGGTTCACAAACTCTTAATGTCTATGGCAGGGGTTCTCAACCTTGGCAACTTTAAGACTTGTGGACTTCAACTCCCAGAATTCCTCAGCCAGCAAAGCTGGCTGAGAAATTCTGGGAGTTGAAGTCCAAAAGTCTTAAAGTTGCCAAGGTTGAGAACCCCTGCAAGAGTCTCAATCCTCCAGGTGCTAACTCTTAAGTATACTCTAAATGGGTATTTAATGCAAAAGGAAAAAATATGGTTCCCGACAAATCTACACTGATTTCTGGTAAGTACTACACTGTTTTTAAGGGAATTATAGAGCAACTGCACCCGGTCTGCTTAACCAGCTTTCCAGGTGCTCTTGCCCGCCCGTCTGGCTGCAGTTCCCCAAATCCTCTGCTGAAGGAGAGGATCCTCAACGCCTCCAGCAGCCAATTCCTGTAGCACCCTGGAGGTTGAAACTCGTGGAAAGCGAATAGGGATGCTCCAGGCACACTTCCTATCAGTCTCGGGTTTGAATCCTACCCTTCTTTCTTTTTTTTCTGGCTGCCTGATGGAACAGAAAGCTTCAGTTGAAGAACACTGAGCAATGCAGTCTTTTCTCTGATCCCTGGAAGAATTTTTTGGTTTGTATTTCTGAAAGAGGTCTTGAAGATCATCTAGACCAGAGGTCCCCAATCTTTTGAGCACCAGGGACCGGTTCCGTGGAGAGAGGTTTTTCCGCGGACTGGAGGGGGTGTGGTTTTGTGTGTGGCCTGCATTCCACGTGTGGGGCTTTGCTTGTTTGTGCAGATCGGTTGCTGGCATGCCGCGGCCCGGTACAGATCCAGGGATGGGGGGGTGGGGGGTGGGGACCCCTGATCTAGACTGAGCAAAAAGGCCCGTGTTTCAGGTCCTCTGCCGAAGGAGAGCCCCATCTGCAGCTCAGCGGCTCTCACTGTTTGTTTGTTAATGTCTCAGCAAAATCTTCTTCCTTGTAATTTAAACTGTTTCTTGTCTAACTTCCTGGAGCAGCTCTGGACAGTCCGGCCCCATCTTCTACGGGGCGGCCCTGGGGTCCCTGCCCCGGCTGGGAATACCTCAGCCCAACAGGGAGAACATTTTTGGAGCCCAAGGATGGAGGTCGGTCCCAAAGCCAGTCGAGCTGGGCATTCTGCACTCCGTCCACTGTCTCACCTGGGACAGGCCCACCCTTCAAGCAGGGGAGGGGCTAATGGTCCCCTCCAAGCCCCTGATGACCAGAGAGGGGGTCAGGCCCCGGGAAAGCCGGCTTAGCGTCTTCAAGGGGGCTCTTTCAGCCTGGAATGGGCCAGCTTTCCTTTCAGAGGCACAGAGAGAAGCCACACCTGGCCAGCCTTTGTTTTCCAGCAGTGAAGACCGCCAAGGGTTTGCCTCACTCCGCCCCACCCAGCCTGGAGAAAGAGTCGCCCAAGGCTGGGGTGTCTCGCCTGCATTTTCCTGAGGAACCTTTGGCCTCCGAAGGTCTCCATCTGCTCCTCCCCACAACACCTGGCCTTTTAGTCTCCATGGCAAAGGGGGCCGTGGCGGAGGTGCCCGCTGGGAGATCCCAAAAGGGCCATTACCTGCTCTGGGGCGCAGAGCGGGGCCGTGCCGCTTCCGGCCTGGGCTTTGATCACCTCCGAGTGTTTGACGTTCTAAAGCAGGGGATGTCCGAGGGATGAGTGATGTTCCCCAACAGCTTTCAGAGCCTCCACTTTCTCTTTGCCAAAGGAATCGGGAGATTCTTCCTCTCCTTTGAGTTGGCAGCTGAGCATCCAGCTCAGCCTGCAGGTGCAAGGTGTGAAAAGGTGCCTTTGAACCTCTTGTCCTGATCCTCCCTGGGGGGGGGGAAGAATCCTCTGTTTGCACAACAGAGCCCGGGAGGAGAGGACGATATTTGGGAGGGCGGTAGGGGGAGGGAGGAAATGACCACATCTGCAGCATCGGGCCCAGTCTCCCTCCCCACAGTTTTGAGGCTTCAAGGAAGGGTCCCAAGCCCAGCGAGGAGGGGGGAAACCACGTGGTGCAAAGGACAGTCGAAAGGCTGGGAAAGCAGAGCTTGGAGAAATTTGGGGAAAGAAGGCCGTGGGGGTCTCTCCAGGGTCATCTGGAGAGGGAGAAGAAGCAAAGCCACGAGGTGGCCAAAGGGTCAAGGGCATTTCCTAAGAGAAGAGCTGGTCCAGCAGGGACCTTGGCTCTGGTCAGCAGAGGCCAGAGGACCCTCTTCCCCGGACGCCAGGCCCCCAGGCTCTGCAGGAGGGAGGCTCACAAGGACGATGCTGAAGGGAACAAATCTTTAAGAAGATTTGGTTCCGTATTAATGTTTAACTCCTTGATAGAAGCTTTTCTTCCTTTTTTTTGAATACTGGACCCTTCCTAGGCTCATGCAGGGCAGCTTTGGATTCAATCAATCAATCAGAACAGAACTGGAAGGGACCTTGGAGGTCTTCTAGTCTAGCCCCCCGCTCAAGCAGGAGAACCTATACCATCTCAGACAGGCGACTGTCCAGTCTCTTCTTAAAAACCTCCAGTGATGGAGCAGCCACAATTTCTGAAGGCAACTTCTGTTCCACTGGTTAATTGACTTCACTGTCAGGAAGTTTCTCCTTAATTCCAGGTTGCTTCTCTCTTCGGTCAGTTTCCAACCATTGTTTCTTGTCCTGCCTTCAATCAATCAATGAAACAATCAATCAATCAGAATTGAGCTGGGGGGACCTTGGAGGTCTTGTAGTCCACTGCTCAAGCAGGAGACCCTCTCCAATATCTTCTTCAAAACCTCTAGTGTTGGAAGACACACAACTGCTGGAGGGAAACTGTTCTACTGATTAATTGTCCTCACTGTTAGAAGTTTCTCCTTAATTCCAGGTTGCTTCTCTCCTTGATTGGTTTCCATCATTTCTTGTCCTGCTTTCAGGTCCTTTGGAGAATAAGTTGGCCCCTTCTTTGAGGCAGCCCCTCAAATACTGGATTAAACAGCTCATTAAGTTCTTCCTGGTGGTTCTCAGAAAATCAGCACTCATCACGGGAAAGCAAGCGACTCAAGAGGACGCAAGACTGCAAATCCAGGTGGATCCTGTGTCTGCAGATATTGTGGGTCCAGGTGTGTAAAAAGAAAGCCAAGCTAAGCCAACAAGGTGTCCTTTGTGGAGTTTTTTCTTCCTGGGAACCATATGCAGCATTTGAGGGAGCTGCTGTCTTGCAAAGTCCCCCCCAACCACCTCAAGCCAGTTCATAAAGCCACAGCATTAACCGCAGGAAGAATTCACCTACATTTTAGGTTGTAAGGGAAAAAGTGGGGCTCTGTGTTTTTCGATTTGATGAAACGTGTGACTCCTTTGTGGGTTCTTCTTACAAGAATTCTAGTCATCTTATCACCATGTCCATCACCTTTCTTTCTCTGTTCCGTGCCCCCATCTTTTAAGCCAGACATCATAATTTGGGATAAATCATGCAAAATTCACCAGATTCTTGCTCACCGGCTGATCCAGAAGCTGTTTCAGAACCCCTAGTGTGAAAATGCCTTTCAGTGCCCCCAGGTTCACGCTGAGAGGAGTATCTTGGTCCATCTCTGGCCGGACTTCTTTGTCACACCCAGCAGGGAGACAGTAACCAAGATCCATGCCTCTGCCTGAAGCCTCCGTGGACAGAGGCAGTTGCAGCCTCTGTGGAGGTCAGCCAAGGAGGTGTCGCAGCACCTTTAATGACCTCCAGAGAGTGCAGGCCAGGAGGCGCAGACCCCTGGGTCCAGTGTCTTTGGGCCTGGGGAGGCCAAAAGAGGCTTCTGGAGAAAGAACCAGATCTTCACTTTCCTGTTTCCTGGGAATTCTTTGCAGCCGCCTTCATCCTGCTAGCAGCCACTTTGGCTGGCAGACACGGCCCTGCGTGCTGCTGCTCCCTGAGAAGCCCTGGCCGGCCAGAGGGTCACTAGAAAGAAGACATTTGGCTGCCTGAACGGAGGGGGAGCAGGAAGGCATTATTTTTTGGGGGGGGAGGGGCTGGAACGGGCAACAGATCCAAAAGCAGGCACTTTAGCAGCTCATCTCTGAATGACAAAACACACACACACACACACAAACACACAGCAGGACCCAGCTCTCCCTGCAAGACTCTCACCCCCCCCCAAAGGTCAGCAAGATCTGGAGATGCAGGAGGGCAGTGGGGGCCTGACCTTCCTCACCGGGGTGGAGAGAGAGATAGAAACAGCAGCCTCTGGACGGACTGAAATGAGGCAAATTCTGACCTCCAATGGGGGGGGGGGCTGCGTGAGCAGGAAGAAAGCCAGAGCGGGGTGAATGGGGAAGGCTGCCCGGTGCTGCCAAGACTGGCATCTGCCCGTCTGCAGGGCAAAGGCCTTCCGGGCGTCTCTTGGTGGGTTCAGCCCTCCAGCGGTCTCAAAAGAGCCCGAGAGAAGCAGAAGCATGAAGGGGCCTCTCTCTCTTTCCAGCAAAGTCCATCCAGACCAGTGTTTCTCAACCTTGACCATTTTAAGGCATGTGGACTTCAACTCCCAGAACTCCACAGCCAGCATTGCTGGCTGTGGAATTCTGGGAGTTGAAGTCCACATGCCTTAAAATGGTCAAGGTTGAGAAACACTGATCCAGACGGCAGTGAAGGAAACCTCCCAGGCTCCAGGCAGCCTTCTGGTGGTCCGCCTCTGGAGACCCTCAGCCGTCCAGGGCTGCCCCCAAAGGGTCTTCTTCAAAAGGCAACCGGACTTTCCTGGTGTTTCCTTGAAGACGTTTCGCTCCTCCTTCACGAGGTGAAGAAGCTTCTTGGAGGAGGAGCGAAAACGTCTTCAAGGAAACACCAAGAAAGTCTGGTTGCCTTTTGAAGAAGCCCCCTTGGGACTTGCTGAGATCTCCACGTCTGGCCACAAAAGGAGACAGAGGAGGGCACTGCGAGGCACCAGGGGGGACCTTCCCTGCCCTCCGGGGATCCTGCTGCCCCACTTCCACCAGAGGATCCCAGCCACACAGAGAGGCTCCGGGGCTGGGCCGCCCGTGTGGCCTCTCCCTCCGGGACGAGTGCTGGGTTGATGTTTGCCCAGCAAGGCCAAGAAGGAAGGTGCCAGGAGGGAGAGGGCAGGTTCCCCACTCCTCATCTGAAGCCTCTTCCGCACTTTCCTGACTGGCACACCTGGACTTGGAAGGGGCCCCTCCGAAGCGGCTGAGCAGTTTCTTTCAAAAGAAGGATTTGCCCCCTCTGCTGCTCCTTCCTTCCTTCCTTCCTTCCTTCCTTCCTTCCTTCCTTCCTTCCTTCCTTCCTTCCTTCCTTCCTTCCTTCCTTCCTTCCTTCCTTCCCTTTCTTTTTCTTTCTTTCTTTCTTTCCTTTCTTTCTTTCTTTCCTTTCTTCTCTCTCTCTCTCTCTTTCTTCTTTCTTTCTCTCTTCTCTTTCTTCCCTCCCTCCCTCCCTTCTCCCAGGGAGCCCCCAGGCCGAGCAGTGCCAACCCCTTGGTCCCACCTCTTGGCCCAGGAGAGACCCCTGCCTGACTGGTTCTGGCAGGGCTTGGGGCACAAGGGCCACCCTGTACCCAGAGTCTCCAACTCTCCTGCCCAGGATGAGGTCCAGAAGGAGCTCCTGCTGCATCCATGCCAGTTCCAAATCTGGGGACAAGGCGAGGCCTCTGGGGCGGCGGTCTGGGGCTGGGCTGAAATCCTGAGGGCATCCTGGCCACACTCTGCAAGGGCTTCACACAATGAGCACCAGCCACATTAGGTGTTGGGCAGCTGACTTGCTCAGGCGACTTGCATGAACGCCAGTCCTTTGTTCTAGCAGGATCCAATTCCTGCAACGCAAACGGCTGACATCTTTCCCTGACGCTGCGCCGGTTCCAGCCCTCCTGATACCTGGGAACAGGCCCTGCGCTGCACGGCGAGACCCTCCCACCTGCCCTGAGGCAGCGGACAAGGCTGGTCCCACCCCAGCCTCCCTGCGGCCCTTCCCATCAATGCCGCCTCCTCCTCCTCCTCCTCCCCCCCCCGTTTCCCAGGCAGGAGCGCCTTTTAACTGTGGACACATTTCAGCCTCACCAGATCTGCTAATTATTGACAGTTGGCAGAAGAGGAGATGTCACTCCCCCCTCCTGTTAAACTGCATCTAATTAGTAATTGCTGCTTCACTGTCATCGTGCGGCTGCTGCGGCAACACCACGGCTCGTTGGCTCATTAACCTCTTGCTTCTCCAATGGCGCCTGCCAGCAACGGGAGGCTCAGACAGATGGGCGGAGCTGCCCTCCTGGTCGCAGAGCCTTCAGAAGGAGGCCCGGGCCTGGGCCAGACCTTCAGCTGGCCTTCAGTCCGTGGAGGGGCAGCTTGGGGTGGTCCGGCCGGCTGCGGAAGGAGAGTTGCTCCCAACCTGCGCTGGGCAAGGGCTGCGCCAGGCAGCTCCTCACAAGGAGAGGCTAGAAGGTTTGGGCGACTGAGGGGCACCTGCTGACGCCCATAGAGAGGAGTACCATGGGGGGGGGAGGAGGAGGAGGAGGAGGAAGAAGAGGAGGAGGAGGAGTTTATTCCTTGCTGGAAAAAAGCAGCAGCACCATCCAAGGCCCCCTCCTTCGGGAAGGAGTTTGAAACTTGAAGTGGGCATCACGCAGGGCATGGCTGCTGACCTGAGGGGGGTTTCAAGGTCCTGGACCTGGCAATGCCCGCTGACTCGGAGGGTTTCCAACTCATCTCTCAGGCACTGGGGGGGGGGGAACTAGGAGTTGCCCTCTGCAACTCCTGTGCCTTCCACCCCCCACTTAGCAGCATCTGGCTGGCCCTGCAGAGGAACCCAGCGCTGGGCTCCCCTTCAGCATCCCTGCTCTGTGCTGCCACCCCCTTCCCGCCCCCCTCCCAGACTCTCAACTGAAGCTCTGGCAAGCCAGAATCCCTTTGGATGGGGGGGGGTGAGCCAAAGAATTTTAATCAATCAATCAGTTAGAAAGATTCCCTGGAGGGGGGCCAAAGGCAAGACTCAAAGGGGCGATGAAGCAGCCAGGGCAGGGGGCACAGCTGGGGGGGGGGGCTAGGCAAGGGGGACGAGGTGGAGGAAAAAGGGGCCCCTTTTGCAAGCCCACCCCAAGCGCCCCCTTTTCTCCAGTCTCGGGGCCCCTCCGGGAGACTCTGGGAAATGGGAGCCAGCCAGGAAGGGAAGGGCACAGCTCATCACAGGTCCACTTGCTGCAGGAGAATTCAACCATTCAATTTATTTAAAATAGTTTAAAAATATTTTAACTCTTGTCATTCACATTTCATTTTGTCTCTCCTTTGACCTCCTTTCTTGAAGGAGTCTGTTCCTCTATTTCTGTGATATTAGTGTCACTCTTGTCCCGTGGCCAGTTGTCCCGTGGCCAGTTGTGGCAGGTCCCCCAGGAGAACCCCCCTACCCTTTCTGGCCCTCCTGCTGGGCACCGGGAATGGCCGAGGCCTCATCCCTGTTCGCTCCAGAGCCACTTGCCCTCCCAGGCAGGCAGGCAGGCAGGCAGGCAGGCACCGCCTCCACCCCGCTGGCCCTCCCAGCCCTTGTCTCAGGAGCCCCGGGGAAGGGGGCTCCAAGGGGGGGGTCCTGCAAGTGGGACTTCCGGTCAGGTGGCCTCCTCCATCCCTGCCTCAGGAGCCTAAGCCAAACCCCCATTTCCTGCCCAGAAAGGCCACCTTCTCGGGGTGCCGGGCTCCCAGCCTCCGGGGCCCAGGGTTGCTGCTGGCCCCTGCCCCTTTGGGGGGGGCTTGCAAGGGGCCGTTTTCACTCCTCCCCCCCAGCCCCATTTCCTGCAGGGCAGAGCAAGCAAAGGCGGAGTCCCTGCCCCTGCCTGAGAGGGGCTCTTGCCTGCTCAGAGGGCTCCCCTCGGCTTATCCGGGTAACCCATTAAAGTCCTTTGATCAATTAAAGTGCTGCTCTAATTAAAACGGGGCAGCCCACCCCCACCCCAGCCCCGCTTTTCATGAAAGGGCTTCAGAAATTCCAGGTGGCCCATTGCAAAGCCAGCAGAGGGGCGGGGCGGGGGGGGGGCGCGGCGGCAGTCCTCTGAAGCTGCCCTTCCCTGATCTGGGGACACAAAGGAGGAAAAGATTTTTCCTGTCCAACTGTTGCCCAAACCGGGACTTTCACATGCAAATCCCGTGCCAGCTTCACCAATCCAGAGAGATTTAAACCACCACATTTTATTTACTTCTCAAATCTGCAGGCAGCACCATTGCCCTCCCGCTATTTATTTACTAGTTATATTGGTTAAACCCTTCCTACAGTGAGTTGTTATTTGCAATCAAACCCAGCACCCCATAAAGTTAAAGGGACGCCCTCCCAAACAGAGAACCACCTTCAAGTAAGGGCCACACCTGCCACCTTGGGACAAAACCATCAAAACCTTGTAAATGGCTCAACAACTTCCTGGGGTGCCACGCACTCTCTGTCGCCCACCCCAAAGACTACAAGCAGAGATCTGACCTGGGGGCTCCTGGAGGGTCCCAGATCATGGTGGGGGTCCCATCCATTCATGGAAGCAGCCCTGGGTGCACTCCAAGCGGGATCCACAGGTGAGCAAGCGCCCTGCCCACGGAGGCACTGAGCTGGGGCTCTGGAGCAGGCGGGCTCAGGACATCCACGCCCGCCCCTCAGGGATGCCCCTGGCCCCTTCCACAAGAGCGCCCCCTTACCCCCCCGGGGGGGGGACCAGAACGAGCGTGTCACTGACCTCGGACATCTGGGGGAAGAGGCTGATGGCCATGGGCAGGGCGAGGCCGAAGGCGGCAAGGCACACGAGGCTTTGGACGGGGAGAAGCATCCGAGGTCGGGAGCGCAGGAAGGCCGTCCTGCAAGACAGACAGACGCCACCGTCAGAGAGAGAACCCCACAGGGACCCCCTTCTCCGCCCCACTCGCCTCCCAGCAGCCCTCTTTGGAGAGAAGACCCAGCAATTTAGCCCTGAGGGTCCTGCGGTGAAACAGAGTCGGAGGCCATCTTTTGGGTGAGGGACTGGCCCTTGTCACCCACCCTGGCCAGAACGCCCCGATTCCCCGTCCTGGCCAGCCAGCCAGCCACTGTCTGTCTGTCTGTCTGTCTGTCTGTGTCTCTCTCCTTCTGTTCCTCAAGGACCCACAAAGGGCGAAGCAGGAATCAGGACGAGATTCAGGACCGACACAGGAAGATTTTCTTTGCCCCCAGCAAAACTTTGTGAGGGATGGACAAGACAGTGAAGGCTCTCAGTGACCCCCCCCCCGCGACCCTGCCTTGGCTCTGAGGGGCCCTTGACAATTGCCCTCTTTGCGCCCAGAGGATGAGGGCAGCATTGTCCACTGAGGACATCAGGCCCCTGCCCTTGCAACCTCCATTTACCTGCCTTGCCTTCATCCCTGAGAGCTTTGGCAACGGGGTCATCACCTCCCCAGTCGGGCAAGGCCCTGAGGGGCTGCCCTTGCAAAGAGGCCGCCATGCCTAAGGGGACTGGACAAACCAGAGCCGTGGAGGCAGGGCAGAAGGACGCAGGCGGTCACCCCCCCTTTTTTTCTCTCATCGGGGGAGCCTCTCCCCTCCATCCCCACATCTGGTAAGGGTGACGGGAGTCCCTCGAAATTCCACCCAGCACCTTCGCAACCAAAGCTGGCAGCCCACTGGGGCCCGAGTGGATCACGCCCGGCCCCTCTGGGCTGCTGCCCCTCTTCCCTTTTGGGGTCTGCCTTCACTTAATTACAGCCGCTGGGCTCCTCCACATTTATGCGGGGAGCAGAACCAATTTAGAGCGTTGCTGGTGAGGCTCCCAGGTGTGACTTCCACCCTGGGCGTTTTCAACTCGGACCCATTCAGTTCACAATGGCTGCGGCCTCCTAATTAGCAGGAGTTATGGCCTGATTTAAAGAAAAAGCCTTAATTATCACATGAAGTGCCACGTCTTAATTGGGACTCAGATCTCAGCATTTGTAAAGTTCAGGCTAAATGACTCACAATTAAGCGAGAGGGAGGCTCGCCCCCAGCCTTCAGATCCCTGCTCTTAAAATCGCAGCAAGCCCCAAACGCGGCCCGCAAGGACGCCACCCTCATCCTGCACACCAGCCAGGGCGCGCCTTGCCCACCCCAGGCCTCTGCCCCCCACCTTCCCTGGCTTTCTCTGCCAGGTGTGGGCTAAGGAGCAGGTCAGCTTTGGATGGAGGCCGTGAGGTCACCGAGCCCCAAGTGGGAATTCACTGGCGGGAATCCGGTGGCAAGGGGAGCCCTGGGAAGCAGAAGGGCCTGGCGGCTCAGCAGGCCTCTCAGTGGGAAGGTCCAGGACAAAAGGCCGGGCTGGATTCTTTGGACTTTATGATGGAGCTATGGCTGTTTCCATTATCTGCGGAGATTCTCTGTCATCCGGGATCCTGGTTGTCCGAAAGGGGTTTTTTCCAAAAGGCAACTGGACTTTTCTTGTTGTTTTACTTTGAAAATGTTTCACTTCTCATCCAAGGAACTTCTGCAGTTCTGTTCTTTTTCAAAACTGATGAGGTGAAATGTTTTCAAGAGAAAAAAAAAAAAAAACAAGAAAGTCCAGTTGCCTTTTGGAAAAGGCCCGTTTGGATTGTTCTCACTGCAGCCGAGATCACCAAGCCTGTGTGAGGAGTCCCTGGGTGTCATTCACGTCCGTGATGCTTCCAGAAGCTCAGCTGGAGCAAAATAAAACCTCCGTCCTTCTGCGGGGCAGCTGGGCAGCGCCTGAATCTGATATCACAATCCTTAGCCAGGGGTAGGCCACCTTGGCTCTTTTATGACTCCTGGACTTCAACTCCCAGAATTCCTGAGCCAGCCATGCTGAGGGGAAAGGGAGAGGTTTCCAAGCTGAGCCATGCTGGCTCAGGAATTCTGGGAGTTGAAGTCCACGAGTCATGAAGGGGCTAAAGTTTCCCTCATGCTGGCTCAGGAATTCTGGGAGTTGAAGTCCACAAGTCATAAAGCGGCCTAGACCTAGGCCAGGGGTAGGCAAGTTTGGCTCTTTTATGACTGGTGGACTTCAACTCCCAGAATTCCTGAGCCAGCCACGCTGAGGGGAAAGGGAGAGGTTTCCAAGCTGAGCCATGCTGGCTCAGGAATTCTGGGAGTTGAAGTCCACGAGTCATGGGGGCCAAGGTTGCCTACCCCTGGTCTTAGCCATGATGAAGTCCTCTTCTGTGTGTTTCCAACCCAGCTGATACCCCACAAATAAATCAACGGCAAGGAAAAGCAGAGTGGAGCCCTTGGCCAGGCTCGGGGTCATCCCCCTCCCCAGGGCCAGGCCCTGCAGGACCTGGGGGCCGTTGGAGGGGGCAGCTTAGGCTGAGCCTTTCCCGGTGGAGAAGACTCTGAACATCCCCTCCAGAATATCCCCCCTTTGAACAGTCAGCAGGAATCAGCTGGACTAGAAAACAAATCCACTTGGGCACGCAGTTAGTCCTCAACTGAGCCCAAAATTCCCATTGCTAAGCAAGTCAGTGATTAAGTGAGTTTTCCCCATTTTACGACCTTTCTTGCCAGAGTTGTGAAGTGAATCGGGCTTCCCCCCCTTTGACTTTGCTTGTCAGCAGGTCACAAAAGGGGATCCTGCAATCGTCATAAATATGAATCAGATCAAGGGCAGCCCTCTCACTGCCCTGCAGCCCCTCCTGGCTGGGGGCAGGGGGGTGTCAGTGCTGGTCAGCCCACACCATGCAGCCCCCTGGGGCTCTCCAAAGTTGACTGCTTTAAGACTTGTGGACTTCAACTCCCAGAATTCCCCAGCCAGCCGGAATTCTGGGAGTTGAAGTCCACAAGTCTTAAAGTGGCCAAGTCCGGAGAGCCCTGCTTTGGAAACTTGATTTGAAAAGAACAACTGGCATCGGCCCAAATTTCCTTGGGGTTCCCAGAATGCTTTAAAAGGGGGCCCTAATACTCGGAGGCCTGGAAAGAAGGGGGCAAGACTGGGATGGGAGGCAGCGGACCCTCCCCCTCCAGCAAGCAGTAACAACCACAGTGGAAGTGGGGGTCTCCTGGACTGATGACCAGGAATTAGGGGACAGTATTAATTGTGAATACGTATCGATGGCTTCTCTCTCTTTGGTCACTTGTAATCCTGATGCAGGGTCAGCAAAGGACAGCAAGGACAACCCCCAATGTCCTAACCCACCCAAGAACACACGATATCTTTAAGGAACACCCAAAAGGGAACATGTTTAGCTACTTCTGCTTTCTGCCTTCTTATCTACAGTGTGCCAGACTTACTGGGTGCAATCTTTATCTTATGTGTGTCAGCTTTGCTGGATGGGTTGCTTATCTAATTATACAGAATAAATACAAGGGTTTCTTGTCATTTGTTGCTCCCCTCATTTAGAGGAGGCTGTCTCTATTCAGCTGAATAATAACGTAAAACTTAAAAGGCACTTTCTGGCTTCCTGTATTTCTTTAACCAGCAAAACCTCAGAACCTGCATATCAGGACCGATTGTTGCCACCCTGAGTGGCCTCTGCCCCCCTGCCAAGAGAGACAGGGTGCCCTTCTTCACAGCAAGGGCCCCCAGGGCCTCCCCACAGAGCCCCCTCATCTTGGAGACAGGAAGCCCCTTCTAACAGCTCAAGGGGGGGTCGGCAAGCCAGGGCCTCCACCCCCAAAGGGACTCGGAGGAAAAGATGGTGCAGACGGTACATCTGTGCTGCAGACACGGCATGTCACTGAGCTCGAACGCGCACCTTCCCTCAAGTTTCAGCACATGGCTGATTAGCGGTTCACGTTCTGCATAATGCGGCAGCTGTCACCGGCGTCTTCGGAGGGTCTGCAACACCTTCCATATGGAAGTTGCACTTGGGACGCCCAGACCTTCTCGGGCTTGGTGCTCCCGACCGGCAAGGGCCTCGGAGGTGGAGACGGAGGCGCTGAGCGGGAGACGGCGGGAGTGGGGGAGCTCAGGGCAGACTCCGGAGCTGGCAGAATCCGGGTGGGGAACGAAGGGCCGTGTTTATAGTCAACAATGCTGGCATTCGATGTCTCTGGTCAGAGCCACGAAAGAGGAAATGAGGGGTGCTGGGCGCTCTCTGAGCTGGTTGCTTTCTTGCAGCCGTTTCATTGTACGAACAGGCCACAGCATCACTGCTACAAGGGGAAGAGGGCTGGGGAGGAGGAAGAGCAGGAGGAGGTGGAGGAGGAGGAGGTGGAGGAGGAGGGGGGAGAAGGAGGAGGAAGTGGTGATCCTTGGGTTATTTTCTGAGTTCGTTTTTTTTTCTTGCAGATGTTTCATTACTCAAACTAGGTAACATCATCAGTGCAACTAGGGTCATGAAACATCTGCAAGAAAACCAAGCTCAGAGAGCACCCCCCCAGTCCTCCTCCCCACCTCTTCCCCCTCCTCTCCATAGCCCCCCCTCCCTTCTAGCACTGATGATGTTACCTAGTTGGGCAATGAAACAACTGCAAGAAAACAGCTAAGTTGAGAGAGCACCAAGCAGCCATCATTTCAACCCTGAGCTGTAGATGTTCTCCTTTATTGGACTGGGGAAAGGCAGGGGCTTCTGGGGTAGCAAAGGGACCCTTGTGGGCATCCTCCCCCGACTGCTGAACCCCTGGCTCAATACAGGCTGCCTTGCTCCCCCCCCCCGCCCTGACCTGGCAATGGAGGCACCGTCTCCCCAATCACAGGATCCTCAATGCTCAAAGAGTAGGAAACTCTCAAGATCTGCTTGAAAGAGGGGGGTCACCACAAGCCCCCCAAGCAGCCTGCAAGAGGGAGTCTCTTCTCAGCCACTGCCCCCCTCCCTCCCTGCTAGAGCCACCTTCATTCAAGGAATCTGATCTAGCAAAGGTCGAGATGGCCAACTCACAGTGAGCAGGTTGGGCAGCCATATAAATTTGTTTAATGAATAAACAAACCGTTTTGATTAGAGAAGAGACAATATCTATATTTATTGCTGACTGGAAACCCCTTATGGGCTTTTTGCATAAAACAGAAAAAATGAACGTGTGAGCTGAGGCTTTGATGGTTAGACAGGACAGATTGTAGAAAGAAGAGACTCGCGATGTAATTTTAGAGAAGGAAGTAAATCTACAATTGTACTTATAACTGCTGCAAAGAAGACTGGGAGTCTCAAAGGTGGTTTTTCAAAAGACAACCAGACTTTGTTTTTCAAAAGCAAGAAAATGCCTTTTGCCTTTGGGATAAGCAAGACCCTGAGGGACTGGGAACCGCCACAGACAAGACCGGAAGTCAATTTATGTCTTTTTTCTTTCTTTTCTATTTTTCTTCTACTTGAGTTATTTTCTTTTTCATTTTTTCCTCTCTTCCTTTTTCTTTTTTTCCATCTTTATTTTAGTTTTTAAAACTTTCAATAAAATGAACTCAGACTATATAGAGCAGGGGCTCCCAGCTGGGGGTGCGAGACGATATTCCAGGCGGTGCAAAAACTTGGGTTTTCAAAATTATAGCATATATGCATGATTCGTTGCCGTTATCTAGAACTTTTGTAAGGGGTGTGAGAATATATCAGAAGCGTCTTCGGGGTGCAGGGTTTAGAAAAGGTTGGGAGCCCCTGATATAGAGGTTTAGCACAGACTGGGAAAGAACATGGTGAAGGCCCGCTAGGATGGGGCAGGTGCTCTTTTATCCAGTGCGAATGCTGGGCAGTCCCACAATATATGACAGACTCCACCCCAGTTTCAGCTGGGGAACAGTGAGCAAAAATCCAAAAGCTCTAAGGAATTCCTCTTGGCACCCAGACAAATCAGCCATCAACAGACACACAGTGATAAACCACATTTACCCACCATTCGAAAGAGACAAAAAAAGCTAAGAAGGAAAAAAAAAAAAAAGACCAGAGCACATCCTCTCCAGCAGCCCACGCCAAGATAAGCAGGGATCAGCACCAGACAAACAAAATGGGTGGAAAACAATACCCAAATCCAAGTAACTACCAAGGAGAAAACCACATCCCCACCAATAGTGGCAGGGCAAACTACTGTATAAAAACAGGGAGCCAAGCCCACACTCGCTTGCACCGTTGATCTTAACCAGTAAAGTAGCGAAGCATCTGCAAAAAAGCCAAGCTCAGGGGGGCACCAAAGGACCACCCCCCCAGTTCAACCCTGAGACCCCTCTATTGTTCCTGCTACATGGTGCATTTCCCAGACACGGATGGTCCTTCCGTCTCCTCGTTTTACTTCTACTTCTACTTTATAGGTCGCCCAGAGTTGGGTAGCTTCTAAATGTAGTAAGTAAATACACAGAAATTAAGGAGCTTCTCATCAATTATGCAGATGACATAAAAGTGGATGACGGAATGAGACGGCAACCTGCGTGGCTGGAAGTTTCTCTGCTGTGTGACTCCCTTTCCGTTTTCATTGTGAGACATGGGAGACTGTGCTACAAATGGGGAGAAGTCAGGAGAAGCGTCCCTCCTTCAGAAGCCTGGCAGGTCCCTGTGCACTCATTATGTGGAAAATTACACCCCAGAGCACCCCATCTCCTCCGCCATCCTGGGAGGCCTTGACTCCCCTCCCTGCTCCTCCAGCCCCATAGGGAGCCCCCCCTCCCCAGGGCCACCTGCGCCCCACTTACTTCTCAAGGAGAGACATGATGATGGGAGGTAGAACCAGGATCGGCATCGGCAAGACCACTCTCGTGAGCGCCGTCTCCAGGAGGGCCTGGGGAAACGGGGGGCAGTTGCTTAAAGGTTCGTCGCCAGCCCTCCCGGCAGAAACAGTGGGGCAGGACTGGGCCTCTCTCTCACCCACCACCAGGGAGAGCCCTGAGGGGTTTTTCCAGCTGCGCTGGGTCAGTCTCAGCCCACCGTTTGGGCATCCCACTGGGGCAGGGAGCCGCCGACTCTGGAGGGCTCTGGCAGGTGGCCGCCAAAGGGACCATTTGGGGGTCACAAGGACGAACACTCCAAGAATGTTGCGCTTGTGCAAATGGGCCTTCCGCAGGCTGTGCCCACCCTGGTGCCTTCGGCATGTCTTGCCGGCACCTCCTTGCCTGCTGGGAACAGGGCTGAAAGGATGCAACTGATGAGGACCCCGATCTCTGACACCTCTCCCCCCATCGCTCTTGATGCCAGCCCTGCAATTTGCAAAGGTGCCCTTAAAGTGCCCGCCCACACCCACATGAGCCGCTCGGTCCAGGACCTTCTGGACTGCCACAGAGCCTGGGCCTGTGGGTCATCTGTCTGCCCAGGTGGGTGTGCTGAGGCTCAGCCTCTCCCAGATTGGGAAAAGACCCCCATCCAGGTCTCCCATGCCTGCCCCTTCTCATTCTTTGCAAAATGCCACCCCTCTGCATCCTGGAGGAGGCAGCAACTGAGGGGGCAGCCCCCCCGGTGCACAGTGTGACTGCTGCAGAGCAATGCTTAGATCTTCTGGGTGGGGCTGGCAGTCCAAAATAAAAAGCAGTATAAAAATGTTTTGAGTGAGGGGGCTGCAGGGGGCAGGCTTGACCTTGACCCGGGGTCTCTAACTTCCCAAAAGCCGGGGGTCTCCATCTCAGAGGGGCTCTGCCAGCTGAACAGGCGTCCTCTTTTGGGCGGTGTGAAATACAACAGTGACAGAGTCGTGCCCATCAGTGACACAATATGTGAGGCTTTGTGTAGGTTATCTTGGCAAAAAGCTGCCCAGAAACAGAAAGGCCCGGAGTGTCTGCAGATGGTAGGGCTGAAGGAAGAGGTGGGGGCGGGGGGAGGAGAACCAGGCAGGTGTGGGTGGGGTGTCAGGAAACATCTGGAGCATCTTCCCACAGACACAGCTGGTGATCACTAATTAATTCCAATCAGGGAAGTTAGAATTTCTCCTCCCATCCTCCATTTGCCACCCCACAATTGGGCATCCGGACCCTTCCCTCTCGGGGGTGGGGGCAACTGTGGAGGGAGGCAAAACGCCTCCTGCTCTCCTGGACCCCCAGATAATGCCACCCCTCTGCTGGCAGGGCAGAGTGTGGGGGTTGGGGGGTGGGGACCCCCCAAAAGCCTTGACCAGCAGCGGAATGCCCCTTCCCCATAGCACAGGCCCTCCTCTGCCAGTAGCAGAAATTCTCAGAGGGGCGAAGGGGGTGGGCGTCTTTCCTCTCTCCCTGCGCAGTCTGGCCTCTGCACGCCCATCTTGGTGGGACCCCCGATCCCCCCTGCCCCTGGCAAAAGAGGCCAGCTGGGATCCCTGAGAGGCACGTACGTGTCTGGCAGCGATCCGGGACGATCCAACCACGTTCCCTTCCGCATCCAGGACGTTGATCCCTTCCTCCAGTTCTAGGTGCCTCATCAGAACCACGTTGCAGATGTTGGCACTTGCTGGGGGGGGGGAAGAGAGGGAGAGAGAGGAAGAGCTGAAAAGCCATGCTGGAAGGAGGGGGGAGCCCTCTGCCCCACTGCTTTCGATCCCAGAGAAAAGGGTGGCGATAGCTGAATTTGAACTGTGGCTTTCTGATTCCTTCCCCCCCCCCCCGGCCTGGGTGAAATTGCTGGGTTGGGGGATGGCGTCATAGCTTGGGTAAGCCCCCCCTGCCAGCTCCATCTGAAAGCACTTCTTGCAGCCTCAAAGTCTCCGCTGGAGTCATTGCCCCCACCCCATGCCACCCTCTTCCCCCCCCCAGACCACCAGATGCCCACAGGTGCTCTGGCAGAGCTTTTCCTTCCAGAATTGCTGTCCACCCCCCCTCGGTGTCTCTCCTCCCCCAGAGTATCTCGGGCACCCCCAGAGTCCCCCCCAGACCAAGCTGAGGCTGTCCCCAAAGCAGCAGAGAGGAAGCAGCCTGGAGAAGCTGTGGGCACAGCCATGCCTGGGGGGGGGGGGCTGGCTCCATTCCTGCCCTCCTGCCCCGCAAGGTGAGTCTGGGAGGCCCCAGTCCGGAAGCCCCAAGGGCCTGGTCCTCGAGATCAGGGTAAACAGAGGCCGGGCCGCCTTCAGTGACCCTTGCAAATCCCAGGGTGGGGGTCTCCGGGATACAGCAGCCCCGTGTGAATCAGGGGAATGTCTTACCCTGCTATACCTCCTGCCCAGCCCAGGGGATATCCGCCCCTCCCAAGCCTGGACACCCTCCAGCCTGGCTGAAGCCTGGCTCCAGAGCCCCCCAGGACCCCAGCAGCAGCAGCCTCTGGGAGAGGGCGGGGGGGGGGGGTGTCTCACCTACGGCAGGGAATGGCACGAATCTCTGGATCAGGAGCCGGGTGGCTGGCGTAAACTGGTTGGCTCTCTGGATGAGAACGTTAAGGCCCACCTGCAGGGGAAGCACACCGAGGGAGGTCAAGGGGTCACGTGCTGGGCGCCCAAGGGAGGGATTCTTCCTGCTTCTCCCCCCCCCCAAATTCCCTCTGCTAAATGCTCATCAACTAAAGACAGACCCTTCCTGGAAGTCTGAACATGGCAGGTCGCTGAAGCCCCCGCAAGCCATGAAGAGCAAAAGGCTCCTGTGAGATTCAGCCCTGCAGTACCGCACCATGTTTAAAGGGGCAACCACAACGTACCTAAGTAGGGTCCACGTGGCCTTTGCTCTTCACAAAGGGGCCCACTTGGCCCATCAGAGTATGTGGGGCAGAAGTCAGGCAAACGGAGACCTTTAATTCTACCCACCCCCGCAAGCTCAGAGGCAGGAAAGCAGGCAAGAGGACCCGAAGCCCATCATCCACTCCCTTTCCCAAGGAGGAGGTTGATGGCTTCAGCCAGAGAGCTGCAGAACCGGGACGGAAGCTGCTGCTCCTTGCTGCCTGACCGGCCTCAAGGCTGTGTGCGGTTCCCTCGCGGTGTTAAGTGGTCAGCAGAGCCAGGCCGGCGGGGGTCCCCTGCTCCACGGCAGATGCCGGTGGGGGATTCGCAGACTATCAACGCATCTGCAGCAGCTCCTGACAGACAATTATCAAGGTGGGCCGAAGCAGGGAGGACGCCGCAGGGCGCCGTCACCAGTGAAGTGGTGTTGCTGAGAGGCGGGGTGGGGCAAGGGGGGCGGGGGAAGGAGGGGAAAGGAGAGCCGAGCAGGGGGGGCTGGGTCAAGCAGCCGCCTTCCTGGCGCAGAAGAGGGGCGAGGGTGGGCAGAGCCCCGGGGGCTCCTTGGCATGGGCATCTCTGAGGTCAGCCGACTGCCGAGGGCTGAGGAATTCTGGAGTTTTGTCCGGGAGTCCTCAAGTCGCCATTGTTGAACCGTTGTACGTCAGGGACTCCCCATGTTCAGATCTGTCCTTGCAGTCCCTGTATGTCTGTTGACCTTTGCTCTCCCCTCACGAGGGGCAGACTCCCCCCATTCCTCCCTCCTCCAAGACCGGGCCTGCTCATTGGCTGAAACTATGGAACAGGGAGGGACTCTCTTGGGCCCGCCTCCACCTCTGTGGGGCAACCCCCGGGGTCTCCCCGAAGACCCTGCCTTCCTCCCTACAGATGCTGGGTGCACAAACTGCCTCCTGTGGGGAGCCCTGTGGGGACCCTCACTCCACAGGCTGTGGGGGGGGGGGAATCTTCTTGCAGCCAGGGAGCTGCCCCCCCCCCGAGCCTAAGTAAGCGAGGGTCTTCTGGCTCCCCCTCCCCTGCCCAAGAGAAAAAGCCTTAAAGGGCCACTCACCGCGATGGAGACGGCACTGACCACAGCCCCCAGGTAGCCCTGGATGAACTTGAAGGTCGGCGACGGCTGGGAAGGAGGAGGAAGAGGAGGCAGCGCCTGAGTTCACAAGCAGGAAACGAGGGGGGGGGACAAAAGAAGGCCTGAATGGAAATGGGGGGGCGCTCCTGGGGTGTGCAGGGCCTCCAAAAGTACGTGGGAGATGCTTGGGCCCCACAGGGTGGCTCAGGGGCAGAGAAGGGGCAAGTGAGCCCCGCCCCAGCCCTTTGTTTGCAGCCCCCGAGACCCCCCCTCAATACAGCCCCTTCATGTCCCCCTTAAAGCCCAGCTGTCAATGTTGCTAACATCGGATGTTCTTGCTTTGACAACAGATGGAAATGCAGCCATTTTCTCGATTGCTTTTAGAATTAGTCGATGCTGGGAGGGGGGATGTGGATGAGAGTCTAGCTAGTCCCAACAATAATAACTCAGCTGTGGGAACCCAAGGTCATTGGGCCCAGAGCTGATAGAGCAGTGTTTCTCAACCTTGACAATTTTAAGGCATGTGGACTTCAACTCCCAGAATTCCACAGCCAGCAATGCTGGCTGTGGAATTCTGGGAGTTGAAGTCCACATGCCTTAAAATTGTCAAGGTTGAGAAGCACTGTGATAGAGTTTTGGTGGGCTGGAGGGCTGGGGAGAAAGCCCCTGCTTCAAGCTAATTGGGGAATGTGATTTATGACTGTTTATTGGAGGAGGGAATTGCACTTTGCTACTTTGTGTATGTGGGGGGGGGGAATTCAGTTTTTGGCTTTAACTATGTAGTGCCGATTCTCAAATAAAAGATTCTTTAAGGTAAACAATGCCTTGAAGTTCCTTTGAAGAGTTCCATCTGTCGGAACCATGACAGACCAGCACAGAAACTGGGGCTTTTTTTCTGCTGGTGCTGTGCAAGAGCTCGGAAGGAGCTGTGGGCCTTGTCCCTCAATTCCCCCAAGAATGAAAGCAGCCCACCCCAAAAAGATTGGGGGGGGCTCTGAACACCTGGAAAGCCAAGCCAGCTGGCGAAGCCCAACTGGCCTGGGAGGCTGAGGGCCCAGCGACAGGGCTGTCTCGAGCGCTCTGGGGCCGGAGGGCTGAGTGGGGCAGGGGTGGCTGGCTGCTTCCACAAGCCTAGGGTTGGGCTCCAGAACCGGCTCCAAGAGCCGGTTGGTGGGCCTCTTAGAGGAGGAGCGGGGTGGTCCCTTCTGGGCAGCGCAGCTGGCAATGGGGCAGGAGGCCCTGACCTTCCTGAGGGACAGGCAGATGCTGTGCCCAGCCCCAAAGGACGGCAGAGGGGCCTGGCGGGACCTGGCCTCTGGACCTTGGGCCAGGGGGTGATGGGCTGACCAGTCCCAGACCCCGGAGCTCTCCCCGCACCCCAGGAGGATGGTCTGGGCTGAGGGAATCAAGCTGGAGACGCCCCCCCCCGGGCGCTTATGTACAGCCCCCCTCACCTTGGTAGCGTTCCGGTTTGCATAGTTGACACAGGCATTGTGGCTCTGATTCAACCACTAAAAAGAGAAAAGAAACGGGCAACGCTGGTTAAAGGCCGCGGGGAAGAGGGTGGACACAGGCAAGAGACGGCCGGGCTGGGGGCAGAACCGCCAGAGAGAAAAGAGCCGGATGAGGGGGTGAAGCAGCCCTCCCAGGGGAGCCTCTGGTTGGCGTGGAAAGCCTTCAGTTGTCCAGTCTAGGCGATGCGGCTCTGTGTATCTGCGACAGAAGAGCACCCCCCCCTCCGAGGCACCAGTGCCCAAGGGCTCACCTCTCTCTCCCTGGCCATTCACTTGCACGCATGCACGCACACACCCACGCCCAACTCCCTGGCCTGCCTGCTTTTCCAGGTCAAATCGGGTCCCGGCTGGCAGATGCTGCCAGGAAAAGAAAAGAACCCCTGACGGGGACTGGGGAGTCCAGGTACCCCTCCCCCCACCTGACTGGCTAGGCCAGGGAAAAGGGGCAGACAGGTGTTTGCCCAAGCCAGTTGTGGGGGGAGGGCCCCCAGGCGAGCAGCCTGCTCGCTCTGGCCCTGCAGATGCCCTCATTCCCAGGGCTGCCAAGGGAGGGGCCCTGAAGAGAGAGACCCCAGAGCTTTGGGCTCGGATTCTGAGCTTGGAGGGTCGGCTACGCCCCCTTCAAAGGAGGCGAGGAGGCAGCAAATTCTGGGGCGGACCCTCTCCCCTCTCCCAGGTGGCACCTGCTGCCCGGCCCCCTGGGTGCTGCAATCGCCCCCACTCCCTGCAGAGAGCAGCTGGAGAGCAGGGCGGGGGGCAGGGAGGGGAGCATTCTGCCACTGACCTAGGACTGGGACCGCCCCCCCAAAACCTGTTCCGAGGAGGTCGATCCGGGGGGGGGGCTCCCCCAGGCCTACCTGGACAAGAGACCTGCCGAGGCCTATTCCTGCAAAGGGGATACTCTATCACTACTGGGGGGGGGGAGCACGCCAGCCCCCAGGGGCTGCCCAGGGCCGGCTCCCCCTTGGCTCATGTTGTCTGCCAAGGGGGAGACAATTCAGTGGCCTCCTCCAGGCCTCCCCTCCTCTGGGGCACAGGACCACCATCCCTCCCTCCGTGATGGCCTTGGAAGGAGAATGGCGCCCTGCTTGCTGCCTTCCTCCTGCAGCCCTTCCCAGGGTATGGCGGCTCCAGCTGTGGCAGGACAGCCCCCCCCCCAGATGGGGGCAGTGCACGTGTGTGTTGCGTGTCCCCGAGCAGCCTGGCACTATGAGCTGAGCTGCCCTGGGTGCTTACCTCCCGGCCCTGCCTGCCCTTCTACTAAGGCGGCTCTGCAGGGGCTGCTCTGTCCCTCTCCAGCTGCTGGGAAAGGAGGCCAAGCTGAGAGCAGGGAAGAGAAGAGAGAGAGAAGGAGGGAAGGAGTCAGAGAAGCAGGGAGGGAGGGAGGGAGGGAAGGGGCGGGAAAGGCGAGGGGGGAGGAAGGAAAGGGGCTAGAAAGGCAGGGCAGCCTGTGCCAGGCAGGAGAAGGTCTGGGGGGGGAGTGGGGAGGCAAAGCCCCCCCCCCCTCTCCTGGGTAAAACAGTTTTCCAGACCTCTTGCAGAAAGCGGCAAGTGAGAGGAGGATTTATCCTGAGTTAGCCACTTTTACCTCGGCCTGAATGCCAGACACCCTCACCTGCCACCTGGAAAGAAACCTCTTTCACAATACAAGCACAAACACACACACACACACACACACACACACACACACACACACACACACACACAAATTCAGGTCTGGCTTTGCACAGGTTCTTCTGCCCTTCCAAGCTGCTGAGAACGCAAAACTGGCCGTTTTCTCGGTTTCTTTTTCTGCGGGTCCGGCGGGCTCACCAGACACGGCCACACGTTTCGGACACATCCTCACAAGCACAAATGAGGGGAACAGCTTGCTTTTCAGGAGGATGACAAACATTCTTAATTGGTCTAGCCCTGTCGGGGGTTTGAACACAGACCATCTTCGGTCTGTGTGTCTCAGCCGGAAGAGCCATGGGACCCTTTCAGCTGGCAATTGGGGGGGGGTCCCTCAGTTTGGTCCAGGACTTCCCCCGTCCCGTCCCCATAGCTGGAGGACTGGGGAGCATCCACAGCAGCCCCTGGACCCTTGCCCAGGAAGGCCTGGTGTGCTGTAGCTAAGGGGAGGGGGAAACCCTGCAGAACGGATGAGGATCCAGAGGGCCAGGGAGGGAAGACAATGGATATAGGATGGAGGGAGGGAGGGATAGATAAGGAGGGGAGGGGAGGGCTCACCCAGGGATGGGCCCAGAAGGGCAGCAACCATTTATGAGCGATGACAGCTGCCCCAGGTCCCTTTGCAGAATGAGAGGGGTGGCACAGAAGATGAACGAACGGAAGAACGAACGGATGAATGAGCAAACAAACAGCCTGAGCAGGAGACCACTGCTTGAAACACACAGGTGGCAGAGGCTCCTCCTCCAGGCAACGATGGGCACACAGTCCTTACCTGCCAGAAGATGGTGGAGGCCAGAGTCTGGTTTGGCAGCAGGAGACCCACAACCTGTGGGGGGAAAGGGGAGGTTTCAGAAAGAGGAAGGCGCAAATGCCAGGCAGGCCAAGCCTCTCCAGAGGGCCCCAAAGGTTCCCTGGGCATAAAACGGAGGTGGGCGAGCACCGGCCGGGGGGGGGGGGGAAGCCTCCGCCCTGGGCACGCCTGCCACCTGCAGAAAGGGAGGGCCTGTTTCAGCACCCATCCAGCCTGGCTGATGCTGAGGATCCCCAGGCACAGCCCCTCCCCGGACCCTGACTTTGGCCCACATAAAGCGGCCAAACCAGTGCCCCACTCTGCTGGCCACTGCTTCCCAGACTTTTGGGGAGAGGATGCAAAGGGCTGCCTGCATGGGGGAGGCTGCCTGCGTGGTCAAGGCCGGCAGGGATGAGGGACTTCACCCTGCAAGCCTGCGTCTATCTGCAGAGCACACA
Source organism: Crotalus tigris (assembly GCF_016545835.1). Lineage (NCBI taxonomy): Eukaryota > Metazoa > Chordata > Lepidosauria > Squamata > Viperidae > Crotalus > Crotalus tigris. The sequence continues at coordinate 1,232,409 of NW_024100685.1, forward strand.
GGGGGCCCTCGACTTATAAACCATTCATTTAGCAACCCTTCAGCTACAGTTGCTCTGAAAATTATTCACCAGGGGTCCTCGGACTTACAACCGTTGCAGCGTCCCCTTGATCACGTGATCAAAATTTGGGCACTCGGCATCCAGCACGTATTTACCAGGGTCGCGGTGCCCTATCTATGGTCACCCAATGGCCGCCTGGGGCTTGATCCGCCGGCTTCTGGCCAGCCAAGCCAAGGGGGGGGAGGGGGGAAGCCAAGTTCATTTAGCAATTTTGAAATTCGCCTCACATACTTAAGAACCATGGGAAAAAAAGGTCATCAAACTGCCTTGCTTAACACGGAAAATCTGGTCCCGACTGCGGTCGTAAGCCGAGGGAGATCTGTGCTCTAGATCGTTTTCCTTGAGTGGCGGGTGGATCCTGGGGGGGGGGGGTGGAGGCGGGGAATGGCTGCAAATGAGTGAGAGGGAGCTGCGCACCCGCCTGCAATGGGGGGGGGAGGCGCGGGCGAGGGGCTGCCTGCCCGTCTGCCTGCAAGAGGCACGTGGAGCGCAATTCCTCCATCTGGGCCGGAATCTGCCAAGAACCTACGGCTTCCTTTCCCGTTCCTGGCGGAGAGGAAGACAATAAACGAAACCCCAGAAGCGGATTCACTGCGGATCTGCGCCCACAAAGAGACGGAGAAAGTGTCCTTGGGAAAGGCAGCCGTTCAAAGCCCCCCCATCCCACAGCCCCATTCATGGCTCCCACCGGAGACAAAGACTCAGTTCCTGGTGAGGAAAACGGCACACATTGATTGCTTGGCTTCAGATGGCCTCCTGGCCTCTGGATGAGGCAGGCAGAAATTCAACCAGTGTGGCTTTCGGCAATGCAGACACATTGTGTGGGCCATACATAAGTGGGACCCAGGCCTGAATGGACCAGCATTCCCATCCTGCTTTGGCAAATGCCTTGGCCAGCAATGATGGGAGGTGCCAGGTGGGCATGGCGGGTCGGGCTCTAAAGCACCCAGGACGCTGCAGTTCTGGAGCAGCCAGGCCCGTCTGCTGGGGCTGCCCTTGTAGGCCAGAACCCAGGTGGCTTCTGAGGCGGCGGGGGTCAGCTGATTCCAGAAGACTGGATCGTCTTAGCTTCAACTGCTAAGAAAGGGGAGGAGGAAGAGGAGGAGAGGAAGAAGGAAGGAGAGGAAGAGGAGGAAGAAAACACGGACAGGAAGGGAAGAGAAGGGAAGGGAAGGGAAGGGAAGGGAAGGGAAGGAAAGGAAGGAAGGAAGGAAGGAAGAAAGAAAAGAAGATAGAGGGCTCCCAGCCTCCACCCACTCTCAAAACACCCCCTCCTTCCTTCCCAGTATGCTCAGTTGAAGACTCAGACGGGGATTAAGAGAGCTGCCAATTATGTCACTACATTTCACAGATCAATTGGCATAAATGTTAAAATTAAAATGTAACATTTGAAAATCTTTTTTTTTTTTTTTTTTGCTTTATGACAAGGGGTTCCAGTTTATCATTTACAGCTTGCGAACGGAGCGCCGCTGACAGCTCTCAGCTCTTCTGACAGGTCTGGATTTGGGCCGATTCTGGTGTCAACCTGATCGCTAACTCAAATTTGTGTTTAACTTTTTGCAAAGTTAATTACAGATTACCACCCAAATGTTAAACATAAATAAGGACACCTTTCCCCTCTTTGCGCTGGGAACCCTGCCATGCCTTCCTTCAAGAGATCATTACTGCGAGGCCCATATGTCTCCGGCAATGTGGCCAGAACGCTCCCCGAAGAGCTGGAGGGAAAGGCAGCCCCCCTGGGGGAAGATGGCGGTGATGGCGGCAACGGGGGCCTATGCTTCCCCCGGAAGGAGGTGAGGCGAGGAGCTGGAGCCGCTGCAGACCCGGACACGCACAGGACTGCCCCAAGCAGACATCTCCCCACCGGCTTCGCCTACTCCCTTAAAAAGTCCCGGAGCCCCAGAAAATGGCAGCCAAGCATGATTCCACCTCTCTGACTGCAGGTCTCCTCTTGCGTCCCTGTCCCCGAGGCTGCCTCCACTCGCTGAGCCGGCCTTCCCGTTTCCTGGTCCTTCACCCCCCCCCCCCCGCCAGCAGCAGCCATGCCGGGCGGAGGCCGAGGGCAGCCCGCCCACTTCAGCCGGGCGCCAGGGTCCCAGAGAGGAAAAGGGTCTTTGAGGCCGATGCTTCACAAGCAGCCTAGTAAGGCAGCAGCAAGCAGTCAGGTGCCTCCCGGGGGCTTCTTGGCGCCTAAGGACCCCGTCAGGAACATCCCGACTGAGCCAGAGAACCGGGAGTCAAAGCTAAAAAGGGCATTTCTTGCTATGCAGAACAAAGGTGCGAGGCTTTCACACTTACAATAGGCGTGCCAAAAGGAATGTAACCTAAGGGAAAAAAAGAAAGGCATTGTTTGAGACCCAGATGCTCTGGATGTGGGTTGCAAGAACTCAGGTGAACACTGGAGGGCAGCACAGAGAAGTCCGCCTCTGCCATCTAGTGGCCAGCCAGAGTTTTGCAGCCCAGATTCTCAAATGGGTGTAAACCAGGGGTAGGCAAGCTTGGCTCTTTTATGACTCATGGACTTCAACTCCCAGAATGCTGGCTCAGGAATTCTGGGAGTTGAAGTCCACGAGTCATAAAAGAGCCAAGCTTGCCTACCCCTGGTGTAAACCAGGACTTGCAGAAGGTCCATGAGGAATCCTGGGAGGTGTAGCCTGAATGCACCTAGAACCTGTTGGGTCAGGGACGGATGGCCAATATAACTATTTCCTTAGTGAACCTAGGTGGCCTTTCCTTTCTCCCACCAGACAAGCAACAGAATAACAGGGTTTCACTTCGGTGCACACAAGGGCAGAGTGTGAACTTATAGGCACGGGACACCTGAGTTGAGGAAGGTCACGTGGGCTCATTAACCTGCTCTCAATCGAGGTCACCCAGGGGGATGAGAATCCAGGGTTGGGTGCGACTCCTGTGGCCACTCAGGGCAGGAGGCCAATTTCATGGCTCTCTCTGGTGGAATATCTGGGACCCCTCAAGCCTTAGGGCAGAGGTCCCCAATCTTTTGAGCACCAGGGACCGGTTCCGTAGAGAGGGGGTTTCCCGTGGACCGGAGGGAGCGTGGTTTCATGTACTGCCTGCATCCCAAGGATGCGGCTTTGCTTGTTTGCGTGGCCTGGCTTCTGGCATGCCGTGGACTGGTGCTGGTCCACGGACCGGGGGTTGGGGACCCCTGCCTTAGGGTGACTGATCTCATCATCCTCTCCCTCTTTTAACTATCTGATGGTTTACAATGGGATGGAGGCAAGGGAGGTGAAGGGGCCCTCGGCTACTGGGATCAGACTGGGCTTGCTACGGTCCTTCCCACCGAAACCGAGGGAGAATTTCTCCCGCTGAGCTGGAGACGGGTCATGGAGTAGCTGAAGGAGGCACTGACCGCACACAGAAGCACCAAGGTTTGGAGAAGGAAAGCACCCCGAAGCCCAGCAAATCTCCACAGGGCCATACCTGACATTCGGAAAGGCATGAAAATGGTCTGGTTCGTGTCCGGGTGGATGATGGCCTAGAAAAGCAGGAGACGCAGTGAAATTGGAGGCCGCTACCCCAGAATCTGCCACCCTCCCAAGTAGGCCAGGCAGGAAACCCCCCCCCCCAGGTGAGCTAATTCTTTTTTATTATAAGGCTACAGTCACCAGGTCTCCTTGCAAATGTGAAGGTACAAACCTTCCACTGTCACTTTTACGGACTGATTAAACTTGGGCAGATCCTTTCTAAGTTTCTCCATCTCTTCTTCCTCAGTTGCATCTCCTTCCCCTCTTACCAGACCATTCCCGGGACAGCACCTCCCCACCCTTTCTGAGCTCCTTCCCATAGTCCATTACAAAAGTCTGTTTCTTGGTGTGTGTGTGTATGTGCGGGGGAGATCAAAATCACACCCACCCATCAGCCATCCAGGCCGAAGTCAAGCTATTTGGGGAGGTGGAAGAAAAGAACTCCAAACTCCAGAGACTGGACAGCCATTTGTCCGAAATGGTGTAGGGTTTCCTGCCCGAGCAGGGGGTTGGACTAGATGACCTCCAAGGTCCCTTCCAACTTTACTACTATTATTATTATTATCTTTTCCCAACCCAGGCTCTGGAAGGGCTGTTTCCCCCCCCCCCAAGTCCTTGCACTTTGAAGAAGCAGATGGGAAATGGAAGACCAGGAATCCCTGGGGGAAAAGACTCTCTCCCACGGTGTCCAGGATGGCTACTCGGGGACCCCCATGGTCACAAGGGCGCCCCGCCTTCTCTGTCAGGGCCAAGGGCAGCCCCAGTAGAAGCATTCTCCATTCCCCAGGAGGGAGCAGGTTACCTGTTTTATTTTCTGTGCTCTCCAAAGCTGGAAAAGAAAAAGACAGGATTAAAGTCGCTGGTCCAAACACGCAGGCCGAAACTGACAAGGGAGACCCTTACCCAAAAGGCAGCCTCGAGTGGGGGATGGCAAGGAGGCGAGCAGGAGGTCAGATACATTCTTCCGGGGTCAGCTCTGGGGGGACACCCACCTCATCCCTTAATACACTGCAGGGAAGGGGGGGATGACTAACCCTGTCCTACAACGGGACCCGGAGAGATGTGTACTGCTGGTCAGGTGGGGCCGTGGCAACTTTGCCCCCTCTTGGGGCAAGGAAGGGTCTCTTCCTCCCAATAGGCCAGGGGTAGGCAACCTTGGCTCTTTTATGACTCGTGGACTTCAACTCCCAGAATTCCTGAGCCAGCTATGCTGAGGAGAAAGGGAGAGGTTTCCAAGCTGAGCCATGCTGGCTCAGGAATTCTGGGAGTTGAAGTCCATGAGTCATAAACGAGCCAAGGTTGCCTACCCCTGGCCTAGGCCAGTCATGTCAGAATCCCAGGCCGAAGGGTCCTTAGGAAAAGAGCTGGCTAGGCGTCTCCAGCCCAGCCCTAGAAGGGACACGGGGTTCAAGGAGACGGTTTTTGACGTCCCTCTTGGGTTCGACCCTGTCAGCAGCCGAGGGCCTTTATGCAGCCCATTAAAAGTGTTTCCAAAATCAGAGACGCCTCAGGGGCTCCTGCTGGACATCTGGGCACTTCTGTGGCCGAGACGTGAAGGCATCACAGTCGGCATCTTGAGAAGACCGTTTCTCGTGTCTCTATTTGCCACACAGAAATGTTTGGGGTGCCCTAGCCAAGAAAATAATCGAATAAAAGAAGGAAAAGGGTGTCATACAAGAAGGGCTTCCGTATGAGACTCTCACCAACGACCCAAGGATCCAAACTGAAATAGGTCTTTCGTGGTTCAGGGTCCGATCAGTGAACAAGGGAATATGCACTGCTTTCAGCTTCCTGTAAGCTCTTCTCTTATGGTTTCCACACACAAACCTCTGGTTTTTTGGGAATTGTTTTTGACCACATCCACAAAATTTAATGGAACTGCAATTCAATATTCAGCTGGCTGACAAGCACTGCCCCCCCACTCGGTGCCTTCTTCCCAATGCGCTCGGCCAATTCATCGTCCCAGCCAGTAAGGCACATCTGGAGTCACCAGGGTGTCCGAGGCTTAGCAGGCCACTTGCTTGCCCATCCTTCATCCTCCGGGCAAGAGATGGCTAATGGGAGGGACCCTCTGGATGACCCCCCTCCCCAGTCTCCTCTTTCCCATCAGCCTTTTCCTTCTCACAACAACCTCCGCTTCAGAGCAGACCCCGCTGTTTTCAGCTTGGTCGGCTCTCAAACAGCTTGGTCGGCTCTCCGTGTCTTAGATGGCGCTTAAATTGGCCTCCAAAACACTTTTTAGCACCCGAGCAGTCATAGACGCTCCCCCTGACTGGACGTGTGTGGCTGACTCAACAGACATCAGGGCTGGAATAGCTGGGGTGGGAAAACCGGCAGAGGTGCCTGGCTGCCCTCCAGCTGTGCAAATCAGAGGCTCAATCTTCTCCTGATCACACCCGGCCGGGCCAGAGTGGAGGGGTTTTACACAGAGGTAAAACAGCAAAAGCAACGGCAGAGCAATTCTGTAAGTGACGAGGTAATAAAAACTCCGAGCACTTAACTAACACTTTACCTCTGCTAATTAATTAGTCCTGACAACATCCTCAAAGGAAGTTAGGATGGGAAGCTGGGAAGGATTCAACCGCTGCCTGGTCACTAAATGGAGCAGATCCCAAAGGCTCTCCCAGGGGGGCCCTCTCACACAATTGTGTGGACTGCAGGGGGCACGGGCAGGTGAGAAAAGGCTCTTTTCTAATGTTAATTACAACTGGAAAGAAAAGGGAGGGGGTGGGGGGGAAAGGACTATCCTAGTTTGGTGGGGAAACAGCCACCGTGGAAGGCAGAAGAGCCCCCCCCCGCCCCTTAGGTTGATTCTCTCCCAAAAGATCTCTGATTCTGTTTGGAATCTTTTTGGTGGTTTTCATTGTCATCCAGTTTGCCTTCTTATCTTTTTTGGTCTCCTCTTCACATTTGCCCCTTACAGCCTCTTTTGTTTCCTTCCACTCTCTCTCTGAGATGGGGGGGGGGGTTCTTGAAGAGGGGAGACCTGTGCCAAGCCCGGAGCCACAGGAAGCTGGATGGCTGACCTGGAAGCTGCTCACAAACCGCTCATGGTCCAGGGGATCAACGCCCGAGGCCAGCCAGGGCTCTCAGCCCTGCAGCTTCAGGGCTGTTCCACAATCTGTCCAGGCCAGGTCCGGCCCTGGAGACCCCTGGCCTGAGGGCTGACCCTGGCCTCCCTAGGGACAGCTGGAAGCAGAGCTAAAGCATGGAGCCACCAGGGAGAGCTGGGATCTGGGCCGGGAGAAGCTCCTTTTTTCAGAATTCAGCTGCTTTAGACCGGATCACGGGCGTTGTAGGAAAAATCTTTATCAGGGTCCAGTCCAAGCTGGGAATAAACAACATGGCGGCTGCTTTGGAAAGAAGGTTGCAGTTTATTGAAGAGGAGAGCCAGACAGAAAGATGGCTTTGGAAGAAAAGAGAGTGAGCACATGTAGGGAGTGGGTTTTTATACCCTGTTGGGCTTTTGTTTGGAGTTGTTTCTTGTTCCTGTAAAAGTCTTTGTATTTCCTGTGTCATGTACTTGGACCTGACTCTGAGTGTGCCCTTTGGCATCTGTGGGTTAATCCCATTATGTCCTGTCTTAGAGTTTGGGTGGGGTATGTAGATTTTAGGTGTCTTTGTCTTCCTAAGCTTTCTAGCTGGAGGCCTCCAACCTTCCTGAATGGATTATTACATCTGCATTTCTACAGAGCTAGTTTCTGCTTGGGGGAGGGAGACTTGCGGCTATTAAGAAAAAACTGGGCATGCTTTTCTGCCTCTCTAAGATCCTTTGAGGAAATATAATATTCTGCCCTTTTAATATTTCCTTCTCTGGGGGGGGGGGGGGCTGACTTCCCACACAGGCATCTGTGAAAAGTGGCTAGTCCTCAGCTTTCAACCGGCCACTTAGCAAACACTCGAAGTTGCGTCCTGCCTGGAAAAAGGGAATGATGACCCTGTTCTGAAATTCGAAGGGTTGCCTCCCCCCCAAAGGCCATGGGGGGGCCTGGCCACACAGCTGCACTTATGGGTGTTTGCAGTGCGACTGTGTTTGATGATATTTCCGGAAAACTGTGACATAGCAAGCAATGGTTTGCTTAACGACCATGGTGCTCATTTTATGACCACCAGGTTCACTTAATGACATCACAAAAAAAGGTTCTCAAATCACGTTACATGGACAACCTCACTGATGACAATCACGACATATAACCGAAATGGGCTGGCTACATCGTGATTGTGTGCTAGGGGCTCCCTGTATGGACCCTTGCCTGGCCAAAGCATCAACTGCAGCTGGATACCACCCATTCATGAACACCAGTTACAGAATCCAAACCCTCAAACGCTTCAGCCAGGATCAATGAGGATCAAAGGAAAATGCTTGAAAAAAACCCGGCAGTTCCACCGGGCACATCTCTGCCCTTCTGGGGGATCTTTTGGGATCTGGCAAGGGAGGACCCCTCCCTCAAAGACACCGCCCTCCACAAACTCCCCACCCGGCCACTCTTGAGCAGAGACCTCGAGGGCCTTGGTGGCACCGTTGCAGGGCAGGAGGGCGCAGCTAGCACACACCTGGCCTCCACATCGGCCTCTGACTACCTAGGCCAGGGGTAGGCAACCTTGGCTCTTTTATGACTGGTGGACTTCAACTCCCAGAAATCCTGAGCCAGCCATGCTGAGGAGAAAGGGAGAGGTTTCCAAACTGAGCCATGCTGGCTGAGGAATTCTGGGAGTTGAAGTCCACCAGTCATAAAGGGATCATAGTTCCCTATACTGGCTGAGGAATTCTGGGAGTTGAAGTCCACGAGTCATAAAAGAGCCAAGGTTGTCTACCCCTGGGCTAGCCTCTGGCTGTCCCCAAACCAGGCCCACGTCTCTCCTTCAGGAGATGGCCGAGCTCCGTCCCCTCTGGTCACCTCTTTGTTGCTGGTCCCCGGGGGCAGTGAGCCCTGCTTGTAATCCTCCAGCAGCTGCATGGCTTCCTTGAGGCGACTCTGCAAAGAGACAACAAGCATCACACACATACACACCCCTTGAGGAAAGGAAGGCATCCTGAGAGGGCCAGGCCGGTGCCCACGCTGCCTGGCTTCCCATCGGAAGACGCCACTTGGCCTCCCACTTTTGGGCCATGCCCTCCGCCAGCTGGGGGGAGTGGGGGCAAGAGAGGGAGATGCTCTGGGAAGAGTGGAGAAATCTGGCAGATCCAGAGAAGGGCAGCACCCAATGGCCCTGGACAAATGACCAGGGAGTGCCCTTTTCCGTCTCGTAAGCTGGACTTTCCACCAAAGGGTCAGCCACCCAAACTGCAGCTCACATCCCCCGGTGCTGCTGCTCTCAATGGGGTAGCCCCAGAACAGCCCTGGAGGCGGAAGGAGAGGGGGGCATTCGAGGCCCAGAGAAGGAGAGCCAACGCCCCCCCCCCGCCTGCTGGTCTGAGCCTCTAGAGCCAGGCCGGTGAATGGTAGCCAGGCAGCCAAGGAAATGACCCATTTTCCTGTGAAAAGACAGCCGGGCTCTGCTTGGCATTCCGGGGAGACTCTCTCCCCTCATTAGCAGGTTTTGGGACACCCCGTCTCCGGGCCTCCTTTGCAGCCGCTCTCTGCGGTTCCCTCCGCTCTTCTGAATGGAGGCTCAGAAAAGGCATCAATGGACCGTCTTGTCTTCCGTTCTCTCCCAGTTACTATAACAACCTTGGCAGGGCTCAGCTGGCTGCACAGCACGAAGGCCCTGAGCAGCACAAAATGGCCCCCGGCTGGCCTAAAAGGCTCTGGGTGCCTCTGTCCCCTCTTTTTGGGGGGCTGAGAGAGAAGCAGCTTGCCCTGAGGGAAGAGACAGGAGTGCAAAGCTCCGAGAAAGGTGGGCCTGGAATGCCCCCCCCCCACCTTGCCCTAACCCACAGGTCGGCAACCTGCGGCTCCGGAGCCGCATGCGGCTCTTTGAGCCTTACCCTGTGGCTCCCAGCCTCCTCTGCCATTTACAGAGAGACAGAGACAGAGAGGGGCACTTGCGCTACCCTTCTCTCTATATCTGTCTCTCTCTGTGTTTGTGTTTGTGGTTTTGTGCGTGCGTGTGTGTGTGTGTAAAAGAGAGTAGACTCACGTTCTCCGACAAGGTGAAAAGCTTTTTGGGCGGGGCTCCTCCCTTTGCTGCGTCTCTGCAGGAAGCAGGAAGGGCAGGAGAGAGCTAGCTAGCCCAGCTATGCTGACTCAGGAATTCTGGGAGTTGAAGTCCATGAGTCATAAAAGAGCTGAGGTTGCCTACCCCCGAGCTTGTTGGAGAACAGCTTGAAGGCAGCTTGCCAGGTGAGCAGAAGATCGGAGAGAGGGAGGGGGGGAGAGAAAGAGAGAGAGAGTGGGGGAAGACGACTGGCAGACCAAGAGCAGAAAGAGAGAGAGGGAGGGAGGGAGGGAGACAGAGAGAGACCTTTTTGACATCTAAAATGAAGATAACACTGCATACAGTATATCCTGTTTTACCTTTATGAGATATATGTATATGTATGCATGCATGCATGTATGTATATTTTAAAGGTAAAAAATGATATATGCAGTGTTATCTTCATTTTAGATAGCAAAAGGGTTTTGGGGCTCCCAGTGTTTTGTTTTCGGTGGGAAATGGGTCCAAGTGGCTCTTTGAGTGTTTTGGGTTGCCTACCCCTGCCCTAACCCTTCACGCCACTGCCTCGGCCCACTTCCTTCACAGTGGCTGCTCCCGGGGTGGCGGGCACCCCACACTGCTGCCCCATCTCTGCCACCTTTCACAGGCAGTGCTCTGCTTACCACCAGTCACTTAGTGATTGCCTGATGTTGCAACAGACCCCCCCCCCAGGTACTTAGCATCTGACTGCTGCCCCCATCCCCACCATCCTGGGATCGCATTTGGGGGGCTCGGGAACTGGCCGGCATTTGCACCTGCTCACCGTGTCCCACAGTCCCAGGGATGCTTTTACCCAAAACAGCATTTGCACCTGGGTCCTGGCACAAGCAGCCCCTCGCGAAGAAGTGTCTGCGGCTGCCATGAAAATATTGTGAATCGGGTCAGTCGGATGGTGACCCACTTTACAACCACCACAGCTTATTGACCGTTGTGGCCAGGCTCCATTACAGTTGTAAGTCAAGGACCACCTACGCACAATAACAGCCCCCCAAAGACAGAAGCCCCCGCAGGCTGGAACCAGCTTGGCCATCAGAGAGGAAAGAGGCCTTTCAGTACAGCCCCTTTGGCCCCTTCCTTCTGTGGGGGAGGGGGAGAAAGGCAGGATGCCCCCCTTCTCCCTCCCCCCCCCCGCCTGCCAATCCCCCTCCAACTCCCCAATCCCCTGCTGTGCGTTAGCAGGAAATGTCGCATGGACTAAATTAGCTTCACAAAAAATCTGCTGAACTCTTCAGATAGTCCCACACAGTTTCATTACAAGCAATTAAGAGCCTAATTTTAAGCAACGAAGTCTCACACCTGCCAGGAAGAAGGCAGATCCTCTCAGCACACACACACAGACACACACACACACACAGCTCAGCTCCATAAGGGGGTCTTGAAAGAGTTTGGCACATGGAGCCTTACTCGGCAAATGGCGGATCTCTGGGGATCAGGGCCAAAGCCTAAGAGGCAGGGGGCTCACCAGCTTACCCAGGATATATGTTTGTTTATCCTGACTTTTTGTGGCTGTTGTTTAGCAACACTACATGCCATTCTTTTGGCAGGATTCAAATTTAACGTCCACAATGAAAGAAATTGTTAACATGCTGTAAGTTGTAAGAGGGCTAAGGGTCTACTACGGTCTGGATGCTGAGAAAGGGAGGCTTTGCAAGCTTTGCACAAAAGAGGAGCCCAGCGCAGGAACCAAATAGTCCAGCTGGAAGGAGCGGCCACTCTTCCCTCACACATCTGTCCAGCAGCCTCCCATGGCCCCGAGGTCACCAGAGTCTTTGCCAGGAGAGCCACCAGTACCAGAGCCGGCTTTAGTGGCACTTCCACACTCCCCGCCCCAAATGAAAAATGTTAATTCAGGAAAAAAATCACTGGCATTTTCTCCTTCACGGATTAATCACTCTAGAACAGGGGTCCTCAACCTTGGCAACTTTACGACTTGTGGACTTCAACTCGCTGAGGAATTCTGGGAGTTGAAGTCCACAAGTCTTAAAGTTGTCAAGGTTGAGGACCCCTGCTCTAGAACAGTGGTTCTCAACCTGTGGGTCAGGACCCCATTTGGGGTCGAACGACCATTTCACGGGGGTCGCCAAACCATGCTGTCCGCCATTTTTCCCCCTTTTCCCTAGCTGTCCTACTCCCTCTTATTGGTGGCCACGCCCACTTGGGGGTCACCACAACATGGGGAACTCTATTATGGGGTCATGGCATTAGAAAGGTTGAGAACCACTGCTCTAGAAGGACTAGGAGAAGGTCAGTGTTTGGGCTCCGTGGACGCTCATCACTTAGTCGTTGGTGCCTGCAGGTGGGTCCCCACAAAGGAGGAATGTATGGGGGAGGGGGAAATGACGTGCACACTTGGTATCGCATCCAGTGCGTAAGTGCGGCTTCCGATCAAGAGGGGTCCCTTGCAAAACCTGGGGTCTTCCTGTCTGCACAAGGAAGGTATAGGTCAGGGGTAGGCAACCTTGGCTCTTTTATGACTGGTGGACTTCAACTCCCAGAATTCCTGAGCCAGCCATGCTGAGGGGAAAGGGAGAGGTTTCCAAGCTGAGCCAGGCTGGCTCAGGAATTCTGGGAGTTGAAGTCCACAAGTCATGAAGGGGCCAAAGTTTTTCCCATACTGGCTGAGGAATTCTGGGAGTTGAAGTCCACGAGTCATAAAGCGGCCTAGGCCTAGGCCAGGGGTAGGCAACCTCAGCTCTTTTATGACGCGTGGACTTCAACTCCCAGAAGTCCACGAGTCATACAAAGCCAAGGTTGCTACCCCTGGATAGGCGGGTCTCCTGCTTGAGCAGGGGGTTGGACTAGAAGGCCTCCAAGGCCCCTTCCAGCCCTATTCTGATTGACTGATGAAGGTCAGGACCTCCCCCCCTTTGCTTGGGAAGAGGGCAGAGGCACAATCCGCTCAGGCAGAGCAACTGCTCTTCCCTTCTTGAAAAAGACTTTTTTATCCTGCCTTTTATTATTTTTATCAATAACTCAGTGCAGCAAACATAACACAGGTAGGCCTTGATTTACAACAGTCCATTTAGTGACCGTCTGAAGTTACAACGGCACTGGAAAAAGTGACTTAGGACCGTTTTTCACCCTTACAACCGTTGCAGCGTCCTCGTGGTCACGTGATGCAAAATTCAAACTCTTGGCAACTGACTCATACTTATGACGGTCGCAGTGTCCCGGGGTCCCTTGATTCCCCTTTTGCGACCTCCTGACAAGGAAAGTCAATGGGGAAGCTGGATTCTCTTAACAACCGGGTGTCTGAACAACTGCAGTGATTCCCATAACAATTGTGGCAAGAAAGGTCGTAAAATGAGGCAAAACTCACGTAACAAGTGTCTCATTTAGCAACAAAAAGTTTGGACTGAATTGTGGTTGTAAGTTGAGGATGACACATAGTCGCTCTTTCCCAACACTTCAAAGCAAGGTGTTTTTTGTGCTGGGGGGGGGGACGGCTGTTCACAGTGCACCCCTTTTTCTGCTCTCACCCTCCGAAATTCAAAAATTAATACTTCAGTGGAGAAACCCGAAAGAACTAGTAAAACTACAGCTAAAGGTTTTCTCTTTGCAGAAATCTAAAAACAAACCCTGTTCAGTGGGTGCCTCCTTTATTCCCTTTGTTTTTACTGCTATAACCAATTATTTCTGTCTCCCAACAAGCTGGCGTAATTCTGTTACCTTTCCACTATACTAAACAGGATGACAAGTGTGATCCTGCCAACTATCTGCCAATTTGTCTTTTATCTATAATTAGTAAATTGCGTGCTAGATTTCTATGTTATAAATTATTGGATTGGGTGCAACTGGAGGGGATGTGCCTTCTGAACTCTCCAGAGCTGTGTTTTTCAACCTTGCGGGTTTTAAGTTGTGTGGACTTCAACTCACAGAATTTCCTCAGCCAGCATTGCCTGTTGCTCTGCCTTCAGGTGCATTGGAGAACTGGTTGACCCCTTCTTCAATTTAAATTTAAATAACAGAATTGGACCTTGGAGGTCTTCTTGTCCAACCCCTTGCTCAAGCAGGAGACCCTGGATAAATAGCTGGTCTCTTCTTGAAAATCTCCAGGGATGGAGCACCCACAACTTCTGGTGGCAAGCTGTTCCTCTGATTAATTGTTCTCACTGTTGGGAAATTTCTCCCTAGTTCTAGGCTGGTTTTCTCCTCCATTAGTTTTAACCCTGTTCTGCCTTCAGGTGCTTTGGAGAATAGGTCGCAACCCCTTCTTCAATTTAAATTTAAAGTCCACTTAAATGTCCCTGTTAGAATTGGGTAATGGAATCGTGTGTCATTACCTAAGTAAACAAAAACAATTTGGGGTAAGTTTGGAAAGGTTTGGGAAGTGTTGCCCTATGGGCTACCTTGAAATCAATGGCACTAAAACTGAGTTTTCAGTATTCTCAAGAAAGTGTCCCAGAGGTCCAGCCAGTTCTAAGAACGGTGGGAGATGTATTGATCCAATCATTTAGGTGCTTAAGGGCCCACGTTTAACTTTCTACCTGCTGGACCAGGGGTCTTCAAACTTGGCCCTTTTATGACTTGTGGACTTCAACTCCCAGAATTCCTCAGCCAGCATCACGATGCTGGCTGAGGAATTCTGGGAGTTGAAGTCCACAAGTGATCAAAGGGCCAAGTTTGAAGACCCCTGGTCCAGAGCAAATGGCAGCTCCCAAACTCTGTCTTTCTAGTCTTTCCTCGTGTGCATAACTCTGATCTGAGGCTGTCTGGTGCTCAGTCCTGTGGCCTCTACAAGGACACCACAGGCTTCCAAGTCATCCAATTACAGTTCAGGAAAGCCATAAAAGTGAGTCCCTGAAGCAACTCTGGGGACATTCAAAGGGCAGAATTCAACAGCCGTCTTCCTCCCCCGGGGACTCATCAGAGGCTCTGGCCTCTGGCCAAAGCAGATCCCTTAAGGGACTTCCTTGGTGCACTGGACCTTGTTAGAAGGGGGTGTTTCTTCCCCAGGGAGAAATTAATCCTGATTTGGCTTTTCTGTCCTGGCAATATCCACCCTCAGCCTTAATAAAAACTGTGCAAATCTAAAAAGAGTATTTGGGACATCTAAATGGATAGACAGAATTTCCCCACCTCCACTGCACTGCAGGTCCCATCGCCGTTATTGGGATTATCCCTATTTTTTTTTTGATGTTTGACATGTTTGACAAGGGGGTTGTTTTTCCTGGCCAAAATTATGGGCTCCCGTTAGGATATCGAAGGACAGATTGTCTTTCCTTGAACAATTCCAACTTGTGTAGACTTCGATATGGAGAGTAACTCTGGATCATGTGTGTTGTTCAGGTGCCCAATTGTCAAAAAATTAATCTTTTCTTGCACTCAAAGTGTTACTGTTCTCTTTTTCAGTGACCAATTTCTAGATGCCTCCAAGAAAGTTGCCAAATTCTTATCAGGTTTAAGACTTGCAGTTGTTTCATCCATCCCTGCCACTATGAGGCTTGTTTTTTTAACTCTCTGTCTAGATCAGGGGTGGGGAACTTTGCCCCTTTTATGGCTGGCTCAGGAATTCTGGGAATGGAAGTCCACAAGTCACAAAAGAGCCAAAGTTCCCCACCCCTGGTCTATGTGTTAACACACCATCTTTGTATCTGATGGAATTTTATGACTGCTCTTGGATTGTAAACAAATCAACTAACCAGAATCTCTATTTCCAAAGCAGGCAGCAAACAGCTGGGGAGGGCTGTGCCTTTGCTACTCTGGAGCAGCTGTTTTCAACTTTGGCCACTTTAAAATAGGTGGATGGTCAACTCTGGGGAATCGTGGGAGTTGAAGTCCACACATCTTAACATTGCCAAGGTTGAAGACCCCTGGTCCAGAGCAAGTGGCAGCTCCCAAACTCTGCAGTTATAAGTGTCTTTCTAGGTCTTTCCTCGTGTGCATAACACAACATGGCCTGGTTGGTTGTGATGTTTCAGTCCTGGGGAGTGATAATTAGTTTTTTTGGGCAATTACTCCAAGGATATATCAAACTCTGGCACTTTTCAGGCTGAGTTCCTCTGCCTTGGTCAGGATGAGGCTCCAAAGAGTGGCAGCCACATGGAGGTGTTTACCAGGAGAGAGAGAGGAGAGAGAGAGAGAGAGAGAGAGAGAGAGAGAGAGGAGAAGAGAGAGAAAGAGGAGAGAGGAGAGAGAAGAGAGAGGAGAGAGAAGAGAGAGGAGAGAGAGAGAGAAAGAGAGGAGAGAGAGAGAGGAGAGAGAGGGGGGGAGAGAGAGAGAGAGGAGAAGAGAGAGAAAGAGGAGAGAGGAGAGAGAAGAGAGAGGAGAGAGAGAGAGAAAGAGAGGAGAGAGGAGAGAGAAGAGAGAGGAGAGAGAGAGAGAGAGAGAGAGAGAAGAGAGAGAAAGAGGACAGAGGAGAGAGAAGAGAGAGGAGAGAGAGAGAGAAAGAGAGGAGAGAGAGAGAGAGGAGAGAGATAGAGATAGAGAGAGACAGCGAGAGACAGAGACAAAGACAGAGACAATAAAACCTACACAACAACCCTCTCCAGGGACTCATCTTCTCTGCCCTCCCATTCTGTGTCCTTAATTCTCTTTTTCCGTCCCCCTTGCACACAAACACACAGGCACACATTTTAAAAAAACATTGGGGAGAAAAAATGGGATCTCTGACTGGTCCCCAAGTATGTCACAATTTTCTTCAGGGACTGTGAGGTGTAAGAAATCAATGGAGATAAATAAGTGCAGAGAAGGCACTAATAACGGAGGACAGAAATTAAGGGTGCTCTGGCCGGGTAATTAACTGCTTGCCCTCCTTAAAGTAGGAATCAGGTCCAAATGTACTTATACATCTATTAGCAGGTTAAGGTCTTTATAGGCATTTAATCCTTCCACAAAATGTTGATGAAGCTAATTATTTTGGAGGCCTCACACACAAACACCGAGAGATTTCACCATTCCTAGCTCCTAATCCATTTCATGCCAAACCAGTGAAAATGCATCAAACCATTTCACAATATGAATATTCCTAAATGCTAATTGCATAGTGAGCAGCAGAATTCCTGCCATGCAGAAGGAATCTCTCCCCCCCAAGTTCCCACATCCCTCCCACCAAGGGGTCTTTCTGGGGCCTGCAGCAGCTTCCTGCAGGGAGGCGCCCCAAGAATGAGGACTCCTGGGCAGCACCTGATGCGAAGGGAGTCCAAGTGGGGGCAGGTCTGCCCCACTGCGAGAGACCGAGGCATGGCAAAGTAGCGCAGAGGGAGAGGGCTGGAGGAGGGGGCAGGAGGGGGGTTGTTCCCGACCCCCATTAAAAGGGAGCATTCTGGGACGGGAGGAGGTGGAGGATGGGATTGGAGCCCCCATTCCCAGCCCCACCCATTCTGGGGGACAGCTCAGCTCCCACAATCCCAGCCGGGGTAGGGGGTTGCTAGGAACCAGGCAGGTCCCGGAGCCTTGCAAGGAAACAGGATGGCGGATGGCTTGGAAAAAGGGCGAAGGGGAACAGTGAACAAATCTAGACAACCCCCCCCCCCAGGCATCAAGGCCGCTTGCTGTTCTTCAGCTTTGCCGGGAGCTCAGCTGAACATGCCCAGGAAGGCAAGCAGCTCCCAGCTCCAGAATTAAACCGGATCCAGAGCCAAAGGGGTTTTTTTTTGCAGAGAAAAACGCCCAGGAAGCATCCAGGAGTGAAATACTCTCACTTCCAGGTGAGAGAAACGCCCGAGGAGGTGCAGAGACTCTACCTTGGTGACGAAGAGTGTGCGAGGGTCAATGATGTCCAGGAAGTGCCTCAATCTCCCATAAAACGAGGCCTGCGGGGAGACAGAAGCACCGGCATCAGAGAACTAGAGGGGCTCTCCTTCCCCTGGCCAAGCAACCCCCCCCAAGGCTGGGACCCCTGGCAGCCCTCCTGCCTCTTCTGCACGCCAGGCGACTGTGGCCCCCACAGACGAGCCCACCCACCAAAGCCCCGGGCCACTCTTTGCGCCGAAAGGCCTGGGGACCCCACCTCACTGCTGGGGCGGTGAGTGCAGGGGCCATTTGGGGCACAGTCTGGCCTGCCCCATACTCTTGGAGACCCAGGGCCCCTAGGTTGCCTGGGGGAAGCCCCCTGGCCCCTCAGCGTGGGGAACCCTGAGGCTCCCTGAGGCCATTCTGGGGACATTCCTATCACTCAAAGCCAGGATGTTGGGGAACCTCAAGCTCCACTTTTGAGTCCGAACCCCCAGATTTTTGCAAGCAGCCGGGGCCTCAGTGAAGAAACTGAGGCACCGCCGGGCAGAGCACCAGAAAGAGGCTGAGGCTGGCACTTCACAAGGGAAGCAAGGGTCGCCCTCCGCCCAGCACCCCGAATCTTCCCCTCCTCTTCAGAGGCAGCCTGAGCAAAGGTGGCCCTTCGATGGAGACCCCCCAAGGAGCCCCCCCCAGCAGTGGCACAAGAGCGGGTGAGGGCCCCCCGGGGTTCCTGGCCAAACGGCCGTTGTCCCAGCCCCAGCTGCCCCCTCTATGCCTCCCTGAGCAGGAATTGACCACCACACGCGGAGTGTCCATCTGGCAAAGACTGCTCTGCTCAGGGGGGGTACAGATCCCTCCCGGGCAAGGCTCCCCACTTTCTGTTGGAGCTTCTGCCAGCAGAAGTGCTTTTTTTCTGCTTGGAGCCTGAGGCAGGAGCACCCCAGGCGGCCCCAGGCAACGGGCCCTCGTTTGAAGGCACCCACGGCCCTCGGCTCTTCCTCAAGGGGCACCCGGGCACTTTACGTCTCCCTGGTGCAAAAGCTGCTCTGAAGGGGTCACCTGGATCAGCACCTGGACTGCCAAAGGAGGCTGGCACCCCCTGCCCACCTGCGTGCATTGCACAACCCTGGCCTTTTGGGACCTCAGCACGCCCAAGATCCCCCGTCCTGGAAGTGCTCCAGGCCCCTTCCAGGAGAGCATCCTTGCACCCCCAAACCCAGGCAGGTGCCCAGCCCATCCCGCGGGCACATCAAAGTGGCGATTCTCAGTCCCCCCAAGGAAGTGACCGCAGTGGAGTCCCTCCCTCCCTCCCTCCCTCCCACGCCCTGCCCAAGCCTGAAGAGTCTGAAGAAAAACTCCGTTAATCAGCACTGAAAAAAAATTTAATTGGTGCAGAACACCTCCAGCTTCTCCCTCTCACATGGCTTGGCTCACTTACAAAAGAACAAAACTAATTAAGCAAATCTTTTCATAAAATAAATTAGTTCTGGGCAGAGACACAGCAGAAAACAAAGCAGCCGCTCTCGTTAGCTAACCGAGCCAGACAGCTGGCCCGGCTCCCCACGCCTGTGCCACGCCGGCAGACTGGCCCGGAACCGGCTCCGTGGACCCAGATCGTGGATCCTCAGAGAAGGCGCATTCCTCAGGAACGTCACTGTGAGCAAGAGAGGATCAAAATCTTCGGTGCTTCCGACTCTCAGCCGTTTCCCAGCAGATGTCCAGGCAACCAAAAGCCTCAATTATTTCTGTCAGGCCACGTGGAGAGGCAGCCATTAGTGGCAGGCCACTTCCCCTGCCTGCCCTGGGAAAACGAATTCCCACAGCAGGAATCTTTTCCTTACCCAAATATCTCAAACAAGATTTGGATGGTCCCTTCCTGAATTTTTGAGCAAGTATGCATTTTTTTTTTTTGTATGTAAAGTGCAACACACCCATCTTATTCAGCCTGGAATTAAATGTAGCCTACCTGCCAATTAAATTTCAGGGATGCCCTGCTTCCTCTTTGGCCCTTGGAGTCAGGATCTCTAGTTCTCCCTGTGTGTTTCTCATGGAAATACACAGCTGAGCAATTCCAGCCATCACCCTCTTCTCTAGCCGGTTGACCGTCTGCTTCATTAACCTCAGTTGTTCCACATATACCCAAAGAGGCTTCTTTGTTGTTCATCGCTCATGCTGACCCCTTTGCCTTCCTGACTCCTTCTGTGCAGATTCGGGTTATTTGCTGATGTTCTGCTTTCTCTATGTGCTCCGTTCCATTTGTTAAACTTGTCCCTTTTTTCAGGTCTCCCTTTTCATTTCTCTTTGGGATTGATTGGGTTTGGACTTTAATTATCTCATTTCTCAGGTTCGCCAACTCTCCTCAACTGTTCCCCCCCCCCCCCAAGGACCTTCATCCATAGAATCCTTTCTGGTTTGCGCTTCACTAGTTGGGATTCTGCTCTCTTGAAATCTAAGCTATAATCTGCAACCCTCTTCAAACCCTCAACCCCACCTCCCATAAAGACACAAGCCCCATGGCAGGAGGTCACAGGGCTGCTTCCCTACTTGTTTGGGGTACCTGGGGCCTTCCCTGCTCCTCCCCTCCCCAAATTTCCTGCAACTTCTGATTCTGTTCATTCAGACTGCGGCCTCCCACAGCTGCCCCGCTGGACAAGGGCAAGGCTGGGGTGAAAAAGGGTGGCAGAAAGATGGGATAACATGTGGAAAAGGCTCCTGCTTGACTCCCTGGCCAAACCCTGCCTGTTCTCCGTTTGCTCACTTGGTGAGGGGAGTCAGCCCAGCAAGACCCCCAAAGGGTGGTGAGCCCCTCCAAAGGGATCGGCCCCTCTTCCGCAAAGGAGCAAAACAGCCTTGAGGAAGAAGCACAGGCTCCACCACACCCTTCAGAGGGTTCAAGGTCAGGAAGAAACACCCAGATAAGGTTTTCTCTCTTATCACCTGGGCAGGTTGAAGCCAGAAGGCAATTTTACGTTTATGAGCAAAGTCCACTGTTTAGAGATGTTTATGGAGACTGAACTTTGAATACAATCCATGGCAAACAAATCTGCAAAAAGGCCTTCCTGCCTGCTCTGGGCCAGAAGTAGGACAAGAGGCAGCCCTTCAAGGGCTCTGGCCCAGAGAAGGGCCAGAAGGAAAGGGAGCCTTTTGTTCTGCATCCCCGAAAGGCCGAAATTCCCCAATGGCAGATCAGGGACACTCCCGCCCCCCCGCCCCCCCCAGCAGCCTGGAATACCCCCCAGCAGGGCACCTTTGCTCCAGAAAGGCTGGCATCGCCAGGCAGGAAGACCCCGCAGGCCCTTCGTGGGGCGGCAGAGGGAGGAGGAGGAGGGGGCTCCCTTTGGCTGAAACTCCCCCCTCCTTCCCAAGGACTCGGCCGCCCCCGACGGCTCCCCCCCCGCCGAGGTCTCCGAGCGTGGGGGAAGGGAGGAGGGTCCCTGGGGTGCAAAGAGGGCAGCGGCGCTTCCAGGCGCCCCGGGCGTGGGTGAGCGCTTCCCGGTCTTTCTGTCCTTCTCCAGGCTCGCGGAGAGGGCACCACTCAGCGATGCCCAGATGAAGAGCCCGGCCCGATGCCCAGATGAAGAGCCCCGGGCCGGCTTCGAGGAGAAGGGCTCCCGCTGACCCCCCCCCCGCGCTGGAGAACCGGCGCCCCCGCCTCCTCCCTCGGGGTCAGCGCCCTCCGCCGCCAGCTGCTGCCATGCCCGGGGGGGCAGCACATCGGGGGGGACAGCTGTGCCCTGCCAGGGGTCGCACAGCCCGGAGCCCCCTCCCGCCAGGGATGCTGCCCCCACCGCTGGCACAGCCGGCACCGGCCCCTGCCAGAGACGGACCCTGCCCCCCCATCCCTCCCCCCCCGTGCGAGGGGCTACAGCGCCCAACTGCGGAGGCGCGCCCCCGGCCGCCTTCCCGCACGGACATTCGAACTCGCCACCGGAGAAGCCCCGCCCCTGGGGGAAAGTAACTGCCAATCAAAAGCCCTCCTCGCAACCAGGAAACAAGCGACAGCGGCGGCGCCCAATCACCAGGCGGGCTCGCGGCAGGGGGCGGGCTCGCGGCGGGAGTCGCTCTGCCTGGGCAGCGGAGCCCCCCGGGCGAGGGGCGGCGAAGCGCCCGCCCAACACGGCGCCCCCTCCCCGGTGCCGGCGCGCGCAGCCCCGCAGCCCACCTGCTCGAAGCGCGGCTTCCCCAGCTGGAAGGCCGGGTACCCCGCGCTCTCCGCCATCCCCGCTCGGCGCCACTTTCGCGTGCGGATTCCTCCTCGGAGCCTCGCCCGGCCCCTGGCAGCGCAGCCGGCCCCCGATTGGCTGAGGCGCACCGCAGCTCCCGCGGAGCCTGCCGGGGCGCGTAGTTCCCTCTGGCGCCCCAAAGGCAGTTCCGTGGCCGGACGGGCGTGGCCCCGCCCCCTCCGCGCGAGGGGTGCCTTGGGAAGCGTAGTTCTCCGCGCGGCCGTCGCCCCCTTCCCCAAGGAGGCGCCCCTGGGCGCGCAGGCGTCCTTTACGAACCGTTTTTAAAGAAGGTAAAAACTAACACCGATGTCAAGTAAGGAGGAAAAAGCAAAGAGGGTAAGAAAAGAAAAATCTTTGGAAAAAAAGTAAAGTGGCTTCTGATATTCTTCGTATCACCTTTAATATAAATAATCAGATATAATCACATTTCCGTCTAAAGTTAGGTCATATTACTCTTTCTATAATTTATCCAGTCTGGGCCTCGAAACTCTAAATCACAAGTCCCTTTTTTTATATTTTTAAGCAAAATCCCCAATAAATGTAAATGTGGCTTTTTCTCTAATCAAAGACGCCAGTTTACCCATCCCGGCTAGATCTGCCCAATTTCACCAGCCCCCCTCCCCCCTCCCCCGTGGGCAGTGCCAAATAACCTCTCCAGAGCAGCCATCTATTGAAATGATCTTCCACGACTCTTTTCTAACTGCACATCCCACAATCCTAGAAGCTTTGCTTTCAGTTTAAGATTGATCTTCTGTAATAGGATTCTGCATCAAGGTTTGCATGTCCAAACTTTTTTTTTTTAGCTTTTTTAAAAGCCCACGAAGCGTGATACAAGGGTCCTTCGTGTTCCTATCTCCAACGTAAACATGCACTGCCTGCGTGCGTTCTATATAATTTCTCTGGCAGACTCTGAGGAGGGGGCTCAGCCCCCGAAGGAAAATCCCATTCCCATCAGCAAAGCAGGGGGACCAGACGGAGCAAGCAGCCCCCCCCCCAAGAGAGAAGCTCCTCCAGCCCTGCCTGGCTCTGCCCTCCAAGCTCTGCCCCTCGGCCTCTTCTGCAGGGGTGAGCAGTCTGCACAAGGGGGTGGGGAGAGCAGTGCCCCCCCAGCCAGTTAGGAATAGAATAGAGCTGGAAGGGACCTTGGAGGTCTTCTAGTCCAGCCCCCTGCTCAAGCAGGAGAACCTATACCATCTCAGACAAGTGACTGTCCAGCCTCTTCTTAAAACCCTCCAGTGATGAAGCACCCACAACTTCTGGTGGCAAGCTGTTCCACTGGTTAATTGTCCTCACTGTCAGGAAGTTTCTCCTTAATTCCAGGTTGCTTCTCTCTTTGTTCAGGTTCCAAAGAACATCCCACAGAGCAGGAAGCCGAGAGAGAAGCCAGCCCACTCTCTGCAGCCCCCAAGCCTGGGCTGCTGGAAGGGAAGCAAGATGGGGCAGGGTGCACAGCCAGCTCCCAGCCCTCCTTATGCTGCGGTCTCAAAAGGCCATTTCCCACCCCCCACATCCCCTCAGCTGGGCACTTCCCCACTCCCTACAGTGGAAATCTGGGGATCCTGGAATGGGGGGGGACGCAAATTAGTCAGGACACCTGTGAAAGTGGCTATTGGGAAACACAAAGGAGAACTAAGCAACAATTCAACTATTTTTATTTTGTCTTTAAAGTGCTTAAAACAGGAAAGAATCAAAACTTTTATTAAACATCATCAACAGCACTTAACATGAGCCCCCCCCTTCCTTCCAGAGGCCACGCAGGACAAGGCGGAGCCTGCAATGGAAAAAGTTTCCCACGGGAGGGGGGGAGTTATGTGGCTACTTCCAGAGGTGAGGGGGGGGGGCTACACTGGGAGCCTCACCAAAGCAAAGGCAGGCCACGTCCAGCCAAGGTCTCCGAGACGGGGTCCACTCAAGAGATGGCCGGCAATTCGAGATGGCAGTCCAGGCGGGGGCACTCACTGCAGGCTCAAGGGTGACAGACACCAATCTCAGCCTAGGATCGCCAGCCCTGCCCACGCTCTGAAAGCATCCGGTGGTGCCCCCTCACCTGTCCCCCCCTCCAGACTCAGCAGCACCAGGCACCCAGTGCTTAAGGGGCAAGCAGTGAAAACATTTGGCAGAAACAGGACGAACAAAGATCTGGGGAGCCTCCTTGCCCAGCCATTTCCTGAGGGTGGACTGGGGGTGGTGGTGTTAGGGGCTTCCTTTCGTTTGACTTCCCTCGTGGTGATGGGCATCGGGGTTGCCTTGCTTCAGGCCTTCAGTAGCCCCCCCCCCCCAAGCCTTCTTGGCAAGGGAGCCAGGCTACCAGGAAGGGCCTGAAACCTCTAGACCAGGGGTGGGCAATTTTGGCTCTTTTATGACTCGTAGACTTCAACTCCCAGAATTCCTGAGCCAGCCATGCTGAGGGGAAAGGGAGAGGTTTCCAAGCTGAGCCAGGCTGGCTCAGGAATTCTGGGAGTTGAAGTCCACGAGTCATAAAAGAGCCAAGGTTGCCTAACCCTGGTATAGGATGCTCCAAGGGGACCAGGGATCAACCCCCCCCCAACTGCCCCCCAGGAGCTAAGGCATTCCTCCCGACTTCCAAGCATTTGTGCCTGCCTTAAAACCAGCCTCTCCTGGCTGTGAGACTTCTGGGGTCAGTAAATAAGGGGAGTGCCTATCCTCACATGCAGGCCAAATTTTGGGAGGTGGGAGTGTCAAAAAGGCACGTTTTTCTTATTACTTCAGGCAGCTGCCCCTTCTTCTGTTAGGGTGACGCTCCAGGCCAAGTGGAAGATGCAGAAAGAGGACAGATGTGGATGGTTTGGGCATGCACAGCCAGCCCTTGGTACTTCTCTGGGGCAGGCAGAGCGCCCCCAGGAGACGGCACAGGGAGGATCCGGCTGTGTGCTGGCAGGTGCTGTGTGCTGGCACCACCTTCAACACTTCTCAAATCAAGAGGAAGACACTAGCCCTCATGGAGCAAGGAAAAGCGTGTGTCCCAGGAGCTGTCCACCCAGGCAGTTTTTTCTGGGCCAGCCACCGGTGCCCTTCCCTTCACCCGCCCCCCAATGCAGACTCCCATTTCGGCTTGAGGGGAGGGGGGCATAAGAGGGCGGCAAAAGCCACCTGACGGCAGGGTGTTTGAGGTGACAAAGTCTGCAAAGGGCCAGGAGGTTCCCAGGGCCGCCCCTCGGCCAAGAAAAGTCTGTGATGCCAACAAGCCCAGAGACCCGCTGCCGGGGGTGGGGGAAGTGAGGAAGCTGGGCATCCTGGGGCGGGGGGGGGGGCTGCTATCTGCGCCAAAGGAAGGGAACCAAACCCAGGCAGGCAGGAGTGGGCGAGGCATTCCCGATGGGGGAGGCTACTGGGTGGCCTTGGCCCCCTCCCCGAGGGGGATCTGCAGCAGGGTGGGCGACTGCTCCATGATGCGCACCAGCAGCCGGTCGATGTAGCTCTCCAGCTCCTGCACCTGCTGCTCCTTCTTGCCCAGCTCGGCCTCCCGTCGCAGCAGAAGCTGGAGCAGCTCCTCCCGTGTCAGGTGGTGGTACTTGGCAGGGGGGCCCTGGAGAGACACGAGGGGGGGAGGAGAGAGAGAGATGGGGGGCTGAGGAGCAGGGTCTCCTGGGGCCACAGAGGGCGAGCTGGTTGTAAACTGCCTGATCAGCTGGAAGGAGTCGTGTGGGGGGCCAGTCAGAGGCCTGACCACCTACGAGAGCAAAGAGCCTCATCCAGACCTTTCCTGGGGGGGGGGCAGTCTTATAACATCGGCAGAAGACGATAAAGCGAGCAACTTGGATGGTTCGTTTGTGGCTCTGGTTGCCTGTGCCTGGCAAGGGCCCCCCTTCCCCCGGAGGGCTCCTTCTCTTTCCCCAGAATCCCCACCCCGGAAGGCTGCCACTCAAGGGCAGCCCTCATTTGACCATCCTCTCCCTGCCTAGCAGTCCCACCGTACCTGGGGCCCCAAACCCCAGTCCTTTGCCAGAGCCCAAAGACTGGGCAGAGGTGCCCCTGGGGAGAGGCTGCCCAGGAAGCCTGCAGGCCTCGTGACAGGTGCCAAGGGAGCCAAGAGGTTCTGGGGGGGGGCACTGAAAATCTGCAGCAGGAAACTAGGCCAGGCCTCCTGGCGAGGGGGGAGGGGGGAATCAGATGTCCAGAGTTGAAACCATGAGCAGTTGTGCCTGGCCAAGGAACCCAGAAAGGGCGCAGGGTGGCCTCCTCCTGGCTGGGCACAATAGGTGGAAGGCACAACCCAGGCACTAAAGATCCAGCCAGGCAAGTGCTCTCCACATTCAGGTGTGGATTCCCCAGGAGCACATCTGTCCTCAGCGGCTCAGCCATCATCTCACCTGTTTGGGCTCCGTCTTCTCCAGCTGTACTACAGAGCCCGCAGAGCTCCCACCAATGGCAGACTTGGGCACGAGGCGCTCCTGGCCAGCCGCCTTGACGGGGCTCGGACTGCAAGCCTGGAAGGGCTCCTCCTTGTGTGGGGACTCTGGGGCGGGCGTGCTTCTCATGGGCTTGACTGGGTGTGGACTGCAAGAAAGCAGAAGCACCATTACGCTCTCCTTTCAGATGGAGGGCTGAGAAAGGAACACCATCCCTGGCAAAAGCTATGGAGAAACCTCCATGAGGGCCAGGAAGCTGTAGAAAGCTCCCAGGGTCAGGCCCAAGAACGACAACCCAACCAAAAATCACTTCTTTACTTACTCACACTATGTGGACGGAATCTTGCCAGACTAAACCTGTACTACTCTCACAATAATGAATATAATAGAGTTAGGGTTATGTCACCATGAACTCATAGAGCAAAATGGACATAGCCAACAAACTCGGAGTGCTTGGGTATGGTTAGGAGGGCACTGACTTTTCTAGGCTGCCCTATCTATGTTTCCTGGTAAAATACATGGGAAAATCCCATTGGAGGAAAATTCCACTTAGGGTTAGGGTTAGGTCACCATGAACTCATAGAGCAAAATGGACATCGCCAACAAACTCGAGTGCATGGGTATGGTTAGGAGGGCACTGACTTTTCTACGCTGCCCTATCTATGTTTCCTCCTGGGAAAATACATGGGAAAATCCCATTGGAGGAAAATTCCACTTAGGGTTAGGTCACCATGAACTCATAGAGCAAAAGAGACACTGCCAACAAACTCAGAGTGCTTGGGTATGGTTAGGAGGACACTGACTTTTCTAGGCTGCCCTACCTATGTTTCCTGGTAAAATACATGGGAAAATCCCATTGGAGGAAAATTCCACTTAGGGTTAGGGTTAGGTCACCATGAAGTCATAGAGCGAAATGGACATCGCCAACAAACTCGGAGTGCTTGGGTATGGTTAGGAGGGCACTGACTTTTCTAGGCTGCCCTACCTATGTTTCCTGGGAAAATACATGGGAAAATCCCATTGGAGGAAAATTCCACTTAGGGTTAGGGTTACGTCACCATGAACTCCTAGAGCAAAATGGACATCGCCAACAAACTTGGAGTGCTTGGGTATGGTTAGGAGGGCACTGAGTTTTCTAGGCTGCCCTATGTATGTTTCCTGGTAAAATACATGGGAAAATCCCATTGGAGGAAAATTCCACTTAGGGTTAGGTCACCATGAACTCATAGAGCAAAATGGACATCGCCAACAAACTCGGAATGCTTGGGTATGGTTAGGGGGGCACTGACTTTTCTAGGCTGCCCCACCTATGTTTCCTGGGAAAATACATGGGAAAATCCCATTGGAGGAAAATTCCACTTAGGGTTAGGTCACCATGAACTCATAGAGCAAAATGGACATTGCCAAGAAACTCGGAGTGCTTGGGTATGGTTAGGAGGGCACTGACATTCCTAAACTGCCGTGTCTAGGTTTCCCGGGAAAATACATGGGAAAATCCCATTGGAGGAAAATTCCATTTAGGGTTAGGGTTAGGTCACTATGAACTCATAGAGCAAAATGGACGTCGCCAACAAACTCTGAGTGCTTGGGTATGGTTAGGAGGGCACTGACTTTTCTAGGCTGCCCTATCTAGGTTTCTTAGGAAAATACATGGGAAAATCCCATTGGAGGAAAATTCCACTTAGGGTTAGGGTTAGGTCACCATGAACACATAGAGCAAAATGGACATTGCCAAGAAACTCGGAGTGCTTGGGTATGGTTAGGAGGGCACTGACTTTTCTAGGCTGCCCTACCTATGTTTCCTGGTAAACTACATGGGAAAATCCCATTGGAGGAAAATTCCACTTAGGGTTAGGGTTAGGTCACCATGAACTCATACAGAAAAATGGACATTGCCAACAAACTCGGAGTGCTTGGGTATGGTTAGGAGGGCACTGACTTTTCTAGGTTGCCCTACCTATGTTTCCTGGGAAAATACATGGGAAAATCCCATTGGAGGAAAATTCCACTTAGGGTTAGGGTTAGGTCACCATGAACTCATAGAGCAAAATAGGCACTGCCAACAAACTCGGAGTGCTTGGGTCTGGTTAGGAGGGCACTGACTTTTCTAGGCTGCCCTATCTATGTTTCCTGGTAAAATACATGGGAAAATCCCATTAAAGGAAAATTCCACTTAGGGTTAGGTCACCATGAACTCATAGAGCAAAATGGACATTGCCAACAAACTCTGAGTGCTTGGGTATGGTTAGGAGGGCACTGACATTTCTAAACTGCCGTGTCTAGGTTTCCCGGGAAAATACATGGGAAAATCCCATTGGAGGAAAATTCCACTTAGGGTTAGGTCACCATGAACTCATAGAGCAAAATAGACACTGCCAACAAACTCAGAGTGCTTGGGTATGGTTAGGAGGTCACTGACTTTTCTACACTGCCTTATCTAGGTTTCCTGGGACAATACATGGGAAAATCCCATTGGAGAAAATTCCACTTAGGGTTAGGGTTAGGTCACCATGAAGTCATAGAGCGAAATGGACATCGCCAACAAACTCGGAGTGCTGGGGTATGATTAGGAGGACACTGACTTTTCTAGGCTGCCCTACCTATGTTTCCTGGTAAAATACATGGGAAAATCCCATTGGAGGAAAATTCCACTTAGGGTTAGGGTTAGGTCACCATGAACTCATAGAGCAAAATGGACATCGCCAACAAACTCGGAATGCTTGGGTATGGTTAGGGGGGCACTGACTTTTCTAGGCTGCCCTATCTATGTTTCCTGGAAAAAAAATGGGAAAATCCCATTGGAGAAAAAGTCCACTTAGGGTTAGGGTTAGGTCACCATGAACTCATAGAGCAAAATGGAGATTGCCAACAAACTCGGAGTGCTTGGGTATGATTAGGAGGACAGTGACTTTTCTAGGCTGCCCTACCTATGTTTCCTGGGAAATTACATGGGAAAATCCCATTGGAGGAAAATTCCACTTAGGGTTAGGGTTAGGTCACCATGAACTCATAGAGCAAAATAGACACTGCCAACAAACCCAGAGTGCTTGGGTATGGTTAGGAGGGCACTGACATTTCTAAACTGCCGTGTCTAGGTTTCCCAGGAAAATACATGGGAAAATCCCATTGGAGGAAAATTCCACTTAGGGTTAGGGTTAGGTCACCATGAACTCATAGAGCAAAATAGACACTGCCAACAAACTCAGAGTGCTTGGGTATGGTTAGGAGGTCACTGACCTTTCTACACTGCCCTACCTATGTTTCCTGGGAAAATACATGGGAAAATCCCATTGGAGGAAAATTCCACTTAGGGTTAGGGTTAGGTCACCATGAACCCATACAGAAAAATGGACATTGCCAACAAACTCTGAGTGCTTGGGTATGGTTAGGAGGGCACTGACATTTCTAAACTGCCGTGTCTAGGTTTCCCAGGAAAATACATGGGAAAATCCCATTGGAGGAACATTCCACTTAGGGTTAGGGTTAGGTCACCATGAACACATAGAGCAAAATAGACACTGCCAACAAACTCAGAGTGCTTGGGTATGGTTAGGAGGGCACAGACCTTTCTAGGCTGCCCTATCTATGTTTCCTGGTAAACTACATGGGAAAATCCCATTAAAGGAAAATTCCACTTAGGGTTAGGTCACCATGAACTCATAGAGCAAAATGGACATTGCCAAGAAACTCGGAGTGCTTGGGTATGGTTAGGAGGGCACTGACTTTTCTAGGCTGCCCTACCTATGTTTCCTGGTAAACTACATGGGAAAATCCCATTGGAGGAAAATTCCACTTAGGGTTAGGGTTAGGTCACCATGAACTCATACAGAAAAATGGACATTGCCAACAAACTCGGAGTGCTTGGGTATGGTTAGGAGGGCACTGACTTTTCTAGGTTGCCCTACCTATGTTTCCTGGGAAAATACATGGGAAAATCCCATTGGAGGAAAATTCCACTTAGGGTTAGGGTTAGGTCACCATGAACTCATAGAGCAAAATAGGCACTGCCAACAAACTCGGAGTGCTTGGGTATGGTTAGGAGGGCACTGACTTTTCTAGGCTGCCCTATCTATGTTTCCTGGTAAAATACATGGGAAAATCCCATTAAAGGAAAATTCCACTTAGGGTTAGGTCACCATGAACTCATAGAGCAAAATGGACATTGCCAACAAACTCTGAGTGCTTGGGTATGGTTAGGAGGGCACTGACATTTCTAAACTGCCGTGTCTAGGTTTCCCGGGAAAATACATGGGAAAATCCCATTGGAGGAAAATTCCACTTAGGGTTAGGTCACCATGAACTCATAGAGCAAAATAGACACTGCCAACAAACTCAGAGTGCTTGGGTATGGTTAGGAGGTCACTGACTTTTCTACACTGCCTTATCTAGGTTTCCTGGGAAAATACATGGGAAAATCCCATTGGAGAAAATTCCACTTAGGGTTAGGGTTAGGTCACCATGAAGTCATAGAGCGAAATGGACATCGCCAACAAACTCGGAGTGCTTGGGTATGATTAGGAGGACACTGACTTTTCTAGGCTGCCCTACCTATGTTTCCTGGTAAAATACATGGGAAAATCCCATTGGAGGAAAATTCCACTTAGGGTTAGGGTTAGGTCACCATGAACTCATAGAGCAAAATGGACATCGCCAACAAACTCGGAATGCTTGGGTATGGTTAGGGGGGCACTGACTTTTCTAGGCTGCCCTATCTATGTTTCCTGGAAAAAAAATGGGAAAATCCCATTGGAGAAAAATTCCACTTAGGGTTAGGGTTAGGTCACCATGAACTCATAGAGCAAAATGGAGATTGCCAACAAACTCGGAGTGCTTGGGTATGATTAGGAGGACAGTGACTTTTCTAGGCTGCCCTACCTATGTTTCCTGGGAAAGTACATGGGAAAATCCCATTGGAGGAAAATTCCACTTAGGGTTAGGGTTAGGTCACCATGAACTCATAGAGCAAAATAGACACTGCCAACAAACCCAGAGTGCTTGGGTATGGTTAGGAGGGCACTGACTTTTCTACGCTGCCCTAGCTATGTTTCCTGGGAAAATACATGGGAAAATCCCATTGGAGGAAAATTCCACTTAGGGTTAGGGTTAAGTCACCATGAACTCATAGAGCAAAATGGACATCGCCAACAAACTCAGAGTGCTTGGGTATGGTTAGGAGGGCACTGATATTTCTAAACAGCCCTATCTCGGTTTGCTGGGAAAATACATGGGAAAATCCCATTGGAGGAAAATTCCACTTAGGGTTAGGTCACCATGAACTCATAGAGCAAAATGGACATAGCGAACAGACTCGGAGTGCTTGGGTATGGTTAGGAGGGCACTGACTTTTCTAGGCTGCCCTATCTATGTTTCCTGGTAAAATACATGGGAAAATCCCATTGGAGGAAAATTCCACTTAGGGTTAGGGTTAGGTCACCATGAACTCATAGAGCAAAATGGACATCGCCAACAAACTCGGAGTGCGTGGGTATGGTTAGGAGGGCACTGACTTTTCTACGCTGCCCTATCTAGCTTTCCTGGG
The DNA here is from genome assembly GCF_016545835.1 of Crotalus tigris. Classification (NCBI taxonomy): domain Eukaryota; kingdom Metazoa; phylum Chordata; class Lepidosauria; order Squamata; family Viperidae; genus Crotalus; species Crotalus tigris. The sequence continues at coordinate 1,263,904 of NW_024100685.1, forward strand.
AAAATACATGGGAAAATCCCATTGGAGGAAAATTCCACTTAGGGTTAGGGTTAGGTCACCATGAACTCATAGAGCAAAATGGACATCGCCAACAAACAGATCAGAACACATTCTCTCTAGCAGCCCACACCCAGATAAGCAAGGATTAACACAAGACAAACAGTCAAACAAAAAAAAATATCCTAATAAAAAAACTACCAATAGGATAAAAACCACATCCCCACCAACTCTGGCAGGGCAAACTATTGTATATAAACACTTGCCCACATTGATTATGCTACATGCTTGGATAATGAAGTGTCTGCAAGCAGACAACTGAGCTCAGACTATCAAGGAATCCATATAGCAACAGCCATAGCAATAACACTTAGATTTATATACTGTTTTACAGCCCTCTCTAAAGGGTTTGCCCCCCAACAATTTGGGTCTCATTTTACCCACCTCAGAAAGATGGAAGGCTGAGTACACCTTGAGCCAGTCAAAATCGAACTGCTGGCAGTCGGCAGAGTCAGCTTGCAATGCTGCATTCTCATCACTGCGCCACCATAGCTCTTAATATACATCCACTAGATCAGTGAGGGCGAACCTTTTAGAGACTGAGTGCCCAAACTGCAGCCCAAAACTCACTTATATATGTCGGGTGCTGGGTGGGCATGGCCCATTGGGTAGTTGTGGCCAATTGGGTGGGCATGGCTGCATGGTAACCGCAGACCAGGTGGGACTAAAAAATTCAATTAATCAATTCCAACTTTGCGAGATTTTTTTTTCCCCCGCGAGAAGTTGAAATTGATTGATTGTTGAACCTTTTTCTTTTTTTTGCACGCAGCGGCAGAGGCCTAAAGCGAAAAGGTTTTATAAAACCCAGCTGAAGGCCTAGGACTAGGGCGATGTTGCGCATGCCCACAAAGAGGGCTCTGCATGCCACCTGTGCCACAGGTTCCCCACCATGGGAATATATCCTGAAAGGCTGGAGGAAGCACCTATCTTGCATCTTCCTCCATCTCCCTTCCTGCTCCGGGCTTTGCTGGCTCCGGCCTGCCCCCCCCCCTCCTTGGAAGGTACTGTCCCCTCCCCTCCTTCAGATCAAGCGAGCAAAGGGGGAGGGCCGGGAACCTCCCTTCCTCCCCAAACTCCCTCCTTCATCTCTGACCAGCCAAGGAACCCCCACTCCAAGAGCCTCACAAGAGGGCAGCCAAGATGGCTCCCGTATTGATCTGAGCTAGACCCCAGAAGATCCTCCTGGCTCATCTCAGCCCAGCCCCAACCAGGCCCTGGGGAGCACCCAGGTGGGCAGCTGCATCAGCACCCAGGAGACCCCTTTTAAGGAGGGGGAGGGAGCTCCAGGGCTGCATAATCATCCCTACAACTCTCTTGGTAGCCCACCGATGAGGGGTCCCCCCCATCCTGACTTACTGCAGGCTGAGAGATTTTTGTGCAGCACTAGTGCCACCTGCTGGCAACTGCGCCAACCGCTTTGCCAATGCCAAGGTAATTCCAGAGAAGGAATGTTAGCTCCCTCCAGACAGCTGTGCTAAATTTGTTGCAGCAAATCTCAAAACAGTCTGGGGTCATCTTAAAAGATTAACCTGTTTGTTACGGCACAAATCCAAGAATGTTTTGAAAACTGTTCACAAATTATAGTTAGGACATAGATATTAATTTGAAACATCTTTTTGACTTTACAGCTTGGGCTGAAATCAACATTTGGAACGCTTAAAGTATTGATGCAGCTGGAATCAAAACTTAAACAGTGTATTCAGCTGTATGTGGCTAGTCTGCAATAACAGAGTTGGACTATCCTGTTCAGAAAGCAAAGAGATTTAAAAATGTTGAATTAGTAACTTCCGGTCTTAAGGTGCAATTAACACCACTAAAATGTTTTTATTTCTCATTTGAATAGAACCCTCCAGTAGATATGCAGGAAGGACAGTATGAAATCTTTACATGCTGGAAGTGTTAATATTTTAGGAGTGACAGTAACTTGAATGAATAAATGAGGTTTTGTTTTGCAGCAGTGTGATTTCAGTTTGATAACTCAAGAATTAAAGGTGAAAAAGAATGATATTCTGAACATCTGGAATCTATTAAACATGAAGAATTTGGGGGTTTAGCATACTAGGGCTGCAGCTAAAAATAGTTTTTACGCTCATGAAAACATTCTATCACACTTGATTTAAAATCCTGGCTAAAAGAAATCTGTTCATTTTTTTATACAGAAAACTAGCCTCATATAAAACTGAGCTTTTTATTTTACATTTATTTCAACATATCTTTTTTTCCGATTCATCTGTTTTAAACTTTGTGACTGCCATTCTTCTTCCTGTTTATATTATAACTATGGGAGGAAGGAGGGCTCTGGCAGAGGAAGTGGAGGGATCGGCCTTCCCTCCGCAAGGGCTGCAAGGGTCAATGGGCTGAATGCAGCCCCCAGGAAGAGCAGGGGTCAGAGGTCAGCAGCCGTGGCAGCACCTGAAGTGGAGGGAGGGACGGGGGGGCACCCTTTTCCCTGCCTGGAGCAACCCAAGTGAACTGGCCGAGGAGGGGGGGCCCTTCTCTCCCTCACCCCCTGACCCTTTCCTACCAGACAGAGCTGGACAAGCCACACCGTCCTTTTCCTTTCTCACCTTTGACTTCAGCAGCTTTTCTGCTCCCCCACCGGCTGCCCTTGGGGAAGGAGAGCTGGACGCAGGGCCCTGACCGGCAGGCTTCCATTCGTCTCATTCTCTTAATTTTTTCCCTTGCACTGGATGTGTTACCCTCTCTCAGCCACCCAGAGTCGCTTATCAAGCAGTATAAACAGATTAAACAAACACAGGGGACGCCCAGCATTAGTGAGACTGACTCGGGCAAGACAGGTACAATAAGGCTAAAGCAGCACAACCAGGAGGCGGTTGCTCAGTTCCTACCCCTCCCCTTACAGGAAGAGGCAGGAGAGCCGGGGGGGGGGCAGGAGCTCCCACCACACAGCACCCCACGGGAGCTGCCGCCTGTCTCTGCAGGGGCAGCCCTGTCCTGGCTGTCCAGGCCCAACCAAAGGCCCCTCCATCCTTGGATCCTCTGCGGAACTATGCAAGACTAATCAAAGAGAGAAGCAACCTGGAACTAAGGACTAAACTTCCTAACAGTGGGGACAATTAACCAGTGGAACCGCTTGCCACCAGAAATCGTGGGCGCTCCATTGCTAGAGGCGTTTAGAAAGAGATTGGACAGCCGCCTGTCTGAAATGGTTGAAGGTCTCCTGCTTGAGCAGGGGGTTGGACTAGAAGACCTCCAAGGTCCCTTCCAACTCCATTATTCTGTTAAGAATCGCAGCACTTCCTCTCACAACCAGGGATGGATGTGAAAAGGCCGAATTCAAACTCCCCTCCTTTCCCCTGGGTGGGTGGCCCTTGCAGCTGCAGAGGCTGGGCTGTGGGGAGGGGGAACACTCTGCACCCACTCAGAAGCCCTTCAGCCACTGGAACACAGCTGCACCCAGGTCATCCTCTGGAGGCACGGGGACTACAATCCCCAGGATCCCCAGCCTGCAGAGCAGCTGGCCTTTGGGGCTGAGAATCTGGAGCACCGCAGGGGCTCCTGTTATGGGAAGGCCCCGTTTGGGGAGGGCTCCGGCCTCAGAGCCAAACGCTGCAGGGGCCTCCCCGGCTGGCAATCCAGGCCCACTGCCGGCCTGGCCTCAGGCACCATCCCTGCCAAGCAATGCTGGTTATTTCAGCTGAGGAGCCTTTGGGGAGTCAGGGACCCCAACGTTTTCCACCTCGCCCCTGACCAAGAAGTGGTGGCCCTTACCATCATCAGGGGGGCTGGCCTTGCACACGAGAGCCCCCCACCCGCTAGGGAGGGAGAGAGCCCTGTGCAGCTGGGAACCAGGAAGCCAGCTCAAGCTAGAAATGGGGAGGGGAGGCCAGAAATACGGGCCCCCGCCCAGGGACCCCAGCACACAGCACAGCCTGGCTCAGCCAAAGGAATCAGCAGAGAGGCCCCAGGCAGAGAGATGGGAGGCACACACTTGCAAAGTAGCGCACACAGGCACGGACACACAGACACACACCTGGGCACAGGGCCCACCCTCACCTGGCCATTTGCTGGCGTGGGGCGTCTTGAGCCAGCAGCATCTCCACGGGCAGGACTGAAGGAGCCGAGGCGTCCGTGCTGGGGGGCGAGAGCAAGGGGAACGGGGGGCCTCCGCTCTGGCCATCCGCTGCAGCCCCTCCACCGGTGGCTGGGGGCCTCAGGGCAGAAGGGAGGGGGCAGTCCGTGGGGCTTGGGAGGGACTGGAAATAAGGGGTGGAGAAGGCCAAGGGCCGGGGGCCGGGCCAGCTGGGGGCCCCCGGGAGCTCCGCAGAGAAGCTGTGAGAATGGAGCTGCCTGGGAGGGCTGGCCGCTGCAGGAACCCCCCCGGGGCCCTGGGTGTCGACTGTGGGGGAGAGCGGAAGGATGGCAGCCTGAGCCCAGGGGGCCTCTGCAGCAGGCACCTCCACGAAGGGGTTCTTCTGTGGCGAGGGGGCGGCCCAGGGGGCAAAGGGGTTGCCTGGGGTCAGCGCAGGGTCCTCGTGCTCGCTCTCTGGCTGCCCCCGGCCCTCCTGCCAGAAAGAAGCCTTCCGGAAATCCATGGCTTGGTCGTGGGGCAATCCTGAGGGGAGGTCCGGCTCGTGCTCTGGCTGCAAGGGGGCCAGCCCAGGGGCCACATCGCTCTGCCCCAGGCCGGACAGGGTTTCCAAGCTGGAGCCCCCTCCAAGCAGCCCCCGCTGCTCTTCCAAGGCGGACCAGAACGGCAGAGACGGGCTGGGCTCAACCTGTGACTCAGGGGGTCCCTGGGGGGGCTTGGGGGGTCCCTGGGGGGGCTCGGGGGGTCCCTGGGGGGGCTCAGGGGGCTGGAGGACTCTCTCTGAGCTCCACAATGAGGCCGACCCGGGCAGCCCCATCGGCCAGGCACCCTCCAGCCCCCAGGGGGCAAAGCCGGCCTCCCCATCCTGCCTGGGACTCTCAGGGACCCCCGAGAGGCCTAATCCGCCCAAGGAGAGCTGGGAGGAGCAGGTGGAGAATGGCAGGGCCTCCTCGCTGGGCCCCTCGTTCGTGGCCAAGATGGTGTCCCCTGAAGATGCCTCCTGGGCCCCCCGCTCATCATCCCCCCGAGCCTCGCCCTCTGCAAGGGCCAGTGGGAGGTCCTCGGGCCCCCCCGAGACGCCGGCTCCAATGATCACTGCTGGCACCAGGGAGACAGCAGCCGCTGGAGGGGAACCAGCTGCCCCCACCGGAGGGAAGTGCTGGTGGGGCTCCAGGTCTGCCTTTCTCAGCTGTGGACTCTCCGGCGTGCCCCAACCAGCCCCACTGGCTTCCTCGGCGAGCTGGAGAGGGGGGACCCTCCTTGCTGGCTTTGGAGGAGGGGTCCCTGGCCCCCTCGGCACCTCAGTCTGTGCTGGCCCCCTTTGCTCCTCCTGGGCAGGGCCTCGGTTGATCGGGGCGGCCCCCTCGGCCCCCACGTCCTCTCCCCTCTCGGGGTCCCACGGCAGCCAAGAGGGCTCGCTGCTTTCAGCGTCGGGGGTCGGCTGGCCTCGGGGCAACGTCTGATGCTCTCGGCCCCAGTCCAGCTGCTCCGAGGAGGGGTCAGCCAAGGACGGGATGGTCCGGTTGCCTGGGCAGCTCTCCGGTGTCCAGCTGAGCGCTTCTTCTGGGGCAACAGGTACTGTCTGCGCAGAGGAGCCCAGGTGCACCACACTCTGGCCACGGGCGGCTTCCCCTTGGGCCCGCTCCTCTCGGAGGCCTCTTGCTTTGGGGGCAGAGTTCGCTCCCTCCCCGAATGCCCCCCTCACTAGCAAGGCCTCCCCAGACCCACTCCAGGCCCGGCCTCTGTCTCCAAAGGGGAAGCCCAGCCAGTCCGGAGTCTCCAGTGAGACCCTGTCAGGGCTGGGGGGCCCTTCCTCCTGCTGTGGGGGGAGACCAGCTGCCCCCCCTGCTGGGCCCAGGGGCTCCGTGGTGGGAGGGGGTGCGGGCCCAGGAGCGGCTGGCTGAAGGCGGCTGGCGGCAAAGGCATCAAAGCCATCGTCCCCTTCCACGGGTGGGTGCGCAGGAACGGCAGCAACGGCAGCAGGCGGCGATGGCTGAAGGTGGCTGGCAGGTGGGGTGGGGGGCTCGGGCTGCGCTTCTCCGGCTTGGATGGAGGGAGGGAGGCCCTGAGCCTCAGAGACCACCCCGGGGTCCTTGGCGAGCTCTGGAGTAGCAGGCAGGCCAGGCTGGGAACTAGGGAGAAAGCGAGCAGGGAAGCAAGTTTAGTATCTGGTCGTCAAGGAGCTAGTCCTCAAGGAAGGGCCTGTCTGGGGCAGGGCTGGGGGTCTTGTAGGAGGGGCCCTCCAAGGGGTGCCCTTGGCAGTCAGGAGGGCAGAAAGGAAGGGCGGCTGCAAGGTAGCCAGCTGGGCAGGCAACTTGGGGGGCTGAGCAGAGGCAGCTTCCCGGATGACCCGGAAGGCCCTGGGAAAGAAGAGAAGGGTCCCCCCCCCAACTCTGATCACACACTGGTCACAATTCAGTGCCACAAACGATTTAGGTCCACAACAGCCACACACACACACACACACACCGATGCGATACAACCCCCCCCCCAGTGCCCTCATGGAACCACAGCAAGCAGTCTTTGCAGAAGCCAGAAAAATGGAGAACTTAAAAGCAGCACAAAGCAGCGGAAAAAAAGTGGGTCCCCCCTTCACGGTTGGGGGGGCAGGCTGGGCCTCCCCACACAAGGGTCTGGACTACTCCAAGGGCACGGTCCCTCCCAGACTCTGCCCCCAACGGGCTTTCCACTGGGGACTTGCCCCCCCAAGCTTCTTTGACCTTGCCCCCCCACAGCCCTGGGACTACCCCCCCAGGATGGCTTTGAATTCCCTCCCCCCTCCTGAAAGTCCTTCTTTTCCTGTCTCGAAAGTAACAATGCTGCACCCTTTATTGGGGGTGGGGGGCCTTGCAGGGATTCCGGGGACTGCCTCTACTCTCCCTTGAAGCCCCCAAGGCTGCCGTGGCTCCCCCTGCGCCCTGGCTTCCTTCCTCCATTTTTTATTTTACAATTTCATGCTTTTATTCTCTTCCCAATGCAGGTCTGGGGAGAGGGGCACTGCCAAAGCCTTTCCGAGAAGCTCAGCTCAGGAAGTCAGAAAGTCAGCCGGACAGTGCTGGCCCCCTGCCAAGACTGTCTGCCCTTCCACAGAACGAGCCCCTCTGGCAGCAGAGAAGCCCACCCCCACCGCGGACCTTGGACAGGCAGAAGGCGGCTGGGGGGGGGGGAAGGCACTGCCCAGCCCTTCGGCTAGATGGGCAGATCTCTCCCTCCGGACAGCCGACACCGTTTGCCTTCAGCACAGCTGCCCAATCATCCGAGGTGGAGGGGGAGTGGGCACCCCGCAGGCACCCCAGATCCTCTGTCATTCTTGGAGCTGGGAAGGGCAGCCCAGGCCTCCTTCTCCACTAGACAGGCTGAGACCAGGCTGGATTTGCCTACCAAGGGTAAACCATCGTGGAACCATGCCCCGTCCTCTCTGCCACGGGGTGCCTCCTCTCCTGCCTTGGGGATGCTCTAGCTTCTCCCCAAAATCACTTCTGACTCTGCGGAAGAGCCGGAGGGCCAGGAAACTGCAGGAATCAGCCTTTCAGGATCCTTGGTCAGGTGCCAAAAACCTGCTCCACACACACAAAGGCCCAATTTAACCGACTTATGGCCGGCACCCACTTGGAGTCCGATAAGGGTCAATGCAATTTAAGGGAGGTTGGAGTTAGTTCCTTTGTGCCTATGTGACAATTCCAGGCTGATTCCCCTTTTCACTCCTCCCCCTAGCTCTGCCGGTCCTTCTCCGACAGTCTTGGCCTGATCCTTCCACAGTTCTGAGCTGCTCACTTGCCTCACCTTCCAGTCAAATTGTGGCTTTTCTGGCCACTATAAAAATTCTTCAGTGGGCACACGGATTGAGCTACCCTCTTATGCTCCCTTTTTAAACCATGCACAAGTTGTGATCTACAGTACAGATAATCACGGACTCTGCTGCCTTTTCTGTTACCCCCCAGAGGCAGGCAAAGTGAATCAGGGATGTCTGTGGGGGGGGGGGGGGACTGTCTCCCCCAAAGGCACGTGAGAGAAATGCAAGGGGGGGGGCCTTTGGTGCTTTGCATGTTCCTCAGCCGGGCATCTTCCTGAGCCCTGGGCCACAGTTGTATTTCGCTCGCCAAACCCAAGTTGTGAGCAGCTTTGCCAACTGCACCATCTTCCGAAGAGAGATGGAAAAACAGCTCAGCTGCTCTTTCAACCACGGCTGCAGCTGAGTTTTTAGAAATGGTTTCTCAGCCCACTTAACTTCCCCCCCTCCGGATCATCTGGCTCTGCTTCAGCGGATAAACCTGTTGCTGAACTAGCCAGACGGGTGGCATAGAAACGTAATAAATAAATCTATCTTCATACACATCTTTAATTTGGGATTGCCCCCCCCCCAGAGTTCTTCAAAATGGCCCAAGGTCTTCCTGTGCTGCTCTTTTTCGGTCTTCTCCCGTTTCCCTCTCGGCAGAAAGGTTTCTGAGATCTTCTTAAATAAAGATCTTGTCCTGGCTGTCCAAGGGCTGCTTAGGTGGCAGCAGTTCCTGCCCTCCGCTTGGGGCAATTTTTCCTCTGGCTTTCTTCGGCTTTTGTTTTTTTAACCTCTCCGCTGAAGGTCTTTCCCCCTTATTTGCTTAACAGCATTTTGGAATAATTTTGCTTCCTGACATCATTTCAGTTACTCATCAAGTCTAATCCGCTGCGTCTATTTTTAGCTCTATCTTGTGATGATACGGAATACAGCGGAGGTCACTCCTGGCCGGCCTGACCTTTTCCTTTCCTGCCGTTGGGAGAGGCAGGGAACCGTTGGGAGAGGCAGGGAACCGGTGGTGGGTCTCCTCCTTTCTGATGGCCCAGCAGAAACCCTGACCTTCCCTGCCCCCATTGGGAGGTTGCAGGGGGGGCTCCTCTGGTGGCCTTGAGGCCGGGCCTGCCACGAATCTGGATTCTTTTTTTTCCTGGCTGAACTTCCTCCCCTCCTCCTCGTGATGCCCTGAAGCCAGATCTCCGTTTCTTTCCAGATGTTTGTTTACTTCCCACTTGAGCACTCCGGTCTCCTGTAATCAGGATGGCGGCTCTTTTGGGTGCATTGCTGAGCACACCCTCCCTCCACTTTTGTGGGTTGCTGTGATACAGGCAGTCCTCAAAGTTACAACCGATCTCCCTGGGGATGCTTACGATTCAGTTCCAAAGGTCCAATGGCCACACCCCCTGTGGTCACGTGACTCAATTTCGGGCAGCCGATCCGTATTTACAACCGTCTGCATTGTCCCATGGCCGCGTGACAGTGTTCTGCGGCGTTTCTGCCCAAAACCGACACTTGCATCCAGTTTTCAGCAAAACCAGACAACGGTGAACAACCAATTCATTTAATGACCACCACAAAAAAAAACTTTGTAAAATCAGGCCAGACACGTGGCTGACCTGTTTTATGGCCATCACAAATTATGACCATAATGGGGAGCTTCCGTTAAGAGTTATAAGTCGAGGACCACCTATACGAATAAGGTTAGCTGGGTTTTGAATTGAGGTATGTGACCCTAACACCATTGTGTTCATGATGGTTACTCCGTTTCTTCTGCTTTTTTCGACCACAAGAGACAACTTGCTACTCTTCGGTTGTAATATGAGGTGACCCATGCCAAATGGCCAGCATATCAACTTCCAGTCTGGCCAGGTCGCCTTCCGCCGTGGTCCTCTCCTTCCCTCCAGCCGGGCATCGTTCCCAGCTTCAGCCCAGCCACTTCAGAAGCATCGAAGCTGCTGCTGCTGCTCCCGTTTGACCTCCACTTTCCTCCCATAGCTTCTTGGAGGCCGTCTGACCAGGGCTCGGGGTCATCGCCCACTATCACGTTGACCTTGACATGTGAACGCCCACTTGGTTTTCTCACTCAAGCAGTGGGAACCGTTTCCAGCGGATGGTCACTGGCCTCCACCCCAATCTATGCAACCAGGCCAGAATGTTGGAATGGGGGATCCCCTCTGGATGGGGTGGTGGACCCTCCCTCCCCCAAAACTGCTCCAGAGGCCTCTGAGACACGCAGGCCCTTTCCCCGCCACGGAAGCCCCAGACCCAAAATGGGGGCCCAGCACTACACAGAGGCTGCTTAGTCCCTGCAGTGCTGGCTCCTCCGTTTTAATCCCGTTTTCCCCAAAGGAACTCAGGAAGTAGCTCCAGGGGCTCCTGAGGGTCCGGAAATGACCACAGCTCCATTCCAGTGGCCGCCATTTCCAGAGAGAGGTGGAAATGCTCTTTTGGGGCTGCCAGCAGATGGATTCTTCCACCCAGGGGGGGCCTCCGGGGGCACACGGGGTGGCCAGGAAGCAGGCAAGGGAGGAGTGGAAGCCCAGCGCTGCGCGTCTCCTACTAGAAAGCCATTACAGCCGTGCAGGGGGCAATCCAGAGTGATGGGCTGAACTGGGACCCTGTTCTCTTCGTCCCAAGCTGACTGGTGCAGCAAAGAGTGGTGATTTTCATCTGGGGGCCCCCACCCCCACCCCCACCTGCCCCCTTCTAGATTTCCTCCTCCCTTTTGCTGCCCTTCCAAAGAGGGCCCCCCCCCGGACTCAAATGTCCAGCTGCCGTAATGACAGAACAGACCCCATTACAATCAGGCAGTGGCCAAGCACAGGCGGTCCCCAAAGGTCCTCGCGGGCCCCGTTCCCCCCTGGGCAGGGGTCTCGGAAGCAGCTGCCACAGTAACGTTGCCTCGCAGCCTTGCCACAGGTGTCGCCCTGGTTCATCTCCCACCTGGCCTTCCTTTCCACAGCAGCTGGATCCTGGCCAGCAGCTGCATTCATGCCAATTGGGGATTTCCAAGGCAATCCTGGCACTGGGAAGGTTGGGCAACCCCCCAAACTCAGGCAGCTGCCCCCGGCTCCGCAATCAGGCGCCTGAAGTGCCCCCGTCCAGGCAGCTGCCCCTCCAGGCGTTCCCTCCCACCTGCAAAGGGTCAGCAACAGGGCTGGACCAGAAGTGCCCCTTCCAACCGCCGTCCCACAGATGCCGGCTCACCTGGGCTTTCGAATCGGCTCTCTGGGATCTTGCTGGTAGATCCAGCCGCTCCGAGGTTCTTCTTTCCCTCCAGCTGCAGCCTCCAGACTCGACCCGGGCTCGGGGCTCTGGCCCCTGCCGTCCCCACGATGGCCCCTCTTGTCCTGAGGCCTCACCCTCCTGACCTCCGGGGGGAAGGCCAGGGGGGCAGCCATGGGAACGGGCTGGCTCTCGGCCTGCAGGCCCTCCTCCCTCCTGGCTCGGACCCGCTGCTTGTTCAGGGCGATGGTCTTCACAGACAGCTTGTCTTCTTCCTGCGCCGCCAAAATGGGGGGCGACGGGATGAACCGGGGGAGATCTTTCGGGGGTCCTTTCTGGAAACTGCTGGCAGCCCAGGGCGGCAGGTCTGGTTCAACAGCAGGCGGTCCGGCCACCGAGGAGCCCCTCTCCTGCTTGCCGGGATCGCTCTGGGTGGGAGGACGGGGGGCCAGCGAGAGGAAGGAGGGCTTGGGGGAGGGCTCCTCGCAGTAAATGTGGCTCCCATTGATGCAGAGCGAGGACCCGGAGGAGGAGGGGTCTTTGGGGGGCCTCAGGCCCTGCAGGGCTTCTGGCAGCAGGTTGATCTGGGCCACGTCATCGCTGAAGGCCCTCTTGTGGGTCAGCTGGGGGGAGGGCAGAAAGTCTCTTCCTGGGAGGGAGGGAAGGAGTAAAGACCGGTCAGCCCAGCTGCTCTGCCCCACAAAGGGAAAAAATGGAGGAAATCCCCTTCATTTGGAGTATCATCTTTTCCAACTCACACATTTTATTGAAAATCAGAAGGTTTTGTGGCCCACATCTTACGCCTTTAATAAAAATTGTAATTGGAAAAAGTGCTACCAAACCTTTTGGGGGTTTCCCCCCCAAAAAACTGGGTAATTCACCCAGCTTAAAAGTTGGGTGGTGCTGAAATGACCGTCAGACGCTCCATACCCGGGGGGGGGCTCACTCCCAATCCCCTGCCTTGCTCCAGACGGGCCACGAACGTCTCTCCTCTTGCACCCAGGCCTCCAAAAAAGCCCCCCAAAGCCCCTCCTCCCCAAGACGAGACCCAGAGGGGCCCCCCTGCCGGATACTGCAGCCGGGCAGCCGTCCGTTGTTCCCCCTGGGGGGGGCACCGAGAGCAGCAACTCAGCCCTCTGACTCAGGAGGGCAAAAGGAGCAGCATCTGCGGGAAGGGGGCGGGGGGGGCATCCTAGAATCCCAGGGAGGGTCTTTCCAAGGCCAGCCGGCACAGCCCCATCCCTGGCCACCACCACCACCCCGGCTTACTTACCGGCAGGGTCGGTGGAGAGGCTGCTGTGCCGGCTGGGCGAGGCCGCCCCCTCGGCGCTGCCCAGGCCCCCCAGGCTGCTGGCGGAGGAGAGGGTGCTGGCGGAGCCCAGGGAGGTGCTGGAGCCGGTCAGGGAGGAGCGGTGCAGCTGGCTCCTGAAGAAGAAGCCCCCCCGGGCCTTCTCCTTGGGGGGGCCCAGCCGCAGGTCCTCGTCCAGGGCCCCGCTGCTGCTGGGCACGATGGCGGAGGAGGAGTCCAGGTCGTAGCGATGCTTGCCCGTCATCTTGTCCCTCAGCCGCCGGAAGGGCGAGCGCGGCTTCTCCTTGACGGACAGGTCGAACATGCTGGCCGTCAGGGTGGGGCGGGTGAACTGCAGGCTCAGCTGGATCTCGCCCCGCTCCTTCTCCTTCTTGCCGGGCTTGGAGTGGAGCTTGTACCACCTGCGGGGACAGGAGGGAGGGCAGGGCATCAACCCAGAGACCCTCGCAAGGGGCGGGGGACGTCCTCGCGACCCCTCACTCCCAGCTGCCCTTCCCCGCCTGGCCCTAACGCTGTCCGGCCCCTTGGCAGGGACGTCTGGGAGCTGCCACTCCAGGGGCACGAGGTTGGGGAGTGCCCAGAGAGTGCCCTGCTCTCTGCCACCCTCTCCCGGCCTTCTCTTCCTGGGACTTGCCCTGATCAGGATTCGCACGGAGGGCCCTCTCTTCTGCTCCGGCACACCCCACCCCGTAAAGAGGCAGGCCGGTCCCTCCTCTGCCCCGTCTCAGCAGGGCTGTGCCCAGGGTGTGTGTGTGTGTGGGGGGGTTCTTCTTCCTTTCCACCAAGAAAAGCCAGCAGCTGCCCCACCCACACAGCTGGATGGCCACAGCTGCCAGGCTGCAATCTACCATCCTCCCACAAAGGGTCCGCTCTAACTAAGCTCTGGGCCCCCCACCCTTGCAGGTTCCCCTATGAGATGGCGGAGACCCTGCCTGGTCCCACCTTTGCCCGTGTGCCAACTCTTGCAAAATGCCCCCTCTGTGCCAATGAAACAGATGCCAGGGAACTGGATGCAATGGCTCTCCAGAATGACCTCAGGGGCAACAGCAGCAATATGGGCAGGTCCAGAGGCTCAGGAGAACCCCTCCCTTGCTTCCTGGGCAGTAAAGGGGATGGGGGGGGGGACGAGTGAAATGGACTTTCAGATTTGCAAGACCCCGTTAATGTAACCCAGTGTTTCCCAAACTTGACAATTTTAAGGCATGTGGACTTCAACTCCCAGAATTCCACAGCCAGCAACACTGGCTGTGGAATTCTGGGAGTTGAAGTCCTCATGCCTTAAAATTGTCAAGGTTGGGAAACACTGGTGTAACCTTACAATAAAGCAGCTCCTCACCTGAAGTCTGAAAGTCCACTTCTCCTCCCCGTCCCCTCCACAGCCCCCAGACTAGGGAGGGTCTCTTCGGTGCCTCCGGCTCTGCCCACATTCCTGCCCAGGGCAGGGCAGCTGCCATGACTGCTCCCGGATGTCTCTCTCCGCCCTGCAGCAGGAGTGGGCGACTGTGGCCCCTTGAGGACCTGTGGACTTCAACTCCCAGAATTCCTGAGCCAGCCAAGCAATTCTTCCCACAAAAAGACAAAATGTTTATACACCGTTTTGGAGTCCAGATTAAATGAGCCCGCAGCTTAGCAAACGACTGGCGAAAGGGGGCAGCTGTGCCCTTCCCTGTTGCTACCCTCGTGAAGGACGCTTTCGGACAGACTCAGCCCTGCTCTTTGCCCTTCCTCGTGCAAGGCACCGGCCAGCCTTCGCCAGCACACCCAGGCAAGATGGTGGGCAGAGAAGCTGCCACAGAAGCACAGAAAGCAGAGATGGAAATGACCATCAGGCCGCCTGGTCCTTAAGGAAGGGGCACTGCGCATATAAAGAGAAGTTATAATGCTTTAATACAGTGTTTCTCAACCTTGACCATTTTAAGGCATGTGGACTTCAACTCCCAGAATTCCACAGCCAGCAACGCTGGCTGTGGAATTCTGGGAGTTGAAGTCCACATGCCTTAAAATGGTCAAGGTTGAGAAACACTGCTTTAATAGAATTGGATTCGGAAATGGATTTAGTTAAAGATTGTATGGTAAAATGGGCCCAAAATATTCAAGAACCGATTCCATTGGATCTATGGGAGGTAATTTGGGTTAGAAATGTACCCAGGTCCAAAATTTAAGAGAAAATTTTTATAAAATGTTTTATAGATGGCATCTGGATCCTAAAAAGTTGTCTTGTATGTATCCCAATTTACAGCCCAAATGTTGGAGATGTGGTAGCTTGGATGCTACTTATTTTCATATCTGGTGGACTTGTAGAAATATAAAAGCTTTTTGGATTAAGATTTGGTGGAACATTCAAAGGATTTTTAGGAGAAAGATAAAGTTTACTCCACAATTATTTTTATTGGGTGTTATTGTAGATTGTGATGCTAAAGAAATTAACTTGATGTTGAATTTGATAACAGCTGCAAGGTTATTGGTAGGGCAATATTGGAAGAAAGATTCCTTGCCTACTATAGAAGAATGGACGCTTAAAGTGTCAAATTTAGCAGAAATGGCGAAAATTTCTGCTTACTTGAAGGATCATTCACAAGAAAGATACATTTCGGTCTGGAGAAGATGGATAGATTATATTCAGAATAAATATGGGACTAAAAAGTTCCATTTTGTTTATGAGTAAATTTTAGAGTATTATTATTATTAATAGTTTATTATAGTTGAATTTTTTTATTCGTTTTATTATTATTTTTAATATTAGTATTGTTTAACAATTTGGATATTGTATTGTTTAATAATATTGACTTGTTTATATTATGTTTATTTTTAATAAAGGGGAGTTAAAGCGCATTATGGACTTGGTTATTTATACAGTTGGTTAATGTTAGTTAGAGTTTGATTATTATATTGGTAACCCTGTACTCAGCTCTGGAAGTGGGGGAGGGAGGGGGGTTGGGGTGGGTGGGTTTTGGGGTGTATACTGTAATTTTTATAAAACTTTTCAATAAAAAAAGGAAGGGGCTCTGCAGATCTTGACCCCCACCCTTTAAACAAAGCAGGGCATAACTGCCGCAACCCAATTTATATAGCTGCCCATCTCCAAGGTCCCTTCCAACATCGTCATCATCATCATCATTATTGTTGTATTATTATTATTACTATTACCATCTTTACGGTCTCATTAGAACAGTAAATGCCATTAGCACAATCATAACTACAGGAAAGCCAAGGAAAACTTCGCAGTCAGAGGCACATCCAGGAGTCAGGTCTCTTCACACATTCAGAGCCCCAGGCCCAGCCAGGTCTTTAGGCATTACTTAAGGCCAGCAGGATCAGGCCCCCCCTAATCGCCAGAAGTAGAATATTCCAGAAGGTGGGCACTATGGCAGCAAAGGCCCATTTGCCAGGCCCAGCAATCCCTGGCCGATGGGAGCCGAGCGTGCCCCCCCTGCCAGACCAGACGGGATGGGCAGAAACAACTGGGGAGAGACCCCAGTCCCATGAGTCCCCCAGCCCCAAATCGTAAGGGCTTCACAGCTGACAACTAGCTGGAAGCAGACAGGGAACCAATGCAGCTGGCAGAGGCGTCCCACGCCTTGAAATCCGAGACCGTTAACTGTGCCTGCAGCCCTGCTCTGCGCCAGTGGAAGCTCTCAAATGGACCTCAAGGACGACCCCAGGCAGGTCACCCTTGAATTTTGCTTCCGTAGACTTTATATTTGCATAAACCGTTGCTTGCTCTTCTGCCTCATGTTCTCTTGAGGCAGCATAGATGGGAAGGTCCTCTGTCTAAAACAGGGGTAGTCAACCTTGGCTCTTTTATGACTCGTGGACTTCAACTCCCAGAATTCCTGAGCCAGCCATGCTGAGGGGAAAGGGAGAGGTTTCCAAGCTGAGCCAGGCTGGCTCAGGAATTCTGGGAGTTGAAGTCCACGAGTCATAAAAGAGCCAAGGTTGACTACCCCGGTCTAAAAGGTTGAGCTGAGAGGGGGGGGGGTGGTGGTGTTTGTGTGTGTGTGCACTGTGGGCCAAGGAGGAGAGGGAGGGAGGGCCCATCCCTGCCCCAGCTGCCTCCCAGCCAAAGGGCCAAGGAGGATTTCCTACCGGGGCAGCCTGCAGGCGTCCTGCCTGTGCTTGGCAACGCAGACCAGCTTCCCCAGCTCATCCCTGCCAGCCCGTTTCCAGAGAAATGTTTATTTGGAGAAGCTTCAGGAAGGTGGGGAAGCACTTCCCAACACATGACTCAGTGGAGGCCTGTCAACATCACACTTTTTCCAGCCCACAGCGAAGGAGAGGACAGATCCACCACAATCCAGCCTGGGCAATCTAGGCAGACCTTTCTCCAAAGCCCGGGCAGAGCTGCTGGGCCAGTTTGCTGCTCCTCTGTTTGCTTGAACAGGGCTTTTCAAGCTTTTTACCCATTGTACCACTTTTAGGATATGGCAATATCCAAGTAACACCAGTTGCCTAGCAAGGTGTCAAAAACCTGATGACCCCCCCCCCAAAAAAGGGAAAAAGTGATAAAAGTACAGGTAGTCCTCGACTTACAACAGTTTGCTTAGTGACTGTTCAAAGTTACAGTGGCACTGAAAAAAGTGCCCCACAAGCCACAGCTGAGCAAGACACCTGCCTGCCCACCCAGCGGCGCTCTTCCTCCTGTCCGAGGTTTTCATTGTTGTGAGCATTTCTGTTGAGGAGTGGCAGCGGGGGTGGGGTGGGGGGTGTTTGGTTTTTATTCCCCCCGTCTGCTGGGTGGTTACAGCAGGTTTTGGACACTTCACATGACCCTGGGACACTGTGACTGTCGTAAGTATGAATCAGTTGCCAAGCATCTGAATGTAAATCACCAGACCCTGGAGATGCTGCAACATTCCAGCTGATCGGCGCTTTTTCTGGGCTCAGCAGAAGCACCAGGATCAGCGCTGAGCTCCAGCTGGAGCCTGGCGCTGATCCTGGTGCTTCCACTGAGCCCTGACAGCCCCAAAGAAGTGCCAATCAGCTGGAAAGCAGCACTGATCCTGGCGCTTCCGCTGAGCCCTGACAGCCCTGCAGCTCCAGCCATCTCTTGCTCAGGCTTGTGCGGTGCTGCCACCGGTTCAGCCCATTCCTCTCCCCTGCTACCACTTTTCTAGGATGGTCGCGTACCACCTGCCAGGTGCTAATGCACCACAGGTGGTACCCGTACCACTGGTTGAAAAGCCCTGAACAGGCAGCCACCGGCTTTGGGACTCTGCTCGCCCAGTGCAAAAGGGCCCGAGGGAAAGGCTGCAGGGCCATGTTGTGGGGCCCCGCAGATCTGGGCCTCAAATGGCCCCTGTACCTGGCAAAGAATCTGCTTACAATTTCCAGCTTCTCTGCTCCATTCCTTCCAGGGAGGGGCTTGCTGGCTCAGCCGCTGAATAGCCCCCCCCCCCGACAGCCCAGAAGGGGCTCAGCGGGAGATGCTCCGGCCAGGGCTGCCAACGGCCCACAACCCTCCCCACAGCTTCCGACAGGCCTGCACGTTGCTTCCCCAATACTGTCCAAAGCAGATGAGTGACAGACGAGCAAGGCAGAAAAGGGTCCCCCTGCTCCAGAGACAGAAGAGACCCCCGTTCCCTCTGGGTGCCACTTGTGGGGTTCGAACCCTACGTCCTTCTGGCTGCTACTCTCCTCCCTGCCCTGCATCCGGGAGGCCCTGCTCGACTTCTCTTTCTGGAACTGGCAGAGCCAATTCCCACCTGCCGGCTTCGGCCCTGGCATCCCGAGTGCGCTGCCAACCTTGGAGACGTTGCCCAAGGTGCCCAGCAGGCGTGGCAACAGAGGGCTCCCTCCCAGCCAGACATCCAACAATGCCGTGCATTAAAGCAGGCAAAAGGCAACCGTTTTTCTACTCTCAGAGGGCAACGCCTCAGCATCGCACACTTGGGACACGGGTTATTCCGGGATTCCCAGGCCCGCCTTGGGGGACACCCCTGCCCCAAGGCTTAGTCTGAGCCAGCCCTCTTCTCTGTCACTTCTCAGCTGCCAGAACAAGCCAGCCCCTCCCCATCCCCGGGATGCACTGACTGACATGCTCCAACGTGTATCTTACAATATTCCAGTTAAACCAAAGCCAATAAACACAAATTTTGGCAGAACAGCAGCAAAACCCAAGGCCACAAATACACTCCTTAGTGCAGGGCTAGGCAACCTTGGCTCTTTTATGACGGGTGAACTTCAACTCCCAGAATTCCTGAGCCAGCTGGGAGTTGAAGTCCACGTGTCATACAAGAGCCAAGGTTGCCTAGCCCTGCCTTAGTGTCTCAACTCCGTCAACCCTGGGAAAGACTAAAAACTCCACAAAGCAATTCCAAAAGCACCACTTTGTTTCCCGAACGTCAGGCAAGAAAACGCCAAGCGTTTTTCTGGGGAAGGAGCCCTAAGTGGAAAGCACCGGTTTGGGGTCTCCGCCCAGAATGGGATGGGAATTGGGGGCTCTCTTTGGGGTGGATGGGCTGGGTAGAGAGGGGGCACTGAGGGCCAAGCCACGCAGGAGTTTTTAGGGCAATATGAGCAGCTCAGACGCCTCCCAAAAACCCAGCTGGCATCACCAGTGTTATGTGAGCATGGTGGTTCTCCCCCAGGAGGGGCTGTACCCAGAAGGAGTCTTCAAAGGAAGCCCCATACAGAATATACAGCAGTAGTCTATTCTCTTGCTAACAAAGGTAGGGCTGAAAGGTCTTGTGCTGAGTGTGGTTGTTTTCCTGCATTTTATGACCCAACTAGGTAACATCATCGAGGCTAATAAGGAGTTGGGAGTTGCTGAGTTGACATTCTAGTGGCAGGCCCGGTCAGTGCTGTTTGAGTGGTCTCAGAGGTTGTTTAATGTTGGCTTGTTTGTCGGTTTCTTAACTGGGGTATTGTTTACTTGAGGTAATCTTTGCTCATCTGGGTGCCGATTGCTGGTGGGGAGCAGTTTTGGTGAGACTTGCTGAGCAAAGGCCAGCTGCTTCTGTTTCCCACCTGCTTCCTGAGCGCTTCCCGCGAGTCCGGATCTCCCAGCCACGATCCCTGCAGCTTCCGAGCAAGCGGCCTCCCATCCCGAGTCAGAGCACACAAGAGCACCGGCGTCTCTAAGCAAAAGCACCTCCATCCGGCGGGGATTCACTTCCACGCAGAGCCTTGCGGCCTCCAGGCTCTCTGTGTCCCACTTGGCTCTCAGAGGCCCATCGGTCAACCTGCCGATGACGACATGTCGCCCTGAACCAAGGAATGGGGCTGCCATCCCCAGATGGTGAGACTGCTCTTCTGTGGGTCACCCATGGGGCACCTACCAGCTTCTCTTCCAGTCTTCTACCTGCCTCAATGAAGTTTTCCTCCAGTCTTCTCTGGTGCTGTAATTACAATGACCATCAGGCTTAACCTGCACAACCAGCAGCGGGCTAAAGACGGTGTTCCCCAGCTTCTTCCCTTTTGCACTGAGCCCAGAGCTCCTGATCTGCTCCTCCTTCCTCCACTGGTGAAGGCAGGACACGGTCCCAGTGGGTGGAGCTGCTGAAGAAGTTCTCCCCAACCCAAGACAAGCTGCTTCCTGGTGCAGAAGCTTTATTCTTATCATGCCCCTGGTCTGCGCCTCTCCAGGAGACAGTTCTCCTCTTGAAGATGGCCTCTCTTGAAGAGTCAGGGCAGCCCCGGAAGGTCCCATTCCGTTACGTCCTCCAGGAAGATCCAATGCCTGATCTTCCACTGGATCCCTTCGGCCACTCCAATCATCTCAGAAGACCACGCTGGTGACCATGACATCAGCAACTGCTTCCCCAGGGCTGAAGGCCCCGACAGACATTTTGTACGTTGCCCATGTGCCACCCAGGCCCCAATCTCCACAAGCATGAGAAACACTTTCCCCCTCTGCCCGAAGCTATGCCGGTCACGAATGACCGACGGGCTGCTCTCAGCAGAACGACGGCAGGAGGTCCAAAGGGCAACCAGGCTGCCCCCCACCCAAACCCTCTTCCACACTGACCACAACATCCGGGGATTTGTGACTGATGGTTCCAAAGTCTCAAGCCGTAACTGTTGTCATATAAAATCCCCCCCTCTGTACACAGAGTTTTTCTGAAGGAAGGACAGCCATCAAGCAGGGCTGGCATAGTGAATGCTGCTGGATGCAAGCAGTTACGCTTGATGACCTCTTAGGTCTTTTCTTTTCCAACTCCGAGTCCCAAGAACAACGGGTGGGCTTCAGGAAATGCACGATTCTGAGATGCTGAATTTTTTGATAGTGAATCTGTAAATCACCAGGCAGCTTGTGGCCACCATTCCTTATGAACTCATTGAATCCCTGGTTCTCGGCTTTAATTCTAAAATATTTTAGGCAGAAGCTGCACAAAACTGCAATTTCCTCTGCTGGGTGTGGAGATAACCCTGATGGACTGGATGAGTCACTAAGGAAGGACATAAGGCAACTCATGACAGAGAGAGAGAGAGAGAGAGAGAGAGAGAGAGAGAGAGAGAGAGAGAGAGAGAGAGAGAGACAGAGAGAGAGACAGAGACAGAGACAGAGACAGAGACAGAGACAGAGACAGACAGAGACTCAAAGAGGGCAGAAAGCCACGCTGGCTGGCTTTCAAGATTCCCCACAATAAAATTGTATTCCTGGAATCCGGGCAGTGCCTGTTTCCTCACCTGCCCCCCCCCCCAAGAACTGACACAGGGTGCCCTTCACTCTTAACAGTCTTCAGATCTGCAAAGCAACTCAAACGGGAATCAAGAGAGGTTGCAATGCTGCCAGGTGACGGGAAGCGGACAAGGGCAATGGTCACTCTCAAACCACCTCCCGAAGTCTAGGGGGCCGGACCTGAGGTCTTCTGGGAGAGGAGAAAGGTCTAAGAGCCCCAGCTTTTCATCCTTCAGATCTGTTCAGCCATAAAGTCCAAAGGAAGCACCTTGATGTTTGGACTTGCAAGCCAACGAGAGCTGCATTCCAGATCCGGCAGGGCAGGCAGCTCCAGAGGTCCTCTGGGTGAAGCAGTAGGGCCTGGAGGGACCCAGGACGTGTGTTGCCTTCTGTCGTGGCGCCTGCCTTGGGGAACAGCCTCCACTCTTATTACTGGCCTTCTGGAGCTGGCTTTTAGGATGGGAAGGAGCCCGGTCCAGGGAGGGTGGGCTGGTTAGATGTCATGGTGGCTTGTACTTGCCTCTTGTAAATTGTTATGGATTGCTGCCTTTTTATCTCTGCTGCCCAAGTCATCCCTATAAATAAGAGTTTTCCTATTCTGGTTCCCTTCTAGGGAACAAATTCCTACAATTCCCAGGCAGTATGGCAGCCGTGCAGGAATTCTGGCTTACGCCACTCTGAGAACCTCAGCTTAATCTTATTTTCCCAGGGCTCTCCAGAAAAACCGGATTGGGATTTCCAACCCTCCCAGCTAATGGAAGAGAAGGCTGGTGTCAGCTGATGGCAGAGGCCCTCCTGCAGGGTGGACAGTGGCCATTCCCAAGCCTGCACTCACAAAAGTGTGTTAATTAGTGCTTGATTTCAACACGGCCAGGAAACCTTCCACAGCTCATGCAGCCTTGCAACTACCCCCAGACCTTTGCACCAAGCTCAGCTTGCAGCCGTCCAGGCTGAGCAGCAGCTGGTGAGAGAAGGGGAAATTGCTCCATCCCGCTCGGAAGCAAGGCAGGCCCTGGCTCAACCAGGGGAAGGAGCCCCGGCTGTCAAACGGCCTTCTTCCACACCCGAAAGGAGCATGTGGCTTCTTTGAATTGAGATGGACGCATTCTGCTACAGGGACGTGTCTCCATCCGGATTCCAAAAGCTCTGAAGTTCGGGGGGGTCCTTGGTGCTGAGGACCCTTCATTTCAACTGAGCTACAGAAACTCTTCTTTATCCGTATTCTGAAGTTTGTTTCCAGCAAGTCTCCTCAGGTCCCGAAATAAAAGCGAAGAACGTTCCCCACGTTTGTTTCCACCTGGACCAAGCCTAAAGTCTTCCCTCTGTTTTGTGACTCCACTGCTGAAGCCCCCACTGGTGAGCACCACCAAGGAGGGCCTTTCCGTGCCCAGCACCTGCCATCCTTCCTCTTAGAGCTGAGCTGCCCCACCCGCTCAGCCCCTTTTTTTCATTTCAGTGTTCACGTCTGTGACCTGCGATGCCCAGAAGTCCACCAGATGAGATGCCACCAAACCCGGTTCTCTTGTAGTCTGTCCAACTTTCTTTGGAGGCTTCATGAGAAGCTGCAGGAACGGTTACTTCCAGCCCAGCACTCCTCTTTGGGAGTTAGCCCTGGGGCCAACCTAAATTTACCCCCTTAAAGTTATCTTATTATAGAAGAGAAACAACCCCGTCCTTCTTCCAGCGCATCTTCGGTTGCTTCTTAATTTCCAGCAGATTCATCTCACGATGTCTGAAAACGCGGGACCTGAAGGGAAGCCCCACTCAAGTCCACCCACAGGTCGCAGGAGAGGCTGCTTCCTACGGCTCCTGCAGGCACAGACCGTGCTGAAGGTGGTCATGGCCACCGAGAGATTCTGCCGGAAGAGGCACAGCTGGGTCCAGAGGCGGCTGGAGAACAAACAGTCAGCCTTATCTCAAGTGAACAGCCCCGAGTTCACACAATTGTGTGACATTTGGAACAATCGCCTGTGATGAAACCGGCCTTTTCCTGCACCAAAGCAGGGAGTAGAAGGAGCTTCTGGGCCAGGGGGCACCCGAGGAGATAGAGGAGGGGTGCCAGGGACAAGCCAGTGTGTCACCCCAACTGATGCACTGCACCCCGGGCAGGAAGAAAGCCCTGGCAGCGCCAACAGCAGCAGCAACCCAGCCACAGGTCAGCCCTGCCAGCAGGCCCACACATTGTCCCCTTCTGGGCAATAATGCAGGCCCTTTTCCACTCAACATGAAATATTCAAGGCAACAAATGACCAAGCAATTTAGCTATTCAAAAACACAGAACAAAAACACAACCTGGGCCAAAGTCAGCACATGACACACCCAGAGTGCAGCTGGTGGGCTCCCTGTTTATAGCGCAGGCCTTCAGCAAGGCGAGGGCAGTGCCGCTGGGGGTGGTCAGAAATGTAGGTCCTCCCAGCCAGTGCCCTCCATCGGGGCCTGGTCAACTCCCGACCCCTCCCCTGGAATCCAGCAGGGGAGAGGGCACCCCACAAGACGGCTCCCCCACACTGGCGCCCCAACCTGCAAAGCCCCCTCCCAAGAGGCCCCAACTGGACGCCTGCAGAAAGTAATGGAAACAGGACTTATGTGGCAGAAACAACTAGCCAAGCTGGGGGGGGGGCTTTTAGTATCAGCCGCTGAAAGTCACCTTCCCACACCAAGGTGGGCAATGTTGCCTGGGAATTATGGGAGTTGAAGTCCAGCCTGGAAGGGGAAAGTGAGGAGCCATCTGTGCAGTTTCACCAAATGGACCGGATGGGAAGGAAGCCTCTCACCCCCCTCCCTGCCAAGGTTGCAGGAGCATCCGTCTTCCTGGGAGACCCTGCAATGCCCCCCCAGAGGCTGGCGGAGTGGGGAGACCAGGCAGGGATGCAGCGGCCCTGGCCCCTCCCAGAGGCACCCCAGTTTCTAACCCCCCCCCGAAGCCTGCCAGGAACCAGCCAGCAGGGCTCCTCCGCAGGGCATCAACTGCCACGGGGCAGGCGGGGGGGGGGGCTCGCTGCAGCCTTCCAGATAGGACCAAACAACCTGCAAGTTTTGTCCCAGATGTGCCCAACATCTGGGGAAACGGTCTTGGGGTCAAGGTTCCCCTGGTGCGGGGGAGGGGTGGGAGGGCCTGGCCTGCCTTCTTCCAGCCCAACTGCACCTCCGCCCCCCCCCAAGGTCCGGACCAGAAATCCAGGCGCCCCAGCAGTCCCCCCTCCCAGGGGTCATGCCAGGCTTCCTCTCATGGCCCCCCCTCCGCACAAAATGGACCGGACCTCGAAATGCCTCCCCCGCCTGGACGGGGCCAAGCGGGGAATCCAGGGGAGGCCCCGCCCGGTGTTGCAAACCCCACCGGCCCCCTCCCCCGCCCCGGGAGTGACTCGGCGTTTCGGGAGCTGCGGGGGAGCCGCGCTCTGCTCGCGCCCAGGAGCCCGCGCGCCACTCACCGGTCCGGGTGGGCGCGGCCGTCTTGCAGCAGCGCGGCCAGCGGGAGGGCGGCGCGGCCCAGGAAGCGGTCGGGGCCCACCAGCGCGCGCTGCCAGACCACCAGCTGCAGCAGCTGCGGGTCCGGGCCGGGCGGCGGGGCCGGGCGCGGGTCGGGCGGCGGCAGCTCCAGCGCGCACTCCTCGGCCCAGCGCGGGCAGCCGCTCCGGTGCGCGGCCACGGCGGTGCGGTGCTTCTGCCGGCCCAGCTGCAGCGCCACGAAGGCGGCGTCGCCCGGGCCCCCCTTGGCCCGCAGCCCCCGCGCCTGCACCACCGCCACCTGCACGTGGCTCGGCAGCCAGGCCGGCGGCGGCGACTCCTCGCCCGCCCGCGGCAGGCTCATCCCGGCGGAGGGGGGCGCAGCCGGCTTCTGCGGCAAAGTTTCTCCGGCTCCCGCGGGCGGCGGCGACGGGCGGGCGGGCGGCGGTGCTGCAGCTGCAGTCGGGTGGCCCCGCCCAACGCCCCCCCCGCGCCAGGAGGGCCCCGCCCTTGCGGGCTGGCTCCGCCCCTCGTCCGGCCGAGGGGGGCGTCCCGCGCAGAGCTCCCCCGGCGGGCGGGGCCTCCGGGCCGCTTGGCGCCCCCCCCCAAACTTTGCGGGGGGACGGCAGGAGCTCCGGCGAGCGGCGGCGGCTGGGCTCAAGGGCACCGGGGGGGGGGCGATGGGCAGAGCAGCGCGTGGCTCGCGGGCTACTCGGCTCGAGTCCGGGCAGAGCCGCCTCGCGCACTTCGGGCAGCCTCGCGCGCCTCCTCCGCGCCCCGGGCCTCTGCAGGGAGCGGCCCTCCTTCGCCCGTCCCCCGGCCCCAGCGGGCTTCTGGCCGCCCGGGTGGGGGGGGGAAGAGCGGCGTTCCCGCGCACCGGCGGGCTGCACTTGGGCCAGGGGCTCCGCCGGGAGCTCTGCCAGCTGCGGAGCAGCCCGCCGCAGCCCTGGTTAACCTCGGTGCAGATGCAGAGTTCCCCCCCCCCGGGATCCCCCCCGGCCCTCCGGCAGCTGCCCACCTGGCAGGGGCTGCGTGATGTGAGTGCAAGAGGGCCGGGGGGAGGCTCGCTCCTCCAGAACGGGGGGGGGTCTGGAGCGCGAGCATGCGCAGAGCAGAGCACGTGCAGCGCAGGGGAAGGAGGCGCTGTTGTGGGTCAGGGAGCCTGGAAAGGCCGAGTATGTTTTCAAGCGGGAAAGTTTAATTTTATAGGCCCCTAGACTCCCAAGAGTCTCTGCTTAGCTTAGAACTAAAATCCAGCTTACTAAAAGAAAAACACAAGAGACCCGAAAATCAAAGTGCAAAAAGTCAGATCAAACCCCCAAAGTCACTGACCCCTCCCACATGGCCTGGGGGACCAGCAGGTCTTCCAGCAGGGGAAAATGTCCACTTAAATCAGTGAGATCCTAGTTGACAGCCCTCCAGTGGCTGGCAAGGCTAGAATAATCAGCTCTGTTTGTAAAGGTATGTGGGAATGGGGAACAGGAGGAAGAGCTGCAGACCAGCCTGAGGTTTAGTCAGAGGCAGCTGAGCCCCCAGAAGGACTGGCAAAGGTCTCAGAAGGGACCCTCCCTAGTTTCCTGGACCGTAAAGGTGAGGGGGGGAAGCTATGTACCCTCAGACCTGCAAGATTCTATTAACATAACTTCACAATAAAGATAACACTAATATTCCTGAGTGTGCTTTGTATTTGGACTACCTTGCAAGGCTGGCAGAGTTGCGCTGCAAAACTTTCTTTGCTATTAGTCTTGGCTGCCATCTAGTGGTCCTCTAGATTTGTGCAAGCCCAGGGGCGGCTGCAACCAGCCTTTGCTGGGAAAGGAAGGTTCAGGCTGCAACCCAGCGAAGGGAGGAGCCATGGTGGGCCTCCAATACAATTCTGCTACTTAGTGCCCAGCCAGACGTCCATTGCACAGGCTTTAGCCCTGGATCACAGCACAGTGACGGAGTTGAGAGGGTAGAGAGAAGTTGTGGCAGGCCAAGGCTGGGCGTGGGGGAGGAGGTAGAAGCCATAGTACGGAGGAGCACCCTCTCATGGACCAGAAGCTCCAGCAAACTGTCCTAATTTACTGCAGATCTGCTCTAAGGAGCCAATATTTCTCCACCGTGGCAACTTAAAAGGTGTGTGGACTTCAACTCCCAGAATTCCTTGGGGTGAGCCTTCGGGAGACTGGGACAGGAGAGGACACCTCTCAGGAGCTTTGGATCGCATGGCCTCAAACGCCGGAGAGGTCAGGAGATTTGGGCAGTTCAAATGAGTATAAAGATTGTGGCAAGCTGAAGCTTTCTTCAAGAATCTGACCGACTGGCCATTAAAAGAAACAAACAGGAGATCAGAGAGGCATTCAAGGCTGGCAAGACCTGGATCTGCTGCAGGTGTGGTCATCTCCCACACGTGGTGTCCTTTGGGACACTCTCCAAGCCATCAGAGGGGAGTCACTGGTCTTCTGTCTTTTCTGAGGGGTCAGTTCCAACGGACGGCTGTGGGGGGAAAGAGATGCCCCAGAGAAATGATGCCGTGAGACGCTTTGTGGGTCTCAGTGAAGATGGGCCCCCTGGAGGCAGTGGGTCAGCTGGTGCTTTTATGGGCATCGCAGGGCAGGGCGCCCCTCCGGCCCACAGGCAACAAATTGGTTCACCCCCCACTTGGTGCCCACCGCGGCAGTCTGCAAAGGGGCTGAAGGGCTGCCGAAGTTTAACCATGAAGTTGTCCCTCAGCCACTGGGCTGTCGCTGGGGTGGAAGGACACAGCACACCTTGTGCCTTTACACAATTTCAGGATGCAGTGGACACTTCTTTTTATATATATATAATATTTTATTGATTTTCTCATTTTACAATTGAATATTTAAACAGCAATGTGATGACTGGGTTAATCAATAGTTCAATAGTGTACATAATACTTTAGCATAAATCTCATGTTACAACATCAAATATTTCCTCTCCTTTTCCATTAATATCTATTATCTCATATTGGGCTAGTATAATTCTTATTGCTATCAACTAAATAAAAACATCTTTGTTACCATTATCAATAGATTTTAGCTTATACATATCTTAATTGCATTTGCAGTGGACGCTCGTGTCTTTTGCCTGATCCTAAAGCAGATCCCTCGGGATCCTGCTCTGAGCCTGAACTGGGCTGAATGGGCTCTTGTCCTCTGCCAACCCCAGAAGTCCAGTTTGAGGAGAAGGGAGCCTGGGCCACCTCTGAGCCACGTGTGAGAAGGGGCCCCTGTCTGCCCCCCTCTGGACCCCGAGGAAGACTCAGAGACGCTTCTGCTCTGTCCGGCTGGGAGCTGCCTCAGTTCCCCCAATGAGGCTCTGGCTTCTCCAGCAAGGAGCGCCAAGGCCCCCTAGTGGCAGATCGTGGGAAGGGAGGGACCTCGCCCTTCCACTCCAAGCTGCTGTGTGTGTGTCTGGGGTGGGGGAGCACATCCCCAGAGGAGGGGAAAGTAGGGCGGCTTAACTGCAGCCCCCCCCCCGCAGCTGAGCCCAGAGCGCAGAAGACCTGGAGCCCCCTCACTCTTGCCATAATAAGGGCAACTGTTCAGTGGCTCTTCCCTGCCTTCAGAGTCCTTCTGCTCAGCCTGACCATGGCCACTTGAGATGGGAAGGGTCTGCAAGCCCAAGAGAGACCCCCTGGCCACCCCCCTACACACACTCAGCTGCAAGGGTCTCAGGGAGAGAAGAGGGAAGGACGGAGGGGGCACAGAGGCACTTCCAGCCCTTGTTGACTCTTGGGTTGAAAATAAGGCCCCCTCTGCCTCTTCAGGGCTTGACTGCTGAATGCAGAGGCTCCATTCCAGCCAAGAACTACTAAAGTGTAACAAGCAGTAATTGCAAATTAAGCAGCTATTAATCTGCATTCTTCTTTGGAGGGGGGAGCGATGTATTTTAAATGGTTCAAATATTGTTCTATTTTTAGAGGTCATTTTGGTTCCTGGTCTCAGAGCCAGACTCCCGTGCTCCACTCAGCCTCTAGTGGCAAAGAACCCGGGGGGGGGTGTTCCATGAGCCACGATGTCCCCCCCCCATTTCCAGAGTCTTTTCTCAGAACACTAGACTGCTAAAGCCACTTGGATCCTGCTCAGACCTCATCTGCTGGGGCAAAAACCTCCTGGCCACCCCCACTGGGGGCTCCATGACAAGGGACAATTGGGGAGGGAGGGAGATTGCAACAACACCCGTTGAGGCAGTGGGGCCCCCCCCAGCAGCTGCAGGGGTCAGTCAGGAGTTACTGCAGGTGTGAAACCTTGCAACGCCAACCCACGAGAGACCCTGTTCCTTGGTGGGGCCATAGGGTACTTTCCCCACAGGGCGCTTTCGAGAAAGACTCCCAAAGGTTTCCCCACTCTGCCAAAACCCCGAGAGAGGGCAGAAGTGGGGAGCCCTCTCAGCTCTGGCCCCCTGGCCACAAACCTTCCGAAGGGAACTTGCAGGTGTGGGCGGCAGGAAGGAGACGAAGCCCTGGGCCCACCTGGACCGGAAGAGCCGGGATGGGCCATTCCTTCAGCCCCCTGGCCCTGCCTGGCCTGCCCCTCCTCCTTTGCAGGGCCTGCCAGGGGGTCTGGTGGGCAGGCTGAAGCCCCTGAGCCACCCAAGAGAAGGCACAGACCCAAGATGCCCCCCCCAGGGTTCCTCCTGCAGTACCAGCCTATCTTGGCCCAGAGACCCTGCATGCCCCCCCCTCCTTTCTAGGTAGGTACCCCATGGTTGGGGGCATTGCTGACACGTGTTCCAGGGGTCTCCACTCCATTTCTGAGCCACCGTCCTGGATACGTCCGAGTGAGGAGGGGTCACCCATTGGCAGAGCCTGAGAAAGAGGCCCGATAAGGACGATGAATAGCCCCCCCCCATGGGGAAACCTTCAAGGGGGCTCAGTCCTGGGGGGCAGCCCAGGTGACAAGGTCACTGAGAAACCAACCTTAGTCATCCCACCATGCCTCCCCCCCTGCTCAGTGGACCCTCTCTGGCTGATTTGGCCAGGGGCTTTCTGCCCCCCACCCCCTTATCTGGGGATCTCTGCTCCATGGAAAATGGTGCCGGGTCTGATGGGAGGCAGATAAGGCAGGCTCCTTTCCTCGCTCGGCCCCAGCAGCCTGCGCTATCTGCCCCATCTCTGCCACCACGCAGCCGGGGCTCATTTTGGCTTAATGTTCCCTGCTGCCTTTTCCTGCGCCCGCCAGGCACAGGGCAGCGGTCGTTCCACTCGGGAGCCCACCGTTAGCTACAAGGGGGGGGGAGAGGAAGAGGTTTCTTGCTGTGCCGGCTACCCCCCCCCCCATTCCCTGCCCCAGCGACACAGAAGGCAGAGTCCTCCCACCAGACAGAACCAGCTCTCCTACTGCAGGGTTCCCCTCCCCCAGTAAGATCAGTAGGCCCCCTGAGAGGCTGCTGCTGCCCCCTCTTGGCCTACTTCTGCAAAAGGGCTTCCCTGCCAGTTGCTGGACTGGGGGGGGGGCTTCCAGGGACTCCTGCAGCCCCCCAAGACAAACCCACCACATTGCACAAGCCCTGAAGAGGTTCCCGAAGAAGCTGCTCAGACCGACGGCAGAGCTTGCTGTCCGGGGGGGGGGGCACTGGTGGCTGGCTCTCAAGCAGCAACTTGGCAGTGCCAGTCCCAGGCGGAAATGGGATTTTGCCAAGGCCACCCATGGCTGCCCCACTCAGCAATCTTGGCCACCCATTCATCACCCTTCTGTTGCTCTCTGGCAATTTGGAAAGGGATTTGGACAATGGGGGAGGGCAGATCTGCATTTCTGGGAGCCATTCATGCTCCAGGAGGATCTGGCTGCTGGGGGGGGGGGAGCAGAGGAGAGCAAGCATAACTTGAGAAGTCACTGCAGGCACTTTCCCGAAGAGTTGGGGGTCAGCAGGCTCTGCAGAGACCACCCGGGGATTTCAGCTCCTCAAGGCCAAAAGTGGCCAGCCTTGGGGGGGGCTGCCATGGGACAAGGGGGGGGGCAGGGGGCAGGGCCAAAGGAGCAAGTCTCCGTCCTTCTCACTATTGCCCTGTCCGGTTTATAATTTATGGCAAAACCCGCCGGGCACACCTTCCTGGTGCCTGGATCTGCAATCCGTTTCCTCTGCACCCATCCAAGATCGTCCCGCAGATGCCGAGCCTGGTCCCTTTTGGATGGGGCCCTCGCCTCCTTGGGGTCCTGGACAGAAACCTTCTCCCCCCAGAACTGAGTGGCAGAGAGCCCCCCCCAACCCTCCTTCTCTGTGCTCGGTCGACTCTCCCCTGGCTTTGTCCCCATCCCTTCCTCCCCTCCGTCCCTCCTGCCCTGGACACCCTGCGCTGGGTTGGCAGGACTCACTGCCAAAGGGCCTGCCCTGGAAGACCACCAGGAAGCCTCTGCCGGTGCCAGGGTCAGGACCACAGAGGAAGGGCAACCATCGGGGGGGGGGGAGCAGTGGCAGGGCAACCGGCCGGTTGTTCCCTGTGACCCGGAGCCCTGGATCCTGCAATCTTCAGGGCCGGCTGGGCTGGGCTGGCTGGGAGAAGGGCTGAGAACAGCCTCCCTCGTGAGTCAAGGGAGGGAGACCCACCCCTTTTTCAGGAGAAGTCTGTGCCCAGGTTAAGGGGCCCCCTCCCCCTTGTCCTGTCAAAAGCCTTTTGAAAGAAGGCGACTGGGGAGCATTTGCTGGATTTTCAGGGCTTTTATGGTAATCTCGGATTTTTGCTTTCTTGGGGGGGGGCACTTGGGAGGAAGAGGGGCGGTGGGTTATTGTCCATCAGCCAAGCGAGGCGAGGCCCCTCAGCTCAGCCCCTCCTGCCGCTTGGAGAGCCGCCCCCCCTCCCCGCGCCCACGGCCGGTGGCGGGACCAGCTCCGCAGATCCGAGGGGCTGAGCCGAGGGGGAGAGGGGGGCCGGGGCGCTGCTGGGCCCTGAAGAGCCCGCCAGAAACGCCCGGGCAGGAGCCGCCTCCGCCGCAGCATCGTTCAGCCCCCCCCCCTTGCAGGGCCGGGACAAAAGCCTTGAGAAGCCGCGAGAGGCGGCAGGGAAGCAGCCGGTCCCGGCTCCCACGCCTTCCTCGCGGGGACGCTCCGCGGCTCCGTCTTCCGCCGGCCACGGAGCGGGGCGCCCTGGGCCCGGGGAGCTTCGGCTCTGAGCGGGGTCACGGGCGTCTCCGGCCGGCTACGGGGACGGGCAGGGCAGGGCTGGGCGGGGGGCTCGTGCTGCGCCGGACCCGCGGCAGGCAGGCAGGGCTGGGCTCCCCCGGGCTCCAGCAGCGGCAGGGAGGGGTCCAGAGCGGGGCGGGGCCAGCAGTTCCCTTTCTGGTAGCCCCGCCGGTCCAGCCTCCCCCCGTCGCGGTCCAAGGCGCCGGACGGTCGGTCCTCCGGAGAGGCCGGCCAGACACCCACCGCCCTTCCCCACGGGAGCGCCCGGAGCTGCCGGTCTCCTTCGCAGGGCGAGAGCAGGACCGGGCGGGGGCACGAAGGCTTCCCCACCCATCGTCAGTGCCCAGCGGGGCCAGGATCCTGGCGCTGCCCAGAGGAAGCCTTTTGCCTCCCTGGCCGGAAGGAGCAGCGGCCAGCCCGGGCTCTGCACCCGGAGAGTGCTGGAGGCCCCCCGTCCAGCCCCGGGCCAGGCAAGGGGAGGTCCCCAGAGGGCAAGCGGCGGGGGGGGGGGGCAGGCATTCCCCCAGAGAAAGGGGCCTCTGCACGGATGGTGTGGCCGGTCCCCTAATGAAACGCCTCCCCACAGAGCCCCCCGCCCCCTGCACGGCCCCCGGAGGGAGGGAGAGCCTGGCTGACCCTGGGCTCCCTTGGGCCAACTCTGCCCCCCCCCCACAACCTGACCTTGGCAGATATTGTCCAAGGGGCTTTTCCCCGATATAGACCCCCCCCAATTTTGGTGACATTTGAATATAAAATGGAAGGAAGGAAAAAGAGCCTGAAAAGGAAAGTCAAGAGTCCGGGACCCTGGGGGGGGGGAGCCTGGTCATCCAGACCGGGGAGCTAACCCTAACCCTCTAGGAGACAGAGCCCCCCCCAAAAAGGAGAACAAAAACAAAAGGGAAAAGGGGCCCCGGGAGTAGAGGGGGATACTGTACAGAAGGGGAAAGAGAGCAAAGGGGGGAGAGGCCCGGAGGAGGAGGAGGAGGAGGAGGAGGAGGAGGAGGAGGAGGCCCTGGCCTGGCGAAAGGATGAAGCGAAGCCACTTTTCAATATGTCTGTGTCTGTGTGTGGAGAGAGAGAGAGAGAGAGAAAGAGAAAGAGAGAGAGAGAGAGAGAGAGAGGGAGAGAGAGAGAAAAAAAGGGAGGGGAGAGAGGCAGAGAGAGAAAGAAAGAGAGAAAGAGACAGGTATAGAGAGGGAGAGAGAGAGAGAAAGAAAAAGAGAGAGAAGGAGAGAGAAAGAAAGAGAAAGAGATAGGGAGAGAGTGAAAGAAAAAGAGAGAAGGAGAGAGAGAAAGAAAGAGAAAGAAAGAGAAAGAAAGAGAGAGACAAGGATAGAGAGGGAGAGAGAGAGAGAAAGAAAAAGAGAGAGAGAGAGAGAAAGAAAGAGACAGAAAGAGAGAGAGAGATTTCTGCCTCTGGCCAGGAGGCTGTTTGGGTGCAATTTCCAGATGCAGCTGCTAAAGCAGTCTGGGCTGCTGCCTGTTTACCAGAGGACCTGGGGGGGGGGAGGCAGTGAAGGGGAGTTGAGAACAAATGAAGAGTTCAAATGTGAAACGATTAAAAATAAAATAAACTACATCGAAGGGAGGTGAGATAAGGCGCCTGAGCTCTTTCTCCCTATTTAACATTCATTGGATTGAATAATCGGGCCTCATTATCTCAAATTGGTTGCATATTTGCCCTCAAAATGCTAATTTGAAAGTTGGCTGCGAGCACCGTTCTGCCTATTTTGACTAAAATATTATTTTGTTTTATTGTGCACTGCCGGTAGCTCCAGGGGCTTTTCCAGTTTAAAACAAAATAATAATAATAATAAAAAATTCTATCAAAGTCTGGCCCGGGAAAAAAGCACGGGGCGTTTCAGAGCAGATGGCGCTGGCGCATGCCTGCTTTGCGTAGAAATGCCATTTCCAGGCCTTGAAGTAAAATTAGGGCCCTTATCAGCTTCTTTTAGGGAATGGACAATTTATCATTAATCTCACAGAAGGAAATGGAGGGAATATTTTTATTCTTATTATTTCACCAGGGGGCGAGGCTGGGGCGCCCTCCCGCTGAGCAGGACAGCTTCTGACCTCTGCTGAGACAGGGAGGGGGGGGCTCCTTCATTCTGAGCCACCCATCAGCCCCATAAAAGGAGGGGGGGGAAAGGGCAGCAGAGGGGGACCAGGGGGAGCAAAGAACAGCGGGGTGAGCCCCACCCACCGCACTCCAGAGAAGGAAGCCCCCTTATCCCCAGAGTCTTGGGACTGGGGGTGCCCAGACTAAGAGAGTGCAGGCTCCCTTGTCCTCCCCCCACCCAGGGGAGCCTTTGCAGTGCATTGATTGGTTATTTGGCTGGGACCTGGGACTGGTCTGAGGATGCCTTGACCAGGCAGCCCCCCCAGGGTCTGTCCCTCTTTCAGCTCAGGCCCCTCCTGCCCTGGCTGAGAATAGCAACCCAGAGGATGCAGGCAGGAGAGGGGAGGGGTCCCGGAGGGGCTGCTGAGGCAGCTGGTTCAGGGCCTCCCAACTGCAACTGGTCAGGCCTTCCTTCATCTCTCTGAGGAGCACAACTCCCACCTCAGACTGGTCCCTCACGGGTGCCTGGGCTGAGCTGACCAAGGGGCAACTCCCTTGTCCACTCCTCCAGATCTCCTTGTGTAGCTGCCCCAGACCAGGGAAGGGGGGGCTGGGCTCTGGGAGGACCTGGGAGGCCCCTCAGTCGGCTTGGGGGACTACTCAGCTCCACTGGGGAGGACAGGCAGGCAGGGAGGAAGAGGAAGGAAATGGGGAGCTGATCCAGAACCCCAGAAGAGGAGAAGCCTCAGCAGAGACGGGGGTCTCAATCCTGGGGCTGTGGGGTGGGGGAGAGGGAGGGAAAGCCGAACTTGCCCATTGGGGCAGACCCCCTGGCAGGCAAAATGTCGATCTTCCTGTTTGCATCTGGGGTTTTGGCAAATGTGGGTGTTCAGTCATCCAGAATCGGACGTGTCCAGCAGGGCACGAGGGCTCCCTAGTCCCGCCACTTGCTCCCCACCCCCAGGGCTGTCCACCGATTCCTGCACAGAGAGCTCTGAGCCCTCCTTGCCATTCCCAGGGCCATCTTCAACCCTCCGCTCCCCCTTGGGGCTTCGTTGCACCCCCCCACAGCTCCTTGACTGGTCCCTGCCTTGCCCTTGCTTGCCAGCAGCTGGACACGTGGCCCGTGGCACGGGATGTGGTCTCCTGCAGCAAAGCAATCAGACCAGACATAATTTTATTTGCACGATTACCCTTTCTAAAAATCAATCAATAGATAATAATGTTGGAATAATATAGGGGCTTAAGGGCTCCATTCAGAGGCAGGATTAGGGGGACTGAAGGGCAACTGCCCCACGCGGCGCCTCAATCCTGCCTTAGCGATGCAAGGATTCGCTTGCCAGATTACCCAGCATTCCGTGGGGTGGCTGCAGGTGACCTCTTTCGGATGCGGCGCTGAAGTCTGTTTGCACAGTGGACTGCAATTGTAGCCGAGATTACACAGGCTCGGGGAGGGGGAGGGGGGGCTGTGACACATAAACATGGAAATCCCCAACTCTGGATTCCGAGGGCATCTCCCTCTGTGTTTGGCAATGACTTTCCCGACCGGACAGATGGACGTGCCCCTGGCCAGCCCAGAGGGTGCCCAGAAGGGCGAACAGCAGAAGCAGGCCTGCCTGGGCAGGCTGGAGCAAGCCCCCTCTGGCCAGGATGGAGACCGAGGAGTGATGGGCAGGCCAAGGAGCCCCCCCCCCCGTCTTTGGAGAGCAGGAGGCCTGCTCAGAGGAAGGGCAAAAGCCCAGGAGGCCCCACAGCAACAGGACGAGGTCATGAGCAAGTCTTGGGAGCCTCTCCCTGTTCCAGAACGGTGGCTGTTGCACCGTCACAGACGGAGGCATGAGAAGGAAGGGCGAGGGGGGGTCTCATGCACACAAAGCCCCCCCCCCCAAGGAATGGCTCCTCAGCTGCCCAGAGCACCTGGAGAAGCCTGGTCCCAAGAGAGCGCTCCCGGAGGGCATTTGGAGGGGAGGGCATTGGCCGTGCACCCTTGATGAAATTTTTTGTTTGCAATAACGGTGAATATTTCGTGTTTACACAAACGCTTTCTGTTTATTGGATTCCTTCCTGAAAAGCTGGGGTTGCAATTCCTTAGAGACAGGTCGGTGAATCGATAGATTTAAAAGCAAAATTGTGACCGTGGACTTTCCCAGCAGTGCAGGGAGAAGGGATTGGAGTGGGTGACCTTAATGGGGGCGCAGACTCTCCTACGTCCAGCTTCTACACTGCGGTAATAAAGACGCCAATGTCAAACTTTACCACTCTGGAGGTTTTAAAATGCTGCCCAGAGTTACATGCTCACATTTGCGTTTGCAATAATTGTCTTCCTCGAATTACGAAACCGAGGCTCTTTCCTGGGCTGCGGAAATGGCTCCTTTAAATGCCTATCAGAACTCTCTTGTTTATCTTGGGGTGGGGAACAATGGCCCCCTTTATGACCTGCGGACTTCAGCTCCCAGAATCCTGAGCCAACCATGGGAGTTGAAGTCCAAAAACCGTAAAAGGGGGGTCATAGTTCCCCACCCTGTCTAAGAGAATAGACTCCACCTAACAATTGAATAAAACGGGTCACAAGTTGTTCAGATGAATGTGTGTGTGTGTGTGTGTGTGTGTGTGTGTGTGTGTGTATTTTTCTCCATTTTCTTATCAAGCCCTGGATGTGGCGATTAGGCACTAACAACTAGGAGTTTTGACATGCTTTTTTTTTGCTTTCAAGATCTGAAAAATAGATCCTCTTTTTCCACTCCCCAGCATCGGGCAGCTGTCTCTAAAGGCCGCCCTGGGGGCTGCTGGCGGCTGCCGCAGTTTTTAGCCACTCTGGAAAAGATTTGGATGGGAAAAAGTGTTTCTGGGGAACCAAATCAGATTAGAACACTTGAAAGAGCCAGTGATCATTTTCCTTTCCTTCACCAAAGTTTCTTTAAAAAACAAAAACAAAAAAACCCCTAAACCAGGATTAGGCCACCTTGGCTCTTTTATGACTCGTGGACTTCAACTCCCAGAATTCCTGAGCCAGCTATGCTGAGGGGAAAGGGAGAGGTTTCCAAGCTGAGCCAGGCTGGCTCAGGAATTCTGGGAGTTGAAGTCCACCAGTCATGAAGGGGCCAAAGTTTCCGCCATGCTGGCTCAGGAATTCTGGGAGTTGAAGTCCACCAGTCATGAAGGGGCCAAAGTTTCCGCCATGCTGGCTCAGGAATTCTGGGAGTTGAAGTCCACCAGTCATAAAGAGGCCTAGGCCTAGGCCAGAGGTAGGCAACCTTGGCTCTTTTATGACTGGTGGACTTCAACTCTCAGAATTCCTGAGCCAGCATGGCGGAAACTTTGGCCCCTTCATGACTGGTGGACTTCAACTCCCAGAATTCCTGAGCCAGCTATGCCTACCCCTGCCCTAACCCAAAGAGTTTGCCTTTGGCTGATGCAAAATGTCAACCAAGAAGCCTCAAAAAATTCAGCTTGGGTGGGGGAGAGAGCTTCTTCCAGAAGGGCGCCCGCCAAGCATTTGTAGATAAAGGGAGCCCCCTGCTGGTAAGATCTGGGAATGGGTGAATGGCTTCCCACCGCAGGGAGAGGAGCAGCCTGGAAAAGCCAAAAGATTTCCGGGAAAGGGTCTGCCCGCCCTTCGCTCCGCAGCTGGCTTGGCAAGGTAAGCCTTCTCTTTCGGGGACCCCCAAGCTGCAGCCCCACGGCCAGAGCCCTTTGCCTATGGGGCTCTTGCTTGCCTCCCCCTGCTGGGCGGAAGGAACCTTGAGGGGAAGCCTGAAGACCCCAGGCTGAGGCCACGGCCAGAGAGAGGACCTGAGGGAGACCCTCCCCAATTCTCCAGGGCATAAGGGGGGGAGCGCATTCAGACCGGCAAGATCAGTTACTGTAACTCTGCGGGAAAGTATAGGCCAGGGGTTCTCAACCTAGGCAACTTTAAGACCAGTGGACTTCAACTCCCAGAATTCCTCAGCCAGCAAAGCAAAGCTGGCTGAGGAATTCTGGGAGTTGAAGTCCACAAGTCTTAAAGTTGCCAAGGTTGAGAACCCCTGGTATAGGCGGTCCTCAGCGACCATAACTCAGCTCCAAATTTCTGCTAAGTGTGAAAAACTGTCATAAGGCCCTTTTTTCAGTGCCGTTCTAACTTTGAAAGGTCACCCAATGAACTATTGTAAGTTGGCGACTACCCGTAGCAGCGTTGGCCTCAGTCACCAACCACGTTGGGACCGGCAACTTCTTTGCTAAGCAAGGTGGTGGTTAAGGAGACACCACATGACTGTAACCGCTGGCTTCCACCCTGGCTGCGCTTATCGGAAGCCGGCTCCGAAGCGGGCAAGTGGGGGTCACACAACCGCCTTGAGATGGCCATAAGTGCAGGCACAGCTCACGATGTCATTTCTTCAGCACTTTCGTAACTTCAGTTGATCACTAAATGGTTGTTAAGCGAGGACTACCTGCACTGGCCCGCAAGACTTTGGTTTCCCAGCCTGGTCTCCCCTGGGAAATTCCTGAATGTCTAGAAACCGGAAGTCCTTGCATGTTGGGTTGACGGATTCGGACTGATTGACTGACTGACAGAACAAGGTCTTCACCTAATTTGTTCAAAATACAATAATCTGAACCTGGTGATTAGTGCCTTGAGGAATACTTGTGGGTCGATTTGTTACGATATTCCCAGGAGTTGAGAAGCGCCCAAACCCCTCCTATCCTGTTTCTACAAAACCCACCCAGAATTAGAAGAATGGTGAAATTGAATAAATTCCCAAATAAAGGCCTTCGACTGGTCCCCTCAGAGGGACGTGAGAAGCAGCCCCCAGCGGCAGAGGCTCTGTCAGGCAAGCAGCTGCAGCACCTTCCAACTCAGTTGAACCCTCTAGCACTCCCCGCCCTTTGGGGCCCCCACTGGAAGACCCTGAGCAAAGCGGATGCTGGGCTGCAAAAGGGGGGCAGCGCTTTGCCAGCCCCCCAACTCTGCCTGCAGGCTGCCAGGCCTCGTGGCTGGAGGGCTGGGGAACGGCTCTCCCTGCCAGAGGGGGTCAGGGGGGGCCTGGGTCTCCCAAAGGCTGGAGGTGGCCAGAAAGGGGCACAAGGGACCCCGAGCCAGTCGGGGCTGCCAGTTGGTTCAGCTTGTGTGGGCCTGCTAAAAGCCACCCAGAGTCACCTCAAAGCGAGAAGGCTGGCAAATAAATCTAATAAATAAGTAAAAGCCTTTTGCCACATCCACAGCTCGCTCTCTCCTTTCAGCAGCCTTTTGGAACCCACCCAGAGGCTTTAGAGTCTGGAAAGGCCCTCCAAAGGCCATCAGGCCTGGCCTCCAAGCCTGATTGGCAGGGTCAGCAGGTTGCCGTGGAGACGAAGGCATCCTTGCTGGCCCTTCCTCTTCCCAATGGCAGAGCAGCAGCTCAGCTGGGGAGGGGGGGGGGCTCAGCTTCCCTTCCCCTGAATGCAGACCCCTCTGCCTTGCCTGGGGAGGCCTAGGAGGGAGCGCCAGGTAGCAAGACCCCCCCCCGCCCACTCCAGCTCCTGTGCCCCAGTTTGCACTTTCCCCTTGTGCGTCTTTCTAGGGCGCAATGGAGCCCCCGGGAGGGGACGCTCTGTGGAGGAGGAATCACCCTGCTGGCTCCCATCCTGAGACCAGGCCTTTTGGACCGGAGGATCCCCTTCCTGCCAGAGGCTGCCCATGCGGCGGGGGGGGGGGACGCTCTCCCCCCTTTCCCCAAAGTGCACCTGCCCAGTCCAGCTCGGCAGCTGAGGAGGAATGTGGCGGCAGATGGGCAGCACTTTGATCTCCACAGCTGCAGCTTTGGGGAGTTTTAGGGTGACTGTTTATGGCATCTGTGTGTGTTCACATTCTTGTGTTGTGCAAACACAGCCTGTTTGGTACAGTGGGGGGTTGAGGGTATTGTGCAGTGCCTGCTAATTGGATGGGCAGATTGGCAAGAGCGGTGTGTACAAACCCCAGGGCCTGACCCTTTCCGGCTGTGACATAAAGTAGGGAATACCCCGCCCAACACACACACACACACACACACTTTGCCACTCTGAGCTCCAGAGGGAGAGCAGGATGTCCATTTCTCCCCTTGTATACAGCTTAGATCACTGGATCCATCGCCTGGTGGGCACATAGAGCTGCCCCCCCCGTCCATCAGCCCCCCCCCCAGCCTCATGCTACACAGATTGTGAGCCTCACTGAAACCCAGCAAGGAGGAAATGCCCACCCACCTCAGGGGCTAAAGCTGAAGAGGCAGATTGGGCCCGTGGCGAAGGCACCTGGCTAAAAAGCAGGAGATCCTGAGTTCCAGTCCTGCCTTGGGCGTGAAAGCCGGCTGGGTGACTTTGAGCCGGTCACACTCCCTCAGCCCAACCCACCTCACAAGGTTGTTGTTGTGGGGGAAATAGGAGGAGGAGGGTGTGTTTGGCATGCTTGCCACCTTGAGGTGTTCTGTACAAACAATGGAGGATGCAAAGAAATGAATAAAGTCATTGGGTGCCTCTTCCGCCACAATGAGCAGCAGGAATAAGGATGGGCTGCGATGGGCTGCTGATTTTGCAGCCACACCTTGAGGCGGGCTGACGTCCAAGGCTTCTAATTCAGAATAAGAATGGCCACTCGCTTTCTTTTCTATAAACTAGACTTTATTACAGTAGAAAAATATCAAAAAAGTAATAAATTAAGTTACAGCTTTACTGCTTCATAAAAACACAGCTAGGCCTACATAAATAAATAAGGGTAAAGAGCTATTTACATAAGCAAAAGAGGCACCCTCCGTTCTCCTGAGATTGCAGAGCAGCACCTGGGACCCACAACTCTCCTCCTCCTCCTCCCCTCAACATCTGGCAGCAGAGTCTTGGACAGCCTTGACCGAAGGGGGCCTTCTGCCCAGAGCACCTTTCGGATACGGGGCCTCCCATCATCTTCTTGGCCAGGTGCCAAGTAGGAGCACAGCCTTCACCTGGTTGGCAGTTCAAGATGGGGAAGAGACCCCCTCGCAGCCTGCTTCCTGACAACAGGGGGTCCGTGGGCCCCCAAAGTAGGTGTTGCCCCCTCCCGGCCCTTCCTCAACCAGCTGCACACGCCAGCAGCCATTCCAGCTGCCTGGGACGTGGCCCTGACAGGAGCCGTGGGGAGGGGGCCGGGCAGACGCAGAGGCTGGCAATAGCTGTAAAGACCCCAACTCCTCCAGACTGCTTTCACTGCAGAGAGGCAGGGCCTGCCCCACCCAAAGGCCGAGGCAGCCCCAGAGCTGAGGGGTTCAAGGCAGAGCTTGAAGTAGAAGCAGAAAAGCTTCTTCCAGGGGCCCCCACAGTGAGGCAGAGGACCCAGTCCTGGTTCCCTTGCTGTATTAACCCCCAATTGGGGGGGGGGGCAGGCAACGCACTGGGCAAGAATCTTCCCCCCCCCCCAGGTCCAGGACAGTCTAAGAAGGGTGGGTGGGTTGTTTTAATTAAAACAGCACCCCCCAAAAAACAAGTAATCAGTGCAGCACAGCTGTATACTTATTGGGAGGCAGGTGGGGCCCCAAGGGGCCCCAAGAAGGAATCTACTGGATCCATCACAGATTCCAAGCCAGAGGGGACAATAGGGTTCCTCTGCAGCTTCTGGGGCAGAGCAGGGGCCAGGCTGGAAACCAGAGATGGGGGGGGGAAGACAGGCTTTCAGGAGCATCTTAGCTGACTCAGGCCCACTTCAGCTGCAGCTGGGCCTTCTAATCCCAGTCCCCCGCCTGTGCTGGCTGGCTGGTTTCTTCCAAGGAGCAGGAGGGGCCACGGCCCACGGGTCTGGCTTGCGAAGAGCCTTGGGGCAGGAGGTGAGGCTAAAAGTCCACATTGACGTCCTCTTCCCTGTCACTGTCCGGCCTGGCCAGCGGGCCAGAGGGGGCCGCCTGCGTCCTCCCAAACTGCGAGGAGAGCTTGGCCGCCTTCTGCTCCAGGCTCTGCTTGCGCCATTTGATTCTGCGGTTCTGGAACCAGACCTTGACCTGAAAGGAGAGAGAGAGCCCTGAAGCGGGGGCTCAGCAACATCTGGAGGCCCACAGATGGCTCACTTACTAGAAAGGAGCAGCTAAGCATGCTTCTAGGCCTAAGTGAGGAAAGGAAGCAGAAGACGGAAAGAGGACATTTGTACCAGACAGAGCTCTGGGGACAGAGGGAGCCTCCCAGATCTTCGCAGGACTTTGGGCATTCTTGTAATATTTTGAAGCTGTATACCAGCAGTTCTCCACCTGTGGGTCGGGACCCCATTTGGGGTCGAACGACCATTTCACAGGGGTCGCCAAACAACGCAGTCCGCCATTTCCCCCCCCCTCTTTTCCTTAGCTGTGCTACTCCCTTTTATTCTATTGGCTTTTGAAAGCCAAGAGAAGAGACTCTCTTGAATAGAGTCTAATTCTATTGGCTTTCCAAAGCCAATAGGAATTATCCAGGCTGTCTCTGCCCTGCTGAGCCCGCCAAAAGTCCCATTCTGCAAACGGTGCTGCACCAGTTGAGTAGTCCTCGACTTACGACCGGTTGAGTAGTCCTCGACTTACAACCGGTTGGGGGGGGCTGCGGCATTAAAAAGGTTGAGAACCACTGCTTAGGAGCATCCATCAAAGAGCTGTTATCCTGCATTTATGTTATTTATCCAATGTGTATGGCTACCCATGTCATAAAAAAGTTTCTGGGGAATGTATAATTCCTCATCGGGCCAGCAAGAGGCGGGGAGAAAATGGGCCTCGTTTTTGATGCAGATGCACCTTGAAGGTTCCACTTGCACTGAATTTATGCTGAGGCAAAGTCCCACTTTTTACTTTCAGCCAGTCTGAAGGAAGCCGAGGATGAACAGCCTCGCGCAGCCATTATTTTCCAAGCACTTTTCTGCAGTTCAGTTGCTGTATCTACACAACTAAATCAGAACGAGACTAGGTCTTCCTCCATCAACAACAGAACTTCTGCAGGTTGCATAGATTGCTTCATTTGTTCTGCCATTTTTACTGTTTATTTCCAGCCTTGGGGGGGGGGGGGGAAATACGGGTCTGGCCATCAGCTTTGACAAGCAGCCTTCAGTCTGAAAACTAAAGGGTAACCAGTGAGCCCTCCATACTCGGTTGGCCAACAGAGGCAGGTGGAGGAGCACTTTCTGTCCTGCCCGGAATGACAGCAGGGATTCTCAGCACTGAACCACAGCCTCCTCCTCCTCCTCCTCTCCACAAACCGCCCGCCCTTCTAGCACTGATGATGTTAGCTAGCTGGGTAATGAAACATCTGCAAGACAAAAACCAAGCTCAGAGAGCACCAAGGATCGTACAGTCTCCTCCTCCTCCTCCTCCTCCGTTTCTGTGATGGACTGCCCAAGGGGCCTGCCAGTGTCTGGCCACTGTTCCAGAGGGGAGCACCCGACTTCCTTCGATGGGAACTCTGGAAATGCCCCCCCCCCAAAGATACTGTTCTGTAGCGCTCCCCCTTACTTCTCCAGGCCCTTCCTGTGCCCTGAGGGGAGGGGGGGCTGCCTACCTGGGTCTCCGTGAGCTGCAGGGTGGCTGCCAGGTCCAGGCGCTCCGAGCCCACCATGTACTGCTGCTTCAGGAACTCCTCCTCCAGGCGCTCCAGCTGCTCCGGCGTGAAGACGGTGCGCACTCGCTTCATCTTGCAGGGCTCTCCGGGTCTCCAGGGAAGGGCCGGCCCCAGCGGCCCGCTGCAGCGCGGGAACTCCGGGCCTGCGACCGCAAGAGGAGCCGGAGAGTGACCCGGAGCCCGGAGGGAAAGCGGATCGCACCCCCCGTCGCGCAGGAGCTTCTCCGGGGGGGGGGGGCGGGAGGGGAGCGTCCTCCTCCGAGGCATTTCCCAGAGCGCCTCCCGGTCACAAAGCCGGGACTTAATTCAGCCTCCCGCCTCCTTCCCGCCTCCCCTTTTCGGCATCCGTCGAGGGCACGAGCCTGCGGGTTCCGCCTGGCCGCCGGAGAGCCCGGGTCAGACGCCTCTGCCTGGACGGCTCCGATGCTTTTAAGGGGCGGGAGCAGCGGGCTCTATCAGGGCGAGGCCGTGGAGCCTCCCGGGTCACCCGCAGTCTACCTCGGGGCTCGGGAGCGAACTCGACGGACGGACCTCGGATTCCCCCCGCGCGCAGACGGGGCGGCCGGCCTCCTCACCTGGCCTCTTGCAGGCGGGCGCGGCGCACCGGCAGGTCTGGGCCGAGAAGAAGGGCTGCTGCGCGGTCAGATACAGCGCCGGGAAGCGCAGCGTCGCCGCCACGCAGCCGAAGTGCAGCGCGGGCGGGGAAGAGGCGGCGGCCCAGGCGCGGGGCACCGGCGACTCCCGACGGGGCGGCTCCGGCTTGGCTAGCAGCGACTCGATGTCGAAGCGGCTCCTGGCCTTGGAGGGCGGCGGGGCGGCGGGATCCGGCGGCGGGCTGCGCGGCATCCTCGGACGGGGCGCGGAGTCTGCGGCGGGCCGGGCCGCGGGGGCCTTATAGGGCGGCGAGGCAGGGGCGCGCAAGGGCGGAGGGCGTGGCTCGGACCGCCCCGGCGGAGGAGAGGCCGTCGGGCAGGGGGCGCGGAGTCACCGAGCGCCGACCGCTCTCCCCGGGCGAGGCCTAAAGGCAGGCCTGGCCAGAGGAGCCGGGAGGAGAAAGGCGGGCGGAGGGCTGGCGGCGA
Organism: Crotalus tigris; assembly: GCF_016545835.1. NCBI lineage: Eukaryota > Metazoa > Chordata > Lepidosauria > Squamata > Viperidae > Crotalus > Crotalus tigris. Next base: position 1,308,176 of record NW_024100685.1, read on the forward strand.
CACCGGCGCCCGAAGGCTCACGTGGTGGAGGCCCTCGAAGACTGAAGCTGTGCCAAGCGGTGCCCGGCGGAGAACCGGGGCTCCCTCCCTCCCTCTCTTCTGCCTCCCCGGGCAGAGACCGCTGCTTGTTGGAGGAGGGGGGGGGCTCGTGAATCAAGTCGACCTGCCTTTAAAGAAGAGAACTGCCCCCCTCCCCCCTTCCTCAATCAGAGTGCAATACAAGTCACCCCTCCCGTCCATTTTGTCATTAATTTTCAGCGCTATGGGTCATCCCCAATCCTTTCATACCCGTCAAGCAAAATGTTCCAGCAGGCTGGACTCTGGACCCTCCTTCCCTTTCACCAGAGCCAACAAAGGCGGATGGCCAAGATGCCTCTCCGGGAGAGGAGGGGGCCACCACTGAAAGAGCCCCTTTGCCCAGAGTGGGGTGCTCTGTTGGTGGCCCAAACTTGGTTGGGGTGCAGGGGTCCCAGATGAAAGAGGCACCAGCTCCTTGAGGTCCATTCGGTGAACCCGGCTGGCCCCTGGCTACTTCTCTTCCCTGTTGCTTTCCCCATGAAATAGAATGGTGAGTTTTTCCAGTTTCCTAGTCTAGCCTATGACCTGGGATCTCCTAGTGGTCTCCACTCCTGCATAGCTTTTCTGAGGGCCCACTAGCTGCAGACTGTGCAAAGTGGAGACAATCCCCCTTATGGAAGTTGGATGCCAGCATGGCAGGAATGCCAGGGCACGGAGGGACTGAAAGGCTGTCAATCCGGAGGGGATGCCCTTGCGTGTGACCAAAGCAGGGGCTTCCTTGGGGGCCAGTCCCCCCACAGACTGCCCACGGAAGGAAGGCCACGTGGGGGGGGCATTGGTCTGTGCTTAAGCATGGAGGCTCTCCAGAGATAGGGAGGCTTTGGGACTGCCAGGACCCGGGGAGGGCAGCGGGGGTATCATCCTGGCAGAGCCTCCTCTTTTCACAAACATGGGGGAGGGGGTGTTTACCTCCCCCTGGAAGTGAGATGTAGGTATTGCCAGCCCTTTCCCTTGCAGGGGGGGGGGCGGAGAGAGGGGGGTACTGGAGGTGTGAAATTTCTCAGGGCTAAAGTGGTGAAATGAACCTGCAGGATGTCTAGTGCAAACGAGGAGGGGGGGAGCACGGGAGGGCCCCCTTTTCTGAAAAGCCCGGCGGGAGAAGGACGGAGGAAGGAGCCCTTTGTGGAGCAGGGACTGTAAAAGCCCCCCCCCAAAGAAGGCCCCGTTCCATCTAATAGTCATTAGCATCAATTAGGAGCCTTTGAAGTGGCCAGGAGCTTTGTCCCGCCGCAGAAAAGGAGCCCTCCTTTCGGGCAGCCCATAATAATCACATCTGGCGGGAGGAGGGGCTGCCGCCGCCCCTCCGCTTTCATCTCTTCTCAAGGTGCTTGGAATGTTAATGGGGGACAACCAGGAAATGCTTTTCCCTCCTGGAGACCTGGCGGGGGGGGAGGCTCCAGAACGCCCCCCTCCCTCCCCTCGCAAGAAGGGGACCGGCGTCCCCGCAAAGGCGCCGCTTGCTTCGCCCGCTCCTCCCCCCCCAAACCGGTGATCCCCAACGAGAATCAGCCCCGCAGCACCGGAGCCAGCGGGCTGGGTCAGGGCGGGGAGTCCGGCCCGCCGGTGCTCCCCCAGCGAAGAGCTCCGGCTGAAGCGAGGAAGGGGTCGGTCGGGGGGCGCTGGGATTATTCCTCGGTCCCGGAATCTAACCGGGTGGTCTTGAGCCGTTTCCCCTCTCTCCAGCCTGCCTCGCAGGGCGGGGAGTCTGGCCCGCCGGCCGGCCGGCGCTTCTCCCTCCGTTTGGGTTGCCTTTGGCTTGTGGTTTGGTTTTTAAAAGCTCTTTTCACGTGTTGAATTCCAGCCACATCGTCTCCCGCGTGTGGTTTTTTTCCTCTGCGCTAAGCCACTTTCTGGCTGGGTTTAGGCCAGGGGTCGCCAACCTCGGCAACTTTAAGACTTGTGGACTTCAACTCCCAGAATTCCTCAGCCAGCTTTGCTGGCTGAGGAATTCTGGGAGTTGAAGTCCTCAAGTCTTAAAGTTGCCAAGGTTGACGACCCTTGGTTTAGGCAACCTAGTTACCCAAGTAGCTCTGCAGCTGCTACAGGAGGCAGGAGGATGGGATGGGCCTGCTGGGACAGCGCCCTTCCCAAGGGGGACCGGCCTTTGGGGCCAGCAGCGTAGCCTCTGGGGAGGGCTAGGTTGGAGGTCCAGAGCATCTCCCTGCCCTTTCCCTTCCCTTGAGGGATGTAGAGGGAGGGGGCTTGCCTTCTGCATACTGGCTGGGGGGAGAGGGAGGGAGGGGGAGCCCTGGGAGCAGAAGGCCAAAGCTTCAGCCAAGCCACAGACCCTTGCACACAGGTCTGCAACCTGCGGCTCTGGAGCCACATGCAGCTCTTTGAGCCTTCCCCTGTGGCTCCCAGCCTCCTCTGCCATTTGCAGAGAGAGACAGAGACAGAGAGAGGCAATTGCACTTCCCTGCTTCTCTATCTCTGTCTTTGTGTTTGTGTTTATGCGTGTGTGTAGAAGAGAGCAGATTCACTGTGTTCTCCGACAAGCTGAAAATCTTTTGGGGCGTGGCTCCTGCAGGAAGCAGGAAGGGCAGGAGAGAGCTAGCTAGCCCAGCTATGCTGACTCAGGAATTCTGGGAGTTGAAGTCCATGAGTCATAAAAGAGCCGAGGTTGCCTACCCTGAGCTTTTGGAGAACAGCTTGAAGGCAGCTTGCCAGGTGAGCAGAAGATCGGAGAGAGGGAGGGGGGGGGAGAAAGAGAGAGAGAGAGAGTGGGGGAAGAGGGTTGGCAGACCAAGGTTAGAAAGAAAGAGAGGGGGAGAGAGAGACACAGTGTTTTGTTTTTGGTGGGAAACGGGTCCAAGTGGCTCTTTGAGTGTTTTGGGTTGCCTACCCCTGCCCTTGCACATTATGCAGCTGCCCAGGAAGAGGAGTGCTTCACAAGACCCCTGGAGGGTGGGGGCCACCAAGAGGGCACCTTGCAAAGCCTGGGACCCCAAGGCTGTAAGCCATGCCAGGAGAAGAGGTGGAAGATGCTACACAGCGGTGTTTGTCCCTTTGGGGGGTTCTTCTTGACCCAAGAACCACGTTGCTTGCACCCCCAGATATTTTCCACTGGGGAAACTGGGTTGGCCAGAGGAGGGAGTGCCTGCTTGGGGGGTCAGACCTATGGGTGAGGGGGTAGCTCTCTGGCGGTTTTGACCTTCTGGCCTTTGGGCCAGAAGACAGGGGGATGGCTCCCATCTTGCTGCCAAAGGTAGCTATTCCAGAGCCAGGAGAGCAGCAAGAGCCCCCCCCCCCATTTCCCAACTTCTGTGAGTTAAATTGCATTTTCCCCGTCTGCATTCCCTGCAGTGCAGTACGGAAATTTTCCTTCAGGACCAGAAACAGAATTAGGAGAGTTAACAGAATCTACTTTTGGTATACTTTGACACCACTTTGTTTTAATTTTTTAAATGATCTGATTTAATCATTTTTATGTATTTTGATTGTCCTATAACCTTCACTACCGAGCGTCATTATTCAAGTGTCAATAATTAGTTAATTGAACAACTAATTAATTATGCTACCTTCACTCAGGATGCTCATCCTGCTTGTAAGGAAAACTAATATTCTACAAGCCACTCAAGATGTTGTGTGTGTGTGTGTGTGTGTGTGAGGGAGGGAGAGAGAGAGAGAGAGAGAGATCTCCAGGCAGGTCAAGGACAGCTGTTAGCATGGACAATGACCTTCATCAGCAAGCCTGGACCTGTCCAGCTTTGTGGATTGCGAGGTCTGGGCCTGCAAGGCTGCATGCAATGCCTCTCCTCCCCCACAGTTCTGCATCACCCTCCCCAAACTTTGGCTGCCAGTCCTCTCCCCTCCTGCTTATTCTGGGAGTGGCCTGCAGAATCCGGGCTCCACCCCTCCAGCTTCCCGGTTGGGGGTGTGTGGCCAAAGCAGGGGGGGGGGCTGTAGAACTGAGGTTCAGAGGGTGCTGTCCCAAAGGAGTGGTGGTAATATGGAGTCTTCAAGAGTCCCAGCCCTGGATAGCCCATCCTTAGGGAACTTCTCCAGTTCCTTTCTGGAGCTGTTCTAGCTAGTGGTCATCATCTCATTGAACAGTAATGAATTAGTGAATTGATGACTCAGCTGCCCTGAGGCAGGCTATGGGAGGGTCCTTGGGCCTTGTGAGAAGCGGTTTGCTTCTGATTGCCCTAATGCAGTGGTTCTCCAGCTGTGGGTCGGGACCCCATTTGGGGTCCAACGACCATTTCACGGGGGTCGCCAAACAACGCAGTCCGCCATTTTTTCCCCCCTTTTCCTTAGCTGTGCTCCTCCCTTTTATTCTATTGGCTTTTGAAAGCCAATAGAAGAGACTCTCTTGAACAGAGTCTAATTCTATTGGCTTTCAAAAGCCAATAGGAAGTGTCCAGGCTGCCTCTGCCCTGCTGAGCCCGCCAAAAGTTCCCTTCTGCAAACGGTGCTGCACCAGTTGAGTAGTCCTCGACTTACGACAGGTTGAGTAGTCCTCGACTTACGACCAGTTGGGGGGTCGCGACATTAAAAAGGTTGAGAACCACTGCCCTAATGGGTGGCCCCCTCCTCAGTTCCAGTTTTTGGCCAGAGGGAGCAAAGCTTCTCCAAGTCCACTTGGTCTATGGCACATTATACATCTCAGTTACATCCCCTCCAATTGCCTCCCCCCCCCCCAGCTTCAGTGCAAGTGAGGATGATGGGCGAGGTCATGGGGGGGGGGGTGTTTTCCCCCTTGGGTGATGGAAGGCCTGCAAGCAAGGATCCCAGCTCAGAGAGCACCAAGGACTCCCTCCACTGTCCGAATTCTCCCAGGATGGCCCTGGGTCAAAGAGGGCTTGCTGGTGCCCAGACCTTTCAGGCCCTTGGCTGAGGACCCAAGGGAGGGGGAGGAGGCTGTCCCTCTCTGGAATTCCTGTTCTCCCCCCCCCAATACATGACAGATTTATCTTTGAGGAATAGAAGGCAGCTCAGCTTCTGAGGGCCGGGATAGGGGCTTCCATGGTGCACTGCCCACTTTTTTTGGGGGGTGGGGGGAAACTGCTGATCCTATTTCAGAAGGAGCAGATGGGATCTGCCTGGCTCCCTCCGTGTGCAGGGGAATTTTTACGCAATCTTCCAGTCAGGAAGGAAGAAGTGGAACTGATTAAGCATGAAACAGGATTACCTGCAAAGGGATGGGGGGGGGGGAAAGGGCTGGGATGAGCTCCTTGGGCTTCTCTGCAGAAACACTCCCAGGGGTCTCCCCTGCCCCTCCCCTCCCCAAGCAGAGTGCAAGAAAACCAAGTTCCTGAAAGAAATCCAGCTGGAGGTGTGTGCGTGTGTGTGTGTGTGTGTGTGTGTGTGTGTGTGTGTGTGTGTGTGTGAGAAATTCTCTGTCACTGGAAGGACTAGACCAGTGGTTCTCCACCTGTGGGTCGGGACCCCATTTGGGGTCGAACGACCATTTCACGGGGGTCGCCAAACAACGCAGTCCGCCATTTTTTTTCCCTTTTCCTTAGCTGTGCTCCTGCCTTTTATTCTATTGGCTTTTGAAAGCCAATCGAAGAGACTCTCTTGAATAGAGTCTAATTCTATTGGCTTTCAAAAGCCAACAGGAATTGTCCAGGCTGTCTCTGCCCTGCTGAGCCCGCCAAAAGTCCCAGTCTGCAAAAGGTGCTGCACCAGTTGAGTAGTCCTCGACTTACGACCGGTTGGGGGTCGTGGCATTAAAAAGGTTGAGAACCACTGAGCTAGACAGCTAGAGGTTCTTGGTGGATTCCCTCGAAATGCTGAAGCTTTGCCTGCCAGAGTGGGGACATAGAAAAATCTCGGGTCTGCAGCCTGAATCTGTGTGTGTAGCCTGAAAGCCTGGACTTCCAAAACTTCAGCAGAGATGGCTTGCAATGGATTCGAGGTGCCAGGGCCTGCCAGGGAGAAGGGTGCGCTCCCAGTTCCCTTGGCCTGGAGAAGGAGCCAGGAGACGCCTCAGGATACCTGAGCCAGCCCTTCCTTCGGTGAATTCTTAGGAAGGATCCGGGCTGACCGAGGCTCTGCAAGCTCTCCGTCCTTGTTCCAAGCGGTCCTTCCAGAGCTGCCTGCCATTACCTCTTGCAGACCCGCAAAGGAGCACGCCAGGCCAGTTGATCCCAGCTTGGCTGACCTGCAGACCAGTTCTCCCAGCGGGGCTGCAAATGTGTGGGCAGCAGAAGCAGTTTTAAGAACGCGTCAGAGGAGTCTGTGAAGAAGGAAGGAGGAGAGGAGAATCAGCACAGAGGGAACACCTAAAATTTGAATTTTGCAGATCTGGGAGGTGAAGATGTGTGTTTAGTAAAAGCTATCTGGAGTGATAAACCTGACTTGAGTGAGGGAGTGCTGGAGGGAGGAGGGCTTGCTGGCTCAAGGGCAAATCTGGAGAAGGGGGGCTGCAGCCACCCAAAGCAAACAGATTTTAGCGGAACTGAAGAAGAAGGAAGAAAAGAAAATCAAAAGTTTATCGGCCAGAGAGATAAACAGCTGCCAGTTGGACTGTGAAAAATTGCACCAGTCTCCTCCTTTATCCTAAGTTAGGAAATAAGTAGAGAGGAAGATTGGTTAGTGCAGTGTTTCTCAACCTTGACAATTTTAAGGCATGTGGACTTCAAGTCCCAGAATTCCACAGCCAGCAATGCTGGCTGTGGAATTCTGGGAGTTGAAGTCCACATGCCTTAAAATTGTCAAGATTGAGAAACACTGGGTTAGTGCAAGTTCAGCTCTTGTTGTAATCTGCAAATATGCAAGCTTGCTTTAGGCCATTGTTTCTCAACCTTGACAATGTTAAGGCATGTGGACTTCAACTCCCAGAATTCCACAGCCAGCATTACTGGCTGTGGAATTCTGGGAACTAAAGTCCACATGCCTTAAAATTGTCAAGGTTGAGAAACACTGCTTTAGGCTGCCTTGGAGACAGAAAAAATGTTCTCATCTTGCAGTTTGAATTTCTTTTCAACTAAAGCTTCACCCTATGAAGGGGTTGCTGCTGGATCAACCCAACAAGCTCTTGACCACAAAAAAGCCAGTACAATCCTGGGTTTTATAACCAGAGGCATAGAATCAAGATCACACAAAGTATTTGTACCACTTTATAAAAGCCTAGTGAGACCACACCTGGAATACTGCAGCCAATTTTTGTCACCATATCACAAAAAAGATGTTGAGAGTTTAGAAGAGCATCTAAGATGATCCAAGGCCTGGAAACTAAAACATACGAAGAATGGCTGCGGGACTTGGGTGTGGCTGGTCTAAAGGAAAGAAGAAATAGGGGAGACATGATAGCAGTGTATCCGGTGTTTGAGGGGCTGCCTTAAAGAAGAGGGGATCAAACTATTCTCAAAAGTGCCAGAAGGCAGGACAAGAAGCAACGGATGGAAACCAATCAAGGAGAGAAGCAACCTGGAATTAAGGAGAAACTTCCTGACAGGGAGGACAATTAACCAGTGGAACAGAAGTTGCCTTCAGAAATCCTGGCAGCTCCATCCCTGGAGGTTTTTAAGAAGAGACTGGACAGTCATTTGTCTGAGATGGTATAGTACCGTTCTCCTGCTTGAGTGGGGGGCTGGACTAGAAGACCTCCAAGGTCCCTTCCAGCTATCCTATCCTATCCTATCCTATCCTATCCTATCCTATCCTATCTTATTCTATTCTACTCTACTCTATATTCTTCTATTCTATTCTATTCTATTCTATTCTATTCTATTCTATTCTATTCTATTCTATTCTATTCTATATTCTATTCTATATGCTATTCTATATTCTATTCTATATTCCAGTATCTACTCTACTCTACTCTACTCTACTCTACTCTACTCTACTCTACTCTACTCTACTCTACTCTACTCTACTCTACTCTATTCTATATTCCATTCCATTCTTAACCCAGGGGTGCTCCCAAGCTGCAGCCTGCCTGGGGTGGTGGGATGGGGAAGGAAGGACAAGGGTCAAATCCATCCAGAAGCAGCGTGGGTCTTTCCATGCAGCCCCCAAAGGTTTCCCTCCTTCAACATGGCTGCTATTGCTGTAGCTGAGCTCTGGGGTCCTGTCTAGCGCCCCCTCCCCCCTGGCAAGTGCACCCCTTGGTGGGTTTGGCATGTAGGGCTCTGCTAATCCTAAAACGAGAGGAAGCGGCCAGCCCAGCCAGACAATGCCGGGCAGTGTAATCCTCCTCATCAAAGTGGCAGGGAAGGAGGCCAATGGGATTAGCTGAGGGAGGGGGCCCGGCTGGGGGGACAGAGGGGGTGACCAGCAGCAGCCCCAGCCCAGCTGCCCTTTGTCCCTCCCGCCCCCCCAGCTGGGATTAGCAGTGGCCTGAAAGGGCCGACCGGCGCTCTCCTCTTCATGGCCCACTGGGAGCCCGGCTTGGGGAACACTCAAGATTGACTGCGCAGGCAGGGGCCACAGGAAGAGCTCAGCGGGGCTAATAAAGGCCAGGGGGACGGGAGGGGGTGGGATGTCTTCACAGCATTCGGGGAGGGGGCAGTCCAAGGCCGGCTTCCATTGCCCTGGGGTCCCCAAGTCCTGGAGAAGGATGCTGGCTCTGAGGGGCAGGGGAGGGGGCAATGCCCACTCTGGATCGAAGCAGCTCTGGCTCCAGAACTGGGGGCAGCCCCCTTTCCTGAGCAGAGACCTGCCACTATCTCAAGGGGGTGCGTCATGCACACATGTGCCAGGACAGGAGCTCCTAGTCAGCTGACCCACCTCTGCTCTAGGCCTGGCTAACATACTTTACGCTGGGGGGGGGGCTGCCTTGGTCCGACCCAGATGGACTGCTGGGAAGCCTTAGCAGTTTCTTTGGCCTGTGACCTGGACACGCCCCGCACACACAGGCTGGCTGGGCTCATCCTGAGGGGAGGCAGGGGCTGAGCCAGCCTCGGTCAGATCAAGGAGCACAGCCCCTCGGAAGGAAAGGCGGCCGAGGGGCTCCCGGCTGGCACCCCAGAGAGTAGGTTGGGGAGCAGCTGCAGAGGCCCCCCCCCACTGCCAGCCCATTTCAAAGGAGCCTGCAGAGGCAGCTCTGCAAACAAGACCCCATAAAGTGGTTAAACATGCTTGTGGGAGAACAGCTCTCCCAAAGAGCTCCCCCCCCCAGGGAAGGCAAACAGATTTGTTTGTCCCAGGATGGGGGCCAGCACAACTCCCCCCACCTCACACCTATCAAAAGACGGGTGTGTGTGGTGTGTGTGTATGTGTAGGGGGAGAATTGCTTCCTTCCATCCTAGTTTGTTTGTGGGACACCCACGTCAGAGGCCTCTCAGCTGGGGCTGACAGGGAGGGCGGGTGGCCAGCTGCTTCAGAGGGGCCAGCACACACACAGAAACACATATTCTCTCTCTCTCTCTCTCCTCTCTCCTCTCTTTCTCTCTCTCTCTCCTCTCTCTTCTCTCTCCTTTCTCCTCTCTCTTCTCTCTCCTCTCTCCTCTCTCTCTCTCTCTCTCTGGCAGTCCTGCTCCGCCCAGCCCAGCTGAGCAGAGAGCTGGGCCTTGCCTACCTGCTGATGCCCACCCGGGCAAGGGGGGGGTTTTGGCCCAGTTCCGGACTCCTTGGCCAACTCAGGGCTTTCCCAATTCTTTGGCTGGGGAGGGGGCACATTTGGGAGGCTGGGAATGCATAGCAGGTGTAGATGGAGGAAGGCAGGGCAGCTGGGAGGATGGCGCCAGGGCTGCCGGCATTCAGGGTCTCCTCACGAGGCACCCTTAGGTGGCCTCTTAGGTGGCCTGGCCCAGGTGCCTCCCTCCCCAGGGCCTGAATCCAAGGCCCTTGCCCTGCGGAGCTGAGGGGTGGAGCCCAGGGGGTCCCTGGGTACCTCAGGTGGGCAACGGCAGGCTGCTTCCTGGGCCAGCTCAGCTTCTCTGCCACTGCCAGGCTCCAAAAGGCCTCTGATCAGGTGGCAGCTTGGCCTTCCGAGGGGGCGCCCCCCCCCTCGAATCCTTCCAAAATGCCCTCCAGGCTCTCTTGGCCCAGGGAGGCCTTGGGGGGAGCAGGCCATGACTGAGCCTGCTCGGAAGGTGATGGATCCTGGGGGGGGGGGGCTGGCTGGCTTCAGGTGTTTTCCTGGCTCTTTTCACCACAAAACCATAGATTAAGCACCACACAGTGCTTAAGGAGACATAGGCCTTGTCAAAGTAAGCCCCGTTTCCCGTGAGGGAACATCTGCCACCGCCATGATAGGAGCTTTGGGGTGTAAGCGGGCAAGTATTTGCCTTGACTGCCCCCCCCTTCAATATCTGCATACAATACTAAGAAGGTTGACCTGGATACTCAGGGTGAGGAAGCAGCCCTCATCTTAACTGCTGCCTTGGATGAAGCGATGGAGGGGTCCTTAAGTATCTCATTAGAACAAAAATGGTAAAGAGATGAGGCTCTTGAGGAGAAATCAGAAAACACAAGGGTGAGGGAGTGAAGTGGGGCAGCCCATGGAATGAGGCACCCGATTCCCACCTGGGCACCAAAGGTGGCTATGACAGCGCAACTCAAGGCAGGAGATGCTGGCCGTGATTACATTAAAGCAGCAATCATCTTAAAGAGTGCTCCGTGTCAGCTTATCTCATAATCACAAAGTGGGCTATGATCACAAAGCACAATCTTTGCCGAAGCCTTAAGGTTCCTCACTGCCTTGATAGTTTTGCAAAAGGCCCTTCCAGCATTACTTAATTGCTCAGGCTAATTAGGTCAGCCTAAAGTAACAAACAATAGTATAACTGATGAAACAAAACAATAGCATAAGTGATGAAATGTCTGGATTTTATTTCAATTCATACTGCCGGGAAAAAGTTTTCTGAAGTAATTATTTCTTGCTTTGTTCCAATCAGCCACTTATCTTTGTCCTCTGGATAATTATCCGCTTTCCGTGAATGGGCCAGTAAATTTAATCATTAATGTTGCCTCCTCCAAAGCTCATCAGAGGGAGGGTGTGAAATACCCTGGATTCTTAGCAGCCATTAAGCTTCCCTGGAGGGCGGGTGGAGGGGGGGCTGCATGCCCAGAGAGGGCTGCTCAAGGCCATGGGAGATCCTGGCTAAAAGTGGTCCTTTCAAGAGCTGAGGGGAAGTTCTTTCCTGGGGGGGGGGAGGAATTAGAAGCCCCCATCCAACAATGGAGGTCATTAACAACTGAATCCCCTTTGGCTCAAGCCCTGTGTGGATTCCCAGTCTGGGGAAAATGCACAGCCAGCCCTAGGCCGATTTCCGGAAGGGACCCAACCTTCTCCAGCCTCCATGGGGGGGGGGGTAGGAGGGCGGCTCCCTGGTTGCCCAAAGAGCCCCACCCAGGACCCAGCAGGTAGCAATTCTCCAGGAAAGGCTGGAGAATAGTAAAATAGCTGCTGGATCACCAAGTGAAAACTGCCAGTTTAAAGCCCAAGGTGGGAGTGGGGGGATGAGGGTGGGAGTCTCTCCTCCCCATGAGAGACAACACCAAGCCCCTCAGAGCAGCTTCAGATGCTCAGGAACATTTGGCTCCCCACATGGGGCTGATGGCAATGGGTTTTATTGGCTTATTTTATAAGGTATTTATTATGTTGTTATTTATTTTATATTTTATTTTATTGTCAAAGCCAAGTCTGAGATGTGTTTTCATTTGAGGCACAGCGGTGGGAAATGTACATCCAAAACAGAAACATATAAAATATAAATAGTAAATTCCCACAATCAATAATAACCCAACCATACGTGGCCCGAAATAAAACCCCCATCCCTCCATCAATAACATTAATAAAAATAATCATTATCTTGCTAATAGCCCATTGGTCTGAGATGCTCCCTGGCCCTGTATCCCCTCCCCAGGTTTCAGCAGAAGTCTGACCGGCTGCCAGCCTCCTCCTGACTGAGTCCCCACTGCGAAGTTCCCGGGGGCCTTCCCGCTCTCTGCTCACGAAGGCCAGGCCCGACTCCTGGCCCAGCACTCCTTCTGGGTCGGGGCCACTGCTGGGGCAAAGCGCAGCCAGGGCACCTTCCCCCTGGACGCAGCCCTCTTCTCCGTCTCCCTTCAGACTCTTGAAGACTTCTTCACAGAGGCACATCTGCATCAGAGGCTAAAGCATATAAGGAACGGTTGCTAGAATTGGGTATGTCTAGTTTAACGAAGAGAAGGACAAGGGGGGACATGATAGCAGTATTCCAATATCTCAGGGGCTGCCATAAAGAAGAGGGAGTCAAGCTATTTTCCAAAGCACCATAAGGCAGGACAAGAAGCAATGGGTGGAAACTAACCAAGGAGAGAAGCAACCTAGAACTAAGGAGAAACTTCCTGACAGTGAGAACAATTAATCAGTGGAACAGCCTTCCTCCAGAAGCAGTAAATGCTCCAACACTGGAAGTTTTTAAGAAGAGACTGGACAGCCATTTGTCCGAAATGGTGTAGGGTTTCCTGCCTGAGCAGGGGGTTGGACTAGATGACCTCCAAGGTCCCTTCCAACTTTACTACTATTACTACTACCTTTCCTGGCTGGGGAGGTTAAACCTCACAGTCTGCTCTACAGTCCGGGGATGTCTTCTTCAACCCATCATCCCCGAACTCAGCAGGTGCTGCAACCTGCGTGGGAATGCCCCGGCACCGTGGGAGGGCTGCACCTCCATTGCTGGGGCAGGAACGGGGGGGGCAAGGAAGGCACCTGCAGAAGGCAAGCAAGGGACGAGCCAGCCTTTTCCTCCTCCCTGTGTCTGTGTGGGGGGACGGAGGAGGATTCCCCAAGCCCCACTCCCAGGCAGCCTCTCCCACCCCATTAACGCCTCTTCAAGCTCAGCTCATTAGCTCCTCCGGGGCTGCTAACCGCCCAGGATGCGGGGAGGGGGAGGAAGGAAAGGAGGGAGAAAGAAAGAAAGAAAGAAAGAAAGAAAGAAAGAAAGAAAGAAAGAAAGAAAGAAAGAAAGAAAGAAAGAAAGAAAGAAAGAAAGAAAGAAAGAAAGAAAGAAAGAAAGAAAGAAAGAGAAAGGAAGGGAGGGAGGGGACGCCGAGAATTCCTGTGTAGCTTCCCAGTCCCGACTTCGGCAGCTGCCATTTCGGGAAGGGCCCTTCTGGGGCTCCCCGGGGGGAGAAGACCTCGGCCCTTTGGGCGATCTGGGGGCTGCCCGGGAGGGGGCTGGGGGGGCCCTTCCGACCGCGGGCGGCGCTGAGCGGCTGCGGGGAAGGAGCGCTCCGAGTTTCGAGCAGGGACTGAGGACGCGGGCGGAGCGCCCTACAGGCGGCCCCGAGGCCGAGGCTGCCCCCGCCGCCCCTGAGAGGCCCCCGGGGGCTGGCGCCTTGCGGGCCGGCCGGGCTCCCCGGGAGGGAGCGAAGGCCCGGCTGGCCACTGCAGGAGGGGCCGCCGCCGGCAGGAGCCCGGGGAGGGGCCGCGTTGGCCGAGCCGGAGCCCCCCGTGCAGCCCTGGGAGCGGCGGGGGGGGGGCGCTGAGCTTGATCCGCCCTTCCGGAGCGGCTGCATTCAGACGGCGCGCCCCGGTGGGAGCCGCTCCTTCGCCGCCGGGACCGGTCTGCGTCGCCCCCAACAGGCCTAACGAGGCCGGGGCATTCTGGGAGTTGGACCCCGCCCCCGTCTGGAAGTCACCAAGTTTATAAAAAAAAATCCGGCTTTGGTTCCTCCTCCGAATCCAGCGAAGCCCGGGTGCTCCCCCGGTCACGTGCGCACTGAGGGGCGTGTATGTGGGGGGGAGAGACGCTGTCAGGGCGAGGGCCAATCCCGAGGGTCGCTCGTGGCAGCCGGGAGCCGGCCCCTTCCGGCAGCGCACCCGGAAGGCGGAGCGCCGCTCCCCGCCGGCCTCTCTGTGGTTCCTGGAGATCTATGGCGCTGGCGGCAGCGCTGAAGGGCGCCCGGGCGTCCTCCGCGGGCGGGGTGAGCGGGCGGGGGTCCTGCCGGGCCGGGGGCGGGGGCGAGCGGCGGGGCTCACCGGCTCACCCGGTCCTCCCTCTTTTGCAGCGGCTCCTGCGGGGCCTCTCCGGCTCGGCGACGCTTCTGCAGAGGCCGGCCCAGGTGAGGGTCGCGGGGGAGGCGGGGGGGCGGGGAGGGGGCTCCTCTGGCGGCGGCCCCTCGCGACCCTCCGGCTCTTTGCAGGCGGAGCGGGCCTTCCCGGTGACGCTGCTGCCGGGGGACGGCGTGGGACCGGAGCTGATGCACTCCGTCAAGGAGGTCTTCAAGGTGAGGTGGGGGGGGCGGGGGGGCGTCCTTGGGAGCGGCTCTGTGTGTGTGTGTGTGTGTGTGTGTGTGTGTGTGCGCGGAGGCCTCCAGCCCTGCCTGCTACGTCCCGCTTTGCTCTCGCCCCCCCCTCCCCGGACCGTGCAGGTGGCGGGTGTGCCGGTGCAGTTCGACGAGCACCACCTGAGCGAGGTGCAGAACATGGCCTCGGAGGAGATCCTGGACCAGGTGCTGGAGTCCATGGAGAAGAGCAAGGTGGCCCTCATAGGTGAGGCTTCTGGCCGGGGGGGGGGCGGGCACGGGGGTGGGGTGGGGTGGGGTGGGAGAGGAGGTTGGGCGACCCTCTCTCCCTTCCCCCCCCTCACCGCCTGGCCTCTCTTGGCCTTCCTTGCAGGGAAGATCCACACCCCCATGGAGTACAAAGGGGAGCTGGCCTCCTACGACATGAGGCTCAGGTAGGTTGCTGGGGGGGAAGGAACTGCAGCTTCCTTCCCCCCCCCCCAGCGTCCACTCTGCAGCCTTTTGGGTCCGGAGGGTGGGGGGGGCAGCAGGGAGCTCCAGGCCTGGATACTGGAAGTAACCCACCCCTGGCCCCTCCTTGCAGGCGCAAGCTTGACCTCTTTGCCAACGTGGTTCACATCAGCAGCCTGCCTGGCTATAAAACTCGGCACAACAACTTGGACCTGGTGATCATCCGTGAGCAGACGGAGGGCGAGTATAGCTCCCTGGAGCACGAGGTGGGCCCTGCGTCCCTCTGACTTACAGCTGCGCTGGCCGGGCTTCCAAAGTGGTCCGGGGGAGGGGCAGCGCTGCCGATGTCTCCAGTGAGTCTGGAGTGGGGCTGCACCAGCACAAAGCCCAAAGCGTCGTCCACTGAGGCCCTATAGACTGGCCAGGGGTGGGGTGAGGTGTCAGGTTAGTTTCCCAGCAGGACAAAAGGTAACCAGCTTAGCAACAGGTGCAGTAGGCTGAAGGGAAATCTGGGAGTGACCAGCAGGGCTTTCTCTTGTGCTTTCCTTAGTTTAAGTGGCTTCCCAATCGGCCACCTACAGCAGCAGTCCCCAAAGTTTTTGGCAATGGGGACCAGTTTTGCGGAAGATAATTTTTCCACGGACCAAGGAGGGGACAGAACGTGCATCCCTCCCATGAGCAGTTTGCACCAGGGTTTGCATTCCCAAGAGAATCTGATGCCTGATGAGCTGGGGAGAAGCAGAGGTGGCGGCGCTGGCACCGGGAGGGGCTGCAAATGCAGATGAAGCTTTGCTTGCTTGACTGCCGCTCACCTACAACTGTGCAGCCCAGTCCCTAACAGGCCACGGGTCTCTAGCAGTCCACAGCCCGGGGGTTGGGGATCCCAGATCTAGAGGATGTAATTGGAAGAGATAAACGTAAAAAGGAAAGAAGGCCCCCCTTATGCAGTACTTAGCAAAGTGGGTGGGCGAGACCCGCTTGTGTTTTGCCTCTGGTCAATGCTACAGCCGGGGAGAGAGCAGAGCCCTGATCCGGAATGTGGGCTCCCTGGAGCAGTGGCTTCGCATACAGCTGCTGGGCTACCTGCTCCGCTTAGTGGCCAGCCCGACAGAGACAGTGCAGGGAGAGGAGGGCCAAGGGGAGCTGGGGGGCCAGCGACTCCAGTGAGGGGCTCAGGGACGGCTTCTGCCTCTCTCCGTGCTCAGAGCGCAAAGGGAGTCATTGAGTGCATGAAGATCATCACGCGGGCCAAATCCCAGCGCATCGCCAAGTTTGCCTTTGACTTTGCCACCAAGAAGGGGAGGAACAAAGTCACTGCGGTACACAAGGCCAACATCATGTAAGTGAGCCTGCCTGCCTCAGCGGATCTGGGGAGGGTGGGAGGCGAAGACCTTTGCATGACCCCCCTTCCTCCCAGATCTCTGGCAGCTTTGGGTAGCCCACAGAGGCGCCTGCTTGGCAGCAAAATTGACGCAAGCCAAAGTACGTGCTATGTAGACCCCTATACAGTATGTCAAAAGAACATGGATGTTGCGATTGGAGAAGTTGTGGCACACCGGAACACGCCTCCCTCCCCGTCCTCTTCCTTTGCCCTGGTGCTGAGGGCAGCTACTTTGTGGCCTCGTCCCACCTGCTTAATTTGGGGCCTGGGAAGAAGGATCACCCATGGGCACGAGGCGGTCAGAGGCTGCCCTTCGTGGCCCTGTCTCTGCCCAGGAGAGCCACCTCAGCAACTTCCAAGGCCGGGCTCCCCCCAGTTTCGCTGCCTGCTAAGGAGCCACTGCCCTCTGGGCCTCCTGGCTCCTCCAGCTGACCCGTTCGGCCTCTTTCGTTCAGGCCGAGCCTCCTTGGCTGTGTCAGGGTCGTTCTTGGCAGGGGGGAGTCCTTGGGGGTCATGTAGCACCTGGCACTGTGGGCCATCCGGGGCGGTGTGAGGACGTGTCTCTGCCCTCCTTCCAGGAAGCTGGGGGACGGGCTCTTCCTTCGCTGCTGCGAGGAGGTGGCTGAGCTGTATCCCAGGATCACCTTCGAGACCATGATCATAGACAACTGCTGCATGCAGGTAGGACGACCTGCTTCGTGCCTGATGGGACGCGGAGAGGGGAGGGGCCTGGATGGGGGGGGTCTCTGCTGGGGGGCTGGGGGGGCTGCCTGCACCCACGAGGCCAGGGGCACCTCGCCTTTTCCACAGCAGCCAGCCTGGGCAGCTTCCAGCAGTTTGGCAGCCCCTCGGTTTTGCTACTCGAAGGAAAGAGGAGAGGAAAAAATGCAAGGAAGTTGGTGGTTTGGAACCCCAAAATTAGGTTGGATAATTTGTGCTTCGGGTGCCAGCCATGGATCCTGGAGTCGGAGCGGGGCCCCTGCAGACCCCGTGGGCCCAGCAATGGTGGCTTATTCGCCTGGCCACCAATATGAGTTTGTGGTCCAGAGCAGATCTGGCTCCTTTTTTCTGAGGGGCTTCGAGTGGAGGCTGGAGAGCCCCCTGTCGCCCCCCCCGGAGGCTTTTCCAAAGGTTGGATTCCCCAGCCCCTCCCAATTCTAGGATTCCGGTTTTATGTGAAGGCAGCACAGCTAATTTCTCAGAAAGCAGAAAAATGGTTTTTTGTTCTTGCAGGGGAAAAAACCCAAATCTGGCCCCAGTCTGCTCAGTGCCCCCATTCCCCACTTTCCCCGGCCTGTGATTTCCACGTGGAACAGTCTTGCGTGGCACCTTCTCAGGCCTCTTAAGTGGCCACTGAAGTTCCATCCTTTAGCCCGGCTGGGCTGCTTTGGGGGGGGGTCTGGAGGCCGCGGAGCCCGTTCTCCCGGATTGGGACCCCTTCCTTGGGGGAGGGGTCCTTTCTCCGCTGCCCAGCATCCGGCGGCTGTGGGACCTGGGCTGATGATGTGGGCATTGCAGCTTCCTCAGTGCTGCTCTTTGGAGGCCACGTGGGCAGCGTGGATGCCTAGACTGGATCCTCCCCGTCCCCTGCCCACATGAGGCCGGAAACAGACTATGCCCGGCCGGCGTCTGAGTTGCTTTGACGTGCAGGGTCTTGGAGGGTCCCGTCCAACAAGGGGTCTTCGGGGTTAAGAGGCCCCGGGGGGGGGGCGAGGGGAGGGCTTCAGAGCTGAGCCCCCACCTCCTCCTCCTCCTCCTCCTCCAGGGGTCCCTCAGACCTCTGTCCCAGGAGGGCAGCTGAGCTCCACCCAGAGTTCCCTGCAGACCAGAGTGCAGAGTGCGGCTGTCCAGCAGGGCTCCAGGCTGGATCTGGCTCAGTCAGGCTCTGCAGCCGGACCCTCCACGGAGGGCTGAGCACGCCTGTTTTTCAGCTGGTGCAGAACCCTTACCAGTTTGACGTCCTGGTCATGCCCAACTTGTACGGCAACATCATCGACAACCTGGCAGCCGGCCTGGTGGGCGGGGCCGGTGTGGTCCCGGGGGAGAGCTACAGCGCGGACTTTGCCGTGTTCGAGATGGTGAGGACGAGGCTGGGCCTGGGTGTGCCCCCTGCCCCCCTTCCCTCAGGGCGGTCGGGGCCAGCAGGCGTGCTGGGGGCCCTGCAGGGATCCTTCTGCTCCTCTTGCAGGGTGCCCGCCACCCCTTTGCCCAGGCGGTCGGGAGGAACATCGCCAACCCCACGGCTATGCTGCTCTCCTCGGCAAACATGCTGCGGCATCTGAAGTAGGTTCCTGAGCTGGGGGCACTGGGCCGGGTGGGATATGCTGGAGGCTGCTCCCTGCCCATTGGCCTGGCCTACCTCACAGGGCAGTGGTGAAGGGCAAACCGTCCTCCCCCCCCGCATTGCTGAGATGCACCCTTCCTCTCTCCTGCGCAGCCTGGAGCACCACTCCACCATGATTTCCGATGCGGTGAAGAAGGTGATCAAAGTGGGCAAGGTCAGTGCGACGGCTGCCCTGGAGGGCTTGGCTTTCACTTTCTTCCCAGCTGGCAGAAAAGGAGGCGGAGTTGGGGGTCCTGGGGTAGGGGGCAGCTGCAGGCAGGCGGGGGGCTGCACCGGTTTCTCCTGCCAGTTACGGCTGTGGGCTCCGTTCTGTGGGCGGGCAGGCTGAGGAGCTGCAGGCTTCGCTGGGCTTCCTGGGCGCTTCTGGTGCTGTCTGTCTCCTGTCCTGTCTGCTCTCCTGTCCCATTTCCTTTCTGTGCCTCTGCACGTACACACACACACACACACACACACACACACACACACACACACACAGCCTGATGACCACTTTTCTCCCTCCCTCTCCCTATGCTGGATTGTAGGTGCGGACACAGGACATGGGCGGTTATTCCACCACCTCGGACTTCATCAAGTCTGTGATTGACCACCTCCACCCCCACTACGGGGTCTAGGCTCAGGCTGCCCCTGGCCCTCCCCTGCCCTCAGCAGCCTTGGCCCTCCCCGGCAGCCTCTCTCAGCCCCAGATTGCTGGGGAAGAAAATGCCTTCCTCCTCCTCCTCTTCCTCCTGCCTCTTGAGTCGCTCCAGGACCTCCAAAGGTCTGGTCTGCTCCAGCTGGAAGGGATGGGGGAGCCCTGCCCGGAGCCTTCTGCAGTGGGGTGTCCCCTTGGAAAGCGACCTCTGGGGCAGAAAGTGGGTGTGTCAAGGGATGGGAGGGTGCCCCCCGGAGGGCTCTTGGAGGAGAGCTGGCTGGGGAGCATGGGCCTTGTGGTGTCCATTGGGCCCCCTTCAGTCCTGCGGAAGACCACCAGGACTTCTGGGAAGAACCTGCCAGGGCTCGTGGGGTGATGGGGAGAGAGATTGCCAGGCGGGCCCTCCTGGTACTGGCGGTGAGTGGGCCTCAGGAGTCCCCCTTGGGTGTGACGTGTAACCTGTCCTGTGTCTGAATAAAAGGGATTTTTTTAGCCAGCTCTGCTCCTTCCGGCTCTCGGCTGATTCCTGGCAGCTGAGGGGTTCCTGGTGGGCCAAAAGCATCCTGGCAGATCTCCCTTGTAATGCATGATGCAGAAAACCAACGGGTGACTCCTGGGCCAGGAGAAGCCCCCCTTCGCTCCCCCCTCCCAGCAACTGCTCCGTCTTCTCCGTCCCGGATGCTCCTGGAGCTGCTGTCAGTCTCCCTGGAAACACTTGGCACCATTTATCCCCTAAAAGGGGCCAGTCCCGGGATGTGGTTGGCGCCCGAGGGAAGCAAGCGGAGAGGGAAGCAAGCGGAGATCTCGTGTTCTGGCAAGGAGTTGAGGCCGCTCAGCGGTCAGAGAGGAGCTGGCCACCCTCGCAGGGCACAGGGCTGGAAGGACAGGCCGACTGCACGGAGGCCCAGCTCGGGGTGGGGGGTGTGTGTGGCGGAAGGGCCACCCTGGTTCGTACGAGTGAGGGTGAAGCGATGTGCCAGAGACGGGGCTTCCCTGCCAAGACCTCCTGGCTGTTGGGGTCCTCTGGAAGAGCACAGCCAGGAGGGCCCCATGGGGAACAGAGTGGCTGATTGCACTGAGGGAGGTGGGGGCTGGAAGGCCACCCCAAAGGTGAGCAAGGCTGCTTTTCCTCTCCTCAAAAAGGAAGATGATTTGAGGTGTGGGAGGAATGCAGCCCAAATGGGCCTGGCGCCCCCACAACTCCTCCCTCCACACGCCCCATGCCGGTTGGCTGTGCCAAGGGAAGGAGCGGCTCCTTTAAGGCACCGGGAGGAGGATCCCACCCACGGTGGGCCTGGCACCCCTCTGTGCTCCGTTGGGCCTGATGGGGGGGGAGGCGGCTTGCTTGCAGTCTTGGGGCTGCCCCGGGGGGGGGGGGCCACGGTGGGAGGCAGGCTGAGAACCCCTCACCAGCTATTTTTTATTCCAGTGCAAGAATGGCCACCAGAAGGGATGGCTGCCCATTGGGGGGGGAGGAGGGTGTGGGTGCCCCCTGCAAGGCTCCTCTTGGGCTAGATGGGCCACTACAGACAGTCCTTGAGTTATGACTGTCACAGAGCAGGTGCAAGCCATGATAGTCCTCGTGTGATGACCCAATTTTAGAAGCTTATTTGTGGCAGGCAGCAAGCAACCACTGCAGTTGTTAAGTGAAACCCTGGTTTGCTGTGGATCGGCTGCGTTGCTCCCTGCGAGTAAACGGGGCAAAACGGTTGTAAAATGCAGCCAGGCAGCGGCCATCATTGCAGCTAGGCTGCCGAGCACCTGGAGCGTGGCCCTGCGACTCTGGTGGGGGAAACCATCAGAACTTCAGATCTGGGACGTAAATACCCCCCCTCCCCAGATGGGCTGCCATTGGGAACATAACTGATCCCTTGAGGACTTCCTGTAATGGGAAGTTGGTCTGACAGGCGCCCGGTTCCCCCAAACCTCTTCCTCCATCCATGCTGGGACAACAGACGGTCTGTAGCCTTGGCAGCTTCTTCCTGAGGTTGCCCCATTTAGCCTGGCCAACCCATAAACTATTAGTTATGGCTAATGGCAGATTGTGTGTGGCAGCCGGGCACCCTCCCCGGGAGAAAGGGACCCCTCCCACCCTGCTCGGGGAGCTTCCCTGGAGGAAAAGGCGAGACGCTCTGGGATTCCTTCGCCCCCAGTTCACGCTGCCTTAACCCCTTCCAAACTGGGCTTTCTTGGCCCGCGAAGGCCACCCTGTGCATCACGCAGAACGTCACGGAGGCGGTGGGGCAATTCAGCTCTGCCTCCGGCTTTGGAGTTCCCTTTGAAAATGCCAGGTATTTTTCTCAGTGGAGATTTTGGCAGTTCCCCTTGCCTTCAGCACCTGCCCTGCCCTGCTGGGAGACGGGGGGGGGGGGTGGTCCCTGGCCGGGCATGCCTGGCAAGGCTCCCAGGGCACAGAGGCTGAAGGCGATGGGAGCGCCAGGATTGGCGCCTGGGAGGCCGGCCAAGGCTGCCCCTCTGCTGCTCTTCTCTTGGCAGGTGCGAACGGCGGACATGGGAGGCTACGCCACCTCCAATGACTTCACCCGCGCCGTGATCACCGCTCTGGCTGACTAGGAGGCTGCTCTGCTCGTGTGGCAGCTCCAGGCCGCTCCGTGTTTCTTCCTTTACTCCTAGTTTGTTGTAACTGCTCAGATGCATGTAATAAAAGGGGCCACTGGCTCAGTTACGAGAAGAATAATGCTGGCTTTCCACGAGGCTGTTACCCCTGGGGCTCAGGGGATCCTGGCTGACTGCAAGCAGGCACACCTCGAGAAAAAAAAAGGCTGACTCTTGGGGGCAGTTTTCTGGGCTGGCAGGACAGGACACGCCACCGCACATGCCTGAGGCCTAAGGTGAAGCAGTTGAGTCCAACTGTCTTGAGTTTAGCTTAGAAAAAGATGGGGGAGTGTCCAACCCCTCCCCCCAAAACCAGAAGGCTGAGGGGTTGTAGCACCTAAGGGGCAGCGCAAGTCCCTTCACTCAGCCAACTTTGACCTGGGGATGCGCCATCATGGGCAGCCAAGATGAGTGGCTTTAGGGTAGGGGCAGCACTGGAAAGAGCCCAGTGCTGGGCCTTTGGGGTGGGGGGCCCAAAACAGCACCTTTTTAGCTTGGGGTTTCATTTGGCGGGGGGAGGGGGGATATTTTCCCCTAAACCGTTAGACTGCCTGAGTCAGCCGCCCTCTTTGCTCAATGGAGCAGCACTCTGGTCCTTGCAGCACTGCTTGGGGGGAGCCCAAAACTGCCAGTTCAGTGCCCCCCCCCATTTCAAGCCTGACTGAAGCCTCTGGATAGGGCAGACTGGCAGAGCTGACCCCCCCTCCTCAAAGAGGCTGAATATGAGGAACTGCTGTATAAAAAGTACATTTTATTATGTCATGTGGGATAAAGAGCGTTCAGGTTTATAGTCTGCTTCTGCCATGGGCATTTCTGCTTGCCCCGTCCCCAATGGGGGGGGGGGGGCAGCACGGCGGCCACAGCCTGACCTGCTTCTTCTCTCCTCTGCCTTTTGGAAGAAGCCCAGCCGTTCATGGCTGCCTTGCCCCCCCAGAGCCCAGGCAGAGCCTCTTGCGGCAGTCCGCTGGGCCTGCAGTCTTGAGAGTTCTGGGTTGTGCGAAAACAAATCCCAAACTTCATTCAAACAAGCAAAACCGGACGGACTTCACATCATCGGCTGGATTCCTCCACACTAGTCGTCGTCGTCCTCTTCTGCCTTGGCCTTCCTCTTTTTTGTCTTCTTCCCCTGGGGGGCCGGGGGGGCCTTTGCCACCAGCGGCAACTGCCGGTTCTTCTTCTTCTTCTTGGGCGACGGCGCTTCTTTGTCTGCCAGGCCGTTGTCGGCCGGCTCTGCCTCCACCTCTTGGGGCTTCCTTTTCTTCTTCTTGGGCTTCACCTCGTTCTCCTGTGAAGGAGGAAGACACCCCATCAGTGCAGTCTCCTACACAACAGCCCTCCCACTACGAAACGCAAACTGTTGCTTTGGGGGCAGCCTTCCCGGCTCTGGGGCTTTTCAAGACTGGTGGCCTTGGCCGTTCCCAGCCCTCCATGACGAGGGAGGACCGCACCTGTCCGGGAGACTCCAGGGCCGAGTTCTGCATGTTCTGCATCTCTGCTGCTTCTGTGGCTGCTGCCAAGGCCTCCAGGCGCTTCTTCTCCTGCTTCTGCTTCTTCCGTTGCTTCTTCTCCAACTTTCTTTTGATTTCAGCTGCTGCTTCTGAAGCCTGCGGAGGGGGGGGGACGGTCACCCTGGCTCAACTCTCCCCCCACCCCCCGCCAGGCTCTGGGCGTCCAAAGGGCACTTGTGGGATCAGGCTCATTAAATCAGCTTTGGCCTCCACCGAGAGGTTGGTCAGGCTCGGAGCTCTCATCATGCCCAACAACGCGCCCCGCGCAGCCCCCCTCGGCACTCGCCTCCACCACTGCCTCTTTCATGACCTCCAGGTTCTTGCGAGGGACCTCCCCGGTTTCATAGAAGGCCAGGCGCTCTTCCACCTGCTCTCGCAGCTTGTCCCCAAAGACAGAAGTTGGGACTTCTGCAAAGGGAGAGAGGGCAGGCCCGGGCTGAAGGCACCAACGCTGGCACCACATGCAGAAGTGCCGCCACTGTAAAAGCTCCTCCCTCCCTCCCACTGCTGGCTTTGCTCAGATATTTTGTTGTCAACATTCACTGCGCGTGAAATGCTGCTGACGAAAAATGTACCCATCATGGCAAAGCCAGAAAGGCACCCTGGCTGAGGGGAGGTGGGGGCTGGGGCGCTCTGGAAGCTTCCGCAGCCCACCTGAGAAGCAGTCGATGCGGGATGCGATGGTGCACTTGTTGGCCAGGTAGCGAGAGATGCGCCCCTTGTTCTTGGCCGCTGCTCGCCCGATGAAGGTGGAGTGAAATATCAGGCCGTACTTGGGGGTGTTCCCCCGGGTCTTCAGGGCCCTGCGGGAGAGGAGACAACCATACAGACAAGCTCCTTGGCACCAGTTCAGCCATCCCCACGGGAGGGGGGGGGAGCCTGGCTGCATGCCAGGAGGGGTGTGACCAAAGGTGCTTGGTCCATGCTGAGCTCATCTGCCAGGGGCTGCGTGCCAGCGCTCCAGCAGCCAGCCTGGAGGGTTACCTGAACAGGGCCTTCTCCGCCCCCAGGATCTGAACTGTTGAGGCTGGGTACTTGGCCAGGTTGGTCAAGCTGCCTGCGTGAGAAATGAGCCGAGCCCCCACCTGCGGGGGAGAGAACAGACCGATTTATTTCTTTAATGCAATTTGTGTGGCTGCCCATCTCGCAATAAAAAATTAAATTCTGATCAAAACAATGAGAGAAAAACATATGGCCTCAGAGGCAAAGAGACAAGAAGAACTCCAGTACGCAGCCCCCAAGCCTTCTCTGTCCTGAACCCCAAATTAACCCTCTCTGCTCCCGGCCGGCCGGCCTGACTGGGTCGGGAGCAGAAGTGAGGCTTGTTCCTCCTGCCTGCCTATCTTCATCCAACCGCAAGAAGCAGCCCTGGGGCCAAACGCCGCTTAAGCCCTTTCCCTGGCCCAGATCAGCATTGGTAGGTTTCAGCACTGAGATTCAGTGGATTGACAGATTCCAAATGCACATCATGTCTGGCCAGAGCCCTCGCCGTGCAAGGCAGGTACGCAAAAATACGCAAAAGTGAAGGCCCCAAACCACTCACCACTTCTCCAATTAAGGCTGAGAGGCTGGGAGCCACCTGGTTCATTTTGGAGCGGAGATACTCCTGCAAGCCTTTGCGATACTCGGAAAGGGAGATGACCCGGCTGGAAAAGCTCTCGATGTTGATGAGGTCAATGGGTGAGATGTCCATTCCTGTACACAACCAGAGTTGGGGAAAAGAATAAGGACCCCAACTCCCCTATTGGCTTTCAGTCAGGATGCAGCACACGGCCTACAAAGGACCCACAACTGTGGTTTATATTACAGCTGAAGTTGGAAATGGACACAGGGAACTCTGGCTCTTGGTCTCTGTTTGTGCACGAACACACACACAAATAGGCCAGCAGTTGAGCCCCCTCACCTACGTTTCTCTGTTACACGACAAGCTGCACACTTTCCTATAGGCCCTACAGGATTAGGGTTAGGTCACCATGAACTCACAGAGGAAAATGGACATCGCCAACAAATTCAGAGTGCTTGGGTATGGTTAGGAGGGCACTGACTTTTCTAGGCTGCCCTATCTAGGTTTCCTGGGAAAATACATGGGAAAATCCCATTGGAGGAGAATTCCACTTAGGGCTAGGGTTAGGTCACCATGAACTCATAGAGGAAAATGGATATCGCCAACAAATTCAGAGTGCTTGGGTATGGTTAGGAGGGCACTGACTTTTCTAGGCTGCCCTATCTATGTTTCCTGGGAAAATACATGGGAAAATCCCATTGGAGGAGAATTCCACTTAGGGCTAGGGTTAGGTCACCATGAACTCCTAGAGCAAAATGGACATCGCCAAAAAACTCGGAGTGCTTGGGTATGGTTAGGAGGGCACTGACTTTTCTAGGCTGCCCTATCTAGGTTTCCTGGGAAAATACATGGGAAAATCCCATTGGAGGAGAATTCCACTTAGGGCTAGGGTTAGGTCACCATGAACTCACAGAGGAAAATGGACATCGCCAACAAATTCAGAGTGCTTGGGTATGGTTAGGAGGGCACTGACTTTTCTAGGCTGCCCTATCTATGTTTCCTGGTAAAATACATGGGAAAAATCCCATTGGAGGAAAATTCCACATAGGGTTAGGGTTAGGTCAGCACGAACTCATAGAAGACAATGGACATTGCCAACAAACCCGGAGTGCTTGGGTATGGTCAGGGGGGGGCACTGACTTTTCTGGGCTGCCCTATCTATGTTTCCTGGGAAAATACATGGGAAAATCCCATTGGAGGAAAATTCCACATAGGGTTAGGTCAGCATGAACTCATAGAGCAAAATGGACATCGCCAACAAACTCGGAGTGCTTGGGTATGGTTAGGAGGGCACTGACTTTTCTAGGCTGCCCTATCTATGTTTCCTGGGAAAATCCCATTGGAGGAAAATTCCACATAGGGTTAGGGTTAGGCCAGCATGAACTCATAGAGCACAATGGACATTGCCAACAAACCCGGAGTGCTTGGGTATGGTCAGGGGGGCACTGACTTTTCTGGGCTGCCCTATCTCTGTTTCCTGGTAAAATACATGGGAAAATCCCATTGGAGAAAAATTCCACTTAGGGTTAGGGTTAGGTCACCATGGACTCATAGAGCAAAATGGACATTGCCAACAAACTCGGAGTGAATGGGTATGGTTAGGAGGGCACTGACTTTTCTAGGCTGCCCTATCTATGTTTCCTGGTAAAATACATGGGAAAATCCCATTGGGGGAAAATTCCACTTAGCAAAAAGCACACTCTTTAAAGTCCATAGTGTGATGCACTGACTGACCACAATTTCAGGGGTCATGTAAATTAGCGACCACTCCTCGAAGGCTTATGCTGAAACGGCCTCAATCTGACAAACCCCCGTGAAACGCCTAGCCTTCCCCCTTGGGCACTGACCCATGGAAGAGCGGGAGGCGTCCAGAACGGCTTGAGCCTTGGCGCTGTCCATGACGACCTCCTCCAAGGCCTCCAGGCTCTCCTCACTCAGTTCCTTGCGGTTCCCGATCAGCTTGGCCAAGCGGCAGTAGGTGTAGTTGTCGCTCACAATCTTGATCAGCTCTGGAAAGTGATAGCCGTACCATTCTCTACGCCACAAAGAGACAAGCGTGTGACACACAAGGGAGTCGCGCCTTATGTGCCTTTCCTCCCCATTTGTGCCAGAGAAGCCTGTGCCCGCACAAACCACACAGCTCAGGCACGGGGCAGCCCGGCTGGGGTGTACGGAGGGCCCTTTGCTGTGCCTCCCCTTCCTATACAGCCAGCGGTGGTGGCCCGGCTGCCTGTGGTAAGCTGAAGGAGGCAGGAAAGTGGCAGCTCTCGGCCTTCCCCCCTCCCCGCAGCCCCCCCCAGCACAGGGACTAAGGTGCCAGGAAGGTCTGGGGGGGGGAGGCAGGTGGAGGTCCAGCCAGACCAACTGCAGAGCCTCCCCCCAAGGAAGGGCGGCCAGCTCACCTGACCCGCATAGAGAAGGTGTTGACGTCCTTGTCCAGCTGGTCCAGGAGGCTGATGGACTGGATGATCATGTTGTCCACCCGGTTGACGTTGAACTTCACCTTGGCCCGCGAGTAGCTGTGCCCCAGCCCCAGCTGGGCCTTGGAGGCGGCCTGGGCGCTCAGGCCCTTGACCAGGTTGTGGAAGTGCAGCCGGATCCCTGCGGGGGGGGCAAGGGGCGTCAGGGCTCCGGCCACGCTACCCCCCCGTCACACGAGCCCCCCCACTCTCCCCCCTCGCCCGCCCGCTCACCTCGCGAGAGCTCGGCCACGACGCCCCCCGCCTGGCACGGGCAGCCCAGCTCCTCCTGGATGGCCGCGCCGATCTTGGGGTCGCCGACGCCCAGCAGGAGCTTCTTCCGCTTGGCCGGCAGGCTCGTCTCCAGCAGCAGCCGCAGGTCCTCGTGCAGCAGCCCTGCGCGGTCGGCGGAGAGGAGGGGCCGGTCAGCCCGGAGGGCCCCCAACCCCGCCGCCCCCCCTCCCTCCCCTCTGCCTCCCCTCCCCGCTCACCCTCCGAGACGGCGTTTATGTTCTCCAGCGCGGCCTGGGCCGAGCGGAAGGGCGAGAAGGTCTCGAGGCGCACCAGGGCCAGGAAGCGGCCCAGGCTCAGCGCGTCCTCCGCCACTGTCGGCTGCAGCAGCGACACCTCCTCCGTCGGCCGCACCGCGAAGAGCGCGTAGCCCGCCGCGTGCTCGAACAGCACGTGCAGCTGCACCTGCGGGGCGCGGACCAGAAGGGCGTCACCCTCGGGGGAGGGAAAAGGGGGGAGACAAAGAGGGGACCCCGCGGGCCTCAAGGCCGGACGCCCAGACCAGCCCGCCTCCCCCGCCCGCTCACTCACCATGGCGGCTCCCGACGAAAAGGCTCCACGCGCCCGCCCCACGCAGCCGGAAACGCTCCTGCAGCAGCCCGCCCCTTCCGTCTTCTCGGCCGCGCCCGGCGCTGAAGCCAGCCGAGGGGGCGTCCCTCCCGCCGGCCAATGGGCGCCGCCTTCCGGGCGCGGCGCCTGGCGGGAAACCCCGCGCCTGGGCCCGGCCGAGGGCCCGTCTTCCCGCCTCCCCGCGGCCTTTCGCGCATCCGCCGAAATCCGCCTCTCCTCTGCTCGGCGGCGGGGAGGCGAGGGACCGCGGGCTGCCTGGACCCCGCTCTCTCCTGGCGGGCCCGGCGCGGAAGAGGGGGGTGACTTGGCGGGAGGGCTGGGGGCATCCCCCGTTGCCATGGCGCCCAGGCGGTTTCCCCCTTGGGGGTGGGACAGCCAAGCTCAGAGATGGCGCAAGGCCGGCGGGAGGGGTTAATGGGAGTGGCCGGTCCGGCTTCTGATGCCGGAAAATAACAGCTGGGAGGGACCCTGGAGGCCTTCTAGTCCAACCCGCTGCTCCAGCAAGAAACCCTTTGTGCCATTTCGGACAAAGGGCCGCCCGGTCTCTTCTTCACAAGTCCGGGCTGGGTGGCTGCAAGCAGCGGGACGGAGCTGCCCGAAAGGCCAGTTTATTTTATTTTATTTTTAAAATTTATAAGCCGCCCCACTCCCGAAGGTCTCTGGGCGGCTAACAATAAAAAACGCATAAAACATAACAGTTGGGTCTCGGGCACAGGATTGGCGTCCAGATCGGGGGAAGGCCCCACTTGGAAGTTCTGCATCCGATTCTGGACACTGCCGTCCGTTGATGGTTTGCTTCACGTGTAACCCTCGGGCTGATGAAAGAAGCCCGGACAAAAAGCCTTCTGGCGAGAAATGGGAGCAGCAGCCTTCCAAAGCCCGGCGCTGCGTCCGATAAAGCTGCCACACGAGTCTCGTTTGAAGATGAAATGTCTTCTGGAGATCAGATGCTATCCGGATAAGGAAACAATTTGCCCCAACATCTTTCCCAAAAGGAAAATAATGAAATATTCTCTCAATATGGAAAAGGCTATTTAACTTTTGCACTAATTCCATATTCAGCCTTCTTTCCAATGATACACGCCAGCTGCTTGCTTCATGTCCTCAGCCATCCTACATGGCCATTTGGGGGACTTATAAAGGGTAAATTACAACTTCCGCTGTGTTGTTGTGTCTTGGTAGCCGTAAGCAATGCAGAGAAGCCTGCACAGAGGTGAATGGCCCTTGAGACGCTGGCGCTGGGGGATGGGATTGGGCAAAGTGAAATGTGTTGGGTGAGTCTGGGGTCCAGGAGCTACAGCCCCCCCTAGATCCTGGGAGGGTCCGGCCAAGCAACGCAAGTGTTTATACGCTCAAAGGTGTCTAAAGCAGCTGAAAAGAGCTGCTCTGTTGTCTGAGCCCTGGTACTCTTGGGAGGACTTGAGGGCCCGGCCTCTCTGGAACAGGGCGGCCACAGAGCCGTTTCCTGCAGCCTCAATTAGGGCCCTGCTGCCTCTGTCTGTCCTGAGAATTCAAAGTAAGTAGGCATCTCATGGGCAGCTCTGGCTGGAAGTGAGGTGGGCTTAGGAATGCTGAATACTGCCTTTGGCTGCCTTCTGTGGTTGGCATAAAGAAGCCATCTGAAAGTGGCCTAAGGTCAGTTCGACACAACACCCCCCTCCCAACCGGCTCCCATGTGTAAAGAAGCCCACGTGAGCCCCACCCTTGCAGCAAAGCCATCAACTGCGTTTGCCATTGTAATTGCAACTATGTGCTTTCAGGTGCACAAACACGCTCTGCGAGTCACACTGAGTGCAGGGAGGGAAACCAGACGTGAAAGGCCATTTGCTGCACCCCCAGCAGAGGAGACCTGCTTGGGCCAGGAAAGGAGGAAGAGCAGCCGAAGGAGAGCAGAGCGGGAGGCCTCCAGCGGCTGAATGATGCTGCAGCTCAGGTTGGGTTCCAGACAGCTTTATTTGTGTATAGATTTATCTCCAGTCCTCCAAGGACGTCAGCATGCAAGGAAGGGCCTGCTCTGCGGGGCCTGTAGATACCTGGGCTCTTCCCACCAGGAAGCCTTATCCAGAACAGCGGAGGGACAGAAAGTGGCCAGCAGCTGCTGGGGTGTGAAGAGAGCGCAAAACAAAGCATCTCCTCTCAAGCGACCCTCCCCTTGACTGAGCATCCTCTGTGTCGCCACAAAGACTCACACACACACACACACCCGGCCTCTGGGAAGGGGAGCAGTGGTGCCAGTTGGGGTGCGTGTGGCAGGCGGCGCAGAGTCCCCGGCAGAGCCAAGGGCCGCTCTGCCAACTGCACCCAAGAGGCAGCCGAGGAAGGTGGGCTCTCCTAAGAGATCAGGCGGCTGTGGAGCTTGTGCAGCTGCTCCGGCGTCAGCACCAGCTTGTGCAGCTGCCCGTGGCCCGGCTGGCAGGGGACGGTCACGCGGCCGATGTAGACGGCGCTGTCTTTCTCCTCCTCTTTGGCCTGGAGAGGAGAGAAGGGCAGGCGGAGGAATGCCAGAAGGGCCGGCGGCAACTCACCCGCTGCCTCCCTCCCCGGCCCAGCCAGAACCCCCACCTTCAGGAAGGGCACGGAGGGAAAGGTGCCGAAGTCCGTGGGAATGCTGGCCCCGGGGTGCTGCAGGACCGTCTCCTTCCTGACTTCATCCTGGAGCAGAAGAGAAGCGCAGCGGTCATTCCGGAACTGCCCCAAGATCTAAAACGGGGGACTCCAAACCTGGCAACTTTAAGACTGGTGGACGTCAGCCCCCAGACTTCAGCCAGGAACCCCACAGCTCCCGCTAGGCCGGCTGAGGAATTCTGGGAGTTGAAGTCGACAAGTCTTAAAGTTGCCAAGCTGGAGACCCCTGATCTAAAACTTTGGGGGGCCAGAGGGGCCCTTGGCCATGAGAGAGCAAGGAGCTGCCCCCCACTCTGCCCACCTTTCAGCCCCCCTCTGGCAGGAGCTGCACCCTCAGAGACACACACACCCCTCCCAGGGACTACCTTCAGCTTCTCCAGGGCTTCACTCAGGGACGCCAGGCGGGTCGTCTGCTCCAGGAGCTGAGCTGCTGGACTGCCCACTGCAGGAGGAAGGGAGAGCGGTGAAGGGGAGGAGGAGGGGAAGGGGCCCTCCTGCCGCTGCTCCCAGACCCCCTGGCGCACCTGCCTTCCGCCGCGTGATGTCCACCACCCGGGCGTTGGCACTCATCTGGTGGAGGGTCTCCAGCAGCCGGCTGGTCTTGCGGTACAACGAGCTGGAAACCACCTCGTCCCCTTGCCTGTCCTTGGCCAGAGAGAGCTTGGGGACGTGCAGGGGGGGCAGCGAGGCCAGCTCCCTCCTCATCTGGGCACCCTGGGGAACAAGAAGGGGGCAGGAACCGCTGGGAGCGGCTCAAGAGACTCGGCAGCTACTCCCCCCCCCCGATTCCCCCGTTTCTGGGAGGGTGAGGGACGGCTCAGGAAAGGGAGTCCCTGGTAGGGTGAGGGGAGAGGGAAGGTCACCCCCTCCCCTCCCGTGCGAAAGCTTTTGCTCCAGGCCTCTCAGGGCTCCCGGCAGCTGCCCGGGCCTCTCACCTTCAGCCGGTTATTCTCGTTTTTGAGGTGCTTGAGGGAGAGCTGCATGGCCTCGATCTGCTGCAGCAGCAGAGGGGAGTCCTTCACCTGCACGGGGCCAGAACCCCCGGCCACCACCTGGCTGGCCCCCACCCCTGCAGGAGAGACGGGCAGACGGAGGCGGCCATCAGCAGAGGCGGCCTCCCTGCAGAGGCCGCCTGGGCAGGGCTGGCTGGAAGAGCCTTGGCCAACGACCGTCAGAGGCCAGGGAATGAATGGCCTGGGCAGCCGTTTAGATCCATGATTGCAGCATCCCCCTCCCCAAGGCATTGGGGGGACCAAACGTCGGCCTGGGCTCATATTGGGCACTTGCTTCCCGGGCAGTGTCCCAGGGAGGGGGCTGCCCCCCCAGCCCAGATTTCTCCTATCCCAAGCACAGGTTGCAGGGCTGGGGAAAGCGTTGGCAAAGAGGAGGGAGGCAGCTCATAGTTTTAAAGCCCTTCGCTGGGGCAGGTTGCCCCCCTCGTTTCGCAGGGCTCCCGAGCCCCTGGCCCAGAAGGTGCCCCCTGCTCTGCCCGGCCCAGCCCCCCCCCCGGGAGCCCCCTGTACCTCTCTGCTGTTCCTCTGCAGCCACAGCATGAAAGAGACAAGAAGGAGCACCGTTAGAGAAGAGCCCGGAATGGCAGCCCCTCGGCCCCCCTCAGCCCCGCAAGCAGGAAGGTGGGACACCAGCACTTGGGGAGCGGGGGCAGCTCCTTTCCCAGGCATCAGCGAGTTTTGTGCATGGGGAGTGGGAAATCTGTGGTGGTATTAAGCATGGACAAAGCCGGGATTGACCACGAACAGTGCAGCGGGTGGAACTGCGCCCACAAAGCTTCAGCGCCCTGGAGCCCGACCCAGGCGCTGGTCGAAACAGGCGTCCCTCTGATGCTCTGCGCCTGGCAGCGCCTCCGACCCTCTGCTGATGCCGGAGTCTGTTCTTGGCTACCCAAGCGGCCCCTGAAATGGCGCTGCCCTTTCCCCAAGGCCTCCCGGCTGATGCCAGGGCCTGATGCTCCCTCCCGCCCCAGACCCACCTCCTGCAATGCTGGAGATGACGGAGGCGATGCCTGAGGGGGAGGCCGCTCCGCGCAGGCCCTGGATGGTGTGCTTGGACTGGTTGCTGAGCCGCTGCTTCAGTTCCAGCTTCTCCGACTCCAGCTGGTCAATGTCGGCTTGCAGGGCGTCCATCGTCTCCTCAAACTCCCTGCGCAAAAAGGAGATTGGCTGACCCTTGACCCCCCGCCTTCTTGGGCCCTTTGAAGGGAAGGGAGCCCAACAGAGCTTTGCACTCAAAACCAGCCGCCCTTTGGCTCTATGCCTCAGAACAAGCCTGCTTGTTCTTGGCCGTCTCAGGGATGACCGGGCCCCAGAGGAGCAGGGCATGCAATCTGCCGAGGGTCCCGGGTGCTGTGCTGCCCCCTCCCTGGACTATCCCCACCCCCCAGCTGAAGTGGGGAGAAAGGGGAAAAGGAGTCCAGGTTGGTTTGCTGAGGTTTTGATCTGAACATCCTCTACGGGCCTCTAGTTCCAAAGCTACTCAAGAGCAGCAAATGGTCATTTAATTCAAGGCTGACGTTCTTGGGGAGCCACAGCGGTTGCGGGTGAGGTCAGTGGCTGTTGCTCGTGCACCTAGGTGGCCCTGGGCCTCTTTTGGGAAGCCCCTTGAACGGGACGGTCGCAGTGGGGAGGTGCTGACCGGCTCCTGGCCGAGGGACGCAGAGTTTAGCTCTGGGCCAGAGGGGGTCAGCGGGGGACTTCTCCTCTCAGCCTCCTCCTCTCAGCCAGCTCTGCCTGAGATTTGAGGGGGGGGGGCTATGACTTCAGATTTTTTGTTTTGTTAGAATCACCCCTTTCACTGATCTTTCTGCAGTTTGACTAGTTGGTAGCAGTCACTACTAACGTCTCATTAAGCAGTGGTGAGCTCGGTCTTCCAACTGCAACCGATTCCAGAACTTTCCTTCCCGCCCTCCCCACGGGGAGAGTCTGTGCCTGCGCTGTGTTGGGCTTTTGCCTTTGGGTTGGAGGCTTTCTTGCTGGGGCTTATTGGGGGACAGGGGGAGTCGTCTTCTAGGGCAGTGGTTCTCAACCTTTTTAATGCCGTGACCCCCAACCGGTCGTACTCAACTGGTGCAGCCCCGTTTGCAGAATGGGACTTTTGGCGGGCTCAGCAGGGCAGAGACAGCCTGACAATTCCTATTGGCTTTTGAAAGCCAATAGAATTAGACTCTGTTCAAGAGAGTCTATCCTATTGGCTTTCAAAAGCCAATAGAATAAAAGGGAGTAGCACAGCTAAGGAAAAGGGGGGAAAAATGGCGGACTGCGTTGCTTGGCGACCCCCGTGAAATGGTCGTTTGACCCCAAATGGGGTCCCGACCCACAGGTTGAGAACTGCTGTTCTAGGGTGCCTCTACTGCTTCCTCCCGGGTGACAGACAGGGTGGCGGGGACAGACCTCCCCCCCCAATCTCTCCTGCTTTGTGTGGCTCTTTCCCTGCCCATCAGGCGAACGGGTGGGGGTCAGGTGGGGCGTGTGGGGAGGGGAGAATTGGTGCAGGCGTGCTGGAGGGAAGGCTGGGGATGCAGCCGGTGCTTAAGCCGAGGGACCCGGAGTGGGAGGCTTGGGGGGGGGGGGCGGATCTGCTGGCATTGCAAGACTGGGTTGCTCTTTCAGGTCACTGCGAGACCCGCAGGTAGACCTGGGCTTCCGACTCTCTGCGTTTCCCTTCTCCCTTCGGTCTTCTTAGGCAGTTAAGCATGAGACCAGGGGGGGGCACCCGGGTTCCGCGATGGATCGGGCCTCCGAGCAGGCCGAAGGCTTCCGGGCAGCCCCTGCTGGCTCCCCTCACTTACTTCTCTTTCTTCTTCAGCAACGCCTGGGTGTCGCTGAGCTTGCTCTGGATCTTCTCCACCCGCTCATCAGCATCCTTGGAGGCGCTGTCCAGCTTCTTCTCCAGGAGGCTCAGGCGCACGTTGGCCTCGCTGAGCTCCTCGCCCTGGACGGCGGGGAGGAGAGAGGAGTGTTCGGCTGGGGTCCAGAGCCTCTGCAGGCCAAGGCGGCGGCAGCAGCCTCTGCGGGGCTCCCTCGCTCGAGCAGCAGAGGGGCAGCCAAACGTACCTTGATTTTAAGAGACTTCTTCAGCTCTTTGATGACAGTCTCTCGGTCCTCCAGCTTGAGTCCCAGGCCCTCGGCATCCGTGATCTCGGCCCGTAGAGCGGCTGCCCGCAGCTCGACCGGAGGAGGGGGCTGCAAAAAGAGCACTGACCATTGTTTGCTTAGGGCTGGAGATAAACTCTCAAACCCGGAATGGCCAACGACTTCCCTGTCTGAGCTCCAGGGCAGCTCTTAAGCGGAGAGACAAATGCAGGGAGGCTCTCCGACACTCAGGCTCCTCTCTTCCAGCCTGCCAGTGCCAGCATCCGGCGTGGGCTCACCTTGCTCTGGGGCTTGTCTGCATCGTACTCCCCCTCCTGCATGGCGGTGGCCATCTTGTTCATGGTGGCGATGAGGATGGAGCAGGACTGGCGCAGGCACTCGTGAGGGCTGATGCCCTGCACCCCGTAGATCTGGGGAGGAACCTCATAGTCAATCTTTGCCTGAAGTGACGCCCCCCGGAGGGTCTGCAGCCACGAGAGGGGAAGGCGCCACTTTCCAGGCAGCTTCAGGAGACTGTGGAGAGCCCCCTCCCCCCACTGCCTGGCCAGGGCAGCGGCAGAAGAGACACGAACTGAAGCAGCAGCCTCGGCCAGTGCAAACCACCAGCACCACCGGCAGTCTTTCCCCTCGCCCCCTTCTCCTAGGGGCTGAACAAGGCCAGGGATCCCCTCTCTGCCAGACGCTCCGCTCAGGATACCGGATCCCGGACACAAGCATCTCTGCAAACCTTTCTAGCCCTGCCCAGGGAGCCCTTTGCTTCCGGCCCCTGCTGGCCTCGAGAAAAGCGCCTTCACCGGAACGAATCTGCTGATCTCCCGGCGCAACAGAGGAAGAGGAAGGGAGGGCCAATCCCAGGTCAGCTTCCCCTTACCTGCTCGCTGGCCTTGAAGGCCAAGTCCTCCAACTTCACGGCCTGCAAGCCCTCGTTCTCGGTCAAGGGCGCAATCATCTGAGCCCCTGCGGCCGCCACCTCCTGCAGCACGGCCACCACCCAGGTCAGGTGTTTGCGGCAGTCCAGCAGGGTATCCGAGACCTGGGAGACCAAAGAAAACGGCGCAGCGCCAAGTCTCTGCCGGGGGGGCTCTTTGCCAGCAGGAAAGAGCACCTTGGGGACACCGTGACCCAAAGAGAACCCCCACTGGCCAGGAGAGGCTTGCTCCCGCAGCCGGGGCAGGGCGGGGCGGGGCTGTGCAGGCCACCCACCTGTGGTCCGAAGCCCAGGGCTGCAGGGATGCCAGGGGCATCGGTGCCCGGCATGCGCCGCCTGATCTTCTTGCAGAACTGGCGGATGTCGCTGCATGAGGTCTCCAGGTCCTTCAGGAGGATGGCAAAGTCGGAGGCCTCCTGTCCGGTCTGCAGGAGGGGAGAGGTCAGGTGGTCAGCCAGATCGGCCCTCCAGGGCCTGGCCAGTCGGGTGGGGCAGGCTCTTACCTGGAGGAAGGAGCGCAGCCGGCAGACCTCCACGCTCATGCAGTCCAAGGCGCTCTGCGTGAACTGTGGGGGAAGATGGGCACGGTCAGGGCAGGGCAGAGCCAGCACCGCCATGCGGACCTGGTCTCTCCGGGGGAGGGGAGCAGACCAGAGAGGCCTGACAGCCCCCCCCCCAGCAGCCTTTCCTGCAGGGCCCAGGCAGGAACCCGGGTCCCCTCACCTTGATGTGGTCGGCCAGCTGCACGGTGCAGTCCTCGGCCTGGTCAGCCAGGTGGATGCTGTACAGGTGCTGAGTGGGGAAGGAAAGGTTTCACTGCAGGGCTGCCAGCCCAGGCCAGATTCGCCCTCCCCTCCCCCACCCACACGTGGGCTGCACCTGGTAGTACTTGATGGCCTTGGTCAAGGGCTCCACGTTGACCGTTTCGTCCAGCTGGTCCTTGTGCAGCAGCTCAATCAGGAAGTCCAGGGACCTCTCGTGCACGCTCATCTCCGGATAAAGCATCCCCACTTTTTTGTAGATTTCCACATTGCACTTGCTCAAGGCCCTGGGAGGGGGGGCAGGGCAGGGCAGAGTGTCAGTGCAGGCTGTTGGGCCAAGCCCATGGCCTCCCCCCCCCATGGACTCCCCAGGCCCAGCCACACGCCGACTCACTGCTCGTATTTGTGGAGTGTTGCTTGCAGCAGGAGTAGAGAGTAGACCAGCCCGGCAGCAAAGCTCAGCTGCTCCCCCGGAGCCCCCCGGAGCCCGGCTCGCTCGGCACAATTCTCGCTCAGCTCGAACTTCTCTTGCGCTTGTCTGCAGATCAGCTCGGCCTGTTTCGGAGAGGCAGCAGTTGCTGGGCCTCAGCAGGCAGGCCCCCATTTCCGCCCTCTACCTGGGGGAAGGAGGCGAGGGGGGGGGGCGCCCTCCAGAAGGAGCCCCGTCTGCACCTCCAGACCTGGCTGCTTGAGGGAGACCTGACCCTGCTCTCCTTGCCAGAAGGGCTGCTGCCTCCAAGAACCGGGGGTCAGCCCTGGATCACAGCTGAAAGAAGCTTCTCGGCATAGTTTACTACCAGACTATTCACGATACTCTTCTGCTATTTTTGCTGAAAAGAATGAAAATATTCATTTGCCTAGACCAGGGGTGGGCAACCTGGGCTCTTTTATGACTGGTGGACTTCAACTCCCAGAATTCTGAGCCAGCCATGCTGAGGGGAAAGGGAGAGGTTTCCAAGCTGAGCCAGGCTGGCTCAGGAATTCTGGGAGTTGAAGTTCACCAGTCATAAAGCGGCCTAGGCCTAGGCCAGAGGTAGGCAACCTTGGCTCTTTTATGACTGGTGGACTTCAACTCCCAGAATTCCTGAGCCAGCCATGCTGAAGGGAAAGGGAGAGGTTTCCAAGCTGAGCCAGGCTGGCTCAGGAATTCTGGGAGTTGAAGTCCACCAGTCATAAAAGAGCCCAGGTTGCCCACCCCTGAACTAGTCAAACCTCACCACTGTAATTAAAAAACATGGTGGTTGAGGACTCGGACTGTGATTACCGACCCCATTAAAAGGAGAGGAGGAGGGCCGGCGATTTTGAACTGTACTGGAACGTGAATTCAGTCCAGGGTCTTCTTCAACCGCTTGCAGGAAGGGGAATGTCTGGATGGAAAAGGGCGCCTATCGTGCAACTCGACCCAATGGGAAAGGGGGCATCGGGATCCAAAGGGAAGGAAGGAAAACCTAGCGCCCGTCACCAGGCGCCCTCGGGTACCTTGCCCACCAGCCGGGGAAGCAGCAGCAGCACCAGCACGCAGTCATGGTCCCCGCCGTGCCGCAGGAAGCTGTCGGGCAGGAAGGAAGTGAGCAGGGAGACCTGCCGGTTGGCCTGCTGCACCTCCATCTGGCGCAGCTCCATTTCGATGGCCTGCAAGGCAAGAATGCTCCGATGGGGGGATCCTGGCCGGGGGGGGGGGTCCTCAGCAGCCTCCCAGCTCAGGGCCGGCCCCGGAGAGGGCCAGGCACTCCCGGGGGGCTGCCTTTGGCCGGCCTTCTCTGCTTGGGCTCCTTGGGGAGGAGCCCGGGGACCCCTCCAGCTGCGGGGGTCCCTGGAAGGGGCCTCGCCTCAACTGTGCCCCCCGCTCGCTTTCACCCTCAACCCCAGCAGATCCAGGGGAAAGAAAACACCCCACCAGGGGACTTGAGGGGAGGGGGCCCCGAGGCAGGACAGGCAAAGGGAGCGGGAGCCCCCCAGCGATCAAGGCAAGGAGCAGAACGGGAAGATTCCGCAAAGAAAGCGAAAGAAAGCGGG
This sequence comes from Crotalus tigris, assembly GCF_016545835.1. NCBI lineage: Eukaryota > Metazoa > Chordata > Lepidosauria > Squamata > Viperidae > Crotalus > Crotalus tigris. The sequence goes on from NW_024100685.1 coordinate 1,346,631, forward strand.
AAGAACGGCCAACTGAGGCCTTGGTAGAAAAGGACCCCAAGGAAAGGAAAAGAATCTGGAACGTGACCAGGAAGGTTCTGGAGGTTCAAGGCCTCTATTAAGAGGCGTTGGGGGGAGACCGAGGGGCCCTCGCAGCCGGGAGGGGAGTTTTCTGCTTGCAGGCGCTTCATGAGCCATCAGGGCAGATTAAGGGGGAGCCTTGCAGGGCAGCCCCTCGCACTGAAGACCTGGCCTAGCTGGACGGCGAAATGCTGGCCAATGGCTCAAAGGGCACCGGGAGCCCTCGCTCCAGCTCTGCCGGACGGGGAGAAAGGAAGAAGCGGCTTGGACGAAAGCAAAAGGGAGAGTGCGGCCCGGAAGGGTGACAGGCTGAGGCCCGGAGCCCCTACTTTTTCGGGTGCCTCAGGGCGCCTCCCCATGGAATGGCTACCGTCGGCCCATTTCCAGCTGCTCCCGCCTGAGCCACGGGGGAGGGCGGCTCCCAGGGAGGCCGGGGCCCTCCTACCTTGGCGTGAGCTTTTGTCTCGGCAAACTTAATCTTGAAATCAAACATTTCGGGCGGCGGCTGCTGCTGCCTCTCCACAGAGGCCTCTTGCTGGCTCATCAGCTCTCGGTTGGCGTCCTGCAGGGCGGAAAGGCAGCCTCAGCACAGCGGGCCTCCTGGCCAGGCCTCCGCCCAGGGCAGCAGCCATCCTCGGGCCGCCTGGGGCTTCCCCCCCTTGGCTGGAAGACCCCCAACGGGCTGGGGTGAAAGCTGGCCTTCGGCAGAAATGCCCGTTACTCTGCGTCCTGCCTTCCCAGCCTTGTCTGTGTGAGCCACTCCAAGCCGGGGGCTGAAGTAATCCAGACGGCTAAAGGGCGGGAACCATGCCTGGACCCTGGCCCGGCCCTCTCCCCCTCCAGCCCGCCCCGCCCCTCTCCACCTGCAGGTGGGCCGTCAGCTCTCGGTACTTCTTGATGGTCTGCTGGTAGTCGGCCACCGTCTCCTGCGCCGCCTCCACCCGCTTCTCCGACTCACGGACTCGAGCCGTGGCCATGTCCAGATGCTCCCGCAGCTCCAGCTCCGTCTCGCGGGCGTTCTCCTGCAGCTCGTCGTTCATCTCGTTCATGGCTTCCTGGGGGGCGGCACAGTGGATAGCTAGGGTGCTCCAAGCAAGCCCCCCCCTTTTTTGCCAGGGAGAGGAAACGCAGCACGCTCTCCCCGGCATCTCTCCGGGCCAGCTGGGCCAGGGGAGCCCACCAGCCCCTCCCTCAACAGCCGCCGTCCGTCCTGCTCGCTCTCACCAGGTCGCCCACTGTCTCGCGGAGCTCGCGGACCTTCTCCTCCAGGTCGAGGTTCCTCTCGGTCAGCATCTCCACCATCTCCTCGGCCCCCAGGGCAGCATCCACCTGGGACGGGAGGGCAGATTAGGGGGCGCGGGAGAACCGCCGCTGGCCCCAGAGCACAAGGGGGGGCTGGGCCTGGCCTGAAGCCCCCAGCCGACTTGCCTGCTCCTTCAGCTCATCGACAGTCTTCTCGGCCTGCTTCAGCTCCTCCTGCAGCTTGTCCTTCTGCTGACGCAGGGCCTCCAGCTCCCCATTCTTCTTCTCCATGTGCTTCTGAAGCTTCACGTGCTCCTGCTTCTCCGAGGCAGACAGGTCCCGCATCCTTTCGGGGCAAAAAGGGGCCGGGGTCACCCCAAGTCTGAGAGGACAGCGGCCTCTGCCTCCCCCGAAGCCAAAGGGAAGAGCTTCTTGCCCTGGCTGGGAAAGGCACCTGGGCAGAAGGCCCCTCGCCCTGTCCCCCACGCAGCCTCCTCCGGCTTCTCTGTGACCCTTCCCGTTCTTCCTGCAACATCTAGCAGGAAGGGAGGAGGAGGAGGGGGAGGAGGAGGAGGTGGAGGCCTGTCTAGGGGCTGCTGATCTCTCCTACAGCCGATGGGCCTACCTCACAAGGGCCTCCTTCAGGCGGCCGTTCTGCTCTTCCAACTGCTTGACGTGGTAACTGGAGGCAGCTCCTTCAGAACCTACAGAATTGACAACCACACACAAACACCAGGTTCACAGAGCATCTAAAATGTGGCTGATAAAACAAAAATGTTGTCTGACTATTTAAATGTCAGGGTCTTGATCATTTTGGTGTCTGTCATTCCCGTCTCCAGCTCCAGAATATCCCTTTTCTAGGATCAAGCGAGATGGAATCCATAGATTTGTGAAAAGTGTTTATGATTTTGGCATTTTGTTTTGAACCCTTTGGTGTTTTTATCAAGCTGTCTCCCTTCAACCCCTTCCTAGCTGGGCCGGGTAAGGCCTTGGCTGCTGCCTCAGATGCTTCCGGGTGGCTCCCAACAGAGTGGGAGGGGAGAAGCCCCCCCCAGGCCCCTTTGGGGGAAGGAGGCAAAGTGGAAATGGGGCGACCATTCCTGTGGCTGCAGCCGAGAGGAGCCCGTGGCCCTCCGGGGCGGTGCAGGGGCCAGGCGGGGCCTCCGTCTCCCAGGCCCTCCAGCCCCCTCCTCTTCCACAGCTGCTCCCCAGCCCGGCCAGTCGGAGGCCCCGCCGAGCTCACCCTTCTCTTCGATCTCGTGCTTCAGGATCTCCAGGTCCATGGAGAGATCCTCCACCTTCTCCTTCAAGGAGTCCACCTCTTGCTGCAGGGACTCGGCCCGCTCCTCGGCCATCTCCTTGTCCAAGGTCGCCATCTCAATGGCGTCGGCGGTGTCGGCCATCTCCTCCACGTAGCGGTCTTTGGCCTCCAGGGCTTCCCTGGCTTCCTGCAAGGGCAGGGAGGAAGCGGCCCCTGAATCGCAGGAACGGGGCTCGACGCCCTGGGGCTGTCAGTTGGGTCAATGCAGCTTTGGGAAACCCTTTCTCTGAGGGGGGGGGAGAGATGTGCCCCTCGGGGGCTGCCACGCCAAAGGGCGGCCAGCCGGCAGGTCCATCCATGCAAAAGTCCGGCCTCTCCCTGCCCACCTTCTCCCCCCCCTTGGGCTTCTCCCGAAAGCTGAGCAGCCCCACCTTCTTGGCCTCCTTCAGGCGCTTCTGCAGCTCCGTCTGCTGCTCCTGCATTTTGCTCTTCCACTCCTGGACCTGCTCCAGCTGGATCTTGTACTTCTCCAGCTCCTTCAGCTTGGCCTTGTCTTCGTTGCGCTTCATCTTGAGGGTCTCCAGCTTCTCCTCCAAGTCTCGCACCTGCCCACGCAGAGACTCCTCCTCCTGCCAGGTGGGGAGAGACAGAGAGACCCTCTCAAGCAGGCCCCCCCTCGGGAGGGAGGGCTCCCCTCACCCCCTCTCTACGGTCACCCGGCTCCCCACGGCAGCACCAGATGACCCGGTCCTGTCAAATTGCAGGAAACTGGTTTTAGGGAGGAGTGGGACCTTTTCTCCAACAAACGTCACCTGCCTGTAATAAAAATATTTTCATTTCTGCTAGGCCTCCCCGAGTAGAATGATAGTTCCTTTTGAGCGGAATGTCATTCTGCATCCTAAGTTGCCGTCCTGGCCACTCACATGATCAATGGACCAAATTTACGCAGCCATCTTTGGTAGACAAAGAGACACGTTGATTTTTTTTCGTCAGGAAGCCCCTCAGTCTCCTGGCTGTTGATCTAGGCCAGGGGTAGGCAACCTTGCCTCTTTTATGACTCAGCTCCCAGAATTCCTGAGCCAGCCATGCTGAGGGGAAAGGGAGAGGTTTCCAAGCTGAGCCAAGCTGGCTCAGGAATTCTGGGAGTTGAAGTCCATGAGTCATGAAGGGGGCCATAGTTCCCCCATGCTGGCTCAGGAATTCTGGGAGTTGAAGTCCACGAGTCATAAAAGAGCCAAGCTTGCCTACCTCTGGCCTAGGGCCTAGGCCGCTTTATGACTGGTGGACTTCAACTCCCAGAATTCCTGAGCCAGCCATGCTGAGGGGAGAGGTTTCCAAGCTGAGCCATGCTGGCTCAGGAATTCTGGGAGTTGAAGTCCACCAGTCATAAAAGAGCCACGGTTGTCTACCCCTGACCTAGGTTGCATTTAAGGCCTGCTTTGGCATGGACTCTAGCTGGGGGAGGCTGAGAGCTGAACTGAGGAGGAGGAATCTGAGCTGGATGCCGAGCTGAGGGCAAAATGTCCCGTCGGAGAAGCCAGAGGCCGCCTCTAAGGAAGGGAGCCCAAGGAGGCCCTGCCAGAGGTGCCAATGCGGGATTAAGGGATTTTATGGGAAGGCTCCATCCTGACTGGTGGATCCCTGGATTTCACAGCAAGGAAGTCTGCCTGCGAGACTCTGCAACTCAGTGGGGAGAGACCTTCTGCCTTCCGCCCCTTAGCCACATGCCAGAGGTGGGTTCCTGAGGCTGCTAGCTGGGCCTGGCTTGGCTTGACCTTAGGCAAGAGGGATGCTCCAAGTAGTGCTGAGCCCTGATTCAGGCCCTTGACCCTGGCTACCCGCTTGCAGGTGCCCGACGCCAGAGGAAGGGGGGGCAGAGAACGGCCCTTCCGCATCCAGGGCTTGGCCACCCTCTTGGTTGCCCTTGCCTCACCAGCAATGCCCGAATCCTGCAGCCGGGGGGCATCTGGAGGTTGCAGCCGGTCCCAACGTCCCAAGAAGCCTGTTGCGAATGTGCACCCGGACCTCCCTGCCCCCCCCAAGCAGCAGACTGGGGTCCCCTCACCTTTGTTGGAGACAGGATTGCCGGAGGAGCCACCGGGGATGCCAGAGCCAGGACGGGCACCACGGGGGCAGCCAAGGGGGTCTGTGCAGGGGTGCTTGGTTCACTGCTGCTCATTTCACCGGCAGAGGCCGAGGCCGAGCCAGAGAGCCCCGCGGTGCTGCTGGATGTGGCCGAACTGCCGGTCCGGGTGGGCTGCAAGAAAGAAGGAGAGTGAGAACGGCCTTCTCTCTGGAAGAGATCGGCCAGGCTGGCCATCGGCCTCGGCCTTTATAACGGGCACCGTGCAGGCACAGAACCACACGCGGCTTCTGGAAAAAGTGCCAAGGAACTGAGCAGTCCGGCGATCTGCAAAAGCCAAAATTTTAAATGTTACAGTTGGCTGCTCTAAGGGAGGCAGCGGAGTAGCTGAAGACAGGCCTGTGTGGCCCCTGGGGGGGAGGGGGCTGGCAAAATGCCTGTGATTTCCCCTCCCGTGCTGGGAAACGCCACCTGGACCAGACTTACAGGGATGCCCTGGGGAGCAGAGGGGGTCCAGGGTCCTGCTTTGTGCTTTGGGGCGTCTCCCTCTTCTCTAGTTCTCTGTGAGGCAGGGGCAAAATCCTCCCAGGTGGGCTTCAACTGAGCCTTCAGGTTGGTCCTTCCGCTGAAGCGGCTCAGAGCGCTCCTCCCCCAAGACCCCGCTGTCTGTCCACCCCAACCCCCCCCCCAACCCCCAGAGTTGCCACTCTATCAAATCGAGCGTAGCAGGAGAAAATTATAAAATACGGGGAGATTAATTTTGTCAGGTAAGTCCATAAACACTCAATCCAAAGTCGGTGTTCCCTTCGGTGTCTCTACTAATGCACTTGGAGGAAAAGATGGAAGGAACACTTATCAAATTTGCAGATGACAAACTGGGTGGGACAGTTAACACCAAAAGAAGAATAACACTAAAATGGGTCTTCAAGCTTATCTAAATACAGCAGAACGCCATGGAAAGCAGCAGAGGACAAGCAGAGTCATTTCACCGAGAGAGAAAAGAATCCAAGGTCCAGGAGAACGAAAACAGTGGGGGGGGGGAGCAGAGCAAGGGTCGTTGCCTGCAAATTGGATGATGAGGTAGGACAGGGTTGAACAAAAAAGGAAAGAAAACACGATTTTAGGATGTCTTTTTCCAAAGTGGGGGAGTTAAATTGTCCTAACTTTCTTTATTTTGCTCAGACCCCACCTCAAGGGCCATCTCCAGGTCAGGGAGAGGACAGTCTCCAAGGAGGAGGGGGTCTTCTTCCCTAGCAGCCCCCCCCGTGGGCAACTGGGACAGAGCCTGGGCCCGAAGGGGGGGGGGAATGCAGCAGAGACAGACGCCTGCCGGGAAAGCTTGCACCGACTCCTGCAGCAAGCGGGCGCCGGACTCTGCTCTGGCCAGCTGCCCGATTCGGAGGCGATTTGTTTTTCTCCTTTCCCCCACATCCCATCCAATTCCCTCTGGAAGGAATCCCTCGTCTCCAGCGCAGGGAAGAGGCCTCCGGACCGGAGCTGCTGCCAAGGATGCAATCAGACGAGAGAGGCAGGACCCCCCCCCCCCAGGAGCTCAGAGAAGGAAAGGGAGAAAGCCCCCCCCCCACGGATCGGGCAGGGAAAAGGGGAGGTGGGAGGGTGGCCCTTTCAGACTTGATGGGGTTTCTTAAGGTTGAACTACTTTATCAAGTTATGTTTCCTGGTTTACCTGGGGCAGCTGGCAAAACCAGAAGGAACTAAAGATTACAATTAAAGGAAGAAAAGAAACTTCAGTTAGACTTATTGATACAGAAGGGAGCAAAATATTTTAACACTGGAAATGTTCAAGGATGTGTTTGAACAACGGACCTAGCCGTTCAATTTAACGGGTCTGCCTCTACCGTAGAGACAGACGGTGTACAAGAGAGAAGGAAAAGGATTTTCCAGACAAGATCGAGACTGATGTGAAGGCAGATTTAAAAATCACAGGCTACAAGAATGACATGAAAAAAGTTGCCACGTTGGGACATACAAACCACCTCGGCTGATGTCTGGACAATTAAAAGAGACACATGAACAACCAACCAAGACAGAGAGAGAGAGAAAGACCTGGACAACATTCCCACACTGCACTTGCAAAAGGGGCTTGTTAAAGCTTTGAAGAACTTTGTGTGGAGGACGAGGAAGAAACGAAATCAAGTTCTGGGACTTCATTTGAAGGGACTGGAGATCCAGGTGGTTAGAAGCAAAAGGAAGGACTATAAAGTTGGCTTATTTGATCAAGGATAATGATAAAATAAACCAACCGTACCAATAATAATCCGAGGGAGACGGGCAGTTAAGAATTATGAAACAGGAATAAATAAAAATAGACACATTGTTATCCCTCTGGCAACCCTAAAAGGACTTTTGCTGGTTAAGACTGAAAAAAGGTTTTATGGATTTGAGATATGGGAAGAAGACCACCCATATTTTAAGAGGCGGCAGTAAATTACTTTTTACTTGTGATGAGGGGGGGAAGTCATTTGCTTTCTTTTTCTTTACCATATTCTTATTTTTTGTTTTCTTATTAGTTTTCCTGCACGTTCCGTTGTCTTTTTATCCCTTTATTTCTTTTTAGCTTGTATAAAATTACTATTAAAAAAAAGAAAATGGCAAGGGCGGCCCGCCCCCACCCCGCCCTTCTCACCTTAGGCCTCCTAGCCGTGGTCTGGAGGCCGGAGGCAGGAGCAGAAAGCAGAGGAGGAGGAGAGAGAGTCACACGGGGGAGACGGGAACAGAGAGACACAGATGGCGACGGCAGCAGCAGCCCAAGGAGAGGATAAAGTGGGGGGAACGACAAGAGAGACAGGAGTGTGATTAGTTGCGCGCAGCGTCAGCCCACAAACCCCGCTGGCCACTAGCCGGCCACCCACCTAGGACCCCTGGTCCCCCCAAGCCCCAGCAGCAGCAGCAGCAGCAGCGCCCGAGACCGGCATGAAATGCTCAGACTCAGGAAACGGGCATCCCGTCCACCGATCACGGTCAGCCCACAAACCCCGCTGGCCACTAGCCGGCCACCCACCTAGGACCCCTGGTCCCCCCAAGCCCCAGCAGCAGCAGCAGCAGCAGCGCCCGAGACCGGCATGAAATGCTCAGACTCAGGAAACGGGCATCCCGTCCACCGATCACGGTGTGTTTGTTGAAGCCAGCCTGCCCCACAAGGCATCTAAGGTGCCTCTGTTTCCCTAGAGGGGTGGCTGTCAACGAGGCCCCAAAAGGGGACTGGTCTCTCTTCTGCCTGGCTCTGGGCCGGCCGGGCTCTCGAGAGCCTGGGCACCAAGGACTGACCACCAGAGGACCAGCGCCCGAGCGTGCTCTTCCAGTGGGAGGGGGCTCTGAAGGCCGGCTCCACCTGGAGGGAGGTGGCATTTCTCTCCGGGTGCAGGTAGAAGGCTCCCACAACTTTCCCCATCCTCCTCCCCGACCCCTTGATAGGCCGTCCTGAAGGGCGGATCAGCCCTCCAAGCAGAGCCTGGTATTTATGCTGAGAGGCCAGTCTAGAGCCAAGATTCGGGAAGGCCCTCCTCCTTTTGCAAAAGCTGCAGAGATCGGCTTATGGGCCTGGATCAGCTCATGGTTCCCAGACTAAGCCCAGCTGGGCCTGACCGTGTTTATCTGGGTCTGGCTTATGAAATGGGCTGCCCACTGCTAGGCTCTCCTCGCCCAGCACCCGACCAAGAGCAGCAGAGCCTGCAGGAGTGGAAGAGGGCCGGGAAGATGAGTGGAGTCGGAGGACTGCTGCGTGCGGGACAGGCCCAGGGGCAGCTGCTGGGCTCTGACCCCCTGATAATCCCCCTCCTCAGGGAAAGCTTTGCTCTTACTTGCCCAACCTGCCAGGCACAAGGAGGCGCTGTGTGTCCTTGGAGGCGACAACTGTGACTGGCACTTGCTAGCCCCTTCAGAATTCAGCCCACAGATATTCTAAGCTTTACCTTCTTCCAAAAACAACAACTTCTGGTTGTTGATGATGCTGAGAAACACCTGAGAGGTTCCGCTAAACCTCAGAAGGGATGCAACAGGAGAAGGGGAGGGGGCCTTGGCTCTGTGCTGAACCCCTGCCCAGCACCGGGTCATCTCCGCAGGTGCAATCGTAGCTCTGCCTGGCTTCTCATGGGCACTGCAGCACCGTGGCCGATCTTGACTCCCGCCCTGTAGCTAGAAGGGGCTCCCCAGTGAATCCGAGTCACTCAAGGTAGCCTCCAGCTCTGAAAACGGGCACAGAAGAGGGAGAGGCTAAGCAGAGGCAACTGCGCTAAGGGAGGCCTCCTGGCCAGGCAACCTAGTGGAAGGAGAACATTCAGACGGCCAGCTAGAGCAGAGAGGAAGGGCCAGGAGAGCAAACCTCATCCACTCCCGCATGGGGGCCAGGCGGCCCTTTCCTCTCTCCAGCCTATCGTGCAGATGATCTTCTCACCAGAGCAAAACCATCCGGGAGGTCTCAGGCAGGCCCGCCCGGGTCTACATCTAGAGCCTGCCACCATCATGGCTGGAATATTTCACTTTTTCCCCAAAAACCGTCCGATAAGTGATGTCACAAGCTATCAAATCCAATTCTCCCTGGAGTGGTCTTCCATCTCATGATATCTCCCCTGACGGGATAGGTAAGGGCAGCTGTCTGCTCTCCGATAGAGGTGAGAATATGCTCCAACTCTGGACGCTCTCCCAGGCACGCCAGAGGCTCCTAAAATGGCACGAAAAGCAGAGCTTAACGGCGGGGAAAGGACACGAGGCAGAAAATGGATCCAGCGTCCTTGGTACAGTTCGCAGCACTGGCTCCTTCCAAGGATGAAATTCAGCTTGGTCCAAAACTCAACCGGAATCTTGACTGAGACGGGCCCGGATGATCTGCTGCGGCCAGAATCCCCCAAAGCTGGAAAAACAGCAGGATCTCCTGATCCCTGGGCCAGAAGTGACTCAGCGCCAGGAAGGAGCTTCAGCCAAGTCCCCGAAGGCCACACCTGACTTTGGGGGACAAGGAGGGATGCTCTGTGCACTGACCGGCTCCTTCCACACTGAGCCCAGCCTCCTCGGACACTTTTGGACCACGCGGCAGACCTTGCTTCCATCTTTGAACCATCTTCTCTGAAACACACCTTCATTTTAGGACAAGGGTTACTGAAAGCAAGACAGCTGACGTAAGCTGAGCAATGCGACAGACTTCCCCAGAATTTGCCAACAGTCTGTAGATCTACACAGAGCAACTCTGTAGGATCATTCCACCTGAGGGCAACATGGGCAAAAAAGGCCCTTTTAAAACAGTTTCTCTGAGTCATCTGGAATCCAGAAAGAGGATCACCAACACTCCATCTTCCCTTCTGGCCTTCCTCCAGATTCAAGCTATCCCAGTTAAGGGAGGATCGGTCTGTGGGCCTTGGATCCAAAGGAAACGCAGAGGGATACTTAGGGCTGCCACTCTCCTTGCGATGCCCAAAGGGAGGGAGGGAGAGAAGGCAGCTGGGGCCTCAACGTGCTCGTCCTCAGATGGATCCATCCTAACCTTGCACTCAGCACACGTTCCAAGTCTTGAATCTGATCCAGCGCATACACTGGGAAAGACACGTGCACAAAAGATGCCACAGCCACCCACAAAACATCCTAAGTCACCAGGCATAACTCAAGACATTCGTCTTAGTGTTTGAGGAAAAGCAATTCAATAATCCAGACGTTTCTGTTTTGGTGCCACAAGCAGACTATCCCGCCTCAGCACACGGCTTCAAGACAACCGTCCAAAATGTAGAGCTTTGCGTTTATCACAGGCCGTTGCAATCTAGGATGCCACGAAGAGGCCGAATTCTGGACTTCCTTCTGAATCCTGTTGCTTCCCTTTTCAAGGCTCTTGGGCCTCTCCCATCATTTCAACAGAGCTTGAAAGGAGGAGGAAGAGGAGGAGGAAATGCTTCAAACGGAAGAGCGAGCGTATGGACAGGCAGCTCAGGGCAAACTCTGGGCTGTGGTGAGGATCACAAACCCAGAAAAGCTATCAGATCTGAGAAGAGGCCAGAGGCGGCTGCAGGATTCGTAGCACCTGGCAGCAGTTGTGAAATCTTCACAGGACACAAGGCAGCCGGGGGAGCTCAAAGGAGCGCAGAGTGTGGATTTCAGCCTCCTCATGGAGGGTCAAGCAGACGTCTCCAGCTCTGCACGGCAGGGAGTGCCTGCGTTGGTCGTCTGGGGACGGCTGCATAGGGGTTCCATTTAAATTTCTGCAAATGGAGTATCCTGGCTGGGGGCCCCCAAGCAGCAAAGCACAGGACAGGTGGTGGGATCAACCAGTCGGAACGCAGGATACGTACCTCTGCACCAGACACAGCTGGGATTCGGGAGGTGTGCACGAGTGTGGGTGCTTGTGCAGCCCCCTGCGACCCCCGCTCACCCATCAAGCCCTCGGCTGGGTAGGGATGTGGCAAGGCCTCTGTGGGGGGGGGGTTGCGAGCACCTCCAAACCAGCCTTAAGACAGCCGTTCTTCAAAGGAGGATCAAGCCCCATGGCTGTGAGAATATATTCAGCTTTCTTCTGCCATCCAAGCGAGATTAATCATGATCTCAAAATGGAACCAATATCTGTTGCCGCCTCTTGAACAGCTGATTTCGTCGGTCTCCTCTGCTGCAGAATGGTGCTCCCCAGATGGACATTTGCCCAGAGAAGCAATTCCAGGGATGCCCAGGGCCTTCCTCCTTGTGCAGGGGGAGCAGCGCGCAGGTGGAGGAGGTGAACTTCCTTCCCCTCCTAGAGACAACAGCGGCCGTGCTTCCTCTACGGAGATTCTCCGTCATAGTTATCCCAAAGGTGCTTTTCCACGCGGGAACCAGACTTCCTTCAAAAGCCCCTTCGGGACAGCCGTGCTTTGTTTTAAAATTATAACCAGAAATTTGGGGCAGCACTGGAAGAATAATTGTCTCATTGTTTTTTCCTTCTCTTTATTGAGGCTCCTTTGTTCATTGAAATTCACCCAGGGTGCATCTCTCTCCTGTCTGCGATGTGTTTCTGAGCCCAGAGGGCCCCGGCCACCCCGACAGAAGGCGAGAGAGGGGCCCTTCGCCTTTTTCATTGCAGGGAGACGCTGAAGCGAAAAGACTGGATCCCTCCGTCTCTCTGACCTCGTGCTGCCATCTCTCTGACCATCCCATCTGCCCTGAAATCGCAGCTGTTCCCAACCGGGAAACAAACATTGATTGTCCTGCCTTGCTGGAAAATAGCAAATTAGAAGCAAGTCACAGCAAAGGACTTGTGGGCATCAAAGCCTTGGATGAAAATACTGGGGGGAAATAAGGTTCCTGCTAAGGGACGAATAAACTGCAGCTGGGAGTAAACACAATTTACCTAAACTGAGTCAGAGCAAATGTAAATGAGACACAAGACCACTCTGGCTAAGCTAAAATTTGGACCTGATGAACTGTATTTCAATTGTCTTTAAATTTCTTTTATTCCAATGAGGTATGGGAAGTCCCCACTACCAAATTTCTTTCAGAGTTTCAACATTTCTAAGATTGGCTGTGTCCTTTAGGTGTCCCTCTAAACAATAAAAGTACAGAGAGGACATCTCCAGACAAAGATTTGTTATCATTTTTGATTTCAAAAAATGTAGAGCTGATCTGCATTTTATTCCTTAACAGATGCTGGGGGAAAGAAAGGAAGTAGGCTCCACAGTGAGAAGATTTTAAGTGGAAGAGTTTTCTGGACCTCTGTAAAATCCTGCGAAGGAGGCCGAGGGGCTGCCCCAGACAAGCTCTCTCTGGAAGCCCCCCCCCCCAGACTTCCTGAGATGACGGCAGTCCGGTGGCTCATCCTAAGCTCTACCTCCGCACCCAATTCTCAGAGCCAGCTCCCAGGCAACAATCTTAGCTTGTTTTTAAAAGGTTCCCATGAGAGCAAGGTGCAGGTAACAGAACAACAGAGTTGGAAGGGACCTTGGAGGTCATCTAGTCCAACCCCCTGCTTAGGCAGGAAACCCATACCATTTCAGACATCTTCTTAAAAACTTCCAGTGTTGGAGCATTCACAACTTCTGGAGGCAAAGCTGTTCCACTGATAATTGTTTAGATGTGGGCAACCTGCATTTGCCCACTTTCTACACAGCAACTGCTCATCGAAAGCCTAATTTCGAGTGATGGTTTTGAGCGTGCAGATGTTTCTCCACCACAAAAGCTAAGTTTCCTAAACCCTCAGAGATGTTCCCAGACGTAAACTTTCCTTAAGTGAAGGACACAGAGAATCAGCTCCCAGACCTTTTTGCCACTAGCCAGGCACTCTCTCAGCACCAGCCTTTTGGGACGAAAAAGCAAGTCAACAGCAGCCATAATATCAATAAGATCTGAGGTTAAAAACCTTCCAACAGAGAGTGAAGGGCATCCATCCAAATTGAACTGAGCGGAGGATTGGATCCAGTGTTTCTTAACCTTGACGATTTTAAGGCATGTGGACTTCAACTCCCAGAATTCCACAGCCAGCATTGCTTCTAGTATGCAAGATGTGCATACTAGAAGCAAACGTGATCCTCAAGATCCCTTTCAAACGTTACGGCTAAGCTAAGCTAAGCCCAGCATCTGTGCGCCCTTCCTCTGGCTGAACCGATCTCTGCCTCTTAAGGTAGCTGCCATCCAATCCGACCCAACCCAGCCATTTGGGGCCCTGTTTATAACTTTTCCCCAGTGGAAGTCCATCCTGCGTGATCCACTCCCATCTCCTGGGAGAGCAGAAAAGGCACTTCCGAAGCTCTGAGCAGGGCAGGGTCAGGCAGGAGCAGCCACAAGCACCACCCGGTTATTTAGTCGAGGCCCTGCCAGGAAGAGCTGGCCCCTTCTCGACCCTGGACCTCACAGCCTCAAGCCCACCCGCTGGATCTGCAACGGGGGCTCGACTTGGAGGTCCAACGGGCTGGCCGTAAAGCCAGCGGCTCTTGGAAGAAAGAAAGAGCCCCCAGCAGAGAGGGACTGGCAACTGGCTGAAGAGATGGGAAGGAAAATGGCTGATGGGGAAGCCTAAGAGGCTTGAGGAGAGAGAGAGAGAGAGGGCAACTCGCAGGCAGCTTTCCCGCGATGGGCCCACTCTGGCCTTGGCAGCCGCACCACTGCCCTGCCTGCTGCTGCGGGCAACAACAACAGGAGCAGGAGGAGCAGCAGCAGCAGCAGCAGGAGACCACCAACTCCTACGCGAAGGAGGACAGGCAACGAAATGCGACCGGGAGCCTCGGAGTCAAGCATTCCCCCCCCCACACACACCGCCTCCATTCCTGCTTCCTCCCCGCGCCCCCCCAGCCCCAGCTATGCCAGGCAGAAGGCTCAGCAGCAGCAGCAGCAGCAGCAGCAGTGGCGGGAGCAGCAGCAGCCGCCCGCCTTAGACTGTACCTTCCGTGTGGTGGCAGCCTGTTTCATGGTTGCAGAAGGGAAGGAAGGAGCAGACAGAGGAGAGGAGAGAAGAAGGGAGAAGAGAAGCAGACAGAAGATTAAACCATTCAGTCAGTCACAACACCACAGCCCCTCCCGGAGAGCCTGCTGCAAAGGGTGCAGCCCCGTCTCGCTTCCGGAGCCTCCTGGATCCCAGACTGATTCCTGGGGCTGGACAGCCGGGGAGCATCGGAGCAGCAGCCAGAGCCACGGGCAGGGGGGGGAGGGCGGCACATCCCCTCCACCGGCAGCCTCCAACCACCGCCCTGGATGCCGATTACATCACCACGCCAGAGCCCTCCCCTCCCCTCCCTTCCCCTCCCTTGCAGGCGACTCCTAGATCCAGAGCTACGCTGGTGGTGGCAACGGCCGCTGCACCAGAGATGGGCCAGGCTCCTTTCCCCAGAGGAGGAGGACGGGTGGGGGGAGGAGGTGGATGTGCACCTGGAGCTCGGTTGTCTCCCTCCCCCCACCCCCTCCCCACAGGACTCCCTCCAGAGGCTCAGAGGAGCCTCCTTCCTTGCAGGGTGGGTGCAAAAATGCCCCCAGTATTATCCTTCTTCCCCTTCACACGTGTGACATCTCCGTCCAAGGCTGCAGTGGGGCTGTACCTCTATGGGGGGGTTCTAGTGGGATCCCCCCGCCCCCCCAGATGAGAGCCTGGCCTTCTGGGAAGGAGAAGGATTGCCGGGCTTGCAACGATGCCCCTCAGGAGCCCCCCTATTAACTGTTGGGGGGCCCTACAGGATTACGTCTTTGTTTCTACCTGGAGTAGTAACTAGCTCTTGGTAGAATATCAAGGGCCAGTGGAAAACTCCCAAGATCGTGGCATGTGGCCACCTTGCCCACGCTCTTCCTTCCTCTGGGAAGCCCACCTTTCACGGGGGGGGGCACTGCTTTCAGATGCAGGCTCACGCTGCCCCACGCCTCACCCAGGCAGGCGCCCCAGCCAGAGGGGGTAACCTGTTCCGGCTTTTTGCACCTGAGGAGGGGGCTGCTTTGGGGGACGGCCAGGGAACCCATGGAGCACATCAACAAGGCCAAGCAGACTGACAGGGATCGAGAGGGGCCACAAGCACCAGGCCAGGAGCCTCAGGGGCTGCTCTGTGGCGAACTTCTGGCGTGTTCGCCCCAAAAGAAGAGCCCCCCTCCAACAAACTGAAGTCCCAGCTGCCCAAGGTCGTGGCCTGGCAGCTCCTGCCGCCTTCAGGGTCCCTGCAGAGTCCTCCAACAGAAAACAAGCTGGCACGGGCCGCAGAGAGGGCATCCCCCGGGTTCTGCCCCCAAGGCCCCTCCCCCCCCCACAGGGTGCCCTGGCCCTGCGTTCGGGGTCTTCTCTGGGAGGCCATTAAAGGGGGGGGGAGAGCAAGTGGCTCTTGAGCAGGGAGACCAGCAGATCTCGGTACGGATCGCCAAACTGGGCGTCTCTGAAGGGGACACGCTGGAGGGCTGGACCAGGAGAAACTGGGGGGGGGGCTTTCCCATAAGCCCCTTCCCCAAACACCCCTTGGTGCTTTCAGGCGTATCTCCTCAGCCCCAAGATACGAAAAACTGGCCATTGGGCTGAAAATAAAAAGGGAACGGCCTCTTCAATTTTGCTGCACAAATAAAAATGCTCGCGGAGAACAGGGAGTCCTTAACCACAGCCACAATTCAGCCCCAAATTTATGTTGCTAAGCGAGACATTTGTTAACTGGGCTTTGCCCCATTTTACGACCTTTCTTGCCATAAGTGAATCACTCCAGTTGTTAAGTTAGACACCTGGTTGTTAAGTGGATCTGGCTTCCCCTGCTGACTTGGCTTGTTAGAACAGTGTTTCTCAACCTTGACCATTTTAAGGCATGTGGACTTCAACTCCCAGAATTCCACAGCCAGCAATGCTGGCTGTGGAATTCTGGGAGTTGAAGTCCACATGCCTTAAAATGGTCAAGGTTGAGAAACACTGTGTTAGAAGGTCTGAAAGGGGATCACGTGACACCCCTGCCCTGGATGCTGCGACCGTCATAAATATGAGTCAGTTGCCAAGTGTCTAAATTTTGATCACGTGACCCTGGGGATGAGGGAAGGGCCGTGAGTGTGAAAAACGTTCACAAGTCACTTTTTCCGGTGATGTTGGAACGGTCACTAAATGGGCTGTTGTAAGTCAGGGACTGCCTGCGCCCCCAGAGATCTTTCAGGAGCCACAATTAAAGCCGTGTGTGGTGCTTGGCCTGACGGGCAGCAGCCTCCCCTACTTCCCCCGGGGGAAATGTGGCCCTGGACGGAGGCTGCTCCCGCTCTGGGGGAAAAGGGTGCCCAGCCCTCCTGCGCACGCATGCACGGCTTCCGTGCTCTGGGAGGCCTAAACTTAGTGACGGTAACCTTTCAAGCCCTCAAGTCCTCCGAGCCCAGCTTTCTACAGAAGCAAGAAAACTCAGAGGAACTCAGAGGAACCGGGGTCTACGTTAGGAACACTAAAACGGGAAAGAGAGTGAGATTCCCCTGGTTATCGGCCCAGGCGGGCACAGCCAGGACTGACCCGCAGGACGGACGGAGGGCCGTTGGAGCAGCAGCCGCCACCGAGGCTGAGCTGGGGGGAGGAGAGGGGAGGCCAGGCCCCACGGAGGCCCCTCCCCAGAGAGGCTGCTGCTTGGAAACAAGGCCCATTAGATGCAGGGGGGGAGAAGGGGGGGTGACACATTATTCCACACTAGAGGGGGGAAGCTGGGGGAGGAGACACCCAACAGACAGGGCAAGCCGTTGTCCAGGCCCTCTGCCTGTCTACTCCAAAGCAGTTCATTCTTAGAGAGCCCCCCCCTGCCCTCCCCCCTCCTGGCGAATGGCTCTGGTCTGCCGGGAAGGGCCAGGAGACAAGCGGGGAGAAAAAACAGGCCTCTTTCCCTGCACAGGCTTGCCCGCCTCTTCCCCAGGGATCCGATTAGTGCAAATTACGGGGCAGAGCGAGGAGGGAACCACCTGAGCACCCGACGGAGGCCCCTTCCTGGCCCCCAAGATCGATCGGGGCACCCCAAAAGGGGAGATCGGGGTTCCTGCTTGGAAACAGGCCTTCCTGCGGCCTCAGGTCTGGGGGTGACTCCTGTCAGGATGGTAACTGCGGGGTCGGAGAACGAAAGCCCTTTGCGTAATTAAATGGCTGAAGGTTTGTAAGACCGCCAAACGCCCAAGAGGTCGGTTTTCTCACCAAAGTTGTGACCTTGTGAGACGTTGGCCCCCTAAAAATCACCTGTGTTCATTTTGACACTCGTGTTCCACAGGCCAACCCTTCAGCCTCCACCACCCGCTCCCCGACTTCCTTAAGCCACGGGCAAGCAGGCGGGGCTGAGCACCCAAGGACCCTCCCAGAGAAACATGAACCCGGGCCGGGGAGAGGAGGCGGCGGACTTTGCAGGCTCCTGGGCAGCCCATCAGCACCTGCGCCTCTCCCAGACCGGAAGACAGATGGCGGCAGGACCAGAAAGGGAGGGCCAAGGGGGGGGAGGAGGAGGGAGGGAGGGGGCCTTCCCCCCCCCCACAGCCATCTGTCACCCACAAGACAGCCGGAGGCACCAACTAATCCAATCAGCCACTTGCCTGGACCGAGAGACGGCTCCCAAGAGCCCCTGGACCCCTTCCTCGGAGGGACAAGTTGGACTGGGCTTGGTTTGGGTAACATGGGGAGGGGGTTGCCCTGAGGCGAAGGACAAAGACTCCTGGAGCCCCTCCCAGACTTGCTTTCCCTCCTGGGGTGCACTCCCAGGGGCACCAACCGCCAGCCAGCTGTCAGGCAAGCCGAGACCTGTTGCCAGAAGCCAAACAGGGGAGACGTCACTGCACACTGGGGGGGGCGGGGGGGTCTGCCAGGCACTCCTCAAGGTGGACAACGACAGAGCCAGGACCAGGTTCGGGCCTCATGCAAAGCCACAGCGATGGATGGAGGGCGGTTCTGCAAGCAGCGGGGCGCAAGCAAGCGAGGCATGCAAGCCGAGGCCTCAGACACATGCAGCGGGAAGGAAGCGGAGCTGGAAGGAGGCGGCGGTTCTCCCCGACCCGCTGAGTTCGGGGCTTTGCAGCTGGTGTAGCCTGCTGTGTCTCGGGACCGGGAAGAAGGACCCCCCTCCCCCTGGAAACAGGTAGGGCCTCTCTTGGGGCGGCTAGAGAGAGGGGAGGGGGGATTCGCCTGGCGGGTGCTTTTGCTCGTACCTGAGACAGTGCTGGGACTTTCTGCTGGGGTGTGTGGGCTGAGCAGCCCAGCCTCCCCCCCCCCCCAAGCCACTCTCAGCCTCTGCTTGTCCTGCACTACCCAGAGCAGCCACCCAAGAGCAGGGACCACCTAAGGGCTCCTTTTCTTACTGGGCAGCGTGAAGGAGGCTTCGGACCCCTTTGCCCAATTCTCCTCCAGTGGCATCTTCACAACGCCACCCCCCCCCCAGCCCAGCAGTGCAAAGCCCGTCCTGCCTACCGCTGCTTGGGCAGAACGGTGGATGGAGATCCCGGCGCAGGGGCTCCCAGCCTGGCAACTTGTAAGACCCCCAAATCCCAGGCAGCAACAAATTGTGGGAATTGGCAGTCCACGCCTTAAAGTTGCCCAGTTGGGAGACCCCTGCCCCAGAAGACAGTGAAAGGGCTGATTTGGGGGGGGGAGACGATCTCAATCCTCATAGCTATAACCCTTGGCCAGCCCTTGCCTCAGGGAGGCAGCCCAGCCCCTGCCTCGGGAAAGCTGTCCCTGCTACGGCCCCCACAGCGGCAGACCAGCCGGGGGAAGGGGCCGCTGCTCTCCCCAAACTGCTGTGGGGGGTAGCAGTGCAAAGGGGTGCTGACGATGCTCTTCCCCCTCCGCTAAGGCCTCTCACGGCTAAGCCAGGTGGGGGGGCGGAGGTGGGGGCACCCGGGTTTACAGCTTTCTTTGCGGCTGCCAGAAACCCAAAGCAAGCAGGATTGACAATTGGCAGCCTCTTTACGGGCAACGCTAAGCTGCCGAGGGGGACATGGCCCGGTGTTCCAGGAAGCCCTGAGCCAGTCAGGGACCCCGTCGGACCCCTCGGGTGCCCTAACGGGAACATCCATGCAAGGGGGATGCATGCGTGGATGCAGCAGCTGAGGCCACGACAGCCACCAGGGTGGCCTTTTGCACAACTGTTTCATGCGCACGAGAAAAAATAGGCACCACCTTTTTAGGTTTCACTCCGCGCTGCATAGTAGAAAGAGGACAAAGGGTCAGGTTAGATCAGGGGTGGGGGACCCGGGGGGCTCACAAACCAGTGGCTCCAAACGGAAAGATGCTCCAGGTGTTCCAGCTTTGAGGATGTTTTGTGGGCCTCTGGGCCACCCCCACCTGCCCCTGCCCCAGGTCAAGGGCAGAACCGAAGCCCAGAGGGAAAGAGCCCCCTTTAGTGGTCACAGCTCACCCACCCTTTCCGGGACCCCCATTCCCCACCACCGCCGAGGCCGGAGCCTGCTTCGCTCCCGGGCCGCAGAGGGTAGGGCAAGGCAAGGCCCCAATTTGTCCCCGGACAGGAGACTCAGAAGTGATGCTGCCCCCCTGGCCTCCCCCAGACTAAGCAAGGCCAGAAGTGCTCCTGGTGCTCTTGGACGCTGCCATGTGACGCCTCCCCCCCCCAGCACAACCCAAAGCCCAGCGGAGCAACGTCATCCAGTCAGAACGGGAAGAGCGTTGCGTGTTTGTGGATTTGTTTACAATACATCAACCCTCTTTCCCTTTCCCCAAGCTCCAATTCCAATTTTGCCCCCAAAGGGAGAAACCCCGAAGGCAATCCACACAAATCCTGATTGCTTTGTGGGAAATTATTTCAGCTTTTTACTTGTATGGATTCAGAAAAACGCTTTTTTTCTGACTGACTACGGACCATCTGGTGGTTCCGTTTTGTCCCCACTGTGCCACATTCACCCAGGCAAATGCCACCCAAAGAGGGGACGGTCCGGCTGCCCTCTTTGCCTCTTTCATTTCTGTTCCGCGACTGCAGAATTATTGCAGAGGCGGCTGGGAGCGCTTCCCAAAGGAAACCCTTTCCAGGGGGGAGGGAGGGAGGGAGGGAGGGGCGGACCTGGCCGTGGAAAGGAAGCTTCAAGAGCCCTTTGAGTCTGGATTGGGTTGGGGGGGGGATGATGAAGGGGCGCTCAGATCTGGGCAGGGACCCCACGGGGACTGGCTCTGACCGTGACCTGGGATCCCAGCATTAAGGATCTTGGCCATTTTCTCACCCCTTCGTAGGCTGGGCAGGGAGCAAAGGCCTGGCCAGAGCAGAGAGAACCAAGCTGATCTTGTTGGCAGAGAGGAGGGGCCCCAAGGAGGGGCGGCAGAAGTCAGGGGGGGGGGACCAGCTCCGAAGAAGAAGGCCAAGAGGAGCAGCTGCATCCCTGCAGCGCTAAATGGAGGGAACCAGCCTGGCTGGGTGACGGAGAGGAGAAGGACAAGAGGCCCCTTGGTGGCCAGAGAGAGAACCGGGAGCCGGACCTGCTGGCTGAGCCTGGAGACGGTGGCTGTCAGCTGCCTATCGGCCTTATCCCGGGGACAGTTTGCAAGGATGGATAGAGCCATAAAAATATAAAAGAAAAAAGAGAAAGTCTAACCCAGTGGTTCTCAACCTTTTTAATGCCGCGACCCCCAACCGATCATAAGTCGAGGACTACTCAACCGGTCGTAAGTCGAGGACTACTCAACTGTCGCAGCACCGTTTGCAGAATGGGACTTTTGGCGGGCTCAGCAGGGCAGAGACAGCCTGGACAACCCCTATTGGCTTTGGAAAGCCAATAGAATTAGACTCTATTCAAGGGAGTCTATTCTATTGGCTTTCAAAAGCCAATAGAATAAAAGGGAGTAGCACAGCTAAGGAAAAGGGGGGAAAAAATGGCGGACTTCGTTGTTTGGCGACCCCCGTGAAATGGTCATTCGACCCCAAATGGGGTCCCGACCCACAGGCTGAGAACCACTGCTCTAACACTGGGCTCTTCCAGGGGGACGTAAAAGGACTCTGACTTTGGCTGGCACAAGGCGTCGGGGCACAAGGCTGGCAGAAGGAGCGACTGCCACAGGGCAGCGGCTTCATACCACCCCCCGAGCTTACGGGGAACCAAGCAGCGGCGCAGACTTTCCAGATTCTTCCACGGCAACCGGCCAGTTGTTTCCATCGGGGGCTGATGGAGAGTCAGCTGCCCCGCTAGAGCTGAGCACGCCGGGCAGAGGTGGCTGATCCCTCGGGGTGGCGTGTTTCAGGGCCACGGTGGCCACAACGGAGTCAGGGCCAAGGGTGCCTCAGGTGAAGAAGGCCCCCCTCCCTCCCCACGACGTGCAGAGAGCCCAACTGCAAAACACCAGATTTTTCCTTTGCAATGAACCTCGGGTGACCTCAAATGATGATACGGCAGATATGAACCACTCACCAGTTTGCTGGCTTTGGGACCTTCTGAAGAATCTGGAGGGGAAAATCAAAATAACCACATTTTTGAAAATGGTTTGATTGGGGGAGGTGGGTGATGTATTTCCTCATAAAAAGCTATACTCCACCTGTTAGTCTGCCTTTTAGGAGCTTCTGGGGAATTCTCTGAGCTCGTGTGGAAAAATAGCTTTGAAGCAGGAAGTCCGCTATCTCGGACCCTGCAGGTTCTCCCCCTCCCCCCCCCAGCCCTTCATGCCGTCCATATTTAGAAACGGGCCTTGGGGTCCCGACCGGGAATGGCGGAAGGCTTAAGCCAGTGTTTCTCAACCTTGACAATTTTAAGGCGTGTGGACTTCAACTCCCAGAATTCCACAGCCAGCAATGCTGGCTGTGGAATTCTGGGAGTTGAAGTCCACACGCCTTAAAATTGTCAAGGTTGAGAAACACTGGCTTAAACTAACATGTGTGCAAGTCAGTTTGTGCCTTAAAGTTCTGGGGTGCTCTTCGTTCCCCTACTGTCCTATTAGCAACGTTTCGTCTGATACTCAGACATTTTCTTTATTATTTCTTTTGATTTATTATGATTATTAGTTTCCCCCCCCTTCGACGCAGGCCAAACCACCAAGGGAATCAAAGTGGAGCCCTTGCAGGGCCCAGCAAGGAGCGGAAAAGGGAAGCTGTTTCCCCAGCTCTGCTCCTTACACGTCAGGCTCCGAGTCAGGGCTGGCTGGGACGGGGGCACGGGGCCCTTCCTCTTGGGGCACCCACGGTGACCGAGGAGGCGGGCAGGCTGGCCCGTGGCCTTGGGGATCAAGCTCTGCTTCTCCTGCCGTCTGAGCCACTGAGCAGCTATCAGGCCCTCTGCAGCCCCCCCCCCCATTGGCAGCTGTGGAAGCCTGCAGAGGCCTGTATTGTATGTGGCGGTTTCCAGGGAAACCCTCCAGCAGAGAGCGATGAGGGGGGGGCTTCCAGGGAGCCAAACCTCCTGCAAAATCAAACACCTGGATGCTGCTTCCCTGCCGCCATCTTTCTTGCATGCCAGCTCCTCTCTGTTCACCCTCCTTAAGAGCCACCTCACCCACCTCCTGCTCCACACCTGAAAACCACCTGCTCTTCCAAGCCTGACGTGGACCCTTCTCCGTCCCTTGGGCCAGCTTCCCCCCCCCCACGGGTGGCCCCGGGGGTCCCAGCTCCGCCATCCCGGGCTCCCCTGCGACTGAGCAGATCCGTGGAGGGCCTCTCCTCGGCCACCAAGGACATCGAGCTGCTCAGCCTCTCCCCCTTGAGCACTGGGGGGCTTCTGGAATGCCCCCACCAGCCACCTGCCGGAAGCCCCGTGAAGGGCAGCCCCTTGTGAGCAGAACTTTTGCGGGGTCTCCTCCACTGCTCCTCTTGGAGGGCAAGGCCCGGCCACCCAGAGAGGCGAAGGGCCACCTTCCCGGAAGGAGTCTGGCCCCCTTTCGTGGGGCTCTTCACCAGCAGCCTCTTTTATCCCCGTGTAAACCACTCTGAGGGGAATTAGGCTCAAGAACGGCGGCCCACAAGACGGGAGGCCACCCCCGCTTTCCAAAGGAAGAGACAAATAGGTTAGGGCAGCAGAGCCATTTTCCAGCGCAAATGGCCCATATACCGTACATAGGCAGGGGAAGTCCTCAGGCCCCAAGAAGGCCGAAAAAGCTGGAGGCCCTACCTCTCTTGGGGACCCTGGATGCCGAGGCCTCCGGGGTTTCTGGGGAGGTGGTGTCTGCGCCCTCCTCGAAGACCTGGATCTAAAGAGAAAGGAAAGGAAGTGAATAAAACGGCCCCACCTCTGTCCTCTTTCCGGCATCTTCCTGCCTCAGTGCAGCACAAAGTGCTTTCCCTGCACGGCGCTGAGCCCACCCGCCCGGTCGGGGTCCCCAGGACGGCCCTTGGCCCTGTCCCCAGCCAGAGCTTCAGGGACGCGCTGTGTCTTCCGTGAGCTGCAGGAACTGGAGAGATAGGAAGGGGGAACCCGGGCTCTTTTTCTCTGGGGCCTCTGGGCAGCTAAGGCCCCACTGGGAGGCTCCTGGCCATGGCCCACCCTGCAACTGCCCTCTGCAGCCCACGAGAAGTTCAGGACTGCAGGAGCAAGTCTTTGTCCGAGAGCCGCTGGTTCCTGACCCGGGACTGACTGCAGTTCTTTCGGGAGTCGTGTGAATTCCTCCCAGGCGAAGCGCCTGCACATCGCCTCACACAGCCAACAGCCCCACCTCCACGCATTTCAGGCCACGGCTCCTCGGACCCAGAGGGCAGATGCAAAGGAAAGCAAGGCCCCCCAAGACCCGCAGGAGGAGCAGCCAAGGCTGGGCGGAAGGATTCGAAGAGAGCCACTTCTTTGCTCCAGTCTCTGAGATCCGCACCGGCCCGAACGCCAACATTTCCAAAGCTGGGATCACCCCTTGAGGAGTGCGGACCCAGCCAGGGTGTTGGGTGAGGCTGAGAAGGGGCTCCAGCAGGGACAGAGCCGGGAGAGAAACGCCAGAGGCTTAGCTGGGGGGTCTCCAGCAGCCACCCAGCTTCCTTCTGGACAGAGGGCAGAAAAGGACGGGGGCCCTGAGCCACGGACTGGGGGCCACTGGGGGATCCCACCTGAAGCCCTGGGAGCTTTGGGACGGAGCTGCCTCAGGAGCAAAGGCAGGAGCCAAAGAGAAACCAGGGATCACTGATCCAGCGTCTGAGGCAGGAATTGAAAATAAGGTTCTATATTGTCATTTGGTTTTAAGGACCAGGCCTTCTCCCCTCCAGGTCGATAGCTACCTTTATTTATTTACAACATTTATAGCCCACCTTTACTATTTTTTTATAAATAATTAAAGGTGGCAAACAAACATAACACTCTCCTTCCTCCTCTGACACTCCTCACAACAACCACCCTGTGAGGTGGGCTGCACTGAGAGAGGGAGGGGCCGGCCCACGGTCACCCAGCCAGCTTTCACGGCTGACGTGGGACCAGCCATAGCTGAACCACTGGGCGAAATTTAAATCCGTATGGATCGAAAGCAGCATAAAAAGCAAAATCCTAAATAATTCTAAGAGTCCCTGCAAGCATCGTATCGTGCCTGCTTGGATGCCAGAATGTCATCAATCAATCAATCAATCAATCAAACATCCAACAAGCTTTTGTTGCGGGAAATCTGAATGTGTCATTTGCAATCGCTTCCCGGCAGCCGAAAGCAGGGGAAGAGTGTGGCAAGGGGGGGTCAAAGTCGCTCAGCCCCCTCCCCGTGGCTTCTTCGAGCCCCTCCAAGCCAGCCAGGCCCCAAGGAGGTTTCCCCACGCCCACCCACAGACCCTCTTCCTTCCTGACTGGGGGGGGAACGCCTGTCTCCACATCGGGGGGCCACACCTGCAGAAGGGAGGCTTACCTGCGACTGTCTGACGAAGATGCCGTGGTTCTCCTCGCAGGTGAAGTATCTCCTCCCCTGCACCGTCCCATCGTTTTTGCCTCTGGGTTCGTCCAGGATGACGCCGACCCATTTCCCTGTGGCAAAGAGGGTGGCCCCCACGTACGCCACCGTCCCACGGTGCCCCTTGCCAATCACTTCCACCCGGGCACCCACTTTCAGGGGCTTGCCGCTCGCTTCCGCACTCATCCTGGCACTGGTGCTGGAGACCTAGACGAGCCAACACAAGAGGGAAGATGGTTGGCCAGCTGCACATTTGTGGCTTGTAGATTTTTAGATCGGCTTTCCTGTGGGACCTCGAGGCAACACACACATGGAGCTCTCTTCTTGTTTTCCCCCCAAGGATGATCCTGTGAGGCAGGCTGGGCTGAAGGAACGTAACTGGCCCCCAATCACCAGAGAACTACCATGCTGGGGGGGGGGGTAGACCAAAACAGCCCAACAACCCAACCGCTAACCAAGACGCTAACAACAGAGGAGCAACAAAGGCCGTCCCGCCACCCGGAGACCACAAATGAGCCGCCTTGAGCCGGAGAGGGAGCAGGAAGAGGCCTGAAAGCCCGGGGGCTGCGCCCTGGGGTGAAAGGCCCACCTCTCTTTCTGGGACTGCTGGCAGCCCGCAGCCTCCTCTGGACGCCCTGAGTTGGGGATCCCCAGAGCAACTGCTCTGGCCAGTGGCACCCTCCCCTTCGGGCTCCGGTTTCGACGCTGCCCTCGTGGGCCCTGAGGGAGGCCTTGGGAGGGAAAAAGGCCCTTTGGAGTCTGGTGGCCGGAGCTGCTGGCTCTGCAACTTCTCTGGGCTCCTGAAGACGGCCAAGGCGCCAGAACGGATAAACCGGGCCGAGTCCAAACACCCGGAGCCTCTCTTGGCAAACTCCAATGTAAGTTTGGGGACCCAACCTGGTCTGGCCCAGCGGTGCCCTTGGCGTAAGCCCTGCCCCGTTCGGAAGGGAGCCGGGGATCCTGCCCGGTGCGGAGCTTCCACGGCAGAGAGGACGGGCAGAGCTGCTCTGGAGCACCCCAAGAATCTCTCTGTAATCAGAGATGCGGAAATCAATTGCACAGAGAAGCTTCTCCCAGTTGCTTCCCTTGGCTAAGTTCATTCCACCCTGGATCGGAAGGGAGGAAGACCCCCGTCTGTTTGGAAACCTCAGTGGGGATCAAAATGCCCCCAGACGTGCCTCCCACAGCCTGGCCCTTGGAAGAAGCCTCGCCCTGGGCCGGCTGCTTCTCCAGGCCCCCCAGACACAGGCGCTGCCACTGCTCCCAAGCCGGAAGGCGCCTGGCAGGGACCCCCTGGCTCCCCTGCCCTGCAGTCAGCCCAGACCCTCCTGCTCCCTGTCAAAGGCCTCGTCCCAGCCCAGAAGCCCCACCGGGGGAGCAGGAAACAGCGGGAACTCCTATTAAGTCTTCCGGGGCCTGCTCTCCTTGCCCCAAAGGTCTCAGGCAGCAGGCCTCTGAATCAAGACCCAGGAGAAGAAGGCCCCAAAGGGCCCCAAAGGGAAGCCCTCGGCTGTCCAGCCAGACCAGGGGGGAGGGGGGGAGCTGCTTCACCCCCGCCTCTTGGCGTATGGCAGCTTGGCAGGACAAGATGGGTGACAACTGATTGACAGTTAAGGTTATTATCTGTTTTTATTGATTATTTATGTACCGTAAATGCCGGCGTATAAGACGACTTCCGCGAGCGCTGAAATCGGCGCCAAAGACGGGGGTCGTCTTATATGCCGAGTCGTCTTATACGCCGGAAATACTGGTAGTTTCCGGCGTATAAGACGACATTCTAGGAATGCGGCCCGGCTATAAAGACGGGGGTCGTCTTATACGCCGGGTCGCCTAATACGGCGGCATATACGGTATTTAACAGACTTATATGGCCACTCATCTGGTGAAACATAACTCTGTGTAGCTAAAACAGCCATAAAAATAAAAAATCTGGTCCCTGACCAGCACCCTTATTGCCAAAAGGTGGCCCTCAATACAGGCTCTGGAGTCTCCGTCTTCCTCCAGCAGCCCTCCGGGAATCCCTCAGGCCACTTCCACTCCTGGAGCTGGCTCAGAACCCGGGGTCCACCTGGCCAGGTGCAACCTCAGCCAAGGCTGTGGCCCCTCGCTCCTTCCAAGCAGCCACTGAGGCTGCCTCCACTGAGCTGTGCCCAGAGCTGCAAGGCCAGCTCCCTCTGCACGCCACCGAGGTCCACCGGGTCCTGCCTGCCTGCCTGCCTGCAGCAAGGCCAGCTGGAAGGGACTGACGACAAGGTCTCCCCCTTCTAGATCCCTCTGATCCCAAGACAAAGGATCGGCTCCAGGGCACATAACCAGCCTGGAGACCCCAACACTCTGCAGGCAGTTCTTCCAGCTGCTCCCTCCCTAACGGGGATGAGGAGCTGCAAGAGGGAGGCAGGCTGGCCTTCCTCAGACTAGCAACTTCTCTGCCACAGTAGGCTTGAATCTGAGCTCACACCCACATCCGGTCAGGCTCAACTCATCTTCCGCCAGCGTCACTCTAGGTATCTCTGCGCCCACTTCACCTCCCGGAATATCAACACCCACCCACCCACTGTTTGGAACAGCAAACGAGGAGGAGCTCACAGCATCAAAAGTATTCTTAAAAAATGAACATTCAATAAAACCCGTCATAAAAACACCCACAAAAACGAACTCCCTGGTAATCAGGAACTGGCGAAATCAGCTAAGCAAACCCTCTGGTGTGACTCCCAGCCAGAGCCAGAGGGAAGCCCCAACCGTCCCCTGCTCAGGTCCGCCAGCTTTTCTCCCTCCCTCGCGCTGAAGGCGCCACGTGCCGGAGGCGGCCACGGCTCCCCGGGCCTGGTTCAGCTGAGAGCCACGTGCCTTTTGGGCCTCTGATCGGCGTCACAAATCTCTTATGCCCCAAGACTAGAATTTGGGCCTGAAGCCACGAAGGACTCAGCTTGCCCAACCCCGGCCAATGACCGACATCTCAGGAGAACGCCGACTGCGGGCGAGATGCCCCTTGGCCCTCCGACCGAAGCGCCCCTGCCTTCTCACCCCCCCCCCCCGAGAGCAGAGGGCCCCACCACTGCCAGATGACCGGATGGGCACAGCTGCGAACGGAGCCGGTGCCTTCACTGCTGCAGCAAAGGCTTCCAGGCAGAGGGACCCAAGAGAGGCTCAAGGGCAACCCGTGTGGAGGCGCAGATCAAGGGACCAAAGCCAAAAGACCCAGCGCCCAAACTGAGGGAGAGAAGCCCAAATCTGCCTGGAAAAGGAGCTGCCGAGGCAGCCGAGGATCGGAGAAGGAGGCAGAAGGCTGCCAGGTGCCTGGATGATCTTTCGACTTGATTCCTCTGCAAGGAACAGCAGCTACCCCGGAATCACCGTCTGCTACTTCAGACCTCTCAGCCCCAGTGGTGGCCCAGGAGGGCCTGCCCGTCTGGGCATCCAGGCCAGAGGAAACCCCCCCCTGTCCCAGCCCCACTCTGGGCCTCCTCCTGAGTCACTCCCAGCCAGCTGAGGGACCGTGCAGCCTGGGGAGTGGCCCTCCAGGCCCGAATCCCCCCCCTGCGCAGAGTCAGGGCGTCCATCTCCAGTCAGACATCCTCAGCCTGAGTTAACTGAAGGATGACTGGGCCGGTCGAACAAGATTTTAAGTGACTGTTTTATTTTCTACTGTAACGGAACAAAGAACCAAAAGCAAAGTATGAATAAAGGTATGAATCTGGGGCAAGCAAGCAGGCGTGTTGGCACAAGCCAGGCTGAGTTGCAGCCTTTGCTCATAACTCCGGCCTTTCGCCTCTTCAGCTGGCCGGTCCTCACCCATTTTCCCTGCTCTATGCAGCACTGGTCACTCCCAGAGGAAATGTGACTGGTCAGAAAGGCGGGATGCCAATAGTGAAAATAAATCAAACCAGTCAGCCTCACCTCCTCCCGAGGACACACATCAATTCTGCAACAATCAACAACCAGAAAGGGAAAATCTCAGTTATGGTGCTAGCCAGGCCAGGCCATTTAATCCAGTCGCTCTCTCCTGGGAAGGCCCAAACAAAGAAGCTGCGGCTATTGGCTACTACCTGGGCTGACCTCCCCAAATCCAAATGCAAGGCAACCCCCCAAATGCTGTTCACTGTCCTGTGTCTAGTCCCACAATCTCCGGGCATTCTGAGAGAAATTGAAAGGAAAACCGCCAGGAAACCGCGTAGGTGCCACTCTTCCCTTTCCCACCGGTCCTCCGCCAGGCCCGAAAGCTCCACCCGTCCAGCTGTTCTGGAAAGGCCCCTGGAGCTCCAGAAGGTTTCCTCATCCTGAATCAAACTACTGGCAGGCCGCAGCTCAGAACAGGCCCAAGGATGGGGGCCTGGGGGCCTTTCCCAACCTATCCGGTGAGGCTGCCCAGGAGTGAGCCCCGGAAACCTTTCTCCACCCCCCCCCCCCCAGCTGAGGCCGCTGGTGCACAACCGCCTTCCCACAGGCGGAGGGAAGCGGGCTGCATTTTGTATTCGAATGGGGAGAAGGCTTCCTCCCTTCCCCCAGCCTCAATTCATCAGGCAGCTTGCTGCAGGAGAACTGAGCAACGACCAACCGACAGACCGGGTGGCTGGCCAAGTAGCAGAGGCAAGAGAGGCGCAGCTGGAAAGCCTTGGAATGTTGCTCTTCCTCTTCCTCTTCGAGCCGCTTGGGCTTCCAGGCTCTGCGAAAGGGACGGAAGAGGAGGCTGCTCCCACGTCCCCAGAGCCCAAAGCACGTTGCCACAGGCCCTGACGGCCTCTGGGGGTGGGTGGAGGACGGAATCGGAACGAAACGGCAAAACCCCCAAGAGGAAGGTCCACGGAGGCTGCAGGGATGGCAGTCTGGGTTTTCGGGGACCGTCCATGGCTCCCCTCGGTTTCAGTGGAGAGGGAGGCCAAGAAGGGGCAAGGAGCCAAGAAGGGGAAGGCTGAAGCACCATGCCCAGGTGCCCCACTGGCTGCCAAGAAAGCCAGAGGCAAGTCCCAACTGCAGAGGCTTCCCGGGCAGAGAGGACCATCGGCCCACGTCCCTCCTCGTCTGGACGCACAAAGCATGGCGAGGGGCAAACAAAACAGGGCACCTTTCCCCTTGTTCTCTCCCCCTCTCTCTCTCTCCCCCCATCCACCCAGCTGCTGGCCTCCCTCCCCTGCCTGCAGAGCCACGTAGCACCCAGCAGCAGCCTGGGATCTTCCGGTCCTGCCCCCCTGTTGCCACTCACCTGGCCATAGGGGTGTCGCTTGACCTGGGCCATGCTGATGCTCTTCCCTGCCAATTTTGCTCTGGAAAGGCAGCCTCAGCGCACAGCAGGATTCCACTCTTATGTCAGAGAGGAAGCGACCATCCCTGGGCGCTGGGCGGAGACCCCGGGGAGGCTGAGGCGGAAGAGGCCTTTTTGTGGGAGAGGACCCCCCCAGCCCCACACACACAATCCTGCCCAGCTGATGGAGACTCACTCTGCGCTAGTGCTGCTCCAGACTCTTGTCACAGGAACTGCCAGCCCACTGGGTCCTAATGCTAGCTTGTTCTGCCCCGAGACCCACAAAGGCAATGCAGGTGGCTCGGTAAGGTAGGGCAGAGACCTAGATGGCCCCCAGCTCTGCGACTGACCCAAACAGCCGCCCAGGGCAGGAACTGACAGCCCCAGCTCAGCTGCAGGAGACCCCAGTCACGCCAGGAAGCTTCCAGAGAACCACCAGGATGACAAAAGCATCATGCCCAGCTCTAGGCCTCTGGGCTCCCCTCTTCCCAGGAACAACAGAGAGAGAGAGAGAGACAGACAGACAGACAGACAGACAGAGCCTCCCTTTTGACCAGCAGGGCATTCGTGGACCACCCCTGAATTGTTCTCCCCTGGGTTCTTCTGGAGATCAAAAGGGAATGTCCGAATGGACGAGGCTCTGAAGGCCTGCAGGCCCAGACCGGCTGGGGCCCAAGGATCCCACCAGGCCTCCGGCCAGAGTTTCCCTACACCGCAGCCACAGAGCTCTGGCTGGAGCGATGGGGACGACACACGGACCTCCAGGCCCCTCTGGGAAACTACCCCCAGGACTCCCGCCCCAAGAAGCAGTGCTCTCCCTCCTGCTTACCCAGATGCTTCTTAGACTCTCTCCGGGAGGAAGTCTTAAAGACTCTGAGATCAACAAGATCACGCTCCCTCTGCCTCTGTTATACAAGAATTAATCCATGATCATGACTATTAATGACTCCATACAAAACTAGGCTGAATTCAGATTAAAATGAGGGCCTAATTTGTCTTCTCCAAAATGCCTGCACTGCACGCCACTTTCTCAAAAACTCTGTACAAAAAGGAGTGCTGAGGACGGGCCATTTGGCAGAATCCTCTGGGCCATTTTATCAGGCAAGGAAGACCCCCCGGCCATTCCTTGGGCCCTCCTGGCCAACCTCCAGACGGTCAGGGGTCAGGAGACCACCCTGAAGGCCATAAGCCAAAAGCTGCTCCATTCATTGGAACAGACGCTCTGCATGGCCCCCATGGAAAGCAACATTCACCCCAGCAAAAGGCTCCGTGATTTTTACCCTAAAAACGCTTCAGAAATCCTCCGCACAAATCACTCAGGGCGCCAAGCAGGCTGCAAGGGGCCCCTTGATGCAAAGTATGCAACTGAAAATGCAATGACGGGGGGGGGGGTGGCCACAAAGCAAGCTCCCCTTGCTGCCTCTGTGGCCAGACTGCAAAAGTGAGTCTATCGACCGATGGGAGCCTGCCTTGGTCCTCATCGCCACGCTCCACACAACAGGCTTTTACAACATGTAGCAGAACGGCGTTTTAAAGAAGAAAGGGGGCAGAAATTGGTAACAGCAAAAAGTCAAAATTTGGCAAAGCTTAGCACAATCGATATGGCTGAGCAGAGAAAAACTGCAAGATTTGGTCCTAGTCAATACAACCATTTTGGCAAATTTAAAAAAACAAAGTCTTGCACAGGAAAGGAGGCAATTAGGAAACTCGGCCACATCCCCTGATTCCCCTTCACCCCGAGGACAGAGGTCTTCTGCCTCTCCTTTGGCCCAGGGCTACGAAAGAGCCCCAAGCAAAGCCGGGCTCTTAAGGAAGCAGGCCCAGAGTCTCCCTGGGAGGACACCTTGCAGAGGGTGCCTGTCTGGAGAGACACAGCTACGCTCCTCAGAGACGTGTGACACGAGAGTCACGGGACGCCCCACCCGAGCCCTAATCCCACCGCAGGAGTGTCCCCTGACCGCAACGGCAGACGGACTCAGCTAACGTTTGGCTCTAACTGACCAAGTTTCAGTGATGCAATTTTGGGCCATGCTCACCTTATCAGAAAAGGTCTGGAAAAAATCAGCCCACACCTGTCTGGTGATTACCGCCCTGGGTGGCCTCCCAAGGAATTAGGAGGTTCAGCTCCAGCCCTTCCCCCCAATTTGTTCACACCTGTACTAGGTAAACGGCAGGGTGTGTGTGGAATAATTGGGCATTACTAGGAAGGTGCATTTCTAGGTGAGATGTGTGGGATACAAATCTAATAAATAAAATTTAAATAAGGTGCCCTTGAACCTCTCCAGCATTTTGTCTTTCAGTCCAAGGACAAAACATCTGCCTTTCGTGCCAAGTAAACTGGGGGGGGGGCAGGACTTTCATGGCAGCCTCATGCAAGAAAAGCAGGAGCCTCAGCCCAAAATGGCTTCATCAGCAATAACAGCATCTCTAGTAAAACTGGCTGACTTTGGGAGGCTGGTTTTTCTTCCTTTTACATCTTTCTATTTTACCACATGTTATTCAGAGACTTTTTACAACTGAGCAGCATATAAATTGCACAAATAAATACTATGGAAGACTCTCTCCAAAAGCTAAATTAGCTTTGACATTATTATCCTTCTGAAAGCTTTTAAAAAAATTTTTGGGAGAGAATATTGCTTACACATTGATATTCCTCTAAGTCAGCGGTTCTCAACCTATGGGTCGCGACCCCATTTGGGGTCGATCGACCATTTTACGGGGGTCGCCAAACAATGCGATCTGCCATTTTCCCCCCTCAGGGGGCAGCGCCGCGCATGCACGCTGCGCATGGGGGCAGCGCCACGCATGCGCGGCACGTTCATGTGACGGGGTCGCCGTCACACAAACGTTGAGAAACGCTGCTCTAAGTTATTTTCATTTTTGTAATTGACATACTGTTTTTAATTATCATTATGCATCACTGAGAATTGTTTGACTGTGGCAGTTTAGAAAATTAGTACACGAATGACCCACCTCCACCACGCTCCTAAATCAAGAGAGATCAAGATGAAATAATCTCCTTCCCCTGCAGAGTCCATTACAGACCCCGGAGCATATATAACTCCTCTGTGCCTTCTGAGATATGACTTGGCTTCCATGCACAGGCCCTTTTTTCTCAGAATTCTGACCTTGCAAGGTAGGGAGGGAATAGACCAACTGTAACTGGGACTGAATAATTTTGCACCACGGTACCCAGAAGCCATGACACCTCGCAGGAAACCTTCAGGGCTAAAACCTTTCTGGATTCAGTTAAGTTTTCTTCCTCTCTGAACAGCCGGCTACTCCAAGAGACAGCTACGGTTTTGTGTGTTCTCTTTGCCTTGGCACAACGACATTATCCATCCAAACCAGGGGAAGGCCACCTTGGCTCTTTTATGACTGGTGGACTTCAACTCCCAGAATTCCTGAGCCAGCCATGCTGAGGGGAAAGGGAGAGGTCTCCAAGCTGAGCCAGGCTGGCTCAGGAATTCTGGGAGTTGAAGTCCACCAGTCATAAAAGAGTCAAGGTGGCCTACCCGATCTAAACCAAAGGCGATCTACAATAGGAGGACGAAGGAAGCACCATTGAATCAGGATATCAATAGATCAAATACAAAAAGTATGTAAGAAAGAGCATCTGGCTATGCAGAAGGAGAGGCCTGGCAGTTGACTGGACAGGAAGCCTCCTCTGTCCCTGGCCCCGGCTGGATCCAGCCCGCCATCACAGCCCACCTCTCTCCAGCGTCTCTCAGAGAGACAGACCCCCAGGAAAGGGCAGGGGAGCGGAAGACTACCTTGCCTGGGTTTTCCAGACGTGGAGATAATAAAGTTTCCCCCAGACATTTGTCTGGTCTACAGATGCTGAGAGACTTTGCTTGGCTCCCACAGGAAAGAGGGCCCTGCAGAGCGAAAGCTGCGAGCACGCAGGGATGACGGGCCAGCAAGTAGACCGGCTCTTCGCAACGTCTTTGGGCAAGTGAGACAAGCCGTGTTTGTGGGCTGAGGTCGCTCACAAATGCTACGGAGAAGACTACCGTCTCCAGCAGGCTGAGAGCTCTAAAGAAGAAACAGCCTCCTTGCTCAACCCACAGATGGCCCCTTCAGAGGGATTATATATTTCATTTTCTAATCACTTCTGGAAAGAATTGTCGGTTGCTTTTCAGCCATTAGGAACCTCTGGATCAACAAGTTGGACAGCACTGGGGAAGCATCCTTCAATCCCTACCGGAAGTAAGTTTTAAGTGCTTAGGAAAAAAAATTGAGGGAACAGCCAAAGGGTGATTAAAACTTTTGATTTTGGAAAGTTACAAGCAGACTAAATGTCCAAATAAATTTGAAATGTTGGTGGTGTGGATAGCTCTCAGGCCCCTCGGGATGGCCTGTGTTACATGGCTGTTCCGCGTGCTGCACCGGTTGCCAGTTTGCTTCCAGGTGCGAATCACGGGGTGAGTTGCCACCTTTAAAGCCCTTTGTGGCATTGGCCCAGTTATCCAGAGAACCCCTCACCCCAATGGGACTGGCCCGCTCCACCTGTGCTGGCAGAGGGTGCAGGCCGCAGACCCGTCGGTCAAGGGAATTCAGTTGGTGGAGAAGAGCCTTCTCTGCCCTCTGGAACTTGGTGTCCCCCCCAGGGGGCCTTGTGGCCCTTATGGAAGGCCGGCCAGGTTGGGCGCTGCTCTCCGATCAGGCAACCCTGCTCCAAAGGGGAGACCTGCGCCCACCCAGCTGAGCTTCCGTCTGGGCCTGCCAGCTGGCCTGGGGCCCCAATGGGGGTGCCCCATTCTGGGGACAGCTACTGGGTTAAGAAAAGCCCCCACCTCTCCAGGTGTGCCTTGCGTTCCCCTCCTCCACCTTTCTGAACTGCACCTACTTTAGGGCTGTTATTTATTGTTTCATCATTTTGACATCTACCAGTTTTAATGCTTGCAGGCCGCCCAGAGTTACCTCCAGGTGAGGTGAGCGGCATACATACAAATACATAAAGAGCTTAAAATTATAATCCTTCCTGTGGGAAAATGTTTTTGTTTTGAATTTAAAAGAATAATAAAGAGTTTTAAAAATGGACACTAGAGGGAACCAGAGGGAAGTAAATATTACAATTAAAGGAGAAGAACACATAAATTCCACTTAACAGAAGATGTAAAATTTTCTAACACTGGATATATTGAAGGATATTTTTTGAACCAACGGTAGACTCAGGAGTTAATGTTAATAGTGTCAACAGAGACATCTGCACAGATTGTTTCTAAAAGATGTTATGGGAGAGAAACAAGTTTTACCTAAGAAGGCTGAGTTTACAAATGACGGTCTACAAGAATCGCAAGGAAAAAGGTGCTCAAAGAAAGTGGCTGAAATTGTCTTTAGAAGCTCTTTGCTGACCACCCCAGAGGGATGCTCACCTGGGAAAGGTGTGGGAGCCACATCCAGCCATTCAACTCCCCCTGAAGGGTATTCTCCTTAACAGCTTTCCCAAAATTGGTGCTCAAAAGCCTTTATATATTAATCCCTTCAATTCCTGCCGGGGAAAACCCACTTGTCATCCAAGATTTTACTAACTACCGGTTCATCAGTCCCCTTGAGGGCCCTTCTGTTGCCTCCCCCCCAAGTGTCCCCAAACTCCAGGTGCAGCCAGCAGCTGGTTCACCTTCCAGCCAGGCCATTCCCAAAAGGGAAACTGGAGCCCACCAGGCATTAGGACCCTGAAGGCGTTACAGCGTGGGCGTCTGCGCACTGGCAGATGCCACCATTTCCCAATTTCAGGAGTGGGCGAGCCCCCTTCTCCGGAGAGGGGAGCAGGGCGGCTGCAGCAGCAGCAGCAGCAGCACCAAGGGGGCCTGGCGCAGGGGCTGGGCGGCGCCCTTCGCCCATTTTTCTGCCTTGTTTTTTCAGCAACAACCAGAGCGGCTGAGAGCAGACCAAGAGAGGGAGGATGCTCTCCACTGAAGGGTAACCATAGCAACGCCGAGAGCTCCGAGGAGGATGCTGGCTGATAACCAGGTGAGCTGCTTTTGGTGCAGGGTGGTCCCCTCCAGGTGGGTCAGCCCAGCTCCATCCCTGGGGGAGGGGGTCTGTCTGGGGCTTCCTCGGTGGTTTTTCCTTCATTTCACCTTCACGAGAGGCACCCCCAGAAACCCCAAACCTCTCCCGTCCTTCAGCCCGGCTGTCGTCTGTCCTCCATCTGCCTTGCCTTTCTCTCACTGCGGGACCCTTAACCGAAGAGTAGAAGAGTAGCGCAGCTGGACTTGAGGCGCCCAAAGGAAATGGCTTCTCTGTTCCGTCCCCTTCAGCTCCAGCTGCCTTGGACTAGGCACCCCGCTCCCCGGAGCCACTATGGCTACTTGAGAGGCTGGAAGCCACCAAGCCTGCCTGCGGGTAGGGGCAGATTGGGGAAGGCCACTGGCAACTGCAAGGCTGCGAGATGGCCTGGGCCAATTCAGTAGCAGCTGCTGTCCAGATCAGGCTGCTAGTGGAGCTTTCTGGATTAATTACTACTCTCCTTTTGACCGGATATGCTAAAGAAAAAAAAGCCACAGCAGGGCATCCACAGAGCTTTCGGTGCTGCTCCCAGCTCTAACCCCATAAATGGGAGACCGGCTCGCTCAGGGAGATCTCCATTTGAAAGGCAAGGGTTGAAAGGGGTGCCATCTCTACTGCCCATCAATGCCTACAGCACAGTTCAGGGCTGATCATGTAGGAATTCACAGCCATGACTAAACAAGTGGTACCTTAACATGACCAGAGCTAAGATAAATGCTAGGGTAACACTGTCTTCAAATCCCACTCTGTTTTTATTTATACGTGGAAGGTTGGGATTTCTGGTGCATTAAAAATCAAGATACAAACACAGCAATCACCAACCAGAGTTGGAGGAGAGGTGGTGGCATGGGAGCCCTTTTGTCTTTCCCAGGAAATCAGTGCAGAGCCTGCAGGGGCATTCAAGGAAGGAAAATTGGCTACTTTTACAGTAGGCCAGTGTAGGTTTCTCCTGTGATTGACGTGCATTCTTAATTGGCACCTGAAAGAGAAGCTGCTTAGAGCAGGGCTCTTCCAACTTGGCCCTTTGATGACTTGTGGACTTCAACTCCCAGAATTCCTCAGCCAGGCACAATTCTGGGAGTTGAAGTCCACAAGTCATCAAAGGGCCAAGTCTGAAGAGCCCTGGCTTAAGCAAACTAGTTCTTCCTATTGTGAGCTGCCAGATAACAAGTTTTCTGCTCCAGCTCCAACTGGATAATGACTTCCCTCGTCTGACTTATTTATTTCCCTCCTTTATTATTTTTACAAATAACTGAAGGTGGTGAACAAATCCAACACACCTCCCCCCTCCTAGTTTCCTTACAACCACCAGCCTATGAAG
Source organism: Crotalus tigris (assembly GCF_016545835.1). Classification (NCBI taxonomy): domain Eukaryota; kingdom Metazoa; phylum Chordata; class Lepidosauria; order Squamata; family Viperidae; genus Crotalus; species Crotalus tigris. The sequence continues at coordinate 1,384,040 of NW_024100685.1, forward strand.
TGGATATGATGGTGGAGAGAGAGGGGGAGAGAGAGAGACTGGTTTCATGGCCAAGGCAGAACTTGAACTCAGTCAAGCCTGGTGCCTTAACCATTATACCAAAATAGCTCTTAGCACAGTGGTTCTCCACCTGTGGGTCGGGACCCCATTTGGGGTAGAACGACCATTTCACGGGGTCGCCAAACAACACAGTCCGCCATTTCCCCCCCCTTTTCCTTAGCTGTGCTGCTCCCTTTTATTCTATTGGCTTTTGAAAGCCAATAGAATAGACTCTCTTGAATAGAGTCTAATTCTATTGGCTTTTAAAAGCCAATAGGAATTGTCCAGGCTATCTCTGCCCTGCTGAGCCCACCAAAAGTCCCAGTCTGCAAATGGTGCTGCACCAGTTGAGTAGTCCTCGACTTACGACCGGTTGAGTAGTCCTCAACTTACGACCGGTTAGAGGTCGCGGCATTAAAAAGGTTGATAACCACTGTCTTAGCAGGTGTCAACAGCCTGCTAAATCCTTCCTCCTCGTTAAGGTGTAACTTCCCTTGCTGATGCCTAAAGTAAGCAACCCCAGGAGTGGAGGGGGAACAGAGAGAGAGAGAAGAGAGGGAAAGAGAGAGTGGCGGGGATTAGAGAGAGAGAAGAGAGAAAAGAGACGGGGAGAGAGAGAGTGTGGGGGATTATAAAGCTTCCCCAATGAAAGTAACCCCTTCGTGAGTCTAATTCTGGAGACCATTCCCAGCACTCAGATTCACTGTGGCAGACTGGGGAAAGACGCCCTAAGAAATTAACAGGGAAAATGTTAATAAACATGATCCAGTTTATTTGGTCCTGGCGCCATTTTCAATATCCTCCTGTTTTGGTATCAGTCCTGCAAATTCTAAATTATCCAGCAACACAAGAATGTCTGAAAATCTTGCAAAACGCAACATCACGTGACTGTGTCAACAGTTCCAACACTTCTAGTCGCTTTTGTTAGCCCAACCCTGTCTCACTGTTAGGTGTGACATCACAGAATCAGCATTTGTGACCTCCTCCCGTCTCTCCCTTTGACTTTGGCTGTTGGAAGTGAGCAGTGAAGTTTGCCAATGGCACAGGATGCTGTGGGCGTTGCAGTTGTGTGATTGCATGGGGATGCTGTAACGGCTGCAACTTCCAGGCTAGAGACTTGTTCAGTGACACTATAACTTTGAATGTCGCTGAACAGTCGTTACCCAAGGGGTTCCTGTATTATAATGTGAGAGCCTGAAGTTTCCCTTTGACTGATCAGAGCCCATCTCCACAGCACTCAGGTTCTGACATAATTATTAATACTTCATTAACTTTACATGCCCCCTGGCTCCCAGCAACTCTGACTTAAACTTATAATCCCGCCAGCCTGCCCAGTTCATCAGAAGCGGCAGCATCACAGCCTCTCATCAGCCTCTTCCACCCTTCAAGCGAGCTAAAAGAGCATATAAACCTCCAGGCAGATCAACTGGGGAGCATCCGGAGGAAATAAATGCTCCACTCTATTATTATTACGCCCTTCATAAACCCCATTTGGATGGCTAAGCCCAGTTCAGGGACTCCCAGGGCCAAAAGGACGGAGACGAAGTGGAGCAAGGTGGGGGGGGGGAGAGGCGAGGGGGGGCTACCCAAAAGGCGGAAGATCTGGGCTTCATAAGGGGGGAGGGGGGGGGACTGATGGCTGGCTCCAGGGGGGAGGGGGCAACGGAGGGGGGAGGGAGCCCCCCAAGGGGAGTGATCCAGGGGGGAGGGGGCGCCAGGACTGGGAGGGGAGGTCCCGAGAGCCCCAACCGTTGGTCAAGCGGGGGGGGCGAGGGGGGCGGCTTCTCTCAGTCCCCCCTCCCCAAATGGAAGAAGCGAAGATTCGTTGTGAAGTTTTGCATCCCGGAGGCGCCTCCCCGCCTCTCCCTCCGGGCGTTCCCCTCAACGACAGGCTGGCCAGGTAGGCCGGCCGGGGAGAGCGCGACGGGCCCACGGAAGGGGGGCCCAGCCCAGCTGCCCCTCCCCGGCTGCTGCTCCTCTCCCTCTCTCTCCTCCATTCCCCCCCCCCGCAGGAGCCAGCCGGATCCCGCCGCCGGCCCTCGGCACGCAGCCCGCCCGAACACCGGGAACCGGCGGCCCGCTAGCCCAGCCGGGCGCCGCCCCCCCAGTCGCCGCTCCTTCCCCGGACCGGCGGGACTCCGGGCCACGGCGAGGGCAGCCGCCGCAAAGCAGCCCGCTTCCCGGGCCGGGCCGCCGCCCAGGAAACGGGGACGGGTCGGGCCGCTGAGCTCCCCCAAGCCTCCGCCCGCACAGCCCTGCCAGGTAGGCCGCGGGGCCCCGCCGCCTCTCTCGCCTACCCGCCGCCGCCGCTTCCTCCTCCCGCGGGCTCCGCCGGCCTCGTCCGCCGCGTCAGCAAAGCCCCCGGCAGCAGCTGCCCCTCCGCCGCCGGTCGCAGAGCCCTCGCCGGGCGGCGGCTACCTCTCTTCAGGCGCTCCGGGCACCCCAGAAGAGGACCCCCCCACGCCGGCGCGGGAGCGGCGGAACTTCCGGCGGACGCCCCCTGGCGGCCGGAAGTGCGCTGGTGCAGCGGGCGTTCGCGAGGGCGGCGGCTGCTGCTGGTGCTGCTGCTCCGCTCTCGGCCGTCGCTGGAGCAGCCGGGATGCCGCGGAGGAAGGCGGCGCGGGCGCTGCGGGCGCTCTGCCTGGAGAACGTGGCGGCCAACATGCAGCAGCTCTGGGCCAAGGACTACGTCGAGCGCTCCCTGGACGAGCAGCGCTTCCGCTACCTGCTGGGGCCCTTCAGCGAGCTGGGTGAGGCGCCGGGCGGGGCGGGGCGCGGGCGGGCAGCGGCGGAGGGGCTGCGCTGGCGGGGCCCGGCTCGGAGGGCGGCTGCCTGCCCCGGACCGCCGGACGGAGGGAGGTGGGGAGGCCCCTGGAGCCCCTCCGGCTGGAGGGGGGGGAAGCGGGGGAGCGTCGCCCTCCGCGGCCGAGGGGGGAGGGGCGGCCGGCCCCGCCTGGGCTGAACTTTCCCTCCTCCCCCTCCTTCTCTTCCCCCCTCCCCCTCTCCGTCCTCCTCCTTTCCTCCCTCCCCCTCCCCCCCAGCCGGCTGCCTGGTCCGGGAGCTGATCGACTTCCTGGGCAGCAAGCGGCGCGTGACGCGGCCGGTGCTGCACTTGCTGGTGGTGCCGCAGCTGACGGAGCTGGACCTGGGCCGGTGCTCCCAGCTGGTGACCCGGGACGTGGCGCAGATGATCTCCAGCCGCTGCAAGGTGGACGGAGGGGCTGCTGGTGGGAGGGGGGAGGCTCTGGTTTCTGTGGGTCCTCTTCTCTGGCCCCGCGTGGCCCGCCTCTTCCAGCTGGCTTCACCCCAGGAAGCATCTTTGTTTGGCTTGGCGGGTGATGCCTCCTTTCCAGCTCTGGTGCCTCTTGGACTGAATGAGGAAATCTGGCGACATGGCAGGAATTGTCTGGTTTAGCCAAGCTGCTTCTGGGAGACGTTCAGCCCTTCCTTGTTTCCATCCTCAGTAGGAACTCTGAACGCCTAATAATCATGATAATTGAGCCAATCAAAGCAAAGAGGATTTGGGATAAAGTGAGGGTTTATTGATTGATTTATGTCCCATCAGCCGTCCTCCCAACCGTACAGGAGTTAAAATGCAAAATACCAACAAACAACCTCCCAGTATCCAATATTATAACCCGATGGGGGAGGGATACCCCACGTCAGCCGACTGGCCTCAAGATCTAAGCAGGGTGAGGCCAGGAGCCATAAAATCTGCCTCTCTCCTACAAGGTTGTTTCTGGAAAGGAGAAGCAGTTTTTCAGGAGTGGCCACTTCGTGGTTGTCCTCTGGTTTCCTTGCAGCCAGATCGGATGCCAAGGCTGTTGCGCCATTAAAAGTTCCGTCCTGCCTTCGTTTCGTTCAAATTGTGGCCACCGAAAGCACAGACAGAAAAGGTTCCAAGGCAAGGATTCATTGAAGGCAAAATACAAAATAGGCCCATGATTTATGGAAAGCAGACAGAGGTGGGGAAGGATGGGCCCTTTATGACTTGTGGGCTTCAGCTCCCAGAAGTCCTGAGCCTGCAGACCATGGTTGGCTCTAGGCTTCTGGGATCTGAAGTCCACATAAAGGGGCCATCGCTCCCCACCCCTGACTTAAGGGTTTACGTACTATCTTTCAACACTGGTTTTCCAGAGCTACCTACAGCTAGTATAAAAAACATTTTAAACCAATATCTACAAATTTAAAACACTAATAAGATTGGTGAAAGGTAAAAGACATTATTTTAAGCTCTTATTCTTAAATTTTAAAATTAATTTAAATTATAAAATCTGTTAACAGTCCAGTATTAAAATTAAAATCAGGAAACAGGTACAGCAGTGAAATCAAGAATCAAATGTCCCAGGAGAATTAAAATGTCTGCCTGATGTTGAAAAATCTGGGCAGGTCAAGCCGGGCTGTTCCACCCGGTGAGCCCAGCTGTGCCACGAGAGACAGCCGCGTTTCCTGACTTACACCGCCGCCTTTTCTTCTTCCCCTCTGGGGCAGAACCTGTCCCTGCTGTATCTCCAGCGCTGCAGCCGGATCCCCAGCGATGCTCTCGTGGACCTGATAGAGAGCTTGCCTTCTCTCAAGAAGCTGGACCTGTCGGACACCCAGTGCAACACCCAGGTCTTGTCTGCCGTGGGCTCCACCTGTCGGCATCTTTGTGAGCTGAACATCTCCGACTGCAAGCGGCTGTCCGCAGAGTCCCTCTTCCACCTGGCCTACGACGTCACGGCCGGCTCCTTCTCTTGCCAGGGCCTGCAGGTGCTCTCGGTGGATGGCCTGGAGCCCAGTGGCAGAAGCCGGGACCTGGTCTGGGCCTTGGCCTTTGTTCTGTTGGCCCTTCCCGCTCTCCGATTCGTGGAGAACGAGTTTGTTTCTGAGGCTCTGCACGAGATCCTCGGCCAGCAGTTCGCGGCTGCCCAGATCGACCCCCGGTTCCCCTCCCTGGGGGAGCTGGCCCGGCGCAGGATGGCCCTGCGCCCAGACCAGGCCGGCCCCAGGCTGACGCTGCCCCTCAAGGAGCTCCTGGAGGTGGAGGAGACTTTCTTGCCCACCGTTTGTGCCGTCTGCCCACACCTGACCAAAGCCATCGTCCTTCTGGACGACGGTTCTGCCTTGAGCCCCGCCTTCTACACCTGGCACACCCTCGCCGACCTGACCTTGGACTGCAGCAGACCCAGGAACCTGGCGGAGCTGCTGCCGGTGGTGGCCATCATCGGCGCCCAGATGCATTCCCTCTCCGTCGACGGCTTTTACGTCAGGGATGAGTTGTCCTTCCACACGCTGCTCAATCGCTGCCCAAATCTCCAGAAATTCAGCGCCAGCATCTTCCTCTCCCTGAGGGGCCAGGGAAGGCCACCCGCCGAGCAGGATGCTGTTTTGGGCCCCCCCGGCTTCTCCCACCTTTCTGAGTTTACCCTGAGCCTTTGCCATTTGCACACTTCCGCGCCTTCCCAGCCTATCCCGAGATTGAGAGCAAACCTCGTGTCCGTCCTCCAGAACTCCCCCTGCCTGCAGAGCTTGGAGCTCTTCTACCTGCCTTTCTGCCTGGATGAGGTGTTCGAGAAAGTGCTGGAGCCCCGGGGCGCCGCTCTGGTGCACCTCCGCTACCTTTCTCTGCTCCAGTGCCAGGTGTCCAGCAGCACCATCCATCTGCTTCTGGCTGCAGACAACCAGCTGAATTCCCTCCACTTGGACAAATGCCCAGACATCTACCGGAGCGACTATGATGAGTTTCTCCGAAAAGTCAGCCGGGAAGGCCTTGACCTTCACATCGAGTGGCAGTGAAAGCCCGGAAAATCAGCTTTGTTTATACCGAGGCCAAAGTAGAGGAGCCTCTGCTAATAAAGTTTGTATTCTCTCCCACAGTCTGTCTGGCTTCTGTCGGCACTGGGCGCAGAGGCGGGTGGCCTTTGTGGGTGCGATCCGGGAGTCGGTCAGAGGGGGTGGTCTAGCAACAGTGGAGTTGCTGCTTTGCATTCTCCCTCCTAGAAACCAGTCCAAGGCAAGGCATTCCCAGTCTGGCCCCCGTGTTCTCACCTGGGTAGGTAGGTGCACCAAAGGCTCTCGGCAGGACAGGCGTTCAGGAGCCTCCCTCTCCAGCAGCTGATACCCTGCAGGGAGGAAGCAGTTCTCACATGTTGGTACAGGCCTCTGCAGGGTGGCGACACACTTGCCGGTTTCCTTGGCCTGGAGCAGACGCCAAATGGGGATCCTTCCCGGTTGCCTCTGATGGGAGCTCAGGTAGACACTGAGGGATTCAGAAAAACCTGGGGATGATGGAGGCGTTCCTCCCAAGGGTGGCTTAAACTGGAAACCGGGACCGATACCTTGACGCCTGATCGATTTGTGAACAGTTACAGCTCTGAAGCTATTAAGCCAGTGTTTCTCAACCTTGACCATTTTAAGGCATGTGGACTTCAACTCCCAGAATTCCACAGCCAGCATTGCTGGCTGTGGAATTCTGGGAGTTGAAGTCCACATGCCTTAAAATGGTCAAGGTTGAGAAACACTGTATTAAGCAAAGGACCGGAGAGAGGGCAGATTACAAGTCCTCTTTGTCGACTTAAACCAGTCATCACTTCCACGTTATTGGTTACTTCATAATTACAATTCAGAGCATTTACTAGGACATTTATGGGCCACCCACCTCATCTAGAGGCCACTCTGTGATTGATAAAGCGAACTTGCCGATTGGTTTAATTTCATGTGCTTATTGAAAATTAGCGATGGTGCAATACAGCATTTACAGAAAAGCTGTAGAATCTGCAACCCGGCTACTATTTTTACTCTGACAATATGTGGAAAACCTTGATGCCAGCCTGACGCCCTCAATGGCTGGTCTGGGTTCCTGCCATTCATATTTTCACTTCTCTCAGTAGACGTGGAGGTGGGCTCCAGGCACCTGGTGGATTTTTTGGGCTGGATGATAATACAGTTTGCTGAATTAATAGTCTTAAATTTACAAGACTTGCTTATTAAAACTTCTAAATATTGAGTTTCAGATTAAATCCCCGCCCCAATTTTTCTGACAAAAGAGAACCAGAAAATCATGGATGACGTGGAAGCAACCTCAATCCTTACGACGGTGTGCTTTGTGAAGGACATCAGCCTGTCGCGTCACCCGAGACCTTCAGCTGTTCCTCCAAGCCAAACGGGAGAGCGAGGAGCAACGGGGAAAGCCGGCTTCCCGTCCGTCCGTTGAGAAGGGCTGCATTGTTTCCAGCCACGGTCCCCGAAACCCTGCCAAGGAACGGAGCTGGCCGCCCTGCCCGGGCACCCCCTTTCTTGCGGTGGTTTGGGGTTCTTCCCCAGAAGTGGGGAGCTCTTTTCCCTGGAGGGTCTCCGAAAGATGGACCCGAATCTCTGCCACGCAGCCGGCTTCCTGCCTTGCGGGGTTTTTAAAGTAGTAACAGGCTTGCGTGCCACCGAAGATTATCTGCCAGCTTGGAGAGGCTCTGTTGCACACACTCATTTTTAAAGTCCCTGGGTCAGAGTAGGAGGGGCTGGAGGGGGCAGGGAACTCACCAGGCATGGGCCAATTTGCTTTATCTCATCCTGACACTAATGGCGTATTTGCACTATTGAAGCCGCTTTTGTTCTCTTGGCATTTCACTGCGATTGCTGGCTAATTTAGAATTTGCCTCCTGGACCCCCAAAGAATTTAAAGAGGTAACCCCGGGATAACTATAATGAATGGAGAGTTTATAAACCAAGCGTAAGGCTCCTCTGGAACCTCCAGTCGTCAGCCATAGTAGCAGGGAGGACCTGCTCACAAAAGGGTTGCCTTCAATGGGGAGAATCCCACAGCTGCCCCATTTCTCCCCCTGGCCTGGGGAAGATTTACCCAAAGGAAATCAGAGGCTCCGCCAGCGTTCGGGTGGACCCCAACTCCAGGCTTCCCTGGCCAGCAAGAGATTTAAAGCTCGCATCTGTTAGCAGTATTCAGGTCAAAAGGGGGGGGGGTTGGTTTGCCCCTTGTGCTCCGCTTAGGAAAAGCTGCTGATTTCAGCCACCTCCCCTCCTGGGGCCAATCAGGGCAGCTATGTGGCTGGCTTGGTGATGCTCCCCTGCTAGAGCATGAGAGGTGGCTTTTTTTGAGGGGGGGGCACATTTGGCACCTTGTCTCGGAAGCTGTTGCAAAATGCTTCCCCTGCAGGGAGCAGGCTGCATCCCAAAACACCCCCTGCAAGCTTCCCACTGAACTTCCAGACCCTTGAGATACTGTCACTTGGAGAGGGGGAGCTTTTCCAAGGAAAGTTCAGGGTTGCTACAGCCTCTACCTTTTTTAAGAAGTTTGCAGTTCCATTTTGCTTTCGTTTGCAGCAGTAAACTCACTACAGATCAGAGTGCAAAACAAACTTGGTTATTGTATTTCAGTAAGAAGGTCCACAAGTCACTCTTCCCTTGTAATCAGACTATTCATGGTTTAAAGACTAGATAGAACCCCACAGCAGAACCTGGGCAGCCGAGGAAAAAGGACTGATGGGGGGAGCCTGCCGTACTGCAAAGGCATCGCTGGAGAGACGGTGCTGAAGCTGAGGGGAGCCTCAGAGTCTCTAGACAAAAAAACATCAGGAGGTTCTGAGCAGCTTCCAGAGGAACTTAATCTGTCATGCAAACAGCCTGGGAAAAAGAGGTTCAAAGCTTTCGTGCAGACCCCGCCCCCCCCAAACTCGAACAGAGGGCTGGAGGGCCCCCGGGAGACCTCAAGGTCCTCAGTTCACAGCATGAGAGAAAACCCAGGGTGAATTTTGTGAAGTTGAAGGGCTTGGCCACTTTGCAGGAAAGAGTTCTTGGAAGGGGAGTCAGGGATCCATGTTGCTGGGCAGCAGCTCTTCTACTACCCTGGCCAGAAAAGATGAAGCAGCCCCCTAACGTTCCCTTCCCAGAGGGCCTGAGACTGCCTGATGGCTTCCCTCCGTCTTGAGGCCCGTGGCCTTCTCCAGCGCATCCCACAGTCTCTGGCCAAGGCCCGGGTCCTGTGCCAGGTCTTGAGGTAGCACCAGGGTGCAGTTGCTGTCGAAGTACTTGCCGGAAATCCCCTCCACTTCCGGGGCGACTGCGCAGTAGAGAGTGCTGGTGGCTCCCTTTTGGGGGCTCTGGGGAGAGAGAGCAGGAGAGCCCCTCAGAGCAGGCTTTGGGGGGGGCAGAGAAAGAGGACCAGCAGCCAAAGGCCTCCTGGAGAGCGAGAGTCCAGTTCTCCGGGCCCCACTGAGCAGGTTCTCTGGACAGCCGTCAGGGAGCTCTCGTCTCTGCTGCAGGGAGCTCTGATGCCCCCCTCAAGCAATTCCCCAAACCTCCCCCAGTCCCTTCCCCTCCTCCCCCCCGCCATTCTTCACAGCAAGCTCTGCTGCTGAAGCTGCTGCTTCAGAAGACTCACCCTCATGAAGGGGCTGCACAGTCTGTAGAGCAGACGGCTGGCCCGGCCGTAGTTGCGCAGGATCTCCGTCCGGACAACTCCTGGGCTGAGCACGTTGGCCAACACGCCTGCAGAGGAGACGCCCTGCCTGAGTGAATCCCAGCAAGAGGAGGCTGGTCTGGGAGTCGCCGGAATGGGGGGGCGGCCCCTTTCTCACCCAGCCCAAAAGAGGGGCAGGGAAAGAGCCACCAGGCAGCGCCTCCGAGAGGAGCAGTGAGCTGCAGGCCCAGCTGGTGGGAGCATCTCTCTGCACCTGATATTAACCTGGTCCCAGCCCCTCCCTGGTTGGACTCCCTGCCGGACAGGAAGGGCTGCCAGGGAGCCCCTGACACTCTGAAAAGGGGTTCACGCTGCTAACAAATGGCACCAGAGCATGACAACAACCAAGCAGCAGCAATTCTCCTACGTGCCCCATGTGAAAGGGGCTGTGGATGAGAGCACCACCCGCCTCGTCCTAGGGGAGCCAGTGCTGGACAGAAGCATAAAAGGGAGCCGAAGGTTGTGCGAATGGGGTTCCAGGGAAGACCACAGGGTCAGAAATGGCAGATGGAATGAAAGTGGCCGGACCGTCAGGAAGGCAGAAGAGAACAAGGACATCTAAGAAGGAAGAAAAAGTCCCTTGAGAGAAGGAGAAGCTCAAGGACAGTCAGGCTGGGTGGGCAGGTGGGAGCCTGGAAAAGAGCGAGGAGGATTTGGGCTGGCCGAGCACGAAGGGCTGCCTGGCAGTGGAGAGCCTGCCAGGATGGAAGGTCTGGGGAAGCAGAGGGAGCAGGCTGGATCTCAACAGGTGCACACAGGTGTCATTTCCGCCTCGTCTTTCCTCCTTTTCCTCCGTTCTGTTTCTATGATTTTGCCCAGCAACGGGAACCTCGCAGGAAGCCGGGTGCTTACCGGTGCCCTGGAGCCTCTGGGCCAACTTTATGGTGAAGGCGACGTTCATGAGCTTGGTGCAGTCGTAGGCGTGGCTGGCATTCTTGGGCAGTTCCTCCCCGGTCAACCACTTCAGGTCCACCTTCCTGACACAGAAGTGCCGGAAGGAAGACACATTCACGATGCGCGCTGGAGCAGAGGCCACCATGGTACCTGCGCGGAGGATCAGCGAGGGGGACCAAAGCCCTTGAAGAGCCAGCTCCCACCAGCTGCGGGGAGCCCCCCCCCCAGCCCCTTTCCACCCACCTCTCTCCCTGCTCTTTCCTGACCCCAAAGGCAGGCAAAATTGGGGCTCCTCCTCCTTCCTTGATCCATTCTCTTAGTACCCATATTGTAGATAGTTGCCAGGTGCAGCTATACTGCGGCCCTCAATAATGGGTGAACGCCAGGACTTCTTTGAGACCCCGCCATTTATTTGCTTGTTTATATACTACAGGTGCTTCTCTTAAAAACAACCAATAAAATGGTAAAAGCAACAATAAAACTAGTAATGAAAAAATCTGGTGCCCCAGCCTCTCTTCTCTAGCGCAGCCCCCCTTCCTCCTGCCCTGATGCCTGGGGGAAGAGCCAGTCTGAGGTGCTGTGGGAAGGGCAGAAGCTTGGGGAGCTGTCAGATCCCAAGGGGGGGGGCGTTGTGCAAGGCAGGGGCTGCCAGGGCAGAGGCCGGCTCCCCAGGAGGCAGAGGATGGCAAGGGGAGGGGCCTGGAGATGCCACCCTCTTTGGTCTGATGGGCAGAGGTCCCTGGGGGAGAAGCGCCCTGCAGCTGGCCTGGTTCCTGCTCTGCAGAGCTTTAAAGGAAATGAGTGGCATCTCCGTCCGGAGGAAAGCTGGAGGCCGGTGCCGCTGGCACAAGAGAGGTGTTGTACGGGTGAAGCCAGGGACGGCCAGCGCTCAGCGGGTTGCTGATTCCGGACCAGTTTTAGCCCCTGGGTGATCTTCGAGGGCAGCCCACGTGGAGCGCAACACCACAGAAGCATTTGTGGCAACCTTATTGGGGGCTGCATTTTCGGATGCCCAGCCCGGCCTGGGTTCCAGCCATCTGCCTAAGTCGGGCCGGCACTTTTCTAGGTCCGCCCAGGTAGATCAGTGCTACTGCCTGGCTGTGCAGAGATGCCGGTGAGAGTCTTTTTGTTTGCTTTCCTATTTATCCTCAACATTTGCCTCCTATCCTTCTGGTTCCGAGGAAATCAACTTTTCTTTGGCTCACTCATCCTGCTGAGTTCCCACCCAGAAATGATTTACAGGGCATTTGGTGCCAGCCTGCATTTCCTTCACTTCTTTGCAACTTCCTGGTCTCTCATGACCTCACCAAGGCTGCTTGCCCAGCCTCCTCCAGGAAGTGGCACCATCATAATTGGAGACCATTTGGGGGATCCCGTCTTTAGAAGGGCCTGGCCCCTCCCCACCTGGCACTGAGAGAGGAGCTGCCGGATTGAGAGGGTTTGAGGCGATGGGGCAGCCGCGGAGTCCACAACCTCCAGGCTGCATGCAGGAGAAGCTGGTCCTTACCAAGCAGCAGGTTGGTGAGCAGGAAGGGGCCCAAGACGTTGGTGGCAAACGTGAGCTCCAGGCCCTCAGCTGTGATGGCAAATGGCAGGCCTAAATGGGAAAGAAGATGGCGGGCAGCTCAAGAGGCGGCAGGCTTCGGGTTGGGGTCTCTGGGCTCCGGGCCACTGGTCTCGGGCAAGGGTCCGTCTCAGCCTTGGGCCCTTGGGATGGAACTGAAGCTTCCGGGCCTTTGGCCTGCTCCCTTCTGACCCAGAGGGCAAGCAGAGGGCACAGCTGCCCGGTGCCCATTACCTGTGACACCCGCATTGTTCACCAAGATGTGCAGCTGGCTCCCTTCCTCCAGGAACTTCCTGGCAAAATCACGGACGGAGGCCATGGAGCTGATGTCCAGCAGACGAAGCTGCACCTGAGGGTTCCCCGTGGCTTTACGGATCTCCTCCACTGCAGCCTGGCCTTTGTCCCTGCAGCGGCAGGCCAGGATTGTCCGTGCATTCCTGCGTGCCAGGTCAAGAGCGACGGCCTTGCCAATTCCTGCAAAGGATGGGCATCAAGAGCAGCTGCCCCGGGACCCCAGGAAAGTACCCATCTACCCACCCCCTGTGGGCCAGAGACCCCGAGGTGATCAGAAAGGCTGCCGGATTCTTGCAGCATGAGGAGGTCTGAGTTGCGTCTTGGAAACGCTGAGAACTGCAATATCAACTGTGCTGTCTGCCACGGACTTTGCACACTGAGCGGGTCCAAAGCAGATGGCACAAACCGGGCTGGGCACCATCCAACAGCGGTGCACCCTTGTCAGTCCCATGAGTCAAATGGAGGCAATACTGCAGATGCCAGCTGCAGCTGGGCCATTCCTCACCATGGCCGAAAGGGGCCAGGACAGGTGGCGGGCACAGTCCTGTGAAGGGGAAGGCCTCTCGTGGGGGGAGGGGAGGGGAGGGGAGAGGGGATCGCAGGTCCCTGGGGGCTGAAGGCCTCCTCTCCAGCCAATGGGCGCCCGAGTCTGAGCCCTGAAGGGAGGGCTGATTGCTCGGTTAAATGCCCTCCATGAGACCCCTGCATTGGCCGGGGCTGCCCTCCCCAGGGCTCCCTGCTCTTCAGCAGGCAGAGGCTGCCACGTTGGCTGCCCTTATCTCCCTGCGGGCAGGGAGGCTGCAAGTAGTGATGGCCGGTGGACTTCCCATCTGCCTCCAACAGAGAGAAAGAACTGATTTGCTCATAATGGGCCAATGGCTGATGACCAGGGGTGAAGACCAGGGTCTTCTGCCAAAGGAATGCTCTCCTCTGGAGGAGAGAAACAGGCTGACACCCCCCTCCCTGAAGCCTGAAGATTTCCGTAACTTATAATCAAATTATAATTGATAGTGTCCTAAAACAGGAGCCTTATTAAATATCAGAGAGCCATAATGTCTATGTAGTCAATTGTAATTGTGGGAAATGAACCTTGACTTAGTCCCCGTTATTCGTCCTTGGGGTGCAACTCATGGCACGTCACCCTAAGGGGGGCAGTGGTCCGAAAGGAAGGGACCGTTCCCAGAGGGAGGAAAGGGTGACTTGGCACCAGGCTCTCCCTGCAGGTGCCCTTTGCCTTTTAGTGGGCAGCAGGAAGAGAAGGCCCGGCCTCTCCTTCTAAACACACAGGGGAGGAGTGGGGGGAAAACCATTGTCTGGGGGGGGGGGCAGAGAATGCATGAGGGTCAAACAAGGTAATGCCAAGGTCTCCCCCCCCCATCCCAGGGCTCTCCCTCTGCCATTTCCCTGCTCAAGCCCACCTGGGGGACAGGAAGAGGCACCCGGGAGTTCAGTCCCAGTTCCCAAAGGCTGAGCCCAGTCTTGCTCTCCTAAGCCCCAGCGGCTTCTTGGGCAGCCATCCCAGCTGGCGTTTCCTCTCTACTGTCCCACAAGACGAGGGTCTCATCCTGCCCTCAGCCAAGCATGTTACAATCGGGGAGGGGGGAGCACATCAGCAGCCGCCGTTCTTTAGCAGCCTGGCCGACCGAACAGACCGGTCTCTTAAACTGCACGCACACACCAACATCAAGACAGCTGCCCCCAGGAATACTTGGGGCTGCTGGTCGGGGGGGGGGGCTTCTTGCCTTGGAAAGTGGTCCTGGCAGAGGCAAGGAAGCCTCTTTCCTCCCAGACCCGGCAGCCACCTGCAGACAACGAGTCCGGACACACTAAACCGATCGATTCATTTCCTGGGTTTCTTTATGAACGTTAACCAGACATGGAGGCTTCGTGCCGCGCACTGTATCATCAGGCAAAAAGCCAGAAACCCAAACTAACCAGGATTGTGGAAATACATCTGCCTAAGACTTGAGCTAGTGTGGCTGAGGGGCCAAACTCACCGCTGCTGGCTCCAGTGACGATGGCCGTCTTGCCGCTCAGGTCTACGGGACAAGCTTCAGGTCTCCAGCTTTTTCTTCCTCGCACCCACAGCAGCGCCAGGAGGGCCAAGGAGCAGATGAACCAGAGCGGGTGGGAAAGGAGAGCGGCCGTCTCCATCTCAGGCTCTTTCCAGCAGCAGCCCTGGAAGATGGGTACCGAGCTAGAGATCCGAGCTGAAGAAAGACCTCTGGCGTTCAGAAAGGGGAAGGGCCCCAAAGCGGCTCTTCTCTGGGCAGAGTCCACGTTCAACAAACAGCCTGCCCATTTCTTGGACAGAAGCCATGCAGGGGAACCTTGGGAAGGCCAGCTGGACAGGGCAGGAAGGGGAGGGGGGAGGAGGGGAGGAGAAGTTATTGTTATTGTTATTTCTGGCTCAGGGTAAACCAGATTGCAAGGAGGCCTCCCAAGGACGTAAGGTGCGTTGCTGGGACCTCCAGCTAGCAAAGGGAGCATTTCTCCGTTTTACCAGCTGGAGGAGGTGAGACTAGCTCCTTGGAGAAAGGCAAGCGAGGGCAGAGAAGTCCAGGCTGGCTCAGAGAGATCAGGGCCGGGTGACCTCCACCCTGAGACCCTCCGCCCCAGGTTATGTTATGTTGCACTCCTACAATACCACTGCACCAATGTTCCCACTATACAGAATGCATTTATTGAGTGTGAAAAGAACATGCTGGGCCCATTTCAGACTTAATACCGGGTTTCCCTGAAAAAAAGGCCTACCCTGATTTGTGGGGATGGGCCTAATATAAGCCCTATTCCAAAAATAAGCCCATTCTGTCCCACCTGGCTGCTTTAATGGGGCAGGAGGCTGCGCGGCACATTGTGCTGCTGCCGCCACGAGGCGAGGCGAGTGGGGAACACAGCAAGGAATGGCCTGGGCTGGGGGGGCCCTGAAGGAAGCGGGTGCGTGGCACGTGGGGCAGCTTCACCCCCTCCCCCACCTGCCTTGCCTCTGAGTGACGGCAGTAGTGTGATGTGTGCCGCGCGGCTTCCTAGCGTGAGCGGCCACAGCAGAAGTGGGCCAGCAGCGATACAGGCTCCTGCTAGATGGGACTATTGGTGCCGCCACCACAGGGCGAGGCAGGTGTCATGAAAAATATAAGACACCGCCCAAAAGTAAGACCTAATGCCTCTTTTGGAGGCAAAAATAATATAAGACCAGGTCTTACTTTCGGGAAAACACGGTAGACAAAATGCAGCTCCTGGTGAAAACTGGCCCACCTTACGGGAGGAATCAATATGGCAAAGGGTGCGCACCTTTTATCTTTGTTAATTTTTCTAATTTTCAGATTTTATAAGCCCTATAAAAGAAGATTGCAAATGAGTAGCAATACCAAAAGCCAACAGACAAAACAAAAATTGCAGGAAGCATTGTGGGTCACTGTGGCGCCTCAGAAACCTTGAGCAACTTAGAGACTGACTGCCCTTGAAGGAGTTAGCAATTCACCCGGTGGATTGGGAAAGTGAGGAATTAATCCTTTGGGGAGGGGACCAACGTAGAGGGAGAAGCCCACTTGCCTCACTCAGATCTAAAGTCCTGGATTTTGTGGCCAGAAACTCTTTGTTAATAGTGCAAATGATTTCAGCAGAAAACTGAGCAAGGACTGCTAGCAATAAGACGGAGGAGCTGGAAACCTTCCCTGGTAACTTAAGGTTGTCAAAACAAATTCCAAGGCCAAGCTCTGGAGAAATGGAAAATAAAGGAAATTGCTGTACAGGCCATGACTTGCAGCAGCGAGGTGGGGGGGGGGGAGGAAGGGCTGGTCCAAGGCTGAGAGCACATAGCGGCAACAACTTGTGGCAATTCCTATAGAACATGTATCTATCAATTTATTTATTTATTTACTGCAGGGCCATCACCAGCGGAAACTCTGGGCAGCAAACAGAATGAAAACAGCAAAACAGTAAACAGCGAGGCAATAAACAATGGTGAGCCTCCCACGAAGCTTCCAGATATCCCCCAGTCACCCTGCACCCTGGCCGGGGCTTGGGGGAGCACCACTGGGGCTCAGAGGGGGGTGCTCCAAATAAGAGAAGGGGGCATCAGGTGCCCCGTTTTTCAGTCCTTGAGATGCCAGATCCATCATGGTGACTCTGTGGCTCCCAGTTCCTAGGAATTAGAGGTAAGTGCCCTTCGTTCTCAATGTCTACGGAGGTTCTCGGCCCTCCGGGGTCCTGGTTGTCCTAAAGGTGCTTCTTTCTCAGGCAGCAACTGGACTTCCTTGTTTTCCTCTGAAGACATTTCGCTTCTCATCCAAGAAGCTTCTTCAGCCCCTTGGTTCTCTCATTCCGCCTTTGATGAGAATGAGACATTTTTGAATGGCTTTTCAAGTCAAGTCTGGATCTTTCGGGTTATTTATTTTGTATGAAGTAGCAAAATGCAGCCTGGACATAAAATTCGCAGAGGGGCTTCAAAGATGAATATATTGTTCCTCCGCAGTTAGAAGGCCACAGCGCATTATTGAGGGAGAAGGGAGCCTGCCAAGCCTCCTCTCCAAGGACGGGAGATAAAAACTTCCCAAGGGAAGAAGGTCAAGGCAGAGCAGCACAGCCAGACCTTTTGGGGGGGGGGGAGAGACAGGATGCGAGACTCTCCCAAGGGAAGCCAAAGGGGTCCTTCCTGGATTGAAGTGAGGAAAGGGGGGACTGAAGGGGCTGCCCCTGAAGCCCTTCTTCCTTGGAGGAAGGAAGAGATGGGATCCGGGAGAGGCGGAAGAGGCGCCACATGCTCAGCTGCATGAACAGAGGGACAGAATCAAGATCACGTGTTAAAAGCCCTTAATAAGGCCCTGGTAAGGCCACACTTGGAATACGGCATCCAGATTTGGTCGCCACGATGTAAAAAAGACATTGAGACTCTGGAAAGAGTGCAGAGAAGAGCAACAAAGATGATTAGGAGGCTGGAGGCTGAAACATGTGAACATCGGTGGCAGAAATTGGGTAGATCTAGTCTAGTGAAGAGAAAGACCGGGACAACATAATAGCAGTTTTTCTATATTTGAGGGGCTGCCACAAAGAAGAGGAGGGGGTCCACCTATTCTCCAAAGCACCAAAGGCAGGACACGAAACAAGGATGGAAACTCATCAAGGAGAGATCCAGCCTAGCACCAAGGAGGAATTTCCTGACAGTGAGGACAGCTAATCAGTGGAAAGGCTTTTGCCTCCAGAGGTTGTGGATGCTCCAACACTGGAGTTTGTAAGAAGAGGGGGTTGGCAGCCACTTGTCTGAGAGGTTATAGGGTCTCCCGCCTGAGAAGGGGGCTGGACTAGAAGACCCCCGAGGTCCCTTCTGGCCATTATGTTGTGATTGCTCGTCAGCCAGTGGACCCGGCAGCTGAGTCTGGGGAATCAGAGGAGGAGGAGGAGGAGGGGCCTGGAGTGGGGCTCTGATGAGCTCCAAGACTTACAGTCTGAGGAGGAGCCTGGCCCCCCTCTTGCACTCAGGCTGAGACACAGCTGTGCTGGGACAGTGATAACTCACAGTGGGAAGACATCCAGGATGCTCCTAAACCGACAGGCAAAGAGAATGCAATGGGACAGCTCCAAAGGCAAAGGAGAAGGCATTAGGAAGCCACGCCTTGGGCTGCATAAGAAAAGGGAAGGTGTGGGAAGTACTGGTTGCCAAAGGCAACCGTTTGTGTTAAGGAATCGAGTTTCAGTGAATTGTGTTTTGTTTGCCTTTGCCTTTGGGCATTTTACTCAGGTCTGTAAATAATAAAAAGTTTCTTTTTCCTGTGGTTCCAGCCTGCTTGTTGGAAGAGGGGTTTCTCCCTGTGAGCTTAACAAGGACTCACGCAGGCTGGGGCAGAACACGTGGTTCCCTGGTGTTCCGTTCTGCTCCCCCCAGCAGGGCCGGAGCCAGAGGAGGGGCTGTCTTGAGGCAGAGTGGGATCCCTCCAGGCCTGGCCAGGGGAGCTTCTGGGGGGCATTGAGGCTGGTCGGGGCCCCCACGCTCCACTCAAAAGCTCACACATGGCCTCAGCCCAACCGACTCATTTGGTCACTGCTGAAGTTACAGCTGGTCCTCCACTTACGAGCACAACAGAATCCAAAATCTCCACTGCTAAGCAAGGCAGTCACTAAGTGAGTTTTGCCATTTTACAACCTTCCTTGCACAGTTGCTCAGTGAATCAATGTAAAGTTAGTAACAGGGTGGTTAGGTGGATCTGGCTTCTCCGTTGACTTTGCTTGTCAGAAGATCACCAAAGGGAATCATTTGATCCCCCAGGAACACGGCAACCGTCATAAAGATGAGTCAGCTGCCAAGCATTCAAATTTTGATCCTTGATCCAGGGACGCTGCAATGATTGTTAAGATAAGTCACTTTTTTCAGTGCTGTTTTAACTTCGGTCACTAAAGAAATGATTAGAAGTCAGGAACTTTCTCGATTAGTAGATATCAAGAATGGTGGATCCCGTGGGATGATCCTGAGCTAAGATCACGTCCACTCACACCAGTCCAGACTGGTCAGAAAACATATGGTCTTGGCGGATGAGCAAGCAGGCCTTAGAGCAGGGGTAGGCAACCTTCGCTCTTTTATGACTTGTGGACTTCAACTCCCAGAATTCCTGAGCCAGCTGTGCTGTCATAAAAGAACCAAGGTTGCCTACCCCTGCCGTAGATCCTCCCTTGATCAGGGTTCCGATTGTCACTGTGCAACGTAAAGCTGGGTCAGCCCTATATATTGCCTTTATTGATTTATTGCCTTTATTGATTTCAGAGTTGCATTTGGTTTTATTTCTAGATCTAGGATGTGTGCAAATTGGAAAAAAATACCTAAGATTCACACTGACTCTATTAATATGCAAACTTTACAAAAATTCTGCATTAAAAGTTTAACACAGAGTGCAGGAAAATTGCACCTAAAAAATTCCTGTCTATAGGGCAGTAGCATCCTCTAATAAAAACACTGTAAGATACTACAAGGTTATCACACCCACTGGCTGGTTTAAAACAAACTTTGTGTGGTCTATTGGTTAAGAGGAGGAAGTGCTTGTTTTCAGAAATTCTTGTTGTTGTTAATTGCGAAGTCGTGTCCGACCCATCGTGACCCCATGGACAACGTTCCTCCAGGTCTTCCTGTCCTCTACCATCTTCTGGAGACCATTTAAGTTCACACCTACTGCTTCAGTGACTCCATCCAGCCATCTCATTCTCTGTCGTCCCCTTCTTCTATTGCCCTCAATCTTTCCCAGCATTAGGCCCTTCTCCAGTGAGTCCTTCCTTCTCATTAGGTGGCCAAAGTATTTGAGTTTCAACTTCAGGATCTGGCCTTCTAAAGAGCAGTCGGGTTGATCTCTTCTAGGACTGACCGGTTTGAACGCCTTGCAGTCCAAGGGACTCGCAGGAGTCTTCTCCAGCACCATAGTTCAAAGGCCTCAATTCTTTGGCGCTCAGCCTTTCTTATGTCCAACTTTCACAGCCATACATTGCAACTGGGAAAACCATGGCCTGGACTATAAGCACTTTTGTTGGCAGGGTGATGTCTCTGCTTTTTAGTATGCTGTCTAGATTTGCCATAGCTTTCCTCCCCAGGAGCAAGCGTCTTTTAATTTCTTGGCTGCAGTCCCCATCTGAGGTGATCTTTGAGCCCAGAAAAATAAAATCTGTCACTACCTCCATTTCTTCCCCATCTATTTGCCAGGAATTGAGAGGGTTGGATGCCATGATTTTGGTTTTCTTAATGTTGAGTTTCAAGCCTACTTTTGCACTCTCCAGAAATTCTTGAGCTGTCAGCTAATTCAGAATTAACAGCTCAGACATTGAATCAGGGGAACATTATAGGAGGTGGCAGGATGGAAATAAACAGGATGGTATTTAATAAAATTCTCCCAAATTAGTTACTAACCGCATCGGGGTCCTTCCCAGGCCGGCCACAGCGAGCCCAAAACAGCATAAGAGTCTCCAGGATTCCACTCACAGAGGGGTCCTTTCATTGATAGCCCCCTGACCCTCCACACCCGGACTTGCTGAGGTCGCATAAAGATGAGGCTGAACGGTCTAGCACAGTGATGGCGAACCTTTTAGAGATTGAGTGACCAAACTGCAACCCAAAACCCACTTATGCATCATCGAGTGCCAGGTGGGCGTGGCTGCAGTGGTAATGGCAGACTGGGTGGGACTAAAAAGTTCAATCAATCAATTACAACTTTGCAAGATCTTTTTTTTTCCGTGAGAAGTTGAAATTGATTGATTGAACCTTTTTTTTTTTTTTTTGCACATGATGATGGAGACCTAAAGCAAAAAGATTTTATAAAACCCAGCCGAAGGCCTAGGACTGGGGCAACGGTGCGTGTACCCACAAAGAGGGCTCTGAGTGCTGCCTCTGGCACCCGTGCCATAAGTTCACCACCACTGGTCTAGCAGGTATTGGGCACCTGCCACAACAGAAGAGGTAAACAACTGTCCAGTTGGGGTTAGGGCAGAAAATTGGTTATCTCACAACTTGCAAGTGTAAATAGGAACAGCTAGCTTCTCTAAACAGCTTCTCTTTTAGGTGTTCATTCAAAATGCAACCTGATCACAGGATGTGGTAAAGGTAAGTTATTCTAAAACTGAAATCTTGGTATTTGCCAAACATTCCGGAGCCCATGCCTGGCAGTTAGCAACAGAACAACTGATTGAGCAAGTTTTTTTTTTCACTTCTCTGGGAAGTGTGGGGCATTTATTGAGATCACACTATTTTGTTCAAAATGCCCCACAATTGTCTGCAATCTTTTTATTGCTATGGAGGGGCATTATTTATACTCAAAAAGTGTTTTCAGCAAGTGTGAACAGCTTTTACTTGGTGCCAGTGTAAGCCCATCCCGCTATTTTGAGAGACAGAGAGAGCATCATCAGTTTCTAAGGGCAATTTCCTGTGTCCATCAGGGCAGTTTTCTCTGCCACCCACCTCTTCCTTCCTCCCCTCCCCCAGATTTCCTGGGGTTTCAGCTCCCCTTTCTTACCGGCTTACGGAGGACAACCGAGGCAAACTTGTTTTGGAAAAAAGAAAAACCTCTACCAGTGGGAGCTGTCCCAAGAAACGCAGACAGCTGCTGGAACCCTCCACCCGTCCTGCTTGGGCTCTTCAGGGGCGCCCCTCTGCAGGACTCTGCTGAACAGGTCAGCCACTGGCGGCCACTGCCCAAAACCCTTTTCAATCCTACGACCATGAGAGCCAAGAAATGCTCTAGTATGGCCCAACTAGAGCCACCCTCGCCCACCAAAGTTCCCACCGGTGCTGCTCGTTGTGACCAAATGTCACAAACGGGGACTTCTGCAGGCGAAGAAAATGAAAGTGTGTACGTCTAGCCAACAGAGAAATATCTGTACAACTTCCTTTTCACTTCTTGGCCCTCCAGGTTTCAGCGTTATTTCCAGACTATCTTCCAATAAAAATGACAGCAGCCTTCTCTGCCTCTCTCACCCTCCCCGGCAAGAGTGGGGAACTGCCCTTCCACGGCCCCATCAGTGGATGGCCCAGCCCAACCGATGCTGGAGGGCTTCCCACCCAGAGTGTCACGGGGAGCCTGTCGAACGGCACCAGGCATCTTTGGGGTGGCTTTTTCAGTCAAGGTGCAGCTGTGTGCTGGCCAATCCCTCTGCTGCAAAGGGGGGGCACTGGTCCCACACAGAACGTCACTCTTCTGCAAGGTAACCACAGAAACGCATGTGGGTGGAGGTCGGTGGGGATCCTCTCCCCCAATCCATTATCAGCCAGAGTCGGGGGTTTGTAGAAAAGCCAAAGGTGTGAGTGGCAACATCCATTTTATTTCAGGACAGCATAAGGCTGGGATGTGGCCGGTGAGCACCTCACCCCAGCACGGCTCTGGGGCACAAGTGCGGCAGCAGCAGGGGCTCCTGAAGGTAGAGCCCTTTGGCCCTGCTGGGAAAGGACCCACCCGCCTCCGTGACTTCTTCTGCCCCGACCACAGGCTGCAAGTGATCGTTCAGAGGGCCAGCCCCGCCACGGCGGAGGCTCACTCCCGGGGCCAGGTCGACCGTCTCCACCAGCACGGTGGGTTTGACAAACACAAAGCTGGTGGGCTCGAGGGTCTTTCCTGGTGGAAGAGGAGAATAGGCCGCCTGCTCCCGGCGGGCCTCCTGCGCTGCCTCCGAGGGGCACTCCGGCTCCGGCCCAGCGTGAGCCAGGAGGCTGCTTCGATCCACGGGGGCCCGCTTGGCTGCGGCAGGGCCTCTAGGGGGACGGGGCCGTTTGCAGCGGCCCGAGACCATCTTCATGGTCTCCTGGCGCCTAGACTCCACGTAGGGGTCCACCACTTCCACGGTGGGCTTGATCCACCGCTTAGGCAGGCGGGCCGGCTCCAGCTGAGGCACCAGCGTGACGTTGCCCATCTCGTCGTAGAAAACATCCTTGATGTTGGGAGGGCGGCCCATCTGGATCCGGAGGAGGTTGCTGCAGGAGGAAGGCAGCAGGGGCTGCGTGCTGCCCAGCAGCCTCAGGGAGCTGCTCTCCAGAGGCCCCTGGGGCACCTTCCGCCAAAGCTGCTCCTGCTCGGAGACCATCTTCTTCCTGCTGGCCAGCGCGCCGGCCCAGGGCAGGGACGGTCCGCAAGGGGGCGGCCGGCCTTTGAAGGGCGGCTGGGCAGGGGCCGCCCTGGGCGCCGGTGGGGACTCAGCCCGGCCCTTCGGCAGCCGCCTGCGCGACTTTGGCCTGGGGGGCTGGGTCGCCAGCAGGAAGGGCTCCGGGGGCGCTTCCTCCCCCCACGGGAGCGGCAGCTCGGCCTCGGTGGCTTCCTCGCCCGGCAGCCCCGGCAGGATGGGCGCTTCCCCCGACGGCGCTTTGCCTGCGGGCACCTGGAGGAAGGGGATCGGCAGGGCAGCCCGGGAATTCGCCCCGCCCGAACCCTCCCCGCACCCGCCGGGCCGAAGCGCCCTCGGAGCGCCGGACGGGCAGACCCAGGAGCTCCCCGCCCGGCCCTTCCGGGCCCGGCCCCACCCGGCTGCGCCGCGCCTACCTCCCCCTCCGGGCTGGGCACGGTCTGCAGCAGCGGCACGGAGCCCTGGGCCCAGGAGTCGGGGACGGCGGCGGCCGGCTCCTCGTCCTCCTGCCAGGCCGGGTCGGCGGGCACGTCGCTCTCGCCCGCGTCCCGCGCCAGGAAGCGCCACTCCACGATCTGCAGCATCGCCTCCCGCGCCTGGGCGATCACGTAGGGCACGCGCTGCGGGGGGGCGGCGGCGGCGGCTCAGGGGGGCTCCCGGGAAGCCCCTCCCGGCCCCTCCCCCTCCCCCCGCCCGGCTTAGAGCGGAGAGGCGGGGGGAGGGGCGCGCCTCCCCCCTACCCCGGAGACCCCCCCCGGCGCTGACCTGCCGGGCCAGGTAGACCTTGTAGCAGCCGCCCAGCACCTGGTCCAGCAGCGCCGCCAGCAGGTCGCCCACCGCGTCCTCCGCCTCCTCGGAGGCCAGCAGCGACAGCCACTCGCCCTCCGACAGCCGCCCCGGCACGATCTCCACCTGCGGCACCGGCACCGTGGGCGGGCGCGACCGCTCCGCGCGGGACTTGGCCTGAGCCACGCGGTCGCGGGACGCCATCCCGCCCGCCGCCTCTTCACCCCCGCCGCCGCCCCTTCCTTGCGACGCCGTCTCCCGGCAACGGCCTCTCCGACCGCCCCGCCCCTCCGCGCCTGCGCGCGGGCCGGGCGAGGAGCCGCAGCTGCAGCAGCAGCGGCGGAGCGGCGGCGATGTACCGGCGGGCGGAGCGCGGCCTGGCGCTGCGCGGGAGCAGCCTGGCGCTCTACAACAACCTGAGCGTCCTGCCGCTGCCGGCCAAGCGCCTCACCTACTTCGCCAGCGTGCAGGGCGCCTCGGTCGGGCTGGTCAGCGCGGCGGCGGACGGGGCGGCCTGCGCCCACCGCCAGCTGCAGGCCCGGCAGGGCGGCCTCGGGCCCCCCCTCGTCACGCAGGTCCGGCGCGGGGGGGTGAGGGGAGGCCGGCGGGGAGGGAAGCGGCCGGAGCCCCGCCAGAAACGCTGCCCTCTTGCAGGCGGCCTGGTGCGCGCTGCCCTCGCGGACGCTGCTGGTGCTGGCCTCGTGGAAGGGCGTCCAGGTGAGCCCCGGGGGCATCGGGGCGGGGGTGGAGCCGGGGGGAGGGGGGACTTGCGCCCAACCTGCCCCTCCGCCTCTCCCGGCAGATGTACGAGCCCGACGGCTCCGCCATGGTCTACTGGCACGCGCTGGACGGCATGGAGGCCTCGGCAGGTACCTTCACCCACCCCCCCCGTGGGCGCTCCCCCCTCCCACTCAGGAACCTAGGACCAGGCGCCCCCCTCCCGCAGGGCATCCATGCCCCCGGAAGCAGCGCCCAGTGGGGGCCATCCAAAGCCCTCGGGTACGGCTCCCCTGGGAGGGTCTTCCTGGAGCTGTCCAAAGGGCCTGACCTGTTGAATTCGTGGAAGCCTCGGTGGGAGCAGAGGGGCTGTGTGCGGAGGGGGGGGGTGCATCCTGTCCACTCACCTCTGCCTTCTGCCCCCCTCAGGGATGGTGCTGTTTGCCCGGGGGATCGGAGCCACGGGACAGCACTTCGTGTGCGTAGGTGAGCAAGGCGGGAGTGTGGGTTTTCTCGCGCCCAGCAGTCTCCCATGGGTGTTGAAGAACAGACACGTACACGTGGTTTCCTCAGGATGGGAGCCTCAAACAAAGCCGAAGCATCCCTTTTATTGTGTTATCAGAAGGCGGGTTTATATGCACCTGGTGACCACCTTACACCAACCACATTTGTTATGACACAGCATATTACATGTGCTAGCTTTGTTTTGCACATGCTACTATACAGCTGTTACACCCGGCACCAACAAAAGACCAAAACACATTCCTTTGCACGGCATGTTGTTTACTCCAATCTTTTTTACTTCCGACTTCCTCATACCTTGGCCTACTGCAGCTGATGACTCAGCCTAACAGGCCAGATAACCCAATAACTCCAACATCTCCTACTTTTGTTTTATTTAAAATAAGGAGGTTGCATTTTATACGAAGTCATCCTCAGTGTCGCTTGGCAAAGTGAAGGCTGGTTTAGTTAGCAGGGGTGCTGAACTGCAGTGATAGGTGTAGCTACTAAATTGACCTGTTGATGGGTGACAGTTCCTGAGGATTACAGTTTATTGCAGAAAGGTGGTTCTTCAGGAAAGTGCAGAGGAGAGAGAAGGGCAGAGAGAGAGAGAGAGAGCACATGGGGGCAGTAGGCTTTTATACCCCCTCTAGCCTTGTTTGGAATAGTTTCCTGTTCCTGTGGCATGAACCTTGAGGCTGTTTCTGAGTATTTGTCTAGGCCTTGATATCTGTGGTTTAATTCTATTATCATATCCTGCTTCCCAGGTGATGGGGCTGACTCCTAGAGTTTGGGTGGGGTATGCAGATCTTCTCTTTTGTCTTCTTGATTGCTCTGGCTTCAACTTTTTGATGGTGTTACATTTGCATTTGTATGGGCCTAGCTCTTGCTTGGGGCAGAGAGATAGATTTGGGGCCAGGTTTGGTTTTAAAAAGTATTTTTGAGGAAAAATATATTTTTCTCCCCTTTTTAATATTTCCTTCTGGGGGGGCTAACTTCCATCAATATCCCCACTTTGTGCCTTAAGTGTGTAAATGTATGACATTAAAATTGATCTGGTCAGGGAGACTTGGTAGGCAAGCTTTTAAACTGTTAAGCAAAAAAAAGAAAAAGAAAAATAAGACATTAATGGAGGCAGCAGAAAAAGATCCCTTTAGTGGCTCCCAAAAGGGGAGCTTGCACCCATAAAGTTCTAAAAGTCAGGGCAAAATTTTGTTAGGTGGAAAAGAAATTTATAGTATCCAATATTCTGTGCCAATCATTTTCAAATGTTGGATGTCACCTTTAGCTTCCAGTCAGGTTTGCATACCTCCCAAAATTCTTCACAGCCATGGTTTTCCTTAGTACATGACCACTGGCTGCCCAATTTCAAGGGTTGTTTCCTGCCTTAGCTCTTAATTCAGTGCATCCAGGTTTGTAATGTCCAATATGCCAGTCTATTAAATTTTCTTTAAATTGCACATAATGAGTTCTAGGAATCCCAATCTGAGCTCAACAGTGCAAGATATTCAGGGCTGAAGTTTGGGATTTTTCCTGTTGCTTCCTTAGTCAGGGCATATGAATTGCAAATCACCTGAGGGGGCCTAGTTCCCTCCCCCTTGTTATCTGTTGGAAGTTGGTCCCACAAAGCTTTGGTGCAATAGAGCAAAAATCAGCCTGGGGGGGGACTTTACTAAAGGTAGGTGGAGGGGACTCAAGTATGATTCTGAATGGTGTGTGTGTGTGTGCACTTTTACAAAATAGTCAATACAAACATTCTGGATAAATTTTCCCTCCCGCCAGATAGAAGTCCAAGGTGTTCAGTACTCGTTCTGCCACCTATTCCTAAATGCCATCTCTCCATTAATACATTCAACTGGCTTGTTACAATACAAATGGGGCAAGAAAGAAAAGTTTACAATGAGTTTCCACCCTCCCCCCCATAGTCTTAATTTTCTCTTCTGAGGCTTCACATGGCACCACCTGCAGCTCTCACAGGCATCTGGGTAAAGGGTAGGACTTGGGAAGATTTTCCACTCAGATTGCATGGTGGCTTTTTAGTGGATGGCTGGATTCAAAACCCAATTCCATGGCTCAAATGGATGGAGGCAGCATCTGGGTCTGTGTGTTCTGCTTCCAAAGGTTTGGGAGAGGATTGCAGGGCTGAAAGATACAAGAACAAGGTCTCTCCCCCCCCCCTTTCTGGGTGGACTCTACCAGGAGAGGCAGACAAAAGGTATGGAGAACAAAGGACAGGAAAAGAATTGGAAGGGGGGTAGCTTGCAGGCAGTTTGAAAAGGGCATTAATACTGCAGTTATTAAACATAGACAAATGGGGAACAACAAAATGAAATGTTTCACCTTTGAACTTGACCATTTCCAACATATTAAGGACAAGAACTTGCAACTTAGAAGGAAAAAAAAATGCTAGGCAGCTTGAGAATGCTAAAAACTCCAAATAATTTTAAAAGCCTAATATTTTAAGGTGTGCAACTTGCCAAGGGTAGGAGAACATTTATTCTAAAATAGACCACATCATTTTAGAGATTGAGAAATGCTTATATATTTGGGATAAGAAAAGTTTCATAGTAGCATCACCAATAAGTGATAGGATACGAAAAGTAACTTTAAAAAATTATTTCCCCACACAAGCAGACTTGAGTTTCAAAAGGCTCTTGTAGATAGACAGACATTTTTCAGGAAAAGGATAGATAAAACACATACAGTAAATGCAAGTGAAACTTTTCCAATAGATAAACTTAAAACAATCCCAAACAGAGTGGGGTTTTTCCTTTTTGTGGCTTATTTTAAGCAGAATTTCTAGCAGACTTTAAAATTCTTTTTCCTTTGGATTTGAAACAGTTAACAGTCACATTTACCTCTCACGCACAGACTTTGACAAACATATATACACAAAGACAAGCAAACAGAAGTCTTAGTTTTACACATCCTGGTCATTCATGAAAATACTTTCCTAATTTAACCCACACAGACATTTTTAGGGATCCTCCTTCGGGATATGCAAGGCAATTTAGATATACATATTTTTTTTTATTGAAAATTTTTAAAAACTTTTACAAAGACAGAAAAAAAAACAAGGACAACTACAGTAAGACAAAAAAAAACAAAACAAAACAATACAACCCTCCCCCAACCCCTCCCAAATCACCCCCTCCCTCCCCCCCCAGCTTCCCAGAGCAGAATATAGGCTTAATTAAAAGAAATTAACAAAATTATAAGATAATTAAGAACAAAATATATATGAATAAAGAATTATAAACCTTAAAAAGAAAAAATATTTTTTAAAAAAAAAGCAAAGAAAAAAAAGTAGAGTTTTTATACAAGTTATAAAAAAGCTAAATGATATTTTTTCATATCCAATTTAAATTGTATAAAATTTATCCATTTTTCCCATACAGCAAAAAATTTCTCTTGCATTTGCTCTTTTAAGAAAGCCGAAATCTTTGCCGTTTCTGCCAAATAAGATACTTTAAAAAACCACTCTTGCAAAGTAGGCAAAGATTCCTTCTTCCAATATTGACCTACTAGTAGCCTTGCGGCTGTAATCAAATTCAACATCAATATAACCTCCTTAGCATCACAATCAGTAACAATACCAAGCAAAAACAATTGTGGAGTAAATTTTACCCTCTTTCTAAAAATTCTCTGAATATTCCACCATATCTTAATCCAAAAAGCTTTTATATTTTTACACGACCACCAAATATGATAATAAGTGGCATCCAAACAGCCACATCTCCAACATTTAGGCTGTAAGTCAGGATACATGAGAGACATCTTTTGTGGATCAAGGTGCCATCTATAAAACATTTTATAAAAATTCTCCCTTAAATTCTGGGCTTGTGTAAATTTAACATTTCTCACCCAGATAGTTTCCCAGGTATCCACTAGAACTGGTTCACCAAAATTCTGCGCCCATTTAATCATACAATCTTTAATTAATTCTGATTCTGAATCCAGTTCCACTAGCACCCCATAAATTCTTTTAATATGAGTTTGTCTTTGATCCTTTACTTGCTTGAAAAGATTTTGATCTTCTCTAAGCAAACCTAAATTACGATCCATCTTCCATCTATCTAATAGTTGTCTATATTGAAACCAAGAATAGGTAATATTTTCATGTAACAAATCTTCCAAAGATTTTAACTGCCAATTTAGACCATCCCATCTAAGTAATTGTGTATAAGACACCGTATCCATTTTAACACCTCTCTTTATCCCCTCTATCGCATGCCAAGGTATGGCCCATAATGGTATTTTAAAATCACTTTTATAATATTTCCTCCAGACTCTAAGTAGAGAAATCCTTAAAATATGAGATTTAAAAGCCCGATCCACTTTTTTATTAAATATTAAATAGGCATGCCAACCAAAAAGTAAATCCCATCCCTCCAAATGGAGTATCTCTGAATTTGTTAAGTTTACCCAATCACTAATTAATGTAAAAACCACTGCATCATAATATAATTTCAAATTCGGTACCTTGAGTCCACCTCTCTCACGGAAGTCCTGCATAATTTTAAACTTTACCCTTGGTTTTTTCCCTGCCCAAATAAATTTGTTAATACCTTTCTGCCATTCATTCAAATTAACCTCGTTCTTTAAAATAGGTAACATTTGAAACAAAAAGAGAAATTTGGGCAGGACATTCATTTTAATCACTGCAATTCGTCCCATGAGAGATAACTGTAACTTCTCCCAATTCCTCAAGTCCTTCTGTACACTGGCCCACAGCCTTTCATAATTATTCTTAAACAATTTTGCATTAGAAACAGATAAAGTGACCCCCAAATATTTTGTCTTATCAACAATTTCAAAACCAGTCAACTCAGCCAAAGTCTGTTTGTCCTGAATAGTCATATTTTTAGCTAATATTTTAGTCTTATTATTATTAATTTTAAAGCCCGAAACAAGTCCATATTGACGAATCAGCTGTAATAAGTTAACTACAGAATAGGTAGGTTGAGATAAAGTAACCACCAAGTCATCTGCAAAAGCTCTTAACTTGTACTCTTTTTTATTAACTTCTATTCCTCTTATTTCCTGCGATTCTCGGATTTTAATCAACAAAATTTCCAATGTTAAAACAAACAGCAAAGGTGACAGAGGACATCCCTGTCTAGTACCTTTTTCTATTTAAAAACCTCTGACAAACCCCCATTAACAATAAGTTGTGCCGTTTGCTTTTGATATATAGCAGTAAAAGCTTGTAATATTTTCTCTCCAAAATTCATCTCCTCAATTGCTCTTAACATAAAATGCCAGTTCAATTGATCAAAAGCTTTTTCAGCATCTAAAAATATCAGCCCTGCAGGGACTTGGTTGTTCTTATCTAAATATTCTAATATGTTGATAATTTGTCTAGCATTATTTTTCATGTACCTGCCAGTTATAAAACCCGATTGATCCTTATGTATAAGCTGATGCACAACCTTCATAAGCCTATTAGCTAAAATTTTTGCAAAAATCTTATAATCTACATTTAAAAGAGTTATAGGTCTATAATTCCTTGGTAAAGTAAGATCTTGATCCTCTTTTGGAATCAAGGATATAAAAGCACTGCGCCATGATGGAGGGATCTCTGCACCCTGCAATATATTATTAAAAAGCTCAACTAGAGGTTGAGTCATCTCTTCAACTAAAGTTTTATAATAAATAGATGTCAAGCCATTCGTACCTGGCGCTTTACCTAATTTTAATTGCTTAATAACCGTCACAATCTCCTCATTGGTAATTAGACCATTAATTTCTTGCTTCTGATCTTCTGTCAATTTAGGAAAGTTAGCCTCACTTAAATATTTATTTATGTCTGAAATTTGTACATTAGTAGTCTTATATAATTTTTGATAGTAGTCTAGAAAAGATTTCTTAATCAGTTCCTTCTGATACACTATAATTTACCATTATAATTTATTTTATCTATTATTCTCTGTCTCTGTTTCTTTCTTAATTGATAAGCCAACCATCTCCCTGGTTTATTGGCATTACAAAATGTATCTTGTTTCATAAACAAAAGATTAGTTGCAGATTGATCAGCCATCAACATATTAAATTGTGCTCTTAAAAGCTTTATAGATTCCTTAATCTTTTCATCTGAAGGATTTAAAATCAAAAACTTTTCTTTTAATTTAATATCCTCTTCCAATTCCTTACGCTTCTGAATCTGCTTTTGTCTATGAACGTTATTCATTTTTATCAAAATTCCACGCATAAAAGCTTTACCTGCATCCCATACCATTGATGTTGATGTCCCCTTATGCATATTCAAAACAAAATAATCCTTTAAACAGTCCTTTAACTTTTGAACATTCTTTTCTTGTCTAAATAAGTTCTCATTCACCCTCCAGGATCTCCTCTCCTCTTTTTCATGAATCAACTCCATCCAAACCGGACTATGATCCGTCAATATCCTAGGAAAAATTTTTACATTCTTTACCCTATTATATAAGTCAGTTGTAATTAAAAAAAATCAATTCTTGAAAGAGATTGATGTCTATCTGAAAAAAAGGTAAAGTCTCTCTCCTCTTGATTACGTTCACGCCAGTAGTCTCTCAATTCCCAGTCCTCTTTCAGATCAAAAAAAGCTTTAGGTAATTTAGCCTGTTTAAAAAGGGTAGAAGAACCTTTTTTGTCCCTTTGTGTATCTAAAACACCATTCCAGTCCCCCATTAATATAACGGATCTATAGTCCAGCGAAATTATTTTCTGATGTAACAGTTTATAAAATTGTTCTTGTTGCTGGTTTGGTGCATACAGTCCCACAAGAAGTATTTTCTTACCATATAAACCAAGTTCAACCATTACATATCTTCCTTGGGGATCTGATTCTACCAGACAAACTGGTAAATTTTGCTTAACGTAAATAACCACTCCCCCTTTTTTCCCAGGGCCAGGAGATACAAAGTGTGAGCCCAAACGACAATTAACTAAATATTTTTGATCTTTAAGTAAAATATGAGTTTCTTGCAAGCAGATGATATCATTGTTATGTTGTTTTAAGTAGTGAAAGATTTTCTTTCTTTTCTGAGGGGAGTTAAGGCCGTTAACATTCCAGGTCAGGAACTTTGCCATCTCCCTTGACCAGGAGCCTGGAGAAGACTGCCTGAAGGTCTGCCATTGATGAATATGTTGCAGAACTCTTGGGTCTTGCTCCTCCCACCGGCAATGAAGCACTTTCATAAGTAGATTCTTTAACTTCTTTCTTCTGTTGTTCCTTCTCTTTACGCTATGTGCTGCACGGGTCATCCTTTGCTCTTTAATCTCTGTTTGACGTTGCCATTCCACTTGTGACTTCCCAGCAGGAATCAGACCTAGCCCTCCAGATTGCTGTTCCACCTCTTTGCCACCCAAAGATTTCTGAATCATAGGTAAAGATGAGCCTGCTCCCAGGACCGTATTATAAAACTCCTTAGCTTTGGCAACCGTGTTAAGCCTATAACGCATCCCCGCATGGCTCAAAACAATACCCATAGGAATCTCCCATCTGAATGACATCGATCTTGCTTTGAGTTCATTAGCTAAAAAAGCAAAGTCTTTCCTGTTTCTTAAAATTTGGGATGGAATTTCCTTTAAGATAATGACATCTTGGGCGGCAATCTGAAATCTCTTATTATAATAAGCTTGTAAGATTTCATTACGCAGAGACCTCTTAGAAAAATAAATCACCACATCTCTTGGCAAATTCTTTTGTTTCGCAATCCAAGAATTGACTCTGTAGACTTTTTCCACTTCTCTGCGTAATTCATCTTTATCCATATTCAAAACAAGAGCTAGATCATTAAGCACCATCTGTGTCAGGTCTTGATTCAAATCTTCTTTCAAGCCCCCGATTCTCAAGGCATACTCCATTTCCCTATACTGGGACATGAGAATATCCTCTTGTGAAGTTTCCACCTTTCTTTCCACATCCTGAAATTTATCTTCAATAAAATCAACTTTATCAGCGACCTCCTCCACTCTGGAATCCAATTTCACGACCACTGAAGCCAGGCCTGACAAAGCTGTTACTATGTCTTGTCTCAAAATGGTGTTATTATCTTCTAACAGCTGCTTCATCTCCTCTTTACTTTCAGTTTTATTCTGCTTAAGGAGGTCTCTCATCTCCTCCTTAGTTTCAGGTTTAATCTGTTTAAGAAGGTCCTTCATTTCCTCTCTGCTTTCAGATTTACTCTGTTCAAGAAGTTGCTTCATTTCATCTCTAATTTGGGATACAGCATTTCCCATTATATCTTTAATCTCTTGTGCAGATGAACCTGGCAAAGGAGGAGAGGGTGGAAGCAATACTGATGGTGTAGGTTTAAGTTGTTGTTGTACAGTTAAAGTTGTAGGAGAGGAAACCACCTTAGAAAGTATAGAGGCCGGTTGCCTCTTTGAAGCCATTTTTCAAAGTGTTCTTCTCTCTCTCTTTCCTCTTAAAAGGAAAGAGGAGACAAAAAAAGGAAAAAAAAAATACTAAAATTCTTAAAGTTTTAAAAAAAGCCAAGAAAAGTATCCAAAATGCAATCAAAAGATGAAGGAGAAAATTAGAAGCAGTAAATATATTCATTTAAGTCCATATTGTCTTTCCAGGGAAAAAAAAAATAAAGAACAAAGTACTTTCAAAACGCCATCTTACTTTCACTTTCCATACCAGCAAAAAAGAAACAAAAAAAAATCAGAGTCAACTAAAAAGAAAAATTTAAAATAAAATACTAAACTAAAAAGAAATCCTTTAAACTGCTCTGTCCGCTTTAAAAATTACTGACCAGAACACTTTAAGCGCGGAGCTGGTAGCGGCGTTTCCTTTGGTCTCCGAAGAGGCAAAAACAGCTGGGAGGCGGAGAAAGCAGGAACTCCGAGGGAACGCTCTTTCCGTCCCCTCAAAAGAAAAATCCAGAGGGGGCTAAGAGGTTCTACCTCTATTCTTGCAATCTCTGCCCCTTCCCTTCGCCCGGGAAGGGGATTCTGAGCCGCGGGCCAGCTGATTTTCACTGCACACCGCGGATCTAACGCCGTCCCAGGAGGACGGCTACAAGGTAGCCGCCATCAACGTCGCTCCCCGGCGGAAGCTCTCTAGATATACATATTTTAAGAGGAGGATCAAATCCCTTTTAGTGGGAAGCGGCAAATCTTTCCCATTGTTTTTCAAAACAATTATTGATGACTTGGTCAATTCCCTAAGTTCTGGGAGGTGCGCAACCTGAGGCTTAGAGAATCCTGTCCCCATACTCACGGTAATGTTTTGGGAGGGTGCTTCGTCTAGCTCTGACGACCGGCCCTGAGTTGCAGTAAGCTCTTCCGCTGAGTGAGTAAGAGGGTACCAAGAGACGTAATATTTTGGGAGGGTGCTTCGTCTATCCTGACGACCGGCCCTGAGTTGCAGTACCAAGAGACGTGCTCAGAAACTTGAATCACGTCGGGGTCACCAGTTGTGGGTTTTCTCGCGCCCAGCGGTCTCCCATGGGTGTTGAAGAACAGACACGTACACGTGGTTTCCTCGGGATGGGAGCCTCAAACAAAGCCGAAGCATCCCTTTTATTGTGTTATCAGAAGGCGGGTTTATATGCACCTGGTGACCACCTTATACCAACCACATTTGTTATGACACAGCATATTAGCATATTACATGTGCTAGCTTTGTTTTGCACACGCTACTATACAGCTGTTACACCTGGCACCAACAAAAGACCAAAACACATTCCTTTGCACCGCACGGCACGTTGTTTACTCCAATCTTTTTTACTTCCGACTTCATACCTTGGCCTACTGCAGCTGATGACTCAGCCTAACAGGCCAGATAACCCAATAACTCCAACAGGGAGGGGCCCCGGACGTGGCTGGGAGGGGGGGCTGGCAGCAGGGTGAGAGGCGGCCTGGTGGCGGAAGGCCCAGAGGGTTCCTGCTGAAGCCGTCAAGCGGTGGCGGACGGGGTCCCCAGCTGAAGTCAGCCATCAAGGAACTCCTCTGAAAGTGGCACGGGGGGGGAGGAGGATTGTGGCCAGGAGGTCCCCTCATTTCGCAGCCTGAGCTGCTGGTGCCTCGTCCTACGCAGGATTGGGAGGAGGCAGCCCTTAGGCCCGATTCCCCTCCCCTTGCAGGGACATCCACCGGTTCGGTCCTCGTCTTTGACGTCCCCTCCAAAGGCACCAACATCACATTGAGCGAAGTCCTTGAGCAGCACAGCAGCCCCATCACGGACATTGGCGCAGAGCTCTGTGAGCAGCCGGTAAGGCCGGAGGGGGCCAGTCTGAGCCCCCCTCCGACTCCCTCTGGGCTGCCTCCTCCGCTCCTGGTCATCTTTAAGCTGCCCGGGGGAAGCAGCACCCAGCCCTTTGGCCCTCCCGCGTGGCTGTCTGGGTTTCCCTGATCGCGAGGCAGCCATTCAGGCCAGCCTTCGAAAGGCCACAGGCGACAGACGGCAGCCCTGTCTCTCCCGTTGCAGGAGGGAGCTGCAGATCTGGTGACGGCAGACGACTCTGGAGCGTTGTGCGTTTGGGGGTCTGGAGAGACATTCAGGCTGATCACCAAAATTCCAGCTTCTGAGTACGGGCCGGTGGGGGAGAAGGGGACCCGAGGCAAAAGAGTGGGGGGCAGATGGAAGTTTTGCACAGCAAGAAGGCCCGGCTGCTATGTGGAACTCAGGGTGGCTGCTCGGAGCAGCGGGTGGGAGGCGAGACCCTCCTCACAACGGAACAGGTCCTGGGCTGCAAGAGCGAGGCAGCCATGTCCCTCCTGCTGCTGGTTTTGCTCAGTGGGGTGCTTAAGGGCGTGGGGCGCTGGCCTCCCTGCAGCAGGAGGTGCTCAGCCTCTGAGCTCCAGCACCCAGCCAGCAGGGTCTGATTCCTCCCCTTCACACCCAGCTGCACCTGCTCCTCGGTGAAGCTGTGGAACGGGGTCGTGGCTGCCGGCTACGGGGACGGGCAGATTCGTTTGTTCGAAGCGGCACGTGGGACCCTGAGAGCCCAAGTCAGCGCTCACGCACGCTGGATCTACGCCCTGGACCTGGCCCCGCTCTCAGGGAAGGTGAGCCCAGCGCCATGGGGGAGGGGCAGCCAGAGTTTGGCAAAAGGCCTCCATGGGGCACGGGTCAGGTTCCCTGGTTCTGGATGCCAACCTTTGACATGTGAGCACGCCTAAGCTGCAACATGCGCAGACCTAGGCTCTTTGGCGCAGGTGGCAGGCAGGCTCTGCAGAGCTGGTGGAGGTGCCCCCCCTTCCCGTGGGTAAAAGATTATGAGCAGGTCACCACAATCACAACCTGCCTGAAGGAATGGGGGGCACCCAGCTAGAACCCCCCCCCCAGGCAGCTTTGGCATTCTCCTGGGTCACCTTCTGTGGGAAGGGTCTCCAGTCCAGGCCTGCTGTCCCGGAGATTCCCCCCCCCCCCAGGCCTCGTCTTCTCTGTCTCCTGCCCAGCTGCTGTCTGCAGCCGAGGACTCCTTCGTGCGAGTCTGGGGACTGAGCCTCAGTGCGGACACAGACAGCATTGAGGTGAGCCCAAGGGCTGCTCGGTTGAGGGGGTGGGAGACACCCGTCTTTCCAGAGCTTCACTCTGGATTCCTAGGCTCTTTTTGGGAGGGGGCAGGAATGCCTGAAAGGGACCCACCAATTTCCCTGCAGTTTGAGCATTGCCACACGGAGTGTGTGACCGACACGCAGATTTGTGGCGCCCGCTTCTGCAATCTGGAAGGCACCACCTTTGCTGTCACGGGCTTTGAGCTGAGCGAGATCATCCTCTACCACCAGGTGTAGCCCTTCGGGTTGCAGGTAGTCGCTGGATGCAGAGGAAGGACTGGCATGACGATGCCAGCTTGGGCAGGGCAGCACACAAAGGGAGCTCTTCCCCCTCCTCCCCAAAAGGCCGTTTATTTTTTTGGCCCAAGCAGGCGTCCCCTGGGATTTGGCGTCTCCTTTGGCCCAGTAGCTCAGGCTGCCCCCTCCACCCTGCCCGCAGCAGAGCTGAAGCAGGGAGCCCTGGCCTGTCTCTGCTAGGCAGAGAGCAGAGCTGGCTGGCGCATTGTTTCCAAGGCCTCCGCTCTGCTCTGCGGGAAGGGGACTGTCTCGCAGCCCCAGGGAAGAGGGATGGCTTGGCTGGGCCCTGCAGCAGAGCAGCCCCTGGCCAGAAAGTTCTCCCGCCCTGCCCGGGTTTGTTTAGACTCCAAAGGCTTCAGCACAACCCCGACTGCTTTTTAGTGTTTCAGAGCCAGCAGCTAAATTGTCTGTTTTCCTGATGAATAAAATATAGTTGTTTGGCTAACAAGGAAGAAAGGCTGGTGCCCTTGCCTTTTTTTCAAGCGATTTCCCCCATGCAGCAGGAGATGGGGGTGCCTGCAGAGCTGACCCCCTCCTGATCCTTCTGGTTGCCAGTCAGGAAGGTGCCCCACCCCAAATCACCATCCTGCCCGTAGTTGTGGGGCGGGGCGCAAGGCGAGCAGCAGGAATACAGTTAAGGGGGCTCATTTGCCCCGGGCCCCAAAATTATAGGACCAAGCACTGTGCCCCCACTCCTACATGTCCTCTACAGGCCAGGGAGATCCCCCCACCCCCCGGAAAGGGATTGGCAGACTCCAGGATGCACAATACAAAAGGCTCTTTATTAAAGATTCCAAACGGCTCAACAGCAAAGTGTATAAGAAACGGGGGCTAGCCCAGCTCACAGTGGTTATGCAGATGCACGCAGGCCACAAGGGGCCTGGGGCATCAAAGCCCTTCGGTCCGGGGTGGGGAAGGTCACACCGGCCCACCCCCAGATCAGTTTGTGCTTGGTTGACATCTTGAGAAAAAAACGGAACAGGTAGAAAAAAGTGAAAAAGGTTTAAAAACTGCAGCTCTGCAGCCCCCCCCCTTTTTTTTGCTAAGGTTATTGGCAGCAATTTCCCTTAATGCACCAGATGGCACCAAGGAAGAGCGGGCACTCCCACCCCTTTGCCCCACCCCAAGGAAAGGCCAGCTCTGGGCAGCAGCTGCCTGGTGTCCCAGGAGCAGCCACAGCGCCTCTCTGCACTGCCCCCCCCATGGGAAGGGAAGAGGGAGCCCTTTCTACGGCTAGTGGCTCCCCAACTAGGGGGCTCTGGCTCCTCCACTCATGCACCCACCCGGCCTCCCCCAAATCCCCCTATTGATCCCCTTCCACGGCACATAATCACACCACAACCCCCCTCCCTTTTCCTCCATCACCTGCACGGTCACTTTCCCCCCTCCCGCCCCCCCAGAATACTGCCAAGGTCAGAGGTAGCAACCAGTGCTGGGCCCCTCCCCCCCCAGTGAAGGCATGGCAAGAGGCACAGAGCCGGGGATGGAGAGGCAGCCGGTTGACAAGGCAGAAGCGCCCCTCCCCAGCAAAGGCACCAGCAGCAGGGCGGGGCCCCTCCCTCCCGGTGGGCGGGGCCTTGCTCAGGAGACGGGGCTGGGCCGGTGGGGGCGCCAGAAGCACCACTTGCTGCGCGGATGCTGCTTGCGGAGGGCCTCCTCCTCCTGCGCCCGCTCCTTCTGCATGCGCAGGTAGCGGTCCTCCTCCTTCAGGTACCAGACGGGGGGCCAGCGGTGGGTCTCAAAGTGGGCCCTGTTCTCTGGGGAGAAGCCAGGAACGGCTGGCATCAGCTGAAAGGCAGGCCCTGGGGAAGGGAGGGGGCCACCCTGAGGGGAACCCCACCCCCCCACCTCAATTCCTTCCTGGTGTGTTGAAGCGTGTGAGCAGCAACCGGCCCAGGAGCCGTGCTCGGTCACGGGGCTTACCGGGAGACAGGGCCTTCATCTCGCGCGGGAACCGGCGGCAGACCTGGTTGTAGTTGGTGCAGATGTAGTGGAGGCACCAGGCGGCCAGCTGGAGGGCTTGATGGAACTGCGGGGAGGAGCAGGGTCAGGCCACTCCGTCCCTGGGGCCCCCTCCCTGCCTGGGGAGGGGGGGAATCTGGCACAGGCTGCCCCCAAGCCCCCTTTCGGCCTGGTGATAAAGGCCTCAGGCGAGACATTGGGAGACGGTGAAGAGTTCTAGTCCCACTCGGGCACAAAACCCGGTTTGGGGACCTGGGGCTAGTCGCTCTCTCTAAGCCCAGCCCACCTCACAGGGCGGTTGTGAGAAGAGGAGGAGGAAGGCGTATTAACTTTGTTTGCCACCCTGAATTATAAAAATAGTAAAGGTGGGTTTAAAAAAATCTAAACTTGCAGGAGCCTCTCCTCCGCTCAGGTTCCCTGAGGGCCGGGGCCAAGGCGGTTGCACCGTACCTGTGTCATTTCCAGGTAGAGGATCACCTGGGCATCGATTTCCACCTGCTGAAGGCTGGCATGCATCAGCTCATCCACTGCGTGCTGCTCTGGGAAGAAAAGGAGGGAACGGCACTCGGGACGAAGCACTCTTTCTCGCTGCCCCCCCGGAACGCCCGCTTCCCGGGCCCCGCTTGGCTGCTGCTCTGTGCCGCCCTCAGTGCCCAGAAGCGCTACGTTGCCGCGGAGGGAAGCCCCAAAGAGACTCACCGGTCAGGGCCTGCAGGCGGGTCAGGCAAAGCCGGTTGGTGAGCACCAGCAGCTCCATGGCGTCCAGGTCTGGGCTGGGGACAAAGAGGCCCGTGTACAGGAACTCCAGCACAGCCCGCAGGCAGGCACAGTTGGTGCCTGGCAGGGAGACCTGGGGGTGGGAGAGAGGGCGCTCAGGGAAGCCTCTAACCCGCTTCGGCCCACCCTTCGCCTCCAGCAGCTGCTCCAGGCAATTTGGGAGGAATTCGAAGCACAAAACTGCAACTTCCATGATCACCAGCAAGCAAGGGAGGGGAGGGCAGTGCTGAAGAAAGAGGAAGCCGGCAGGCTGGGGGGGGGGAGAGGTTGGCCTTGGTGGCAGATGGAGCCCCCCCTGATCTTTTTTTGAAGAGGTCCGATACGGTGGAGCTTGCTGTCCGCTCAGAAACCAGGGGAAGCAAAAGCCACCCCAACTGGGCACCCCCCCCCCAGCAGCCCAGGCTGCCCACTGCACCACAGCCATGGCGTTGTCCCCTGCACAAGCCTGCCCCCACTTATAAGGTGGCAGCAGGGCTGCCCGCCTCACCTCAGCAGCACAGCTCTCCCGGAAGGTGCCCCCAAACATGGCCACCATGAAGTCGCAGCCTGCCAGGAGGAGGGGCTTATGTGCTGGCATGGAGCCATCATCAACCAGGAACACCACATCTGCCAGGGGGGAGGCGGGGGGAGTCAGTCCTGGGCATCGGGCGGCTGACCGGGGCTGCCCTCTGGCCTCCCTCCTCTCAGCTACCTGCAAAGGAGCCTTTGCTCAGGCATTCCCTGATCCGGTTGGCCCGCCGCACGTGGAAGGCCTTGGTGATCTCGTGGTTCATGAAGCTCTCCTTGTTCAGGATGTTGGCGACCATCATGCGCAAGTCGAACACCTCCAGCAGCTCGGCAATGGCAGCCACCTGCATGAGGCTGGCCTGGGGTGGATCCAGGCGCCCGGTGTACAGGTACTCCAGCACCACCTGGAAAGGGCCCAGCTGCACTGGCTCATCCAGGTACACGGCTGTCATCGGCTTCTCTTGCTGCGTGACCGGGTCCTGCACCCGCTCCTGCCGCACCTCAACGATGCCCCGGCCCCAGCCAGAAACCGGGCCGGGCATCCAAGCTGCGCACAGGGGCTCATCACTCTGAGAGGGCCGCAGCGGCACGGCCCGCGTGGCTGTGGTCGGGTATCTCTGGTCTGCTGTGTCCAAGCTCTTCGTCCGGCTGGCTGGCTCCTTTCCGCCAGCCGGCCCATCCCCCAAGTCCCCCGCAAAGAGGTCGTAGAACCGGGAGCAGGCCGTGGCCAGGTAGACCCTGTGCGCAAAGAGCTGGTGGCCTCCTGCCAGGCGGAAGACCACATCGGCGCAAAGGGGCTCCTGGAAGAGTGAGCTGGGCCCCCGCCCCTCCCCAGCAGCTGGCTCAGGGATGTGGATGATGGGTGGGGGAGGCTTGGGAGGCAGGAAGGGGGCTTGCAGCAGTGGGTGCTGCATCTTCTTCAGGTGAGACTTCCAGAACTGGAGGTGACGACGGGAGATGAGGGCGGCCCGAATTGCGTTGTCGAAGACATCCTTGATGCCAAATTGGGCCACGATGCTCGTCTCGTAGTACGGGATGCCCAGCTCCTTGGCTACCTCGTGCCCGCACTCAGGGGGCAGGATATCCGAAGGCTTAATGGGCCTGAAATAAAGCAGGAGGGACCCCAATAAGCAAAGAATGGCCAGGAAGGCCCCCGTGAAGGGCAAACTAACCCAACTGCGGTAGAGAGTGGAGGCACCCCCACGGAACAGGCAGGAACCGATCTAGGATGGGGGGCTGACCACACCTGCCAGCCCCCCCAGAATGAGTGGCCTCAGACAGCGGGACGGGGCCCTACTTGGCCAAGGGACGACGCGCCCGGTTCACTGCCTCAAGGTCTGCATAGCGCAGGTCCAGCTGGCAGCCCACCAGCACGATGGGGGTACGTGGGCAGAAGTGCTTGATTTCTGGGTACCACATGGTCTTCACGTGCCGCAGTGAGTTGGGGTTGGCCAAGGAGAAGCAGAGCACCACCACATCAGATCTGTCAAGGAAAAGGGGGGAGGAGGGATAGCATCAGGCAGGGAACCTTCCCCCTTAGTTGCAGAGGCGACCCCTGGGCCCACCAGACCTTGAGAGAGAGAGGCAGGGGCTACAAAGAGCCACCCTGAGGGCCCACAACCCAAGGCCAAGATGGAGGGCTGGCTCTACTCCTCCACAGCGTCCCAGCAGCGCCCCAGAGCCCTCTTCTTTCCAGAGCCCCGCCTGTGCAGCCCCCTCCCACCCAGAGGCTGCATAGGCCACTTGACTGCTCCCTCTCAAACCCTGGACAGTGCAGGGCACATGCAGCTGAGCCCCTCCTGCATGGCCTCCAACAGAGAACACACCTCCCATCCCCCAGAACAGGGAAGCATCTCCCACTGCTGGAAGGGCTCCAGAGACTTCCAGGAAACGGACTGGGCGAGGGGAGGGCCCTGCCAGGGCTGAGCAGCTGAAGGGACAGCTGCCTTGCTGCCTCCTGGAGGAGGAAGGAGGCAACCCAAGAGCGGCTGCTAGCAGGACCGGGAGAGCAGCGGCCCCATACCGGACAGGGCCAGCGGGAAGCGGACCGTCCCGGTAGGAGTGGCACCCGCCGCCCTCACCTGCCATAGGCGAAGCGCCGGTCCTTGTGGTGGTCCCCGAAGGTGTCCCAGAGGCGCAGGGAGATGCTGACCTCGTCCACCACGTCGCGGGAGCGCTCCAGCACCTGGGCAGCGCCGAGGCGTCAGAAGGCGGGCCGGACCGGGCGGGGACCCTCCGCCCGCCCGCCCCGGACCGCCGGCTCACCTCCTGGCAGACGCGGTACTGGTCGATGGCCCAGACGGTGGGCACGTGGGTGGCCAGCAGCTGGTACTGGCTGAGCGTGGCGTTGCAGGCCCGCGCGCAGATGAGCCGCGTCTTGCCCACCGCGTTGTCGCCCACCACCACGCACTTGATGGTCTCGACGTTGGGGCGCTCGTAGTCCAGGTCAATATCCATGGGGGCGCCGCCGTCGCTGCGGGGGAAGGCCGGGATCAGGGCGGGGAGGGCGCGGCCGGCCCGCCCAGCGGAGTTGCGCCTTTACGGGCTCCGGGGGGCCGGCCGAGGCCCTTCCCCGCCCCGGGTGGCGCCGGCGTCCCGGGCGCCGCAGCCCTTCGCCTCCCCGGGCCTCTCGGCCGGCAGCCGCCGCCGCGTTCCCCGGCCACGCTCCCCGGCCGCCGCGCCCATCTCCCCGCCGCCGCCTCCCGTCCGGCTGCCCCGCGGCGCCGCCCCGCCAATGGGCGCCCGGCCGCGCCCCCTCCGCCCGAACAAAGGAGGCGGCGGGGGGCCCGCGCGTCGCAGCGCCACCGGCCCCGCCCCCGAACCGCCCCCCACGTGACGGGCCCCCGCGGGCGGGGCTAGGAGGGGCCGCGAAAACAGCCGAGCGCGGCGCCGCTGGCCGAGCCGGAGGCTTCGGAAGGTCCCGGCGGCAGCGCGTACCTTGCTCGGGCTCGGATCGCTTTGCAGCCGCGCCGCGAGACAAAGGGGGGTGCGTCGGACGGAGGGCGCTCTGCACATGGTCTTGGGCACGTCGGTCGTCCGTAGTTCTTCCCCGCGAAAGCCCGCCCGGCGGAGAGCGCCCAGGCGGCCCCGCGGCCTCATGCCACGCGGGCTGCAACGGAGAGGAGAGCGCCGCCTTCAGGCCACCGCTGGGCCCCCCGCCCCCTCCCCGCGGTACCGGAGCTACGGACGGCGGCTCAACCCGCGCGGAGCCCCCGCTTCGGCACGCCCCCGGTCGGGCCGTCCACCCCGCACCCCTTCACCTTCGCTCCGGCCCCGTCCGGACCCCCGTCCGGGCTCTGCGTGACGGGACTGGGCGCGTCCGCCCCGCTGGCTTCGACGCGGCCCTTCGGCTTCCACTCCGCGGCGCTCCTGGTGTCTCGGGGCGGAGGCAGCGCTGCGCCCGACCCCTCCAGGCGGGCCTTCCGACGGGCGGGGCGCAGAGCTGGCCCTGGTCACGCTCCGATTGCCCTGGAGCCCCCAAGCCGGCGGGAGGGGCGCGGATACCAGGTTTTTTCCCCGGCGGGAACCCGGGAGGAACGGCGCGATTTTGGCGTCTCCTTCTCCGGCCCGGAGGGGAGCGCAACCGCCTCACCCGCGCAACCGTTCAGCTTGCCGGGCCTGCCCGATGAGCTCCGCGGCTCCGGGTCTGAGCGCGGCCGAGGATTTGGCCGCTGTTGGATGGGGAGCCGGGTGGGGGGGTCGTTCCTTGGAGCCCTGCGCACTGGCCGGCCGACGGGAGATTGGGCTGGGCGGGCGGGCGGGCGGCGAGCCAGGAGGAGAGCATTGGGGTTTCTTGGACGGCGTCCCCAACACGAGTTTCCCCAGGATTGTTAACAAACAAAACCTGAACAAGCCAAGCTGCGGTTTTGCCTCCTTTTTGAGAAGCCCAAAGTGTATTAAGAGCAAGGGGTTGCTGGGAACCCCCCTTTGCAAGTGTCCCATGTTGTTTTTAAATCTGAAAGCCAAAACAGCCAGCCGCCCAAA
This sequence comes from Crotalus tigris, assembly GCF_016545835.1. Classification (NCBI taxonomy): domain Eukaryota; kingdom Metazoa; phylum Chordata; class Lepidosauria; order Squamata; family Viperidae; genus Crotalus; species Crotalus tigris. Next base: position 1,427,884 of record NW_024100685.1, read on the forward strand.
TGGAGCCCAGCCTGGAGTTGGGGGGGGGCTCTCCAGGGCCAGGCTTTCCTAGTCCAAGCAAGCAACTGGATCCATCGGAGAGCCTGAATAATCCTCAGCAGCTCAAGAGGCGGTCTGAGGGGCCCACCCTGCCCCCTGGGGACGGGGCTCCCCTAAGCAGCTGCTGGCCGCTATCAACAGGGGCAACGAGGGTGAAGGAATGCAGATGTTCTGCCACCCTTGCTGCCCCCAGGCTGGGCTTCGTCCAGTCAGAGCCGCTCTGAGCCTCCCTCCAGTGGCTTCAGGGATCTCTGCTGGGCCTGCCTCCTCTCCCGGAGCCCATCAGTAACTAAGCCAAGGCACACCCCGGATCAGCATACAGAGGGAGTCCGCATAGGAGCGATGCAGTCCAAGACCCCAGCCCCCCCCCCATTCCAGCAAAAAAAAAAAACTCCCTCTGGAAGCCTAATGGGTCCCTCAAGTGCTCGGGAGGGCCCATCAAAGGGCCCGACTCCCTGCTGGAGGAGGGAGGTGAGGGGGGTGCCGAGAGGGCTCTGTCCAGGGCAGCAGGACAATGTCAATGGCCTCCGCTGCCAGATGGCATCTCGACACCCCCCCCCCAGGCCTGGCGTGTGTTCGGCCATCAATGAGACGGAACATGTCCTTGGTTGCCCCGGAGGCATGAACTCCTGAGACGCCCCAGATTCGGCCTCTTTGCTTTATTTTACTTTACTCTGCAGAACAAAGTTTGATAAACAAGTTTACCTGTAGCAATTGCTTTATTTCTCATGCCTGCATTGGGCCTTGCAGAATACAGAATAGAATACAGAATAAGAATTGGAAGGGAACCTAGAGGTCTTCTAGTCCCGCTCAAGCAGAAGATCCTGAACCATTCCAGACAAATGGCTGCCCTGTCTCTTAAAAGCCTCCAGTGATGGAGCATCCACAACTTCTGAAGGAGGACAAGCTGATTAATTGTTCCCACTGTCAGGAAGTTTCTCCTTAGTTCTAGGTTGCTTCTCTCCTTGATTAGTTTCCATCCTTGTTGCTTCTTCTCCTGCCTTCAGGCACTTTGAAAAATAGCTTGACTCCCTCTTCTTTGGGGCAGTCCCCTCAAACACCGGAATACTGCTATCATGTCACACACACACCCCGATCCTTCTCTTCCTTAGGCTGGACATGGCCAGTTCCTGCAACTGTTCTTCATATGCTTTATCCTCCAATTATTTCTGTTGCTCTTCTCTGCACTTGTTCTGGGTTCTTCTCTCTCTCTCTACGGAGAAGAGGCACATAAAGCAACTTGTTCTAAGACCTGTTTGGTATCTGTGTTTGGCCACAAGGCAGTCACGCCCAGACAACGGCCTTTCCCTCACCCTGACTTTGCCATCCTCCCCAGTCTGGGAGTGAACCGGCTTCGAATCATCGGGATCTGTGCCCTTTTACACTTGTGATCTGCTGTCCTCGTTCAGGGTTTGCTTCATTGGTTCCCGCGTTTTCTGCAGGAAAGAGCTGACATTGGTGCCGTTCCATTGTAGCCATATTCTGAAACGGGCAGCCCTGTTTTCCTGACCAGGAAAGGAGGAGGGTTGCTTTTTCCTCTGGGTTTCCTTAATATTTGTGGCTTTCGGGGCCCACTTGGGCCAGAGATGGGGCTGCCCAGTGGTTTCAGGGCTTCTGTCTGCAGAGCTCAGCTGTTGTGTGGCCAGGCGAGGTCTTTGTGCTTTTCTCTCCCCTAAATTTAACTTGAGGGATGCCAATCCAAGTGGGCATCCCGCCCAGGGGAGGGAGGAGGAGGGGGGGCAGCCAGACCAGCCTAGAGATGGCCAGGCAGTGTCCTGTGTCCTGACATCTGACCCTCCCTGGCCCCACTGTCTGGTCTGGATGGTTGGAGGGGGCTAGTGGTGGGCAGTAAAGCCAGAGGAGTGTCCCAATGCTTCCCCAGGGTGACTGGCACACTCAGGTTGGCAGGGACCTGGATCAGCAGCAGGCAGAGGAGCTGGCAGTGGGGAGAGCCTGGTTTTGTGCTGACAAGGGCAGATGAAGAGCGAGGGGGGGGAGGTTCTGGTGGAGAAGGTCTGGCTAATGTGCTGCCAACGGGTAGGGCGATCCAGCCAGCCATGTGGGGCAGGGAGGGACAACGCCTGCCCGCTGTCCATGGCGCCAGCTGGGGTGCAGTCCTGATGCCTTCGCCCACTTGCCCTCATTTTGCACCCCTCCCCCTTCCGTCCCAGCCATGCAGCCTTCAGCAGCTGCTCTCCCTCTTGCTGTGAATCAGCCTTGGCCCTCTTTCCTGCTCCTTTGGGATCCAAATGTGGTTGGGCTGCCCCTGTTCTGCAGCGGGGTCTGCCCAAATAATGCCCGGCTGGCGATTTCCATCTGGCTCGTCAAGTCTTCAGTGGGCTTCTTCCAAGCTTAGGGCCCTTCGGAAAAAGAGCAAGCACTCCACGGCTGGCAGCTGGATTTCCACGGGCAAGCAAATCGAGTTCTGCCAGCTGTGTCACCACTGGGGGCATTGCTGGATGAGGGTTTTTGATGGCCTTGCTTTTTAATATTTTTTATTATTTCTGTGAATGTATTAAATCTTCATGAATTTGTAGACAACCACTAGATGTCAACTCCAGCAGAAGGCTAAGGCTACTTTTATTGAGATCAGTTGTAATAATTAAATCTTCTGATTGTGTTGGTCCCCCCCTCCTTCAAGAGGCATCTGTTGGAGCCTAGAGGGGGAGGGGCGGGGAGCCTGCCTTCCTCTGCCCTCCCAGCTGCCTAATGACACCAAGGGAGGCTGAGGAACCTCTTCCACAAAAATGGCTCTGAGCCATCAAGAGCATTGTCATCGATGCTGAAACGGGCTGCCTGCCCACCAGGCTCTGTGACTGTGGACTAACCCAGAACTATTTTACCTCTGGCGATAAAACGTTGCTGCAACTGGCACAACTTCTTTGATGGCTCCTAAATACATCAACATCTCCCTGGTTGGTCTAGAATGGGTAGGCCACCTTGGCTCTTGTATAACTCGTGGACTTCAACTCCCAGAATCCCTGAGCCAGCCACGCTGAGGGGAAAGGGAGAGTTTCCAAGCTGAGCCAGGCTGGCTCAGGAATTCTGGGAGTTGAAGTCCACGAGTCATAAAAGAGCCCAGGTTGCCTACCCCTGGTCTAGAATAAGAACTCTTGCTCCCTGGAGCTGCTCCTTCATTGATGACATTTTCATCAGCCATGTACTCCCCGGGAAATGAATTTCTTATCGAATTCCATTACAACATCAACAGTTTCCACCATCAACTTCAGTCTGGGCCTGTGTTTCTCAGCCTTGGCAACTTCAAGACATATGGAATCTGGCTAGGGAATTCTGGGAGTTGGTCCATATGTTGAGAACCACTGGTCTAGAGCTACCTAAGGACAAATCCACTTCCCTGACATCACTGTAAATCTATTTCTAATGGACCCATCAACCTTGTGTCATGCAGAAAATCCACAGATCGCCCTGCGTTCCATATTCCTCCTAGAGCACAATCCCCAACCCCCCCCCCCAAATCCACAGCCAGGCTCTGCCCCCATTCTGGCATACTTGACACAGATGCACATCTGATGGAATTAAACCAGGCAGACTGATGCCCAACGACACCATCAATAGACGAATCAATAGAGTCCGATCAATAGTCCGATCGATTCCCAGGGAGGACATATTAAAAGACGGACCGTAGAAACAACAGAACATCACCCACAGTTCTCAACTCATGACCCACAAGCCATCCTGGATAACTATACTGCACTTTCTCTGGCCTTAGGCCAGAAGCGCCTCCCCCCCCACCCCGAATTCAGGCAAGCACCCAACGCGCAGTGGCTTCTGATAAGCATCAGGGAAGAACAAGAGAGGCTAACGTGGGAGCCAGACAACAAACTCAGGTTTCAACTGCACGCTGCCCTCCAGGGGCTTCCAAAGGGCTGGGCGGGGCTGGGCTGCCCGCGGCTTCCTATTCCCTCAGGTCTGAAGCAGCGGCGGCCCCGACCGGGCCTGGGGGTGCTTGCCTGGCCCTTCGGCAAGGCCCCCGCCCGGGCAGGCAGCAGGATCCCGCCCTCCGCCGAGGGGCCGTTTCCTGAGGGCGGGATCAGCGCTCGCAGTTCGCGCGGGGCCTCCGTCGGGCGAGACGGCGCCGGGAGCGCCTCCCTCCCCCCCCGCTCTCCTCGCCTCCTCCTCCTCCTCCTCCGGTCGGTGGGGAAAGTGGAAGCTTCAGGGCACCTGCTGTCTTGACTCCCTTGTGACCCTAGAGGGCGCTCCCAACCTGGCAAAGGGAGAGAGAAGCCCCACAACTCCCCCCTCCCCCGCCCCTTTTAATGGACGGTGCGGCCAATGGCCAGGGCCATCCGGCCCCCAGGACCCAGGGAGGCGGAGCCTGGATTTGGCAGGGCAGACAAGGGTGCGGGGGGGGGCAGCTGTGCTGGCTCTCCTAAGTGATCCAGTGAATCATCCGGAGGAATCTGCCCAGCCTCTTTCAGGGTCTAGCTTGGAGGGCAAACATGGTGGCTGGGGGGGCTGAGAACATGAATGTAGATGTGGCTTCAGCAGCTAAAGTTACAGTCTGATCAAGAGAGAGAGAGGTGGAACCGCACTCTGCATTCCACACCTGCTCAGTGGTGAATGACCTGCCCTGTATGTGGAAGCACAAAGAACAACAATCTGGTTGTTGGTTATCACGTATCAGCTGTCCAGTCAAGGAGAAGGTATAGTATAGGTGATGCTAAGAAGGACAAACACAGGCTGAAAATAACCCAGGCATTCGGTTAGACAGAAGGCCGTGGGGGGGGGGCAAAGAAAACACAATTACCAATGGTTTGGGAACCCTGTTAGAGCAGGAGAGGACTTCCCCTGGGCCAGGGGTAGGCAACCCAAAACACTCAAAGAGCCACTTGGACCCATTTCCCACCAAAACCAAAACACTGGGAGCCGCAAAACCCTTTTGATATCTAAAATGAAGACAACACTGTATATAAAAAGTAAAAATATGACTCTTGGGAATATCCATTCTATTAAAACAATGATCACCAAGAGAATGCTTTAAGAGAATAAAATTACATACACACAAAGGTAAAAAAAGGATATATGCAGTGTTATCTTCATTTTAGATGTCAAAAGGGTCTCTCTCTCTCTGTCTCTCTCTCTCTCCTTCCCTCCCTCTCTGTCTGCCCTTGGTCTGCCACTCCTCTTCCCCCACTCTCTTTCTCTCTCTCTTTCCTCTCTTTCTCTTTCCCCCTCCCTCTCTCTCCCTCTCTCTCTCTCTCTTTCTCTCTCTCTCTCTCTTTCTCCCCCCCTCCTATCTGCTGCTCACCTGGCAAGCTTCAAGCTCTTGTCCAACAAGCTCAGGGGTGGGCAACCTCGTCTCTTTTATGACTCATGGACTTCAACTCCCAGAATTCCTGAATCAGCCTAGCTGGGCTAGCTAGCTCTCTCCTGCCCTTCCTGCTTCCTGCTTCCTGCAGAGATGCAGCAAAGGGAGGAGCTCCGCCCAGTAAGCTTTTCAGCCCCTTGGAGAACACTGTGAGTGCACTCTCTTTTACACATACAGACACACACAGAGAGAGAGAGAGAGAGAGAGGGAGAGAAAAGCAGGGAAGTGCAATTGCCTCTCTCTGTCTCTCTCTGCAAAGGCAGAGGAGGCTGGGAGCCACAGGGGAAAGCTCAAAGAGCCACATGTGGCTCCGGAGCCGCAGGTTGCCGACCTGTGGGTTAGGTCAACATGAATTCATGGAGCAAAATGGACATTGCCAACAAATTCGGAGTGCTTGGGTATGGTTAGGAGGGCACTGACATTTCTAGGCTGCCCTATTTATGTTTCATGAGAAAATACATGGGAAAATCCCATTGGAGGAAAATTCCACTTAGGGTTAGGTTTAGGTCACCATGGACTCATAGAGCAAAATGGACATTGCCAACAAATTTGGAGTGTTTGGGTATGGTTAGGAGGGCACTGACTTTTCTAAACTGCCCTATCTATGTTTCCTGGGAAAATACATGGGAAAATCCCATTGGAGGAAAATTCCACTTAGGGTTAGGGTTAGGTCAACATGAATTTATAAAGCAAAATGGACATTGCCAACAAACTCAGAGTGCTTGGGTATGGTCAGGCAGGCACTGACTTTTTTAGGCTGCCCTATCTATGTTTCCTGGGAAAGTACATGGGAAAATTCCATTGGAGGAAAATTCCACTTAGGGTTAGGGTTAGGACACCTTAGACTCATAGAGCAAAATGGACATTGTCAACAAACCTGGAGTGCTTGGGTATGATCAGTAGGGCACTGATCTTTCTAGCGTACCCTATCTATGTTTCCTGGGAAAATACATGGGGAAATCCCATTGGAGGAAAATTCCACTTAGGGTTAGGGTTAGGTCACCATGGGCTCATAGAGTAAAATGGACATTGCCAACAAATTCGGAGTGCTTGGTATGGTTAGGGGGGCACTGACTTTTCTAGCGTACCCTATCTATGTTTCCTGGGAAAATACATGGGAAAATCCCATTGGAGGAAAATTCCACTTAGGGTTAGGGTTAGGTCACCATGGACTCATAGAGCAAAATGGACATCTCCAACAAATTCGGAGTGTTTGGGTATGGTTAGGAGGGCACTGACTTTTCTAGGCTGCCCTATCTATGTTTCCTGGGAAAATACATGGGAATATTCCATTGGAGGAAAATTCCACTTAGGGTTAGGGTTAGGTCACCATGGACTCATAGAGCAAAATGGACATCTCCAACAAATTCGGAGTTTTGGGTATGGTTAGGAGGGCACTGAATTTTCTAGGCTGCCCTATGTATGTTTCCTGGTAAAATACATGAGAAAATCCCATTGGAGAAAAATTCCACTTAGGGTTAGGGTTAGGTCACCATGGACTCATAGAGCAAAATGGACATCGCCAACAAATTCGGAGTTTTGGGTATGGTTAGGAGGGCACTGACTTTTCTAGGCTGCCCTATGTATGTTTCCTGGTAAAATACATGGGGAAATCCCAATGGAGGAAAATTCCACTTAGGGTTACGGTTAGGTCACCATGGACTCATAGGGTAAAATGGACATTGCCAACAAATTCGGAGTGCTTGGGTATGGTTAGGAGGGCACTGACTTTTCTAGCGTACCCTATCTATGTTTCCTGGGAAAATACATGGGAAAATCCCATTGGAGGAAAATTCCACTTAGGGTTAGGGTTAGGTCACCATGAATTCATAGAGTAAAATGGACATCGCCAACAAATTCGGAGTGCTTGGGTATGGTTAGGAGGGCGCTGACTTTTCTAGGCTGCCCTATCTATGTTTCCTGGTAAAATACATGGGGAAATCCCAATGGAGGAAAATTCCACTTAGGGTTAGGGTTAGGTCACCATGGGGCTTATAGAGTAAAATGGACATTGCCAACAAATTCGGAGTGTTGGTATGGATAGGAGCGGCACGACATTTTCTAGCGTACCCTAGTATATTCCTGGTAAAATACATGGAAAATCCCATTGGAGGAAAATTCCACTTAGGTTAGGGTTGGTCACCATTGAATTCATAGAGTAAAATGGACATGCCAACAAATTCGGAGTGCATGCGGGTATGGTTAGGAGGGCACTGACTTTTAGCGACCCCATCACGTGTCCTGGGAAAAACATGGGAAATCCCATTGGAGGAAAATTCCACTTAGGGTTACGGTTAGGTCACCATGGGCTCATAGAGTAAAATGGACATTGCCAACAAATTCGGAGTGCTTGGTATGGTTAGGGGGGCACTGACTTTTCTAGCGTACCCTATCTATGTTTCCTGGGAAAATACATGGGAAAATCCCATTGGAGGAAAATTCCACTTAGGGTTAGGGTTAGGTCACCATGGACTCATAGAGCAAAATGGACATCTCCAACAAATTCGGAGTGTTTGGGTATGGTTAGGAGGGCACTGACTTTTCTAGGCTGCCCTATCTATGTTTCCTGGGAAAATACATGGGAAAATCCCATTGGAGGAAAATTCCACTTAGGGTTAGGGTTAGGTCACCATGGACTCATAGAGCAAAATGGACATCTCCAACAAATTCGGAGTTTTGGGTATGGTTAGGAGGGCACTGAATTTTCTAGGCAGCCCTATGTATGTTTCCTGGTAAAATACATGAGAAAATCCCATTGGAGAAAAATTCCACTTAGGGTTAGGGTTAGGTCACCATGGACTCATAGAGCAAAATGGACATCGCCAACAAATTCGGAGTTTTGGGTATGGTTAGGAGGGCACTGACTTTTCTAGGCCGCCCTATGTATGTTTCCTGGTAAAATACATGGGGAAATCCCAATGGAGGAAAATTCCACTTAGGGTTACGGTTAGGTCACCATGGACTCATAGAGTAAAATGGACATTGCCAACAAATTCGGAGTGCTTGGGTATGGTTAGGAGGGCACTGACTTTTCTAGCGTACCCTATCTATGTTTCCTGGGAAAATACATGGGAAAATCCCATTGGAGGAAAATTCCACTTAGGGTTAGGGTTAGGTCACCATGAATTCATAGAGTAAAATGGACATCGCCAACAAATTCGGAGTGCTTGGGTATGGTTAGGAGGGCGCTGACTTTTCTAGGCTGCCCTATCTATGTTTCCTGGTAAAATACATGGGGAAATCCCAATGGAGGAAAATTCCACTTAGGGTTAGGGTTAGGTCACCATGGGCTCATAGAGTAAAATGGACATTGCCAACAAATTCGGAGTGCTTGGTATGGTTAGGAGGGCACTGACTTTTCTAGCGTACCCTATGTATATTTCCTGGTAAAATACATGGGAAAATCCCATTGGAGGAAAATTCCACTTACGGTTAGGGTTAGGTCACCATGAATTCATAGAGTAAAATGGACATTGCCAACAAATTCGGAGTGCTTGGGTATGGTTAGGAGGGCACTGACTTTTCTAGCGTACCCTATCTATGTTTCCTGGGAAAATACATGGGAAAATCCCATTGGAGGAAAATTCCACTTAGGGTTACGGTTAGGTCACCATGGGCTCATAGAGTAAAATGGACATTGCCAACAAATTCGGAGTGCTTGGTATGGTTAGGGGGGCACTGACTTTTCTAGCGTACCCTATCTATGTTTCCTGGGAAAATACATGGGAAAATCCCATTGGAGGAAAATTCCACTTAGGGTTAGGGTTAGGTCACCATGGACTCATAGAGCAAAATGGACATCTCCAACAAATTCGGAGTGTTTGGGTATGGTTAGGAGGGCACTGACTTTTCTAGGCTGCCCTATCTATGTTTCCTGGGAAAATACATGGGAATATTCCATTGGAGGAAAATTCCACTTAGGGTTAGGGTTAGGTCACCATGGACTCATAGAGCAAAATGGACATCTCCAACAAATTCGGAGTTTTGGGTATGGTTAGGAGGGCACTGACTTTTCTAGGCCGCCCTATGTATGTTTCCTGGTAAAATACATGGGGAAATCCCAATGGAGGAAAATTCCACTTAGGGTTACGGTTAGGTCACCATGGACTCATAGAGTAAAATGGACATTGCCAACAAATTCGGAGTGCTTGGGTATGGTTAGGAGGGCACTGACTTTTCTAGCGTACCCTATCTATGTTTCCTGGTAAAATACATGGGGAAATCCCAATGGAGGAAAATTCCACTTAGGGTTAGGGTTAGGTCACCATGGGCTCATAGAGTAAAATGGACATTGCCAACAAATTCGGAGTGCTTGGTATGGTTAGGAGGGCACTGACTTTTCTAGCGTACCCTATCTATGTTTCCTGGTAAAATACATGGGAAAATCCCATTGGAGGAAAATTCCACTTAGGGTTAGGGTTAGGTCACCATGAATTCATAGAGTAAAATGGACATTGCCAACAAATTCGGAGTGCTTGGGTATGGTTAGGAGGGCACTGACTTTTCTAGCGTACCCTATCTATGTTTCCTGGGAAAATACATGGGAAAATCCCATTGGAGGAAAATTCCACTTAGGGTTACGGTTAGGTCACCATGGGCTCATAGAGTAAAATGGACATTGCCAACAAATTCGGAGTGCTTGGTATGGTTAGGGGGGCACTGACTTTTCTAGCGTACCCTATCTATGTTTCCTGGGAAAATACATGGGAAAATCCCATTGGAGGAAAATTCCACTTAGGGTTAGGGTTAGGTCACCATGGACTCATAGAGCAAAATGGACATCTCCAACAAATTCGGAGTGTTTGGGTATGGTTAGGAGGGCACTGACTTTTCTAGGCTGCCCTATCTATGTTTCCTGGGAAAATACATGGGAATATTCCATTGGAGGACAATTCCACTTAGGGTTAGGGTTAGGTCACCATGGACTCATAGAGCAAAATGGACATCTCAACAAAATTCGAGTTTTTGGGTATGGTTAGGAGGGCACTGAATTTTCTAGGCTGCCCTATGTATGTTTCCTGGTAAAATACATGAGAAAATCCCATTGGAGAAAAATTCCACTTAGGGTTAGGGTTAGGTCACCATGGACTCATAGAGCAAAATGGACATCGCCAACAAATTCGGAGTTTTGGGTATGGTTAGGAGGGCACTGACTTTTCTAGGCCGCCCTATGTATGTTTCCTGGGAAAATACATGGGAATATTCCATTGGAGGAAAATTCCACTTAGGGTTAGGGTTAGGTCACCATGGACTCATAGAGCAAAATGGACATCTCCAACAAATTCGGAGTGTTGGGTATGGTTAGGAGGGCACTGAATTTTCTAGGCTGCCCTATGTATGTTTCCTGGTAAAATACATGAGAAAATCCCATTGGAGAAAAATTCCACTTAGGGTTAGGGTTAGGTCACCATGGACTCATAGAGCAAAATGGACATCGCCAACAAATTCGGAGTGTTGGGTATGGTTAGGAGGGCACTGACTTTTCTAGGCCGCCCTATGTATGTTTCCTGGTAAAATACATGGGAAAATCCCATTGGAGGAAAATTCCACTTAGGGTTAGGGTTAGGTCACCATGAATTCATAGAGTAAAATGGACATTGCCAACAAATTCGGAGTGCTTGGGTATGGTTAGGAGGGCACTGACTTTTCTAGCGTACCCTATCTATGTGTCCTGGGAAAATACATGGGAAAATCCCATTGGAGGAAAATTCCACTTAGGGTTAGGGTTAGGTCAACATGAATTCATGGAGCAAAATGGACATTGCCAACAAATTCGGGGTGCTTGGGTATGGTTAGGAGGGCACTGACTTTTCTAGGCTGCCCTATCTATGTTTCCTGGGAAAATACATGGGAAAATCCCATTGGAGGAAAATTCCACTTAGGGTTAGGTCACCATGGACTCATAGAGCAAAATGGACATCTCCTACAAATTGGTAGTGTTTGGGTATGGTTAGGAGGGCACTGACTTTTCTAGGCTGCCCTATGTATGTTTCCTGGTAAAATACATGGGGAAATCCCATTGGAGGAAAATTCCACTTAGGGTTAGGGTTAGGTCAACATGAATTCATGGAGCCAAATGGACATTGCCAACAAATTCGGGGTGGTTGGGTATGGTTAGGAGGGCACTGACCTTTCTAGGCTGCCCTATCTATGTTTCCTGGGAAAATACATGGGAAAATCCCATTGGAGGAAAATTCCACTTAGGGTTAGGGTTAGGTCACCATGGACTCATAGAGCAAAATGGACATCTCCTACAAATTCGTAGTGTTTGGGTATGGTTAGGAGGGCACTGACTTTTCTAGGCTGCCCTATGTATGTTTCCTGGTAAAATACATGGGGAAATCCCATTGGAGGAAAATTCCACTCAGGATTACGGTTAGGTCACCATGAATTCATAGAGTAAAATGGACATCGCCAACAAATTCGGAGTGCTTGGGTATGGTTAGGAGGGCGCTGACTTTTCTAGGCTGCCCTATCTATGTTTCCTGGGAAAATACATGGGAAAATCCCATTGGAGGAAAATTCCACTTAGGGTTAGGGTTAGGTCACCATGGACTCATAGAGCAAAATGGACATCTCCTACAAATTCGTAGTGTTTGGGTATGGTTAGGAGGGCACTGACTTTTCTAGGCTGCCCTATGTATGTTTCCTGGTAAAATACATGGGGAAATCCCATTGGAGGAAAATTCCACTCAGGATTACGGTTAGGTCACCATGAATTCATAGAGTAAAATGGACATCGCCAACAAATTCGAGTGCTGGGTAGCGTTAGGAGGGCGCGACCTTTTAGCGTTTACCCTATCTATGTTTCCTGGGAAAATAATGGGCAAAATCCCATTGGAGGAAAATTCCACTTAGGGTTCGGTTAGGTCACAATGGGACTCCCATTAGGCAAAATGGACATTGCCAACAAAATTCGAGTGCTGGGTTTGGTTAGGCGGGCACTGACTTTTCTAGGCTTGCCCTATCTATGTTCCTGGGAAAATACATGGAAAATCCCATTGGAGTGAAAATTCCACTTTAGGGTTCAGGGTTAGCGTCACCATGGACTCATAAGCAAAATGGACATCTCCAACAAATCGGAGTTTGGTATGGTAGGAGGCGCCACTGACGTTGCTAGGCTCCTAATCTATGTTTCCTGGTAAATACATGGAAATCCCATGGTGAGTGAAAATCCACTTAGGGTTAGCGTTTTTAGGTCACCATGGCTAATAGAGTAAAAATGGACATTGCCAACAAATTCGGAGTGCTTGGTATGGTTAGGAGGGCACTGACTTTTCTAGCGTACCCTATCTATGTTTCCTGGTAAAATACATGGGAAAATCCCATTGGAGGAAAATTCCACTTAGGGTTAGGGTTAGGTCACCATGAATTCATAGAGTAAAATGGACATTGCCAACAAATTCGGAGTGCTTGGGTATGGTTAGGAGGGCACTTACTTTTCTAGCGTACCCTATCTATGTTTCCTGGGAAAATACATGGGAAAATCCCATTGGAGGAAAATTCCACTTAGGGTTAGGGTTAGGTCACCATGGACTCATAGAGCAAAATGGACATCTCCAACAAATTCGGAGTGTTTGGGTATGGTTAGGAGGGCACTGACTTTTCTAGGCTGCCCTATCTATGTTTCCTGGGAAAATACATGGGAAAATCCCATTGGAGGAAAAGCCACTTAGGGTTAGGGTTAGGTCACCATGAACTCTAGAGCAAAATGGACATCGCCAACAATTCAGAGTGCTTGGGTATGGTTAGGAGGGCACTGACTTTTCTAGGCTGCCCTATCTATGTTTCCTGGTAAAATACATGGAAAATCCCATTGGAGGAAAATTCCACTTAGGGTTAGGGTTAGGTCACCATGAATTCATAGAGTAAAATGGACATTGCCAACAAATTCGGAGTGCTTGGGTACGTATGGTTAGGAGGGCACTTACTTTTCTAGCGTACCCTATCTATGTTCCTGGGAAAATACATGGGAAAATCCCATTGGAGGAAAATTCCACTTAGGGTTAGGGTTAGGTCACCATGGACTCATAGAGCAAAATGGACATCTCCAACAAATTCGGAGTGTTTGGGTATGGTTAGGAGGGCACTGACTTTTCTAGGCTGCCCTATCTATGTTTCCTGGGAAAATACATGGGAAAATCCCATTGGAGGAAAATTCCACTTAGGGTTAGGGTTAGGTCACCATGGACTCATAGAGCAAAATGGACATCTCCTACAAATTCGTAGTGTTTGGGTATGGTTAGGAGGGCACTGACTTTTCTAGGCTGCCCTATCTATGTTTCCTGGGAAAATACATGGGAATATTCCATTGGAGGAAAATTCCACTTAGGGTTAGGGTTAGGTCACCATGGACTCATAGAGCAAAATGGACATCTCCAACAAATTCGGAGTTTTGGGTCTGGTTAGGAGGGCACTGACTTTTCTAGGCTGCCCTATGTATGTTTCCTGGTAAAATACATGGGGAAATCCCATTGGAGGAAAATTCCACTCAGGATTACAGTTAGGTCACCATGAATTCATAGAGTAAAATGGACATCGCCAACAAATTCGGAGTGCTTGGGTATGGTTAGGAGGGCGCTGACCTTTCTAGCGTACCCTATCTATGTTTCCTGGGAAAATACATGGGAAAATCCCATTGGAGGAAAATTCCACTTAGGGTTAGGGTTAGGTCACCATGGACTCATAGAGCAAAATGGACATTGCCAACAAATTCGGAGTGCTTGGGTATGGTTAGGAGGGCACTGACTTTTCAGGCTGCCCTATCTATGTTTCCTGGGAAAATACATGGGAAAATCCCATTGGAGGAAAATTCCACTTAGGGTTAGGGTTAGGTCACCATGGACTCATAGAGCAAAATGGACATCTCCAACAAATTCGGAGTTTTGGGTATGGTTAGGAGGGCGCTGACTTTTCTAGGCTGCTCTATGTATGTTTCCTGGTAAAATACATGGGGAAATCCCATTGGAGGAAAATTCCACTTAGGGTTAGGGTTAGGTCACCATGGGCTCATAGAGTAAAATGGACATTGCCAACAAATTCGGAGTGCTTGGTATGGTTAGGAGGGCACTGACTTTTCTAGCGTACCCTATGTATGTTTCCTGGTAAAATACATGGGGAAATCCCATTGGAGGAAAATTCCACTTAGGGTTAGGTCACCATGGACTCATAGAGCAAAATGGACATTGCCAACAAATTCGGGGTGCTTGCGTATGGTTAGGAGGGCACTGACCTTTCTAGCATACCCTATTTATGTTTCCTGGGAAAATACATGGGAAAATCCCATTGGAGGAAAATTCCACTTAGGGTTAGGGTTAGGTCACCATGAATTCATAGAATAAAATGGACATTGCCAACAAATTCGGAGTGCTTGGGTATGGTTAGGAGGGCACTGACTATTCTAGGCTGCCCTATCTATGTTTCCTGGGAAAATACATGGGAAAATCCCATTGGAGGAAAATTCCACTTAGGGTTAGGGTTAGGTCACCATGGACTCATAGAGCAAAATGGACATCTCCAACAAATTCGGAGTGTTTGGATATGGTTAGGAGGGCACTGACTTTTCTAGGCTGCCCTATCTATGTTTCCTGGGAAAATACATGGGAAAATCCCATTGGAGGAAAATTCCACTTAGGGTTAGGGTTAGGTCACCATGAATTCATAGAGTAAAATGGACATTGCCAACAAATTCGGAGTTCTTGGGTATGGTTAGGAGGGCACTGACTTTTCTAGCGTACCCTATCTATGTTTCCTGGGAAAATACATGGGGAAATCCCATTGGAGGAAAATTCCACTTAGGGTTAGGTCACCATGGACTCATAGAGCAAAATGGACATTGCCAACAAATTCGGAGTGCTTGGGTATGGTTAGGAGGGCACTGACCTTTCTAGCATACCCTATTTATGTTTCCTGGGAAAATACATGGGAAAATCCCATTGGAGGAAAATTCCACTTAGGGTTAGGGTTAGGTCAGGGGTAGGCAACCCAAAACACTCAGAGAGCCACTTGGACCCGTTTCCCACCAAAAACAAAACACTGGGAGCTGCAAAACCCTTTTGATATCTAAAATGAAGATAACACTGTATATATCCTTTTTTTACCTTTATTGTAGGTGTGTGTGTGTGTGTGTGTGTGTTTGTGTGTGTGTGTATACATATATACATACATACATACATACATACATACATACATACATACATACACATATACACATTAAAAATAAAAGTAAAAATATGACTCTTGGGAATATCCATACTATTAAAACAGTGATCACCAAGAGAATGCTTTAAGAGAATAAAATTACATACACACACAGGTAAAAAAAGGATATATGCAGTGTTATCTTCATTTTAGATGTCAAAAGGGTCTCTCTCTGTCTCTCTCACTCTCCCTCCCTCCCTCCCTCTCTGTCTGCCCTTGGTCTGCCACTCCTCTTCCCCCACTCTCTTTCTCTCTCTCTTTCCTCTCTCTCTTTCCCCCTCCCCCCCTCTCTCTCTATTTCTCTCTCTCTCTCTTTCTCCCCCCCCTCTCCTATCTGCTGCTCACCTGGCAAGCTTCAAGCTCTTGTCCAACAAGCTCAGGGGTGGGCAACCTCGTCTCTTTTATGACTCATGGACTTCAACTCCCAGAATTCCTGAGTCAGCCTAGCTGGGCTAGCTAGCTCTCTCCTGCCCTTCCTGCTTCCTGCAGAGACGCAGCAAAGGGAGGAGCTCCGCCCAGTAAGCTTTTCAGCTCCTTGGAGAACACTGTGAGTGCACTCTCTTTTACACATACAGACACACACACACACACACACAGACACACACACACAGAGAGAGAGAAGCAGGGAAGTGCAATTGCCTGTCTCTGTCTCTCTCTGCAAAGGCAGAGGAGGCTGGGAGCCACAGGGGAAGGCTCAAAGAGCCACATGTGGCTCCGGAGCCGCAGGTTGCCGACCTGTGCCCTGGGCCATCGGGAAGAGCTGTGGGAAGGAGCAGGATCCCAGCACTGATCTGGAAGGAGCTGAGAGCCACCGGTCTCGTCCTCGCCTACCAACAGATCTGAACCTTTATATCTTCTTTTTGCGACAGCCTTGAGAAGCGATGAAGGGAGCAAGGGGGCAGGTGGGGGGACGGATCCAGGGAAATACTGGCCAGTCAGTGGAACAATGTTCCCTGCAGAAAGGCCCTTCCCTCCACTGCCCTGGAGCTCCCTTGGGAGATTCTCACGCAGACGAGGGAGAGCCTGGTCTGGAGGCTTCTCAAAAACCAGGCAGTGGCTGCTAGGTCAGCCTGGGGTTGTGAAGAAGAAACCTTGTGAGGCTAATTCACGACTTTTTCAGTGGCTCTTTTCCCTACTAGGGGGAGGGAAATCTCTGAACATTATCATCCACAAGACAGAAGAGGACACACACACACACACACACACACACACACACACACGCTTCATCACACATGCAATCCCCCAAAAAACCTCTGGAGACCCACTTGAACATCATCGGCATTGACAAAGTCCCTGTCGGTCAATTGCAAAAGGCAGCTTTACTGAAAACAGCTGACATCCTCTATCCCAGGTCCTTGGGCAGGTGGATAAAAATGCCGAATCTCAACGTCTGTCAGTGCAGCCAGCAGTCATAATAATAGCACAGAACTTTAATGGAGATAAAGTTGTTCACCAAATGTTTATTTATTGATTTATTAAATGTATATGCCCTTCATCTCACTCTGAGAAGTGTTTCTGGGTGGCTTGCAATTAAAATCATAAATACAAAAAGGTTTAAAAGATCAAATAGAGAGACAAGAAGGAGAAAGGGGAAAAAATACAATCAATTCAGGAAGGAGCACAGCTGACTTATTAAGATCTCTTGTGGAAAAGTTACTGGGATAATAACAGTGAATTGCAAATGAAATATGGATCGGCTGCCTGGAAGGGCTGGAATCAGGGCAAAGGCAGTTGCAGGCCAGGTCCAGGAGTGGGATTGGACCCATCAAGGATCATTTCCCAATCACAGCAATATTTCCACTCGGTTCTGCCTGGGTGGAGACACGGGGGGGGGGGCTCACTGTGCAGCTCTGGGCCCCGGTCGTTCCAAGAGAGCCCGAACTCGGGCAGAGAAAGGGAACCCGGAATGGAGGGGGGGGATGGGAGGAGCCTAAAATGTGGACTATGGGGAGGGCCAGTGGGGGTAGGGGGTCAACACGATAGCCCTCTTCAGAGACCTGAAGGGACAGGCATCACACCAAAGACGGGCAAGACCTGTTTCTCTCTCCAGAATGAGGGCACAGAATAATGGATTCAAGTTACCGGAAGGCAGATGGAATGCCAGGAAAACATTTTAGTTTCAAAAGAAGAAAAGAATTAAATGCA
The DNA here is from genome assembly GCF_016545835.1 of Crotalus tigris. Lineage (NCBI taxonomy): Eukaryota > Metazoa > Chordata > Lepidosauria > Squamata > Viperidae > Crotalus > Crotalus tigris. The sequence goes on from NW_024100685.1 coordinate 1,445,597, forward strand.
GCTGTACGTAACCTGGGACTCAGTTTGAGAATGAGGATGGGGTGGGGCAGGTAGAAGGGCCCATATAACCCTCTTCAAGCAGGAGAAGGCTGGCCCTGCCGCAGCTGGGCTGGTGTCGCCAGAGAGATTGCTGCACTGGGTGGTCTTGGCAGGCGGGGGGGCAACAGGACACTGCCCCATAGCAAGGAGATTCAAATGACAGGAAGGGACCTTGGAGGTCTTCTAGTCCAGCCCCCCACTCAAGCAGAAGACCCTATACCTTTTCAGACAAGTGGCTGACCAGTGTCTTCTTAAAAAACCCCAGGGATGGAGCTCCCACGACTTCACCAGAAGTGATGGAGGAATCCCTCTGCGGCTATGGGGGAGGGGCACGAAAAGTGTCTCCATTCCAAGCACCTCCACCCCTGCCTGGTTTGGGAGTGGGCTCTGCCCTGCCTCTTCTGCAGACCACCATCCCCCTGGCCATCCAGAGGCCGCTCTGGCCATCTGCAGAGCCCCTGTGGCCAGAGTGCAGAGGGCTGATTTTGGGCCAGGAAGGGAATTGTGCTGGGCGCAGATTTGACCCAGGAATGACTGCAAGCCAAGCAGCTGATTTGGACCGACCTCTCCTGAAAGGGTCTGACCAGGGGGTCTTGGCCTGGGACAGCCAGTTGGGTTCTGTGGTCCCCCTGGCTGCTCCTCCCCCACCTCTCCTCCCTCTGACCATGGTAGCAATCCCAGGTGGGCACCCTTGAAGAGGCTGGAGGGGTTCTCTCGCCTCACTCAGCTGTGGGAAGAGGAGGGAGCACTGTGGCTGGAGGGGAGAAGTGCAGAGAGTGTTTGCTTCCGTGGTCTGAAGCCTTAGAGAGGGTGGGACAGAGCAGGGATCGTGGAGAAGTTCCTTTCCCCCTTAGCCTTACTCACCCCCCCCCCGAAGGAGCAGCCTCAAGGGGCCACCAAGGAGACGCTGCAACGGAGACCCTCTGGGATTGCTTCCCTTAAATGCCAGGGAGCACAGAGGGGCTTCTCCTTCCCATCTCCTCTCGGCTGGCCTCCTGTTCACAGTCCCCAGTGTGGGACTCCTGGAACCAGAGGGGGCCTGGGGCTGGTTGCCGAGCACCCTGAGGAAGGGAGGCCCCATCTGGCAGCCCTCCAAGGAGGACCCGGGCCTGGCCTTCGGGTTGTCCTCCAGCCCAGGGCAGAGATGGGCTCCAGCACAATGCCTGAGCAGAGGTGTCCGAATGGGAGCCGGCCTGTGCAGCTGTAAAAGGACTTTGTGCTCGGGAGATCGTTGAATTGACCAAATAAGGCAAAGAGCTGGGCGGCTGGTTCCCGGCCAGGCCTGCCAAAGGGCCAAGGAGACGGTCCCAGGGGGGGGAGTGGAGGGGGGGCTTGCGGAATGCCCCAAACCTTCCCTAATGGAGGATTCTTGGAGGGGGGGCTGTAAGAGCCACAGGGCGGTGTCCAGCAGGGTGGAAAGAGGGAGGAATGGGGACATCTGCTTCCCCCAAGCTGCAGCCAAGGAAAAGGCAGGTCCTACTCCAGGCTCCCCTCCTGGGGAGAAGGTCGGCCCCAGGCTCCCCTCCCCCAAAGCCCCTGGGATGATGCTTAGGGGGGCAAGAACAGGGTTTGCAGCAGGTCCCTTCTGCCCCTTCAAGAGCCCCTTGGGGCTCTTCCTAACCACAGACAGCCCGGGGGTCTCTCCAGGCTCCGCCCTCGTGGGAAAGCCCAGCCTCAGCTTGGCCCGGCTCAGGGGTCTTCATGAGCCTCGCAATGCTGGGCCAAGGAAGGTCCGTCTGACATGTCCGGGGCCTTTCCCACGCCAGAGGCAAGGAGTGCAGAGATTTAATTTCAAGACGAGGCCCCGTCCTGCCCTCCGCAGGGCACCCCTCTGGAGACCCGCGTGCGAGGCCACCGGGCAAAGCAGTGAGCCCACCGCGGGGCGGGGGTCCTGCCCCAAATCGGCGCGGGCTTGGCTTTCCAAGATATGCTGCCCCGCCCCGTCCCGCCCCGCTGCGATTTCGCGGTCCCGTCGGTCCCTCCCCGCGGTTGGTTGGGGCGGGGACGGAGGAGGAGGAGGCGGGGAGGGCGGGGGCGCCTCTTCCCGGCCCGCCGCCGCCGCCGCCACCTCGGAGCCGCGGTCCGCCGCCGTCGGGGGTCTCGCGATGGGCAGCACCGCCGTGGACCTGGAGAAGCACGGCCTGGCGCTGCTGGCCGCCAAGAGCGACGTGGTGAACGGCCGAGCGGCCGCCAGCTGGTGAGTGGCGCCGCTGCCCTTCCCGGGCGGCCAGGGCCGAGGGCTCAGGTGCGCGGACTCCTCTCCCGGCCGGGTGGGCAGGCGGCCGATGGTGCCCTCGGCGGGGCCGGAACTCGGGGAGCCCCGGCGGGGCCCCGGACAGAGCAGGGCAAGCGCGACCCCGCTCTCGGCTTTGGCCCCCGTGGCGTGTCTCGCGAGTGAAGGAAGTTGCGCTTTTGCGCCGGCAGACCAGCTGGGTCTCCCGGGGACGGGAGCAGCGGGTGACCTTTCCGCCCGTCGCCTCGCTCGTTGCCCGCAACGGCTCCTGCTCTTTGCCCCCTGGAAGGCAGCCCGGCCCCGAAGCCGCTTCGCCCCCGGAAGTTCCCGGGTAAACCTCGGGCGGAGAGTCCAAAGGGAAGGAGCGGGGCCCTCCCGAGCCTCCGCCGACGGGAGAAGAGCGGTCCTGGGCTGTCCCTCCCAGCGCGGCCTGCCCCACCCCCGGCCTCGCCCCTTCCACTCCGGGCCCTTGCCAGTCCCGGCCGGCCGAGGAAGCTGCTGGGGGTGCGAGGGCCGCCGTCCCGAGGACCCTCCTGGGCTGCAGGGGGCGCCCTTCGGCCGCTGGTGCTGCTGCCTCCCACCTGCTTTGCCAGCCTCTCCCCCCCCCCAGCCCGGGAGCTCCTGGTGAGGGGGGGCGGTGAAGTGCTGTGTGTCTGGGGCAGACTGGTGGGTGACAGCTCTGCCCGCCATGCCATGAGAGAGAGGGCAGCTCAGCTCAGCGCTGAGCTCTTTCGCCCATCCCATCGCCCCAGGGTGCCAGCTGCTTCAGGAGCTAAGCTCCACCAGGAAGCTCTGGGTGCAGGAACGGGGCCTGCCAGCCCTGCAGCTTTGAGGGCCAGACGTGAGTTCCCAGCAGCAGCAGGAGGAGGAGGCAGAAGCCTCCACTCCCTAGGCCCCATCCTGGAAGGCTCCTTCCTCTTCAGCAGCTTTTCCCTTCTCTGCTCTTCAAGGGCCTGCCAGGAGCCCAGCCAGCCGAAGCTGGGAGAGCTGGCAGGAGAAAGGAAAGGCAGCCCTGCTGCCCCAGACGGCTCCTGCCATCCAGGCTGCTGAAGGGAGGGCCTGGCTGAGCTGGCTGCTGAAGCCAAACCTTTGGCAGGAAAAGGAGAGCAGTGCAGCCCCTGGGATCTTCTGCGTGTCCCTGGAAGGGCACTAGAGACAGGTGTGCACTCACAGCCCTTCTCTCCGCAAGCATTGTGAGTGCACGTGTGGCTGGAGGCCAAGGCCGGGGTCAGGCACCAGCAGAGGTTTTTTCAGAGCGAGAAACAGGGAGGATGGGGCGAAGGAGATTGGGCCCAGCCTTTGCCCTTTTCCTTGGAGGGCGCTTGGCACCACCTGGGCGTGTTACTCCTGCTCCGTAACCAAGCCCAGCCCCAGGAAGGCGGGATGGTGCTAGCACACGTGTGTCCGAGGATCTGCAAGACATTTGAGAGGGGATGGGAGGGGGGGCTCTGTGGCCTTGGCTTCCCCAGAGGGAAAGGGAGGATCCAGCTGTGTTTTCATCGGATACCAGCCCCCCTCCTCCCTCCCCCCCCAAGGCCATCCTCCCCTCCCATCTCCCCCCAAGGCCATCCTGCCCTCATGAGGCTGCTGGAAGTGCAGAGGGAGGGGCATGCTGGGGTCACCTCCTTCCGAAGGGCTGGTGGAGGGCTTGGCCCCACGTCTGCAGGCAGGGCCCCCCTCCGCCCCCTCCTCCACGAGGCCCCTTCAGCCTCCATTGTCTGAGAGCGGATGTCCTTCCTCCTGTTCAGAGGGGGAGACGGGGAAAGGGAAGCAACTGGGGTGGGTGGGGTTCCACCTGCCAAGGGCCCAGGCGAAGCTCCCCAGGGCTTTTCTCCTCAGAAACGGTTCTCAAAGGATGGGGGTGCCTGGCGGAGGAGGAATCTGTCTGGGGTGGAGGCAGGAAGTCTCTGTCGGCCTCCCCCCCCCCCGCAGGGTCCCCCTCCTCCAGCCATGAAAGGGGAGGGCCCTGGGCATGCCCGCCGTGCTTCATCTGGTGCCCAGACTGAGTGCAGCTATGCAGGACGGCTGGGGGTGTGGAGCTGGGCCCAGATATTCTCTGCAGCTGGGACAAACACATCAACTGCAGCAGTCAGTCGGCTTGTGGGGGAAAGCAGCTGTGCCAGGCAGCTCAAAAGCCCAGCAGAGCAGCAGACGTTGCCTTTCTGAGGCCAGAAATGAGGGGGCAGCTGGGGGGAGGAGGAGGGGCCCCCTTCAGTCCAAGGCACCCAAGGGAAGGCCTGGCTGGGCTTGGGCTGCCCCCCATCCGCTTGTTCAGGGCCCCAGTAGAAGATGGCCACACCTCTTGCAAAGGGATGAGGGGCTCTGGCTTGGGTCCCCCCCCCCACTGATTCCTAATGCCAGCCTCTCCCTCCCTCTCTCTCTCTCTGTCTCTCTGACACCCAGGGCCCTCTTTGCCTACCAAAATGCCAATGAGCTGAAGCTGCTGGACTCAGGGGGTAAGGCGGGAACCTCCCTCCCTCCTCCCCCCATAGATGACACGGGGGGGCAGCCGGGCCCTTCTCCACTCTGCCCGCCCTGCCTGGAGGGAGCATCTCCTGGAAACTACAGGGCAGCTCCCCGGGAAGGAGGGTGGGGGGTGGGGGAGTATCGGCAGGAGCGGTGGGCTTGGTGCCTGGGAGCCCCTGTGCCTGACCCAGCCTCCCCCTGCAGGAGGAGGCCCTGATGAACTGGCCAAGCGCTTCCAAAGCGGGCGCATCATGTATGGGCTGTGCCGCCTGTCTGAGCCCACCACAGGGGTGCCACGCGTGGTCCTGATCCACTGGGTGAGAGCGGAAGAGGGGGAGCTGGGGGGGCGAGGGGGTGTGTGGCTTGCAGCTGAAGAAAGAGCAAGAGAGACGGTGCCCAGATGCCTCTCGGGGGACCTGAATCTGGGCCTCTGCATAGTCGGTCCAAGCTAGGATTGCTCCGGCCTCAGGACCTGCGCTCAGCTCTCTGTCTTCCCAGGGCAGGAACACCTCCCGGACCCCCTCCTTGGGCCATCTCGGACGCCCTCACGATGGCCTCCCTTCATTGTGGTTTTTGTCCCCTTGGGGGGGTAGAAAGGCAGGCTATTCACGGGGGGGGAAGCCTTGCTTTGGGGGAATGGACGAACTGCCTCTGTGGGAGCTGCAGGCCACGAAGCCACGCCCACCCCGCTTCCCGGCCTTGCAGCAGGACAGGGTGGACACTGGCCGGGACGCTCTGCCCGTGTGTGGCCCTGAGAGGGAGGTGAGCCCCGGCACAGCCCCCCCTTTTCCTGCCCCCCCCCACTCAGTAGATGCCATTGGCGGGGGGAGCAGAGCTCACGCCACAGAAGGGCTGGCCACAGGAGAGCCTTAGTTTGCAACTCCGTTTTCTAAGGCTGCTCAAGGCCAGACAGTGGGGCTGAGTGGGTAGAGCACCTGGAAGGCAGGGAGGCGAGTGGCCAGAGGACCCCTGAACTCAAGAGACTCGTGAGGGGGGAGGCCAAGAGCCATTGGAGGTGGCAGCTCCTGTCTTTGAAAGAACCCTGGAAGAGGTGGTTGTATGGAGTGCGTACAGAGTGCGTTTCCTCCTGACCTCCCAAGGAAGGAAGGAGGAAGGGGTGCTGGATCTGAGCGAAGGCCTCTCTCCTCTGCTGTCTTCCACCCCACCCACCCCTGTCCCTCCAGAGGTTCAGTCTAGAAATAGCTGGGATTTTCCAGAAGGCCCCAACAGAGGAACTCTTGATATGCCCAGAAGGGGCTGCGGTGCCTCATCTCCAACTCCCTTGTGCTCCCTTTGGGGGGGGGCTGTCCCCGGGAGAGCCATGCCGATCTTGCTGGGGCACAGCCCCACCCTCGCAGGAGGCTGCAGCTGGGGGCTTCCGGAAGGGCCCGCCAAAATTGTGCAGCCGCTGCAGGAGTCTTTGAGATGGCCCCCTGGCTCCCCCTTTGGCACTAGGTTGGTGAGAAAGTCCTGGACTCGCGCCAAGAAGCTTGCGCTGGGCACCTGCCGGCCATCCGGGCCTTCTTCAAGGTGGGTCCTGTGCAGGGAGCAGCCCGATGTTCCTGGGCTGGAAATGGGAGTTGGGGGGGGCTCTTTTGTGGGTGAGAGAAGGCAGGAGAGGCTTGGGAAATGGGGAGAGGGGAGGAGGCTCCATTTGGGCCCGGCTCCCCCCCCAGAGAGGAAGGGCAGCTGCTCTTCCCGAAGGGGTTGGGGGGGGGATCCCTGCACTGCCGCCCCTTTTCTCCCTCTGCAGGAAGCCCACCTGGTGCTGAAGGCCAGCCGGGCGGAGGAGGTGACCCAGGGAGGGCTGACCCGCCAGCTGTCCCTGGTGGCCCCGCCAGAACAGCCCCCCCCAGCAGCTTCCGTCCCCAAGGAGGTCCTGAGTAGGGACCCTGAGGAACTGGTGGTGAGGAGGAAGGGAAAGAGGGGGCGGGGGTCCCCCACGAATGAATGCTTGCACCCCAGCTCATCACTGGTCAGGTTTCCCCTCTGCTTCCGGCAGTGGCAACTGTGGCCAGCCCCCCCCCCCCGGCAGCCCCCATGGGGCCCTTGGGACTTTTCCAGGGAAGGCAGCTGCTGTCTCTGGGGAGGGCAAGAGGGGCCATCGGCCTCCCCCCTTTCCTTCCCAGCGCACAGAGAAGGGGGGAGGCTGGGTTGCCTGGAGGGCCCCCTCCCTCAGTGCCCCCCTGCTCTGGCACAGGAGAGGAGGGGTCCCCTGCGGCCCCTCCCAGCTGCCTGCCTGGAGGGCATCTTGCCCGTTGGCCTTTAAGCAGCTGCACCTGGGGGGGGGGCTGAGGGATGTCCCCTCCCCAGGTGAGAGAGAGGCAGCTTTCAGGGACCACCTTGGTCTGTCCTCAGGGGACCAACTACCGGAAGACGAACCCCGCCCTGGAGATCCTGCACACCAAGAGGAGCTCCTTCTGGGCACAGGCGGAGGTGAGGGGGGGCTGCCGGGCTGCCCGAGGGCTGCAGGGCGGCGTGCGGAGGAGGGGGGGATGCCAGCCTCCCTCTCTGCCTCCCTCCAGAGGGAAGAGGAGGAGCGGCGCCAGGAGGAGAGGAGGCGAGCCCAGGAGGAGAAGCAGCGCTGGGAGCACCTGCGCATGGAGGAGGAGCGGAGGGAAGCAGCCGAGCGGGAGCGCCGGGTGCAAGAGAGGGAGAGGCTCGTGCAGGAGCAGAGGTAGGCGGGCGGGCCTCGCACCAGGGACCGGCACACCCCGTTTCCCCGGCTGCCCTGTGCCCACAGCCCCTTTGCCTGACGACTAAGGCCCCAAACCTTAAACCGAGGCTGCTCCTTGCACAGAAATCGTCTCCCGGCCGTTCCCCCACGTGGCAACTGGACAATGGATGCCAGGACATCCTGGGGAATTCTGGGAGTTGCTCCATTTCTGAGCACCTCCAGCCACACTGGACTTGCCCCAGAGGGCAACCCCCCTGCCTCCCTCCCACTGCCCAGGGAGAAACAGGCCCCCTCGCCCCCTCACTGTGGCCATGCCCCCCCCCCGTTTCTCTGCCTGGAAGGATCCGTGTGAGAAGAGAGCCTGGCTGACGGGGGGGGGGCAGTGGGAGGATGGCTTAGAGTAGACTGTCCCAGAACTTGGCCATCCTGATGGGGGGGGCTCTTTCCTTTCTCCTTTTCCCTTTTTTTGCTGAATTAGCTGCCAGCTCCAGGGCAGCAGACCAACTAAGGCAGGGGTTCTCAACCTTGGCCACTTTAAGACTTGTGGACTTCAACTCCCAGAATTCCTCAGCCAGCAAACCCCTGATTTACTAAGGCCATTGTAGTCATAAACTGCAGCATCCTCAAGGGTGGCAGAAGAGGGGCCTGCACCCCTCCCCCCTTCCCCACAAGGGAGTCTGCTTTGCCAAAGAAAGGGGAAGGACCTGCCCAGACCAGGCCTCAGAGTTGGGGGGCTCCCATCTCCCCTAGGGCTTCCTGGGAATGCGCCCCATCTTCTCAGGGAGCCTGGGCAGCCCGTGCCCAGCGGGGTGCCTGCCGGAAGCTGGGTGGCTGCTGCCAGGGCAGGATTGCTGGCTTGCAAGGCGACCCCACTGACCCTGCCCCCCCCCCCGAGCTGCACTGGGCCCCCGCTCCTCAGCAGGACTGCCCCAGGATTAGCCACGTCCCCCCTCCTGCCTCCTCATCCACTGGGGAGCTATAGGCCGAGGGGCAGATCAGACTCCCCCTGAGTGGCTTTGCCCCCCTCCCCCGACCAGGAAGCAGCAGGCCCAGCGGGAAGCAGAAGAGCACCGGTGGGAAGAAGCCCGACGGGTGAGCACCCTGCACTGGCCACGGGACCCTCCTCTACTTCTGGGGACCTGGGGTGGGGGCCATTGGCAGATCATGGGAGGCGGAAAGGGAACTGCGGGAGTCCCATCTGCTCGACTGAAGGAGGTTTGGCAGGCGGAGGTCCGGCAAGTGACTCTTCACCTGTTGAACTGATGCCTGCCCAGCAACACCGAGGTCATCCTGGCCCTGAGCGTTGCTTTTCTCTCCTCTCCACCGGCAGAGGGAGCAAGCAAGGGCCCTGGCCGGGACGAGTCCTCAGAGCCGGGCCAGCAAGACGGACCCGGTGAGAAGTCGGCAGCCAGGAGGCGGCTGGCAGGGACGCCTCGGCTTGGGGTGCCGGGGCGCCAGAGGGCCGGGGACACGCTTGGTGGCTCAGTGGAGGGGGCCTGTGGCCAAGCAGAACCCCCATGTGGAGGGCTCTGGCTGCAGGGCTGCTGGGGAGGGGGTCCTTCCCCCTGGAAATGCTTCCACACAACCCCCAGCCTGCCCAAAGCCTCTACCCTCCCTCTGGAAGCGGAACCACTGTCTGCCTCTGGGATCTACAGGGGGTCTACCTCTGCTGGGGGGTGGGAGAAAGTGGGGGGGGGTAGCAGCACGTGGGAACCTCTGGGGCCCCTCATGGCTTTTCTCCTGGGCACAGGGGGTGGCAGGGCCAGGCTCACACCAGCCACCCAGGGGCTTCTTCCAGGCGAGAGAGCGACGGCACTCCTCCACCTCCGGAGAAACGGGGCCAGGTGAGCACCCTGGCCAGATCTGCCCTCACCACCCCACCCTGGGGGGGGCAATTACTTCATGGAGTAGGGAATGGGGAGGATTCTGTCTCCCCCCCAACATTCATTGACACCTGAGTAATTCAGGGCGTGGCAACTCCTGAACCTTCACAAATCCAGGTGACTTTGGCCTGTGCACGATGCACTCTGTGTGTGTGTGTGTGTGTTTAGGCTGGCTTTGCTGACGCATCTTCTCTCCCCCCCCTCCACATTGCCCGGACAGGAGTGCCGCGGCGCCCTTTCCTCCGCCACCAGCGCAGCCTCACGGAATCTGCTTACATCTTTCGCCGCCCCCCAGAGCCGAACGTCCCGGGCAGCTTCCAGGCTTCAGCGGCTCCCCCCATCGGGCCGAAGCCCAGCACGGTCCCCCACCCAGCCTCGCCCCCCACCAGCACTCTGCCTGGTCACGGCGAAGCAGAGGCAGTGCCACCACTGTGCGCCCCTCCCTGCCTGCCCCCCGCAGCCCCCTCCTGTGCTTTGAACGGCACCCCTCCTGAGCCTGCCTCACCGCCCCACCTGCCCCCCTCCCCTGAATCTGAACACTCTCCGGGAGAGGAGAGACCCCTTTTGACTCCTCTGGGGCCCTGCTCCCCTCCTGGGGAGGAATTTCTGCCCCCCAGCCATGCCCCAGAGGGGCAAATGTCTCCCAGCCCAGCCCAGGGCACCAATGGAAGGGCAATGGACTGGGAGGAGCTGCCCAGCTCCACAGCGAATTCTCCCCCAAGGGCTGGTCTAGGGGAGACAGCCCCCAAGAAAGGTAAGCCCCAAGTCTTGCTCAAGGGGGGGAGATGAGAAAGCCAGCAGCCACGTGGTGTGGGGGGGCTGCTTTGGCTTATTTGGTTGAGATTCAGGCACTGCAGGATTGTGTAAACAGCCAGAATTGGGAGGGGCTGCTTGAGCTTTGGGACCCTCTGTCAGTCACCTCCTGTTGGGACCCTGCCTCCTTGAACAGTGTGGGGGGCTGGAGGAGGAGATGGCTTGCAAGCTGAGAGTCCCAGGTTTTGTTGGCAGTCTCCCTTCTGCCTTCATTCCCACGAATTGTTTGGCTTGACCTGCAGCTAAGGAAAGTCCCTGCCTGGTTTGGGGATGGGCAGATATGGGGGATGCCCCAAAGATCGGACTTCTGCCCCGCCTTTCCTTTCCCAGGTGCTTCCCCAGGAGCTGCTCCAGGCCAGGCTGGGGCCGTGCACAGAGGGCCAGAGGGCGAGAGATGCCCAGCGGGGCAAGTGGGTGACTTGACTCATAGATGTTTTTAATCTCCTGCTCTAAGTCCCTCCTCACGGGATTCACACAGGAGTTTCCCTTCCATTGATTCCAACGACACACCCTCAAGGCAGGGCGGGGTGAGAGTGGGGCAGACCCAGAAGCTCCTGGCCAAGGTGGAGGCTGCCTCTGACTCTAGTGTGGGGCGGAGTGAGCGTGTCCCTTTCTCACAACAGCCCCCCCTTCCTTCCGGTCAGCTCAGACCTGGGGGCACACCACCTCCAGTCCTCCGGCCAGTCAGCTAACAGCTGCTTTCTTTCCACAGGGCAAGCGGCCCAACCAGGAGTGGCCAGCCTGACTGCCCGGCTTCTGCCCGCTCAGCAGAGCCGGGGGTCCCTGCTTGGAGAAGGTGCCTAAGGGAAGCCCCCACCTGCACCTGCCTGCCCACTTGGAGAAGGTGCCCTCGTGTCCCAGGACGGCCCCCACCTGCACCTGCCTGCCCACCTGTGGCCAGACCAGAGCAGCAGCTGGCTCACTGTACGTTCACACGGCTGGGTCCGTCTGCTACCAGGACTGTGATCACATAAACACGCAATGTCTGAGCAAATAAACCACTTTTTGGCTTAACGGAAGATCCTGGTTTATGGAAGGTCCTGTCGGGTCGCAGATGCGCAGGAGGCCTTCAGGGGCAGATTGGACCCTGAGATGTGTTCTTGCACAGTGTGGCTGTAACATCCTCCCTCCCCCCCTCCCAGTGCTGGAGCCAGCCTCGCAGAGCCCAGATGCCAGAGCCTTCCTCACACCAGGGGCTGTGCCAGCCTCCTCCCACAGACCCAGCCTGCACCGCAGAGGGCAAGTCAATACTCTTTAATGCATATTCACAGGGAGGGAGGGAGGAAGTCGCTGGCCTCCACACAGAGCAGTTTGGAGGGAAGGGCTGCCCACCTTGCTTCTTCCTCCAGGCAAAAGCCTGCAGCTGGGAAGGGGACAGGAAGAGGCCCGGCTGAAGGCAAATGAGAACACTCTGTCCCTGGCGAGGAAAGTGCTGGGCCTCCCTTCTGTTTCAACAGCAAGTATTCCAGTTTCTTACGAGGGAAAGCAAGGTGCTTTTCTCCTGAAAAGGGAGGCGTCTGGCCAGGAGGCCTTGCCCCACCCTCCGTGGCCAGCTGCTTCTCTAGCCAGGTCAGCCCTCGCTGGGGGCAGTGACGGGACGTGCGGCCTAGGCCAGTTTGTCTCTGCGACACAAAGCCCCTGCACAATGTAGACTCTCACCTCTCGGCAGCCTCAGACCTGGGACTGCAGCCACAAGCGAGGGTCAAACCAGGGCCGGTTGGGGGTCTGCAGGGTCCGCTCCGAGTCCGGAGATGAGCTGCAGCTGCTGGAGGATCCCGAGCTGGAGCAGGAAGGGCCAGGGGCCTTGGGCAAAGGGGAAGGCGGTGGGCGTCCTGCACGCCCCTTCAGCCTGCTGAGCTTGGCGTCCAGCGAGAAAGTGCGAGGACGGCCCCAGGGGGGTTGCGGGGGGCACGGGCCAGTGCTGGAGCATCCGTGGCTGCTGTTGGAAGCGATGCCGGGTGAGGATCCCTCGAAGAGAGAGAGCCACACGGGCTCGCCCAGGTCGGACACCCGCCGGGCCAGGATCTCCGTCACTGCCTCGATGTCATCGGCTGGCTCAATAGCTGCAGGAAAGGGGAGGGGGCTCCATTAGTGGTGGCCTGGGCAGAGCTCTCTTGTACCTGAAGAGACAATCCCCCCACCCCCCGAGAGAGCTGACTTTCTACACAAAAGCGCTCGGAAAACAGCCTTCCGGTCAGTTGGAGAGTCCGGAGGGCATTTAGCCACACATCCACTGCTTCTGTCTACTCCTCCCCCCAGCCTCCCCAAGGTTTCCTTGGCATAGCTGCCCTCTGCCCTGTGGCTGGGGGCTGTTGGCGCAGCCCTGCCGGGGCCCCTCCGCTGAGTGCAGTTACTTCACCTGTCACTGTAATAGTTGGACAGAAGTGCCCGAATCTCTGCAGAGACAGCGTTGTCCTGCAACAGAAGCCCCTCGCAGTTGGAGGGTGGCCCCCCAGCGCCAGGGAGAGCTGGGGAAGGACAGACAGACAGGAAGAGGCCAGAGAGGGACATGCAGAGAGAGGAGAGCAGGAGGAGAGCAGAGAGTTACAGGCACAGACACTGGATGGGGGGCAAGAGAGACTCGAGAGACATGGAGCTGGAAAAGGGGGCAGAAAGGACAGAGACCGTCCCCTCCAGATTCGGGAGACAGGTGTGACTTGGCGGATCCCCACAGCCCACCCTTCTGCCTCAGGGATGCCAGCCCTGTCAGCCTCACCCATCTCGTGGTACAGGGATCCCTGCTTGGGCAGCAGCAGCGGAGGGTGGCGCGGAGATGGCATCTCCACCGTCATCACTTCATCGCAGCAGTGCTTCCACTGGCCTGGGGGGATACAGAGGCATAAAGAGGGGGCTTCCCCAGGGTCCCCTGCTTGGGGAGTCCCGTGGCACCAAAGGAAGGCTGGTCTTGGAGGCCTCCCAGTGTTCTCGGCTGCAGTGGGGAGTGCCCAAGATCCAGCTTGGAGGCAAAGGTGCCCCCCCAGACACCCAGCCCTCTTGCGTCTTCAGACGGCTGCCCCCTACAAACGAGTCAGGGCTGCGTCCAGGGAGGCCTGTTCTTCTTACCCCCCCCGGGCCCAGAGGCTCCCCTGCTGCTGCCTCTCCTCCACTCACTCATGTCGTAGAAGTGCTGCCAGAAGACCTCCATCCAGCGCTGGGCCTCTGCGGGAGACTCGGCCTGCAGCATGTGGGTCACTTCCTCGCCTCCGTAGTGGTTGGTGACTGACATGCAGCGGACGGGGCCTCTGGGGCTTTTCTCGCTGGCCCGGATGCGTGTCTCCTGCCCAGGGAAAGAGGCCTGGAGGTCACTGAGGCTGTGGGGCCAGATGCTGAGCGCCTTGGACTGGGACAGAGGCAGGAAGGTGCCCAGAGAGTCTCCCCTCCAACTTCCCTGAGCAATGGGAAACGGAGCCCTCCCGTCTGCCAGTAATGAAGGGAAGCCCAGAAATGTTGAAGGCTTCGGGAAGGATTTCTGAAAGGGTGAGCTTAAGAGCGAGCATATTTTCCACTATACATATATACATACATATGCATATAGCATGTTTACACGTGTTATGTATGTGTACACTTTTGAGAGCAGGCAACAATTTCATTTTTGTGTACCAGTGTGCCCACAGTAAAAAATGACAATAAAGGTTATCTTATTATCTGCACCCAGGCAAGGGAGGGTCCCAGCCCACCCGCTAAGAGGTGTCATGGGGGCGGGCGAGGGAGGGCAGTCTGGGAAGATTTGCTCAGCTGACTCACGCGGACAGTGGACAGCAAAGAGCCAGAGTTGGCTTTTGGCCCGTGTGCCCACGAGCGGCGTCTGCAAAGGAGGCAGAGGAGCCCAGAGCAGCTGGCAAGGAGGTGGTGCTGGGCCTGCCAGGGAGCCCCAGGGGTACCTTGTTGATGGCAATGGTGAAGGCAGCCTCTGCCTGGGCCTCGGCATCCTGAGGGCGCCGGTAGCAGAGAAGGTTGGTGCCACGCAAGACGCAGAAGAGCCTCGTCCAGTCCAGCTGCTCCCCCTGCTGCACAGACAGGTGGTGAGTGCCTTGGACCCCTCCTCCTTCCCTGGGGGTTAAAGCCCCTCCCCCAGCTGCAGGAGGACCCGTCTCAGCACCCCGCCAGCTCGGGGGTCGGGAGGGCCGCTGCACGTCCCGGGCTCCCCACAGCCAGGCCTGCCCCCACCTTCCGCAGGTGAAGCCCTTACCTGCACTTTCAGGAAGCCGGCCATCACCTGCTCCACCATGCAGCTGGGCTGGGCCACCAGGCGGCAGCACAGGCTGCCATACAGGGGCAGCCAGAAGGAGCATTCCTCTGGGAGAGAAGGGGGCGTCAAAATCGGGGGTTCAGGAAAAGGTCTCGGGTCGCTGGCTCAAGCACACCAAGAACTCATCAGCCCCCCCAAGACCCCTCAGCCGCTCTGGGAGGGCCCCAACCGCAGGGGTGAGGGGTGCCCACAGCCATCTTCTGGGCCTACCGTTGCCAGTGACGAGGAGGTCATGGGTGCGAAAGGCGTCCTGGACGTGCGCCAGGCCAAGGTGGGCACAGGCCAGCAGTTGGTACTTGGGCCCCCTGGAAAAGAAGGGGCATCCTGCTGGTGAGGCAGTGGGTGGGGGCTGTAGGCTCCCCCAGGTAGGTGGGAAGGGTACTCACGTTGTGCTGGCAGCCAGGGGCAGCATCAGTGGACTGCAGCCCCCGTTGCTGCCCGGGGCGCTCCCATCCAGGGCAGCCCGCATCTGCTTCCCCGAGGACCGCCCCAGGGAGCTGCTCAGGCGGCTGGCCAGCTTCTTGGGGGTAGCGCCCAGGGCAGAGTCCCCCTCTAGGGCGGCGCTGTAGAGCTCAATTTTCAGCTCAAAGTCTGGACCGGCCTCGGTGCTGGGGAGAGAGAGAGAGAAAGGAGGAGCCCCCCCCCATGCCGGCTCTGAGCACCACCAAGATCATGGCTGGCCGCCCAGGAGCGCCAAGGCAGGGTCTCAGGGCCAACCTCTGGGCTCAGACCCGGCCAGTGAGCACCCACCTTCCGCAGGCCTCCAGGTTTCCTCCTGACCCCTCCTGGGGCACCAACCGCCATTCCCACTAGGCCCCAAAAGGCCCAATTCCACCCGAGATGGAATGAGTGAGATGGGGCCCCCTCCTCCCCTCCCCTGCCTGCGTGGGGGCGGATTGCAGAGTGTCCGGCGAGGCTCACAAGAGCACGGCGTTCTCAAAGCAGAGGTCGGCCAGCGTCCGGTCCGCCAGCACCATCTCCGTGTCGTAGATTTCCGTGCCAATCTGCAGCAGGCAGAACACCGCGCAGCGATGCAGGTCTGGGGAAAGGGGTAAAGCCGGGCATTTAGGGCCCCTGCTACAATCCCCACAGCTCCAAGGCCATTGTGGCACACCCACCCACACCCACAGACACGCTTGATCTTCCACGGTGGATCCGCAGGCACTGGAAGTTGCAGAGAAGCCTCTTCCAAAGAACGAGAGGCTGGCTGGGACCTGCAGATTCTTGGGCTCAGCCAAGGGAATAGAAGCTGTTTTGATGCCCCCGAGTCCTGGGACAGAGCTTGGCATCGCCCTTTGCCTCAGGCTGGCCTGTCTTAATTGGCGCTGTACCCACCCCACCCTGCTGCTCCTCAGCTCCATTCCAAACTGACTGAGTGGCAATCAGGAGGAAACATGAATGCATGGAAAGCAAAAGCAGAACTAACAGCACTAACCACCAGGTGGCCGAAGTAACACACTAACATGCACCAACACGGGCTCGCCAACAGCCGTGTTTTCTCAGCCCTGCAAAAATCCAGCCAGGAAGCAGCTGTCCCAGCCACGGGAGGGGCCTATCGGGGAAAAGCCCGATTCCCGGGGCCCTGCAAGTGAATCTCCCTCAGCAATGGGACCCACAATGGTATCGAGCGCTTCAAGAGGAGGAGACCCCCGTGGAAAAAGCTGCCTTCTGAACATCTGAAGGGACCCTGGCTGGGAAAGGCCAGGATCATTTCTATGCACCATTTTTTATTTAAAACGAGGTGCAAAGGACACAAAGACAGCAGGGGGACAAGGTCAGCCGGGCATCTGTGGCATTGCAAGCATTGGCCAAATTCGGGCATCCTGACTTTTGCCAAAGGGTCTCCGGTACACAAGCTTGTTCTAAGCTTGCAGATCCATAACGCCCTGGAGTGAAGTCTGTACGTGAGAAACAAAGGGAAGGGAGGGGGAGACAGACTATGTGGGGAGCACCAGTCAGGGAACCTACCCCCCTTGTTCTTGAAATATTCCGTGTCCTTCCACATCAGGGGGATCCGCAGATCTGGAAAAAAGGAAAGAGTGGCAGGCCACAATCTCAGTGACCACACACAGCAGCAGGGCCACCAATGGTTGGCTCATTGACGATCACAAATCTTGCCCCCCCCCCATTCTTTAGACCAAGGTGGAGGGAACTGGGTGGAGGATGGTGCCCGCTCATGAGGAGGCCTCCCCTCTTTGGGGGAAAGGCTTCTCTCCTGGATGGCTGAGGACGTGCTGAGCTCAGCCTCCTCCAAGTGATCTCTGCACTTCGCAGAGAGCAAGTCGGGAAGTGGATCGCTCCTGAACAGAAGCCGGGCGGGTTGTGGTTAGCCACCAGGGATCCCCGCTGCAGGTCACGACCCTCTTCAAAACGGGGTGCTGCCGTGCACCAGTCCCGGCTGTGCACAGGCTGCCCTTTGGGCTTGGGGGAGCCTCATCTGCCCCCTCCCTGGCCCCAAAGGTCTAAGGGACCGAAGGCTGAGCCTGGCTGGGCGAGATGGAGCCGGAACAGAAAGGCAGGATTAACTGGGCAAAAATCAACATCTCTGCTGGTGAAAACTCCAGTACCATCCCTTGACTGGAAGACAGTTACAAAAATGCCAGGGCAGCCGTCGTGCCAGTTTCATGCCGTGTCTGAATGGGCCCATCTGCAGTTTGCACCCGCCGGAAAAGAGAAGGCAGCACAGCCAGGAGCGGAAGCTTCTCCCGCCTCCCTTCGCAGGCTCCGTTTCTTTAGCCCAGATCAGATGAAGCCAGGAGGGCAGCCTTGGGGTGCAGAAGTACTGGATGTCTCAAAAACTGTCTTCTTTCGGCGTGGTTCTTCTATTATTTCTAGCAAAACTTTCCTGATAAGCGAATATTAATACTAATGATACTAATAGTATCATTTGCTTGCTAGGTTCCTCTTTCAAACCATAAAGCGTGAATTACAAAAAGACTTGCTCTATTCTCTCATCTAATAGCTGAGGCTGGAAAGGTCTGTATGTGCAGCAAAATAAACGTCCCATTGAGGAGCCCTCAACGGGGACGAGACCCTCCTTCCCATTTCTCTTCTTGCTCACTGAGGGGCAGGCCTATGTGGGGGGAGCCCAGCCCAGCCAGGACCAGCCCCTCCTTACCCGAGACACAGATTCGGCCCCGGCAGGGTAAGCGACTGTCTGTGGGTCCAGCCTCGGAAGGACTAAGTTGTGGGGCAGGATGTAGATATAGAGATAGAGAGAGGGGGGGAGGGAGGGAGAGAGAGAGAGAATTATTAAAACAATTACAATTACTAAAACGCCGCAATACAAACACAGAAGGTATGACTGGCAGTCACCAGAAAAACAATATTTCTTATTAGCAACTGAGAAAATCAAGCATGAACCGAGTGAAGCAGTTTTGCTGGGGGGTGGGGGGGGTGGATAACATGAACAGGGGGTCACTAACAAGGAGGCTTTCCTTGCCTCCTTCCCCACATTCCCTGCTGCTCCTGCTGCTCCTTCCCAGGGTGAGGCAGCCCCAAAGATCCTCGACTGGCTCCCAGACCCCCCCCCGTGGGAGGACCGGGGAAGGCGTAGGAGCAGGGAGGGGAAGGGAAGGGGACCCGGGGCGGAGGGAGCCTGAGCAAGTGTCCATGGCAAGAGGAACGGGCGGGGAGGGGGCCTCCAGGATGCCCGAATTTCTGCTTCCGCGGCCGGATCTCGCGGGCCCTCTGCGCGCGTCTCTCTGCACACCCACCCCGCAAGGCTTCCAGCCGGCCCCTTCCCTCCCCCGCTGGGGCCAACTCACCGCCGAGCCATGTGCTGCATCACCTGCGCCTCCTTCATGCGCTGCAGCTCCGCCATGTAGGCCAGGATGCGGCTGTTGCAGACCAGCAGGCTCTTGGTCACCTCCAGCGCCTGCGGCCGCTGAGTGCACGCCGCCAGCAGCTTGCAGGCGCCATCCCGCATGCGGACCTCGTGGTCAATCTTCTTCTGGAGGTCTGTGCCCTGGGGGGGGAGGGGACTTGGCTGAAGGGGTCGGGGGCAAGGGGGGCTCTGGGGGAGCCTCCTCACTGATCCACTTGCAGGGGCGTTTCAGAAGAACAGAGCCGGCTGCACCAGAACCGTAACAGTTGCCACACATCTGGAGGGCACCGTCCCCCGTCTCCCCCCCCCCACTCATGAAAACACAGCTTTGCTCTGAAAGGACGCATTTCACTGCAGGGGTGGCAGGGACCCGATGCCCCCCCCCAAAAAAAAATATCAGGATGGTCACTGCTCTAAAATGTGGGAGAAGCTCACAGCGGACCCTCTCCGGTGAAAATCCTCCCCCATCTGGCCCTGGAGAGGAGCCGGGCAAGAAGGCCCTCAGGCTGCCCCCCCCCAGCAAGGGCTGCCAGTGCCCCCCCCCCGCCATCTCATTCTCAGCTTTTGCAGCAGCTGCAGCCCGAGAGGCTCGCCCCCCACTGGTGCCTGCAATGCTGGGGAGGGGGGGAGAAGGGGCTCAGCTCTTTTCGGGATGGCCCAGAGGCCAACCCAGACGGGCTGCGCTGCTGGGATGGGCGGGGGGGGGAAGGAGAGCAGGCTGGCTTTTGACCCTCTCTCCTTCCCCCATCAGCGCCTTAATTGGGACCTAAGGAGGTCGCCCCCTCCTCGGAATGTGCTCGGCCGTTCCCAAGACAGCGCTGGCTGTTCCGGCAGCCGCCTCCTCCTCCCCCAGCTCCGAGCTCACCCTGACCGGCTTCCCGTTCTCCATGCCGCCGGCTCATAGCCCGGGGCCGCCTCCGCCCCGTTCGCTCCGCTGCGGCGAGGTCCTCCTGCTGGCGGCAGCTGCGCCGGAGGGGAGGGGGCGTCTGGGCAGGGTCTGCGGGGGGAGCTGTGACATCATCGCTGCCTAAAAATAGGCCGGCTGGAATCTGCGGGGGCCGGAACGCCCCGCGGGGAGGAGAGAGTTGCGGAGGGACCCCCGCCCAAAGCCCAGCGCCCTCGCCGCGGGCCTGCCTCCTCTCCGGAGCAGAGAGGGGGACCCCCATGCGGAGAGGGGCGGCTGATGGACGGGAAGGGCTGAGGCTGAGGAGGCAAATGGGGAGGGGTCACCACGGCCATTCAGTGCCAACGCAAAAGAGTGAGTCTCAGAGGCGTTTCTGCTCCCATGCCATCCGCTGCGCCCCTCTTGGAGGGGGACCCCAGCGGGGCACCCTCTCCATTTCTCCTCAGCCTATGTATCTGTTTTCATTTGCCCCCAAACCAGATCCCCCCCTCTCCTGCCAGGGCCCTCAGCCTCTTCTCTGGACAAAGAGAAAGCAAAGGGGGGGGGAGGCCTTCTCAGCTTCTAGCTTTGCCAGTCTCAGGACGACAGAGGTCCAGGTTGAAGGACCCCCTGCCCCCCCCAGCAGACAGTGGTCTGCCTGGCAGTCTTGAGAGACAGCGGTCACCCCAAGCTCTGGGGTCCTTCCCTGGCTCGGCGGGTGTGTGTGTGTGTGTGTCTTAATATTGGGCAGCTGCAAGCAGTAGATATCCATGCATCTGCAGCCACAATGGGGCCATCCCTCCCAAAATCTGTGGAGCCACTTGATGCCCTTAGGGCAGTGGTTCTCAACCTGTGGGTCGGGACCCCAAATGGGGTCGAATGACCATTTCATGAGGGTCGCCAAACAAGGCTGTCCGCCATTTTTTCCCCTTTTCTTTGGCCACGCCCCTGGCACCCGGTGATGTATAAGTGGTTGGGGGTCACCACAACATGGGGAACTGTATTATGGGGTCGCGGCATTAGAAAGGTTGAGAACCACTGCCTTAGGGGGTCCCAGGCAAGGTGTTTTATTTCTCACCAGCATTGCCCCATTCCAAGATCCAGGAGAGGAAGCCAAAGCAAGCGGTGGCACCTCCTGCCAACCACCCACCCCCGTCTCTTGGGCAGCTGAGCAGAAACACACCGAGTTCCGGGGCTCCAGCCCCTGAAGGGCCCAGGGCAAGAGGGAGCTGGGCAGTGCCCACCAAGCCTGCTTGGCCACTGACAGGTTAACGGGAGGAGTAGGAGAGCCAACAGGTGGAGCTCACAAGACGCAGCAAGGTCGCCAAGCGAGGCACAGGCAAAGCGCATGGCAGCCGTGGCTAAAGGGCCCCAGGCCAGGGAGCCCCTCACAGCCTCTCTCTGCCTCTCGCCACGCCAGAGGGTGAAGGAAAAGGGCCCCTGTGGGAGGTCACCAAGAGGCTGCGGGATGAGAGCAGCACTGCTACTCTTGGGGGGGTCACCAGGGGATCCCACTAAGACCCAGGGAAGTCAAAAGTGTATCCTGGAAGGCAGCCATACGGTTGACACCCAAACCGGGGGACGCACCTGTGGAGTCCCTGCGCTCCCCTTAGACTGAGCGGCTCCCCCAGTTTGCAGCCCCTCCCGAGGAACAGGAGCCTCCCCAGGAGGGCTCCTCTCTGCCCTTGGGGGCCAAGACACAGCCCTTCCCCCCCCCCAGAGCCGCACTGGTGAAATAGGCGACGATATAAATGGAGATACATACACCTACACACACCCACATGCTGACCCACACCCACAAACATTCCCCCCACCCCTGAAAGCAACAACGTCCAGCAGCAGAGCAGCCCGGATGCCCCGGACACAGTACCTCTAGGCTGAGGGCGATCTGCCGGATGTAGAGCATGTTCAGGTCCTCCAGGATGTGCAGCCTGTCCTGCATCACCCCAGGCCCCCCGTTCGGCCCCTGAGGCCCACCTGGAGGTGTGGCTTCAGAGCAAGTACCCACAAACTGGGCTTCCCATGGAGCTTGACCGCAGCACGCTCTCAGGCTGCTTTGGAGGCAAGGCGCGCGGGGGGGGGAAGGGCAGCGGGCTCAGCGCTCCGGCCCCTCCGTCAGCAGATGCCGCTCCCCTGGGCCAGCTGTGGAAAGAATAGGCCCTTTCTTCGTGCCAGCCCAGCAGCTCCAACGCCCACCCTGAGAACAAGCAGCCACTGTGCCTGAAAGGGCAGGGCTGGGGGGCCCAGAGGCTGCACCCTACTGCCAGGCAGGACACAGCCCTCCTATCTGCCTCCAGGCTCTGCAGCGCCACCACCCTCTGCCAGCCAGGGGGGGCTCCCCGGAAGGGCCAGTTTGGATGGAGGGGCTTTGGGGTGCCCCGTCAGGCGGATGCTGCCGCCCCCTGCTGCCCGCCTGGGAACTCTCCTCTTTCCCAAACCGAGAGTGGAGCAGTGGAGGCTCTGCCCCCTTGCCCCCCCCCAGCCCTTACCTCCTGTGCGACTACAGCCGCCTTTCCTTGCCCACGTCCCCCTGCCCTTCCTTCCTGGGTCGCAGGCGCTCCATGCACAGGAAATCTGCCTGGCTTCCACCCCCCCCCCTCCCCACCAGCCTTCCTGTTCCAGCTCATCTTACAAGGGCCGCCCCTCCAAGCTGGCGGCTCCAACAGCCTCCCTTTCCCTTTAGACGCGTCCCTCCTGCCCGCCCACCCTGCGATGGAAGGAAGCAGGCGGGTGGGCAGCCCCTTGCCCCAGGCCCCCCAGCACTCACGGCAGGGGAGGGGACCAGCCCGCTCTGCCCACTGGCCCCAGCACCATCCCAGCTCCAGCCCCGACGCTTCTCTGTTCTCTGTGGTCCAAGCCCCAGCCAGAAGCCCCCCAGGCAGTGCCAGCCCTCAGCCACCAGAGGGCGGCCAATGTCCCCCGGTGGGCCAAGAGGAGCTCCCCCCCAGACAGATGCGGGGGGGGGGCTGTGCCACCACCTCTGGCACCAACCAACTCTTCAGGTGGCTCTTCCTGGGGTGCCATCCTCTGTGAGGCGATGTGGAAAAATGTGCCCTGGACAGGAGAATGAGATGCTGGGGGGGGGGTTTCTCTTGACGAGACCTCCCTGCAGGCCTGGCCCAGGCTTTTCCCTTCTCCTAGGGCTGAGCAGATGCTGGGGGGGGGGGGGCAGGGGAGATCTGAGCATGGATTCCACAGCTGGAGGTACTCCTGAGCCCCCCAACGTGGACCGTGGAGATCAGTCTTCAGTTAATTTAACTAATACGATCTGAGTTAATGGCCAGCAGCCCCCGTCTTGTGGCCGTGATTGCCCCAGGTTGGCGATTTCCCCCACGGGCTTCCCTCTGCCTGTTCCAGTTGCCCTGAAGGAGGCCTAGGCCAGCCCCACAGTTTGAGGAAAGGGAGATAAAGGCGGGTCATGTAGTTGCTTTGAGCATCCTCCCCCCCCCCAACCTCTAGAGCAGGGGTCCTCAACCTTGGCCACTTTAAGACTTGTAGACTTCAATTCCCAGAATTCCTCAGCCAGCAAAGCTTGTGGAATTGAAGTCCACAAGTCTTAAAGTGGCCAAGGTTGAGGACCCCTGCTCTAGACAGTCCCAAACACTTGAACCTCTCCTCACAGAGGTCAGAAGGTATTCCCCCCCATTTCCTTTTGGTGGCACCACTTATTTATTTATTTATTTATTTATTTATTTATTTATTTATTTATGAGACTCATATACCGCTTTAAGTGCAAGCACTCTCTAAGCGGTGTACACCAGTAAGCAATGTATATATATATATTTACATTGCCCCCAACAATCTGGCTCCTCATTTTACCTACCTCGGAAGGATGGAAGGCTGAGTCAACCTTGAGCCGATGAGATTTGAACCGCTGACCTGCTGAACACCGTCAGCTAAAGTAGCCTGCAGTACTGCACTCTAACTGCTGCGCCACCTCGGCTCTTTCTTGCATTTTTCCAGCTCTATGGCTATGAATTCTGCTTCAAAGAGCATCCCCCCAGCCCAGCCCCAGTGCAGAGGAAGGATCTGTGCAATGGGGCTGCAGGGTTTTGTCCTCAGCTTCTTTCCTAAAGCTGCACAGCCTGGAATCTGCTTTTTTCACCGGGGGGGGGGAAGGCTGGTGCCCAGCGCCTTCCTCTGGCCCTGGCGAACGGGAGGCAGCTCAGATCTGAGCAGTTTTGTCCCCTCCTGGCTTTTCCTGAATTTGAGCCGCATCTGCCGTGTGGCTGACCGGGTGGGCCATTTCAGTCATTCTCGGCTTTTGACCGTCAGGAATGATTTTGTATTGTTGTCCAATTCACTGCCCACCTCTGAGTCGCCTGAGTGGTCCACCATGGTCCCTTAAGGGACCCAGAGCGAGAAAACTGCCCATTTGCTCCCCTCCCCCCAGTTGCTTTCTGTTCTTTGCCCAGCTTGCCACCCACAAGGGAAGAGGCAGCCCTTCCCGAGGGATTTGCATTGCAGGGCCGGCCGCCCCACTTTCCTCCAGGGCCTGCGGAGACTCTCCCGTGTGATCCAGCTCCCTGTCCTTCCATGCATGCCTTCTACAGGGTGCCTTCCAACACTATTATTGCCTGCTAGAAGAGCTAGGGCAAATCTAGACAGCATACTAAAAAGCAGAGACATCACCCTGCCAACAAAAGTGCGTATAGTCCAGGCCATGGTTTTCCCAGTTGGAATGTATGGATGTGAAAGTTGGATCATAAGAAAGGCTGAGCGCAAAAGAATTGAGGCCTTTGAACTATGGTTCCGGAGAAGATTCCTGCGAGTCCCTTGGACTGCAAGGCGCTCAAACCGGTCAGTCCTGGAGGAGATCAGCCCCGACTGCTCTTTAGAAGGCCAGATCCTGAAGTTGAAACTCAAGTACTTTGGCCACCTAATGAGAAGGAAGGACTCCCTGGAGAAGGGCCTAATGCTGGGAAAGATGGAGGGCAAGAGAAGAAGGGGACGACAGAGAATGAGATGGCTGGATGGAGTCAGTGAAGCAGGAGGTGTGAACTTAAATGGACTCCAGAAGATGGTAGAGGACAGGAAGACCTGGAGGAACGTTGTCCATGGGGTCGCGATGGGTCGGACACGACTTCGCAATTAACAACAACAAAGAAGAGGTTTGGGCTGGACCATGCATCTTGGGGCTGGGACATGCCACTGAAATAAAGACAAGGATAGAGAAAACTCGAACAGCATTCTTCAAAATGAAAAAGGTCTTCTGCAGTCACGACAGAAGCCTAAGACTGAAAATCAGGCTTGTCAGATGCTATATTTTTTCTATCCTGCTCTATGGAGTAGAGAGCTGGTCTCTGACAGAAGGCCACCTGAAGAGACTAGAAGCATTTGAAATGTGGATTTACAAGTGGCTCTTACGTATAAGCTGGGTTGACAAGATCAGAAATGAGGAGGGGATAAGCCGCCTGGGAAAGCCAAGGGAAATCATCAAAACAATTAAAAAACGAAAGCTAGAATATTTCGGACATGTGATGCGACACCAAGAAAAATACGGCATACTCCGTTTAATCCTCCAGGGAAAGATGGAAGGCAAACGAGGTCCAGGCAGAAGAAGAACATCGTGGCTTCAAAATCTAAGGGACTGGTTTGGACAAAACTCAGCAGCACTTTTTTGTGTGGCTGCTGATAAAAACAGGTTCGCCAACATGATCGCCAACGTCCAATAACGGATATGGCACAAGAAGAAGATGCATCTTGGGAGCCTTCCCTCTCAAGCCCTTCTGGAGCTTAGCAGGATCCTTGTTATATTCCTGTGCATTTGTTTGCTCCCTGGGAACAGCAACCCCCCCCCCCAAGGAAACCCTATCCATATTTTAACATTCGCCAGTTACCTGCGCTCTCACTGTTTTTCAGAGCACTTATGACTTCCTGTTTGTTGTTTTTTTCTAATATAGATTCAGCATTTGCCATTTCCTCTCCACCCACCACTATCCTCTTTTCCCTGCACAACTCAGTTAGACTTCTTAGAGAATTCCCTCACTTCAGTTTTACCCCGGATCACTTCGTTTATTTTTAATCCCGTTTTCTCTGCTGAAAATTCCTCATTTGGCTGCTTCACCCATTTCCAAAACTGTCCCTTCTGTTCACCAAAATTGCTCTGCATTTTCTCCACTCTTTTAAGGGTTGCTTGCTCTTCTGCCCTCATTTTCTTGCAATTCTCTGTAATTCTCTGTATGGATTATTCTAAACC
Organism: Crotalus tigris; assembly: GCF_016545835.1. Taxonomy (NCBI): domain Eukaryota; kingdom Metazoa; phylum Chordata; class Lepidosauria; order Squamata; family Viperidae; genus Crotalus; species Crotalus tigris. The sequence goes on from NW_024100685.1 coordinate 1,470,865, forward strand.
TTTCTCTGATCCTCAATGCGTGCAGAAATGATTTTCTTTTGTGAATTTTTCTTAGCCTCTCACTTTGTTCCACCAAGCCTTCTTTCCACCCCTTCTATTAGCACAAATCCGCACCCTCCTGTTTTGCTCTGCAACATAATTTACTCTCTGGGTGTGTGTGTGTCCACTTTCAATTTCCATTTTTCAATTTCTAGGGAGATCTTCAGCATAAATGAATCGAGTAGGGGTTTTTTTTGTTTCTACTGAACCCTTCGCCATATGTACATACAAAGGTTGGCTTAAACAGAGAATTTTCTAAGCAGGAACTCCCTATTTTTATTCATTTTAGACCTCTCATGGCCCAGTGGCTTTTCTTTCTTATTTCCCTTCATAATCATCCACTTAGGTTACCTTGTATAATGTATTTTTTTTTTCCATGAAATTTCTCCCCAACTCCTCCCAGCAGTTTCCTTAAATGCGAGTCTCACCAACATACAGATTCTTATGTTCATACATAGCTGTAACAATGATTTACTCATTCATACTTTTTAGCCCTTCCCTTCAACTCCACTCACCATGATCAGCCCCCCCCGCCCCCGCTTCAGATCTATTGCGCTGAATCTCTTTCTCTCAGTTCTACTGACAGACAACCGAAGGATTCGTCTTTCTTTCATCCGTTAATTCATGCCATTTACTCTTGACCCAAGTCCAATCTTCCATACGCCACTTGCCATGGGATCAGCCGTAGATCTTGGCCTCCATGCCCAAAGGGGCACTGGGCCACTGAGGCTCTCACGTTATCTTTTGTAGGAAGTCAGAAAAGATGCAGACCAGGTTATTAGTCTGAGTTGCAGCTGGGGCACCTCGTGCATAATTTCCTGCTACAGGAGGGACAAGGCCCTCCTCAGCTAGGAGGTGAACCAGCAGGGCACCAGCATGAGCATAATCCAGTTTTATCCCAAGCACGCCGACCTGTCAGAAGGGAGCTAAATCCTCTAGTCTACAGACTATTTGCAAGCCAAGATATGCTGCCTGCATTCTACCAACCGGTCCCAACTGGGCTTGCTGGCTTCCTTAGCTGCTAATCTACAAGGAACCTGCCTGACCAATTCTGGGCCTCAAGAAGTGAACATAGTTGGTTCCTACAACATCGAGACCCTGCCCCCTTTTATCCAAGCCCCATAGGTACTGCCAGATAAGGCTAGGCTTGCCTGGGATCATTCTGCAGCCCTCCAGTCTGCCTCCATGGTGATGTTCTGCCCAAGAGCAACAAACCCAATGGGACAAACCAAGAGACCAACAGCTGCAAAGAGCTGCACGCTGGCCCAGTGCCTCACACTGGACTACAGCATGTCCTTCTTCATCTGTGTAGCCAGGAGCCCAAGGCAGCGGTTGAGCTGTGGCTAAACATTTTGGATACTCCCAGCAAACCCTCAGTTAATTTCCCAGTCGCTCTGCTCCCATCCTGGGTTACGTTAATCCTGCAAAATAGACGGTGCCGTGTTGGCCACTGAAGGTCTCATAGCCTGCCCCCCCTCCCATTTGGAGGAAACCATCATTCAGGCAGGTGAGAAAGGGGTTTGGCCTGGCATCCAAATTTTTAAAAATGTACTAACTCTATAGAAGACGGGAGTCTTGATCAGGGAAGTTTGTGTAGATGTTTTCCCACAGTCAGGGGTGAACAACCTGCTACTAAACGTGTCCAGCAAAGGCTTCCAAAGGGAGCTGCTTTAGCCTTTGATGACAACAGGCGAGAAAAAGTACAAGAAACTTGAACACGACTACAAATAAATCTCACATTTAATACACCTCACTCACTCACTCACTCACTCACTAGGATTCTTTGAAAATGGTTTCAAAGTTTTACCACAATGTAATCTGCTTCTTTGGGCCTTCAAGTTTGGGGGAACTATTCTGGCAGCATTCTGCAAGGAAGTAAAAAAGGGCACAAGGAAAACCAAGAGGGCCAGGCCAGGCCAGTGGGACCCACAAAGCCACCTCATGACTTCCCCTGTTGCTGGTCAGTGAGCCCCAAAGGCCTAGGAACCTCAGCAGCCACCCGGGGGGAGTGTTAGCTGCACCTGTTCCAGGCCCCCCAACTCCAGAACTGGAAAGGCAGCAATTCTTTCTGCACCCCCCCCCCACAGCTCCTTGGCCCTCTGCCAAGAGTCCCCGTGGCTCTGCTCCCCTGGGAGCCAGAGGCAGGTTGGGTCTGCCAGATGTGGTGGCGGGGGGGGGGGGTCACTACACAAGACCTGGTCACCTTCCTTCCAGATACGCTGAGAGTCGTCGGGTCTGCCCATTACAGTCTACACGCAACAAGTCCCTGCCCTCCACCAAAAGTCCCCGCGCCGGGACTGAAGGCGGCTGGACCCCTCGGAGGCCTGGGCTGCAAGGGGCCTCAGATTCCACCCAGAGACCCCCACTCTGACACGCGGGTCTGGGTGGCGCTCAGCTGACGATGCTGATTTAAAAAGGCGCGGCAAAGCCGCCACACTCGGCAGGACGCGGCGCGGGGCTCCCTTTCCAAAAGGGAGAGGTGGGAGCGCCCGGAGCCCACCGCGCTTCCCGGTGCGCCCCCTGGAGCCCCCAGGTGGGTCCGGGCGGGCAGCCTCTGCCGGCTCCTCCCCGGCCCTGCCGCTGCCGCCCCGGGCAAAGCCGCTCAGGGCTTCCCCCCGCGCAGGTCCCGCGCACGGCTTAAGCGCGCCGCGTCTCCCGGCCAGGCCGGCCCAATCCTTCCGCGCCGCCGCCCTCCTACCTGCTCGGGCTCGCCCAGGAGGCTGAGGCGGAAGCGGCCCCGCCGGATCTCCATCTCCAGCGCGGAGCCGCGCGCCACCGTCACCCGGCTGCGGTGCTGCCCTGGAACATGGCCCGGCCGCGGGCGCTGCTGGCGCCGACCGGAGCCGCAGGAACCGTCGGCGGTCGGTCCGGCCTCCGCAGAGAACTTTGCCTGGGGGCGGCTCTTCGCCCGCCTCCCCGACCCGTCTGGGATGCGCCCGCCGCCCACCTGGGCGGGGTCGCGGCTCCTGCCCGCCTCGCCCCGGGAGGCGGCGCCGCCCACCCGCGCGCCCGGCCCGCAGGAACTGAGCGGCTGGCCGGACCGGCCGAGCGCGCCCCGCTCCCTCCGCTCGGGCCCCGGAGCGGGACTCCCCGCGGAGGAGGGCTCGGCCGCTGCCGGGAGGAGGGCCTGAGGGCGGCTGCGGCCACGGGCTCCTCCTCGGAACTGCGTGGCTGAGTTCGCACCGCCTGCGACCCCGGCCGGTTGGAAGTTTCTGCTTCACCGCTTGGCTGGAGCAAGGAAAGGATAGGCAGGTTACGCGTGTTGGGAGCACAGCGGCCGCTCGCTGCCCCTTCAGGCCCTCCCAAAGTGCGTGGGGGGGGGAGCGCGGTGCCTGCAAGAGAAGGATCGGGCCGCCTGCCCAGAAACGACTTGCAGCTGGTGGGTGTGTATGTGAATGAGTGAGCTGTGGCGGACAGCTGACAAATGGCAGGCAGAGGCTGGCCTGCTCTGGGCCCCCGTCTTTTGACCTTCCTTGCAAGGCCAGCCTGGGGAGGAGTTGCAGCTGATTTCTTTGGCCTTGAGGGAGGGGCCGACTGGCTGATTGCCCCAAGCGCTTGAGCCATCTCCCCAACAAAGACGAGGGCACCAGGTGGCAGGCTGTGGATCCTGCCTTATTTCTGAAGGTCTTCCAGATTTTTTAAAATGCCAACTTGGCTGCAACAGAATAAATATGCTTGAGAAACAGGGCTGCCTGTTGGCTTAAGAGGGACTGAAAACAGAAGCAAAAGTAGACGAAAAAAGTAGCAGGGAAGGGATCCAGCAAGGCTGCGTGGAGTTCTGGATCAGCCCTCCCTCCTTTGTTCACCCAGCCACAGACTTTTCCAACCCTCCTCTACCCACCTGGTGTGAAGCATGAACAGTCTGCCAGACTGTTTAATGTGGCCTTAACGGTTTAATGTACTGCCCAGACCCAGAAATGCGGTTAATCCTGCTGGGCAAGTCCTTCAAAGGGGGAACCTCCCTTCCCCCCAAAACCCTGCCAGGCCTTCCCAGATGTCAGGCAAGGAATGGAAGCACCTGGGAGGGAAGGGCTGGCCTCCCCCACAACACTCTGGGAGGTACAAGGAACGTGGCTGCACCTTCCCTCCAGTTGGGAAACAGTTAGGCCAAGGGCTGGGTGGGGAACGCCTGCCACAACTTGATCCTGGCTGCCTCACACCAGAGGGGAGCAATGAGGAAAAAGGGTGCTGCTTTCTGGGTGGTTTCCTCCCAGCCAGGAGCAGCTTAATTCTTCTCAGGGGTGGGGTGGGGAACCTGTCCAGTGCTGCAGCCTGAGTGGTGTGCGTGTGGGTCCGTCTCTGGTGGAGAAAATGGAGCTGCGATGGCCAAAGCTGAGGTCTCCAGGGCGGCTTCAAAGCTGCACCCAATCTGATTTTTCAAATGAGATTCTTTTGGATTCCGCTCCATTCCAGAAGCAAAGGCCAGCCTGAAGCAGAACCCTTGTTTCTCGGAACCATCCTGCGACTGGCATTTCCCCTCCCCCCAGCAGAAGGGGCACATTTTCCCAGGCCAGAGAGAGAGCAGTCAGCTGAGGGTGAAGAAGTCCTCCCAGGACCCGAGACCACCTTGCTCCTTTAAGGAAGCTTTGTTGACGGGGCAGCCATTTTGTGAGGGTGCCTATTACTTTTCAGCCTCCCCAGATCAACTCTGGAGCAATGCCAGTACTTCTTTATCTCACAAGAGTGCTGCCTTTGTGGCTCAGATCAAAAAGGGCAGAATGCCAGCCAGAGAATGCCTCTCACCAAGAGAGGTTGCCCAGCACAGGAGCAAAATACCAGGCCTTTGTCAGAGCAGCAGAAGGCACCGCCTCCTTTTAAAACTGATTGATTCCTGTGACTGTCCGCAAGGACGGCTGCCCCGGCTCAGACCTCTCTTGGCCAAGAATCCTGATCCAGGCCCTTTCGCCCCCACTGCCCCTTCCTCTGCTTATGCCCTTCTGCACCACGTTGATCCATTGTGTGGTTCATAATATATCTGCTTTGTATTCTAGGATGTCAGGCTCAGATGATCCAGCTGGTGGCTTCACCAACTGGGGAACGGGGAGTGCTTCGGAGCACAAAGCAGAGTCTTCAGGAAGTTGGAACTCTGCTTGTTTTAACATGCATTTCCACTTGGCAGGGACATGACTCTGGGGCTTTCTCTTTTACATCAGGGCGTGTTACAAGTAAACACTGAAGTAAAAACAGATTGTAAAAACAGATTGTCCATCTCTTTCCCATGTTTCCTCCTCTATCCAGACTGGTCTTTCTAGAATTTGCCCTGCCCAGACATTTTTGTAACCATGCAAGCAAGAGACGGTTCTGGTGGCCCTTTGTGCATGCTTGTCTTGGCAGTGGTCAAGACTGTCAAGATTCTGGCCATGGAGTGCCACAATCTGTCTACTCAAACCCTACCACAGTGTGAATGAGTGAGTGAGTGAGTGAGTGAACACCTTTATGGCAGTCATTGACCAATAAAACATTCCTACAATATCAAAATACAAAAAGAGTTTCTATAAGATGATAAAACATGTGCAGTAAGACAACTTCAAGTAGAAAAATAGTCAAAATACTTTACATTAAGAATCAAACAGTAATTCAACTAACTGAATAAAATGCCGGATCTAAAAAATGCTTGCTTTAATGTAATGCTTAGGTGCTTAAATAGTATTTTAATGTATTAGTATTTTAATAAACTGTTAGATTTTTGAAAGTTGAAGCCCCGGAATATTTAAGATTAAGATCTATTGATTGGGAAGACCTATACCTTTTCAATATAATAAGATGCATCATTGTTGCTAATCACCTTCCTAAAATCCTTATCTTGATACATTTGGTGCTCCTTTGTATTCAACATGCCATTAGTATTTTTCTATTTGAGCAGAGCTCAAAGAAAAATAACTGCCCACACACACACACACACACACACACACGCACGAACACATACACACATTATGGGACTAGGAGCCCAAATCCGTCTCTCTCTCTCTCCACACACACAAACAGAGCAGGAAGTGCTCGTGGAGCCACTGCACAGCTCACGTTTTTAAAGAACCGACATACTTAGACCGGATAAGGAAGCGAGCTGAGCCGCCAGCCTTGCCGGGCATCCACCCAACCGGGATGCGCCCAGCCGCGACCCGGAGTCCAGGCTCCCTTTGGTCCCGGGGAGGGAAGCGGCCGAAGAGGCGGGGTCCCCAGACCCCATTCGGTAGGGGGGGGGATGGAGGGATCCCGGCGCCGAGATCCGGAGGGCCAGGCAGCCTCCCTCGGACCAGCCCTGCGGAGGCTCTTCGGGCCTTTCCAGGGCATCTCCCGCCTCCGCTCGCGCCCCGCCCCACCGGGCGTGCCGCCCCCTTTCCTCCTCTCGGGCACGGGAAGGAGCCGCCCCGGCTTCTGCGGGTGCTCCGGGTGATTCGGGACCGAGCCGGGGCCCCTTCGCACGCACGCAGCCCCCGCGCAGAAGCCGCGGACGCTGCGCGATCGCTCGCTCGCTTTTGTCCCTGGCCGGCTGCCGTCTCGATCGGCGTTTTCCGGCGACTGCAGGCTGCCCGGGCTTCAACTCCAGCATCTCGCTGGGCATTCTGGGAGTTGAAGGCCAACCCAGCTCGAAGTGGCCGGAGCTGCGAAACCGACCGAGCTGCCCCGCGAGGACTCTCCTCCTCCTCCTTCTTCTCCTTCCGCGGCTCCCCTCAGAATTATCGCCGCTGTCCCAACCGCCTCGGCGGTTGAAGCGGGGCGGGCGGGACGCGGAAGAGAGACGGGACAGCCGAGAGCAACAAAGGCGCCGGCCTCAGTCCTGGCAGGCGGAGCCGTGTGTCAGGGAACTTCCGGATGCTTCCGGCCGCCCACTTCCGGCGGAAGAGGAACGGCGGCGCTCACGGCGGCGGCGGAGGAGGATGAGCAAGGCGTGGCGGCGCGCGGAGGCCTCGGGCGGCAGGATGGAGGGCGGCCGGCGGGGTAAGCGGGGCCCGGCGGGGCGGGGCGGGGGCGCGCTGCCTGGCGGGGACCTAAGCGGCTCGTTCTCGGCAGGCGCGGAGGCGGCGATGGCGGTGGCGGAGGAGCCGGGCGGTCACGGCGCCCACAAGAAGAAGCACAAGAAGCACAAGAAGAAGCACAAGAAACGGCACCACCGGGAGGAGCCCGGCCCGGACCCGGCGGCCGCCCTGCCCAAGCCGCAGCTGAAGCTCAAGATCAAGCTGGGCGGCCAGATCCTGGGCACCAAGAGGTCGGTGGGCGCCGGGCTCCCGGGGCGGGCAGGGCCGAGGCAGCGGTGCCCGGGGCGGACGCCTCTTCCCTGCCAGCTGGAGACTCCGTTCTCATCCTGGCCGGTGGCCGGCGGGGCGATCCGGCCGTAGCCGACCGGGGAGGAGATGCGGGTGGCTGGCTGCGCGTTGGCCACCCCGGGGACCCTCCGGGGCTGAGCTGACCTGCAGCTCCTGCCCTGGCCGGCCTGAAACCCAGCCTGCTCTCGTCCCTGCAGCGTCCCGACTTTCAGCGTGATCCCGGAGAGGCCCCGGTCTCTTTCCCCTCTGGCGGGGGCGGACGACGAGGAAGAGCCCATGGAAGGCGGTGTGCCCATCGAGCAGTACCGGGCGTGGTTGGGTGAGCAGCATTAGCTCCAAGGAGTGCAAGCAGCGCGGGGGGAGGGCTTTCGGCTCCCTTCTTTCCATCCAGCCACCCAGTTTTTGTCCCCCCCCCCAACTCAGTGAGCTGCTGGGCTCTGCCCTTCTCTCCGCCTTTTCGGACTGGCTGTCACAGGCCTGGTCAGTAAGCAATTGTGGAAAACATGTTTAAGAAGCTCCCTTTGCCTGGGCTTATAGTCCCTTCTGTGTCCAAAACCTGCCTTTAGGGCTGTCTGTGGCCTTCAGCAGCTGGAAGAGGTTGTGTAGCCAAGCCAGCTCTTCCTATTTACTCTGGTGAGTGGCCAGATGAGTTTCCAGGTCTGACCCCAACCAGATAATTATTTCCCTCTTTTATCCTAGCAGGTGCCCAATACCTGCTGGACCTTTAATCCTCACACTATATAGCCATTGTTTGCTAACACCTGAAATGAAACCACTCTGAGGGTGGAAGTGGGGGAGAGGCTGAAAATAACCCCTTTTTGAGTAGAATTCCAGAGAAAGTTATTGCTTCTCGGCTCACAGCAGCTGATAGAGGAAGACTCACTGATGCTGTTATTTTCTTAATAAGCTTTCTCAAAGTTTTGCTGCCATCTTGGCACCTTCCTCCTGTTCTTTGTACCCAACCCACAAATTCTGAATTGAATGCCAACATACAAATTAGCATCAACAAAGGAGATGTTCCACCTCCCTGGTCAGACCCGAGGTGAAACCTCCTCTCTCCGCAGATGAAGACAGCAACCTGGAGCCGTCCCCGTTGCCAGAACTTGATCCTGAAATGGGCTTTCCGGCACGGGAGGAAGAAGAGGAGCAGCGGTGGCTGGATGCCCTGGAGAGGGGGGAGCTGGATGACAATGGGGAACTGAAGAAAGAGGTGGACGAGTCCCTGCTCACTGCCCGGCAGGTGAGGACCTAGGCCTAATGCAGAAATTTCCTGCAGCCAAGAAGACCGCTGGGCAATGAAGAGACCTTTCATCCACGGCAGCATCCGTGAGCTCAGGTGGGGGAAGGAGAGAGGCTCTCGGGGGTCCCCAGCTACTTTATTCTGCTACGGTTCTCCTTCTGCCTCCTAGCAGCCAGGCAGGTGGCTCTTCTCTAGCCAGGCCCACCCAGAAGGAGGTGGGAGGTCAGCCTCCTTCCTTCTGAACTTTAGGACCCTTCTGTCCACATTCGATCTATACCGCTGCCCTCAGCCCCACGATCCTAGTTGCCAGTTCTAAGAGCAGAGGGACTGCCCACTCTGGATCAGGCCCAGAGGTGAGGGTGCAGGGTGCACAGCCAAGGAGGACCACTACCGTCTCAAGGTGGCTTTAGGGGAGGCCCTTTGTTGGGACGGCACAATATCCCTGGCGCCTCCTGGCTGTTGCTGGTGCCATAAGGCACCGAGGCCTTCCTCCTCCCTCTGCCTCCAGACGGGTGTTGTCAGCCGTCCCTTCTCCTCTTTCCGCAGAAAGCCCTCTTGCACAAACAGCAGGGTCAGCCCTTGCTGGAGCTGCCCATGGGATACAAGGCCAAAGAGCTGACGGAGGAGATGCTGGTGAAGCGGGAGGAACGGGCTCGTAAACGGCGGCTCCAGGCTGCCAAAAAGGCCGAGGAGAACAAGAATCAAACCATCGAGCGCCTCACCAAGACCAGCAAGGCCAAAGTGAAGACGCTGCGTGAGCGCAAGGCCAAAAGTGCAGCAGTCCCCACCGTGAGCTACCACAGCGCTGCTTCTGGGATCACCGTCTCCTTCCCACCCGGGACTTCCCTGCCTGTGTTGCCCTCCCTCCCGAAGGTCGTGCCTCCCCCCATGCCATGTGGGGTCATCGGCTGCCCCAACCTAAAGCGGTACTCCTGTTCCCGCACTGGGATCCCCCTTTGTAGCCTGGATTGTTACAAAAAGAACCTGCTGCTTCAGGAGGTGCCAGCATAGTCGCTCTGGTGGACAGTCAGTACCTGGTGGGCACCCCAGAAGCCTCTGTGGTCTGGAAGAAGCGGGCCAGTCCTGTCCCCAGCTGCCTGTGGCCAGAGGGGCAAGGTGCCTTGGGATCTGCACAGCAGCAGCAGCTACTTCAGCCAGAAGCACGTCACTGGCTGTGCCCATTGGGAGCCCCTTGGACAGCTCCTCTTGCTGCAACGTTGGGAGTGCGTGGGAAGTTGAGGGCTCCATTCCCCTTGACCCGCTGCAATGGGGAGGAGAGGACCCTGCTGTGTGTTTGGACTTGGGAGGCGGCGGCAATGGTGACAGGCAATTTTTCTGGTCTTTCTATGGGCTGCTTCTTCCCAAGGTGGATGGAAGCAGAACTACTCTTTTTCATTTGTACAGGATGCAGAGAAAAGTGTCTGGTTACTCGCAGGTCTTCACTAAGTCAGGTAGCCTGCAGGAAAATTGATTTATTGTCAACATTAAAGATACCCTGAAGCTAACTTGAGAAGCCCAGATGGCCTCCTTGTTCCTTCCTCAGCTTCTCCTACTGACGGGGTTCTCCAAGGAGAAACTGGGAAGATTCAGGGGTGATTTTGGCAAGTGGTGGTGGCGGCTGTTGCAGGGACATCTGCTTTCCCCCTGCCCTTGGTACTGCCCAGCCCCTTAGCCCAAGATCCTTGCAACGGGCCAGAATCTGTGCACCCAAGTACTGGTTTCCCTTTTGTGAGGGGCTTTGGATGAGGGCACCCTCCGCCCTGTGGGTGCTGTTGACTATGGTATCGTTCTGGTTGCCCATGAAGATGCCAAAGAACGGTTACGGGGAAGGAAAGGTTGGGGTGTCCCATGTATTAATCCTCCCCCTGAACTGTTGCCAAAGGTTGGGGAGAATGAGGCAATCCACTGGAGTGGTGGGAGGGTCATCTGAATGCCGAGGACACATGGTTATGCATGCTGGGCCAAGGGGCAGGCGTGTGTCTATGAGGAAAGGGACTCAGACTTAAACCATATAAGGTTTACTCAGAATACTGCATCTGCAACAGCCCTTTTGTCTCCGGACAGGGTTATGACCCTGTGACTTGTACTGATAAAATAATTAGGAGCCCTGGCCAGAAAGGCTTCGTTCCAGCTTTCCTGTGTGTTGATTGCAGCCATTCCTGTCACAGGGGCAGCTCAGGTCACCTGCAGTGATGTTGCTGTAACTTGCTCTTGAACACACACGCATCCCTCGGGCAGCAACAGGAACTTGCCTTGCCATGCCATGTTGCTGGTCCACTGCCAGTTGGTTTCCAACAGCAATTTAAGGCACTGCTAACTCCCCATAATGCCCTGTGTTGCTTGGGTAGAAGTTGCCTGTTGAGGCTCCTGGCCTATCAAGGGAGGATGGAGGGGGTGGGGCAGGTGTTCTGGGGAGGGGTAAACTCCAGGGTAAACCTGGCCCACGGGTGGGAGTGGCCTCTTCTCCATTTCCAAGAGATGTCAAGATGTGGCTGTTCAGGAAGGGATAGAGATTCCGGATAGAGATTACACCTCCGTTTCCCCCAAAGAATCTCTATTTACTGTGAAAGTGAAACCTATGCTACACCAGTTTAGGTCTGCAGCTAAGGCATCAGGCTCGAACAGGGCGACTGTGAATTCTAGTGCCAAGCCAGCTGGGAGGCCTTGGGATAATCACTTTCTCATACCTAGGAGGCAATTACAAACCATTTCTGCAAAACGTCAAGAAGACTGTAGGCTTTTGACAGGCAGCCTCTGAGAATTGGACATGAATAGAAGAAAAAAAAAGTTGAAACTGACAAAATAGTCTTAACCCCGCCCCCCGAGCGGAGCCCGCAGCCGGAAGCCTGGCCCTCCGCCCCGTCACGTGGCCGCCTGCGCATTCGTCCCTTCCTATTGGTCCGCAAGCGCGGGCCCCTCCCTCCGCGCTGGGGAGGGGGGCGGGCTTCCTCTTCTTGAAGCCGGATGGTCGGTGCACGCGTCAATCTTCCTGGCCCAGCCCAGTCCTCGGCGCCGAAGGGTGGAGCCAGTTGAGTGGCGTAGGGGGTCAGCCGTCCGCGGGGCGGGCCCTCAGTTCGCCTTTGTCTGCTGTTGTTAGGGGCGAAGGCGGCCCCTGATTGGGTGGCGGGCACGGCCGCCGCGCAGCCGATTGGGGAGCGGCCCCTCGGGAGAAGCCGATTGGCGGCGGCCGGCGGTAGGGCGGGAGCCGCGCCGGGAGCTATGGCAGTGGTGGCGGCGGCGGGCCGGACGGCCAGGGGAGCGGGGAGGCGGGCGGGGCAGCGGGGCGGGATGGCCGAGGGGTGCGGGGCGGCGGGGGGACCCCCGGGCCGACCGTAGGGCCGTCATGGAAGCGCCGCGGCCGCCTCCGTCGGGCAGGGAGGCGCAGTCCGGGTGGGCCGCGGCGGCGCTGCTGGGCCGGGAGCGGCAGGTGAGGCGCGGGGGGAGCGGGGGGGAGGGCGGGCTGGGCTGGGCTGGACTGGACTGACGGCGCTGCTGTCTTCCCGGCAGGCGCGCGAGCTCTGCCACGGCGTGAAGAGCCAGCCGTACGTCTGCGAGACGGGCCACTGCTGCGGCGAGACCGGCTGCTGCATCTACTACTACGAGCTCTGGTGTAAGCGGGGCGGGGGAGGACGGGCGTGCGGCGATCATCATCATCCCCGCGCCCGGCTCACCGCCCGTCCTCCCCGCAGGGTTCTGGCTGCTCTGGACGGTCCTGATCCTGTTCAGTTGTTGCTGCGCCTACCGGCATCGCCGCGCCAAGTTGCGCCTGCAGCAGCAGCAGCGGCAGCGCGAGATCAACCTCATTGCCTACCAGGGTGCCTGCAACCCCCCGCCGCCCTCCGCGGGGGACCTCCGTGAGTGGCTCGCCCTGCGCGCCCGGAGGGGGGGCGTCCTCACCCCCCCCCGCCGGGCCCTGAGCTCTGCGCCTCTCCTCCCTTGCAGGAATGCTGGCCTCCTTCAAGCTGCCGGCCTACGATGAGGTGGTCCGGCGACCCGCCACGCCGCCACCCCCCTACAGCGCCGCCGTCCTCCTCCTCGGGGGCTCCGGCTCCCTGACGCTGACCGGCAGCTCCGAGAACTCCTCCAGCTGCTCCTGCGAGTCCAGCTGCTTGACCTCCCCCAGCAGCACCTCCCTTTCGGCCACCGAGGCCAGCAGCCCCAGCGAAGGGGAGGCCGAGGGCGACGGGGGCTGCGGCCGCCCCGCGGGGGACAGCTGGGAGCGGGCGGCCCCGCCGGGCGGTCCCCTGGCGGCCGCCCCCTCCAAGCACGCCCTCTTCTCCTCCAGCGTGGAGCTCTTCGAAAGCGACTCGCGGCGCCCCTCCGATGGGGAGGAGGGGCCCGACGCCCGGGAAGAGAGTAGCCACGCGCGGCACCGGCGCCTGACGGGGGACTCCGGGATCGAGGTGGGCCGGGCCCAAGACGAGGAAGAGGCTGCAGGGGAGGACAGCGAGGAGGAGGAGCAGCGTGCCCACTTGCTTGCCAAAGGGGCAGCCGGCTGTCAGCAGGGGAAGCCCTCTGAAGGGGGCGCAGAGGAGCTGCCCCCCTCACCGACGTTGCCTGTCCGAAGTGGGGCTCTTGTGCTTGGCTGCCCCACTCACCTTGGAGACTGAGCTCCAGGGCAGCCCGGCTGCCTGTTGATCACTGTGGAGGATTACCGCCTTACCCTCACTTCTCTGCCCAGCCACACAGACATCTCCTTGGTCCTTTCCTGCTCTGCCATTACTGCTCCGCTCCCTCCTTGGGACAGGAACCCAGAGCCCTTGGCAGCAGCTGGGGCCGAGCGGGGAGCTGCCTGCTGAATCATAACCGTAGTGATAGCTCCGTACATGTGTATGTGTGGTTCCTGCTGTGCTCCAGCTTTGATGTAAGGCATGGCGTAGGTGAAGGCTCAGCCCCTCCCCATTTCCAGGTTGCACTGGGGTTGGCTGTTTGCATGAAGAGATGGCTGTTGCCAACACCTGTTCTGCCCTGGGAGCGGGGAGCTGGCCTTCCCGTTGGCCAGTGTCCTGCCAGCACCTGGTAGCACTGTGTGCTTCTTATTAAATAGATATGGAAAATCCTGATGGAGGCACTTTCCATTGTGTGTGTGTGTGGGTGGGGGAAGCAATGTAACACCAGGCATTGTGTGGTTCTTCTGGAGGAGCTGCCTGCCAGGTTGGTTCATCAAATGAAGCCACTCTAAACTGGGCATGGAAAACGTTCCCTTCGTACCAGACTGGGTTTAATGTGCCAACCAGCACACTCTTACCTTTGCCCAGTTTAAATATCTTTGACATGGTCATCGGTTTAAACCTCCCTTTCTCACAAGATGGGACTTCTCCCAAGTCTTGCCTCCCCACCTCTGGCTAAGTTAAAGTGCACAGAAGGCAAAGTGCCAGCTGGACAGCACAAATCAGTGAGTTATGCTTTATGGGCTTGAGATTGTGTGGAAGAGCAGCTGCTGCTCCTTAAGTCCCTGCAATATGGAGGCTTTTATCTCTTGGTGGGAGCCGTAACAGCCCCCCCCCCATTTCTATAGGGCCATATGGAGCTGACTTTTCACCACCCCCTCCTCTTCAGCCATTCAAAAATTAGCAATGCCTTTGTTGCCCATGCTTCCAAAGGAGGGGAACTAAAACTTTTAGGCTCTCGGCTTTATTTCAATATGAAATTTCTTACATTTAGGCACTGCCCACCAGACTCTCCGAGTTGGAATGCCAACCCGAAGCAGGGCAGAGGAAAAGGTCAATGCCTGTGTCCCTTTGCCAGAATCCCACATCGGCCACTCCAGCTGAGCTGCCCAGGGACGCAGGCCCACCAGCAGGCCGATCAGTATTCTTCTGCCATCATGAGCACAACCAGAGCTGACCAGCCTGTGAAGGGGTAACACCCTTGCCCCCGGCCTGTGCGGTCGTTATACTGCTCCCAAACATAGCCAGAGTCCAGGTACTGCTGGAGGACGTTGCCAATGACGTTGGTGCGCAGCTCGTGGTACAGCCTGGCAGCCTCCTCCCGGTAGGGCCCCTCTGCTTGGCTGTAGTGATGCAAAGCCCGCACTGCAAGGTAGTTCATGTTGATCCAAATGGCTCCCCTCCAGTAAGGGGGGTCGTGCTCTGTGTTGTGCTTGAGGTAGAAGGGGCTGCTGCGCGACAGGGAACGCAAGCCAAAGGGGGTCCACAGCTTCTGCTCGCTCTTTATGTCAGCCAGGAGGCTGCCCAGGTGCTGGGAATCAGGGCTCAGGATCTGCAGCAGCAGGGGAAAGAGGCTTACGTAGCCAAGGGCCCCTCCCACAAACTGCAGGCGGGGCGACTTGCGGACCACTCGGACCAGTCTTGGAATGGGTGAGGGCTGGCCAGGAGGGGGGGGCCGAAGACGCTCGCGCTCCAGGGCCACCGCCTGGGTGTGGTTGCCATAGTCAGCAAAAGTGCTGAGAGCCTCTGACCAGTGGTGCTGCTCAAGCAGTTCATTGTCTGCGAGCCACTCGGCCATGTGCGCGTAGTCGCTCTCCGGTTCTCCCACCCGTGTGGCCACCTCGGCCATCACGGCGGAAGCTACAGCCATCCAACAGCGCAAATCGAGGTGCCGCTCGTCCTCCGAGGGGTGGGAGGCCCTGGGATAATCGTCCAGCCCAGAGGTCAGGGTTTTAGGGTTCAGGAAAAGCTGAGTGTCCTGGTCCCGGCCACGCCATCGGAAAGTGTAGGACAAGGGTCCCGCCTGCGTGCGATTGTACCAGCTGTACCAGCTTTGCAGGCGAGGATAAAGGCGCCGGAGGTAGTCCTGCTCCACTGCTCCCTGCCTGAGCAGCTGCTGCAGCACCAAGAACAAAGTGGGGGGGTTGCCCGCCTGGTTGTGCTGCACCACAAATTCCGGGGGCACTTTTGCCAGGGCTTCATCCCCCAGGATCTGCTCGCGCGGAATCCAGCCCTCAGCATTCATGAGATCGAACCAGTGAGCCAGCACTTCCCGGCTCAGGGCTGGGTCCCAGCGCGCCAGGAGCAGCTGGTGGAAGCCTTCATCCCACAGGACGCCCCGGGGAAAGAAGGAGCGGGAGGGCACTGCCGTGAAGAGAGACCCCTCAGGGTATGGCTGGGGGGCCTCCGTGTGGGGGGACTGCACCCACGAGTGCCCATAGAAGTAGCCCATCCCGCCCAGCATGTTGCTGAGAAGAGCCCAGGCAAAGTGCTGCTCCTGCCCAGAGAAGCCCTTGCTGGAGAGGCCGAAGCTCTCCTCAAAGCGCTGCTCAAAGACGGTCACGTGTTTGTCCAGCTCTCGCGTCAGCGTCTCTGCCAGGAGCCGGTCAGGGCGGTCAGGCACGCTGCCCGACTCAAAAGCCACTTCCACGCGGCAGGGCACAGCCACTGTCACCTGGTGAACTAGGAGCTGGCTGCGTAACTCTCTGTCCCCTGCTCGGCCGTGGTAGGCGTCCACGCCGAAGTAGTGCCGCTTGGGGAGCCCCGGCGGAGCGTAGGAAAACCGCGGAGTCAGGCTTGATTTCACCACATCAGTCAGGCGATGCAGCCCTTCCGCTTTTGCCTGCAGGTAATTGTATCTAGTGGGAGAGAGAAGGATGTGGGCAATCTCTGTGGGAGACAGTGGCCCCTCACTTCCCGAGCAACAACATTCTGTACCTGGCATACAAGGGGGTGCCAGCCTCAGTGGTGGGCTGCTTGAAAGACACAGTGAAGTTCCCCAGTTCTTCCGTCTGTCCTCTTAGCAACGCCAGCCGACTTTTTTCCTCTATGAGAGGCTGTAGCGTTCCTTGCCCATCAGTGGCCATGTAGAAGAGGAGGGAAATAAAGTGGGGCTTGGGGCCCGTCTTCTAAATGCGCAAAGATGACACAAGAAAACAGGCAACCTCCTTAATTTGCTTCCCTACGGCTGTGGTTATAATTGGACACACACACACACACACACACACAAGAAAAAAACAGCCTTTATTTGTTTCCTTTGGTAGGGAGTGGAAAATGCCAGATGGGCTTGCCATAAACTGGGGAAACACCTGAGTTGCACAAAGCCCTTTCCAGCCACAGGAGGCCGCAAGCTAAACTTCCAAACTTGACCTGGTATGGCAGCCAAGGACAGCCACGTTGCCTAGTCAAACAGCAACCATCCTTGTCCCATTAGTAAGGAAGTGGAACAGACACCTCATAATAAGAAACGTTTCACTAAGAAAACCCGTGCAAGTAAAACGGGCCCCTTTCTCCCCACTCACTTCTGGGCGAACGGTCACTCTCCAGCTCCAGTCTCCGCCGTGCTGGCCACCGGGACGCTTCACAAACTCCGTCTGCAGGCTGAAACTAAAGTCTCGGATCTCCTGCACCCCAAAATGGGTGCCATCGTGAAGCAGCCAGCCGTAGCGGGGGAGACCATCGCTCTGTTCGCAGGTGTGGCGCAGCCGGACATCCCCCTCTAGCTGGTGTAGCCACATCAAGCCTGCGGGAAGAAGCCACAACTGACGTCCGGCGGCAACCGGGCCACCTGGCCAACAGCTCGGAGCCGGCGACACGCTCCCCAGCGGCCCCGGATTCGGGACCGGGAGGCCCTTTTCTTTTCCTCCAAGAGCGCCAGAGCCCGGAGACGTCCGATCCCGGCCGTTTCTCCCCCCACTCCCCCCGCCAAAGACCCGGAGGGAAGCCGTCGGGTCTCCGCTGCTCTCAAGGGCCTCTCCGGCCCGCGAACCGCTGCCTCCCGCCGGCCCCCTTCCCGGGGCGTGGAGCTGCGGCCACCGCCGGCCTTCCTCCGCCAAGCCGGGGCCCGACCTCCCCCGCCCCCGGCCCCGCATAGAGAGCGCCGGGCTCACCCGCTACCGGCGAGCGCGGGCTGCGCGTCTTCAGGCCGAAGTAGACCTGGGGCCGGTAGGAGCCCCAGAAAAGGGCGGGGGCGGCGCCGGGGCCGGTGCTGCCGGGCGGGAGGACGCGGGGCGCGGCGTGCGGGGCCACCAGACGCGCGGCGGGCCCCCACCGGGCGTAAAGGCCGCAGCCGAGCAGTAGCAGCAGCAGCAGCACCGCCGCCGCCCCGAGCACCAGCCCCGCCGCCCCGCCCGCCGGCCGCTCCCGCCGGCCGCCCCCGCGCAGGACCCGTTCCTGCGGCCGGCCGCCTTCCGCGCCCGCCACCCGCCGCCGCCGCTCGCGCGCCATCCGTCCTGCGCTCCCCGGCGGGCGCCCTGGCGTGTCCCTGCGCCTCTCCCGGCAGGCCCCGCGCCGCCTTCGCGCCCCGAGGCACCCTGGGAAGGCGAGTTCCTGCCGCTCGAGGCGTGGCCTCGCCACCGCACGTGAGGCTGTGTTCTTGGCGTTTCCGTGAGCTGGCCCGGGCTGCTTCCTCGTGGCCTCCCGTCCCACAGAAGCTGGCCTGGCTGCTTGGCTCCCGAGCCCGGAGGCTCAGCCGGCTGAGCGCAACGGAGGAGAGCGCGGGGAAGGCGAAGCTATTTCGGGCAGGGACGGCTCAGCAGGGCCCGGGAAGCCGCCTTAATCGGGAGCGAAGCGGCTCCGATTTGGCCTCGCAAGGCGGCGCCTCTCTCCTCCTTCCCCCCGCTGGTTGCAACCTCGGCTGTTGCTGGGGATGCGAAGGGGCGGCTTGTTCGAGAGAGCAGCCCTGCCTTCCTCGAAGACCATCCTCCCGTTTCCCTTCGCTTTTCTCCATTATGTAAACAGACCGATCTTATCGCAGCCTTTGACGAAGCGGCTAAATCGGTGAACGAGGGAAATGAGAGTTGGAAGACCTTGGAGCCCTCTAGTGCAACCCCCTCCTCAAACAGGAGAACCCAAACCATTTCAAACGATAGCAGTCTTCCATCGTCTAAGGGGCTACCACAAAGAGGCGGTCAACCTATTCCCCAAAGCACCCGAAGGCAGAACAAGAAGCGAGCAATGGACATTCATCAAGGAGAGAAGCAACCTGGAACTAAGGAGGAATTTCCTGATGGTGGGAACGATCAGTGGAATGGCTTACCTTCAGAAGTCACGGGTGCTCCAACACTGGAGGATTTTAAAGAGTCTGGACAAGCACTTGTCTTGAAATGGTATAGGGTTTTTTGTTTGAGCACAGAGTTGGAGTAGATGTCCAAGGTCCCTTCCAGCTGTTATTCTGTCTGTCAACATCACAAGAAGTGACACTACTGCTTTATATCACACTGGTGACAGTTCTGGCCACCGTACAAAAAGAGATACAGAGACCCTAGAAAGTATGCAGAGAAGAGCAACGAAGATGATAAAAGGGTCTGGAGACTAATATGATGTATGATGAACGGTTGAGGGAGTGGGTACGTCTAGCCTACTGAAGGACTAGTGGGGACAGGGTAACTATTCCAGTACTTGAAGAACCATCAAGAGAGATTATTCTCCAAAGCACCAGAGAGCAGGGCAAGAAGCAAAGGGTGGGTGCTTGTTAAGGGGAGACACAGCCTAGAATTAAAAAAAAACAAAGCAGTTCGTCTCTGGGAGTGGTGGCCGCTCCATCACTGGAAGTCTTCAAAAACAGACTGGGCAACAATTTGACCTGGATGGTGTAAAGCTCCTGCCTTGACCAGAAGACCCTGAGGTCCCTTCCAGCTCTATGATTTTATGTACTAAGATCTAAACCTATAATTTGACAACTGAGCATTTCATATGGAAACGGCTCTTCCTTTATTCAGGAGTTTCAGCTGCACATTGAATCCTGTACATTGGGGGGGGGGATTGTTTCCTTGTAAAAGACACTTGTGTTTTCGTGGGTCAGATGCCACTCTGGCTTCCAAAAACAAATGACCAAATAGCTGTTCTGTTTGCAGCAAGAAATGAGATGTCTGAGCCCTTTGGGTGCATCATTTATTTTAATTTCCCATTAAACTCGCCCATCCCCACCACCTTTGCCTGCAAGACCATTAAGCATTTTGGCACAATTCCCTCCGGCACTGATGTCCATTTGCTCTGTCTCTCTGCCAGCCGTGGGTAGCGCCAAGCAGAAGCAGCTCCCCATTAACCCTGGCAAAATCAGACCCGCGGTGCTCGGCTGCTCGCTCCTCAGCCCTCAACCCAGCCAGCCCCCCGCCTGCATCTGTGGGTGGCAAGGGGGCTTCAGGGGGTCCTGGGAACAGGAGGTTCTTTGGCTGCAGGGAATCCAGCTGACTTCCTTTCCCACAGTGCTTTGGAACCGGCTGCACAAGGCAGGGACCAACCACTCTGCGCCAGCCGGAGGCTGCGAGGGAAGCGCCCCTCCCCTGCCTTCCCAGCCCGGCTGCCCAGCAGGTCCAAAGAGGGCCCCTCTGCGGCAGTTTCAGCTGGCCTGAGGCTTCCTGAGATGCTTGGCTGGTGGCAGCCGCACTGTGGGAGTGGGCGTGTGGAGAACAAACCTTCCTCCTCCTCCTCCTGCTTCTACCGAACCACCCGCCCCCATCGGTCCGGCAGAAGTGCAGTTTCCCCTGGCTCCCTCCCGACAAGAGCCCTCCTGCCCGCTGGACACGCTGCTGGGGGAGGTGTATGGTGGGTGCTCAGCAAAGGCTTCCTGGCAGGTCTGGCTGGGTTGAAGGCATTGCTTGGGGGGGGGGTGCTGAAAGCTTCCAGTTATTGCTTGATTTGGCCTCCGTCTCCTTCACTGACAAAGCGCTTCCGGCCCCTGAGGAGGAGGAGGGGAGTTAGAGGCCGGTGCAGTGTGACCGGGATTTCCCCAGGGCTGTTCGCAAGACCATTTGATCCTCTCCTGCCTCAACCAGCTGCCTCTTGCGCCCTCAAGCGCGAGGAACAGCCCTTAAAGAGGAACACAAAACTTTTTTGCAACAGGCCAGGCAGCCCTTCCAGATGGTTGGGGGAGGTCAGTCCCTCCCTGAAGCCAATACGGTTCCCCCCCCAGGCAAAAAGGCTTGGGTGGGACCTACCGGGCAGGGCAGGTCTCTCTCAGCTGCCTGGTGATGACGCCCTCCTCAAAGCAGAGATCCACCATCCGCTCCAGGATGCTGTGGGCCAGCGGAACATCCAGACTGATGTCTCCAAGTTCATCGTAGACCCGCTGGAAGCCCTGAGACAGACAAGACAGACGGGAACGGGGAGAATGGCTTGCTGCAGGCAGGGCCTCAGGAGCCACCGGCTTTTTTATGGCACTGTGGGTGACACAAAGGTTGGGTGGCACGTGAGGCTGCTGGAGCCTCTCCGGGTCTTACCCGGTTCATCTGATCCAGGGTCACTAGCCCCGTCTGCCACAGCACTTTCAGCAGCTTCACCATCATGGCAACGGCCGTGTCTCCCGAAGACTCCATCACCATCACCACAGCCTGGCAGGAACACGGAGGGAAAGTGCCCTGAGCGCAGAACCAGAGCAAGCAAGGCAGGGATTGCCGAGCATCAGGCCAGAGGCCGGCAGATAAGTTTGGCAAAGCAGGCCCTGGTAGGCACCAGCACGCCAAGGCTCCCTGATCGTGGTCTGCTCCCTCCCCACCAGCTCCTGCCTCCCTTCTTTACCTCGTAGACAAGCTCGTGGTGGAAGTGGGGCACCTCGAGTTGGCGCAGGCAGTGTTCAGCCTCAGACACCTCTCCAGAAAGCAGGTATTCACGCAGCAGGAGGTTCATCTGGGGAAGGAGAGTTAGGGGCTGCAAGGCCTCGGGTGCAGCTTCTCAAGACCTTTTGGCAGGCAGAAGAGCCCTGCACCAGACCCCAGCCTGGATGGGTTCCGGCTTCAGCATCCGATTGCTGTAATCCCCCAGCCCCATTATAATTCCTGTTTGTCCCCCCCCCGCCTCCTCCTTCACAGCACTGCACACACTGCCCTTCCTGTGGTCCCCAAGGCCCCTTTGGCTGGCCCCTCTCCTTTATTCTATGCATCTGAGCACCCCTTCCTAGGCAGGGAGCTGCTCTGTGCTTCACCACTGTGTTTTAATAAGTCCCATAAACTGGGGTTGGCACTTGCCAGTTTAGCTGTTTCCAGTACCAAGCTTGAATACGTTAACTAATAAGAACAGTTCCTGGAATCGGTTTCTTATTCTCCTGCAGCCTTGCAACTTCACTGCCTTCGCTTCCTGAAGCTTACAGCACTTGGGATGACTGGCTTTCCTTGAGCAAACCCCGGCATGGAACAGGCCTCAGCCTCCCTCCCTCCCT
Organism: Crotalus tigris; assembly: GCF_016545835.1. NCBI lineage: Eukaryota > Metazoa > Chordata > Lepidosauria > Squamata > Viperidae > Crotalus > Crotalus tigris. The sequence goes on from NW_024100685.1 coordinate 1,492,453, forward strand.
CCGCATGCCTGGCCCCAAAGACATTCCCCATCTCGACCCCCGTGCATTTGGCAGATGGCTAAGCATCCAAGGGCCACCCAAGAACTGCCGGAGGGGCAGTCAAGGGCAGACCGAACGGCCCCCCTTGCAGTTCTTCACCTCCTTGATCAGATGCTTGACTGGCCTCTGGCCGCCCCCCACGCCCCACACATTGTCCAACCGATTGACGTCCCGCTTGATGCGCAGGAGGATGGCAGCACGGTCCAGGGCAGCCCTGCAGGGAAAGAAAAGCGTGTCCAGCAACCGAGCCGGCGGCAGGCGGTCAGCTGGCTTGTGTCTCTCACACGCTCCCCATTAGTGCAGAGGTCGTCCTCCCTCCACCCGGCTGGACCTGTCAATCTCAGTGAGGGCGTGGCACGCCTGAGGCCGGCCCTCTCACCGTGCGTGTTCACAGTCGACCCGCCCTTTGTAGCGCTCGAGGAAGTTGAGGGGAAGCGCGTGGTCGGCCACAGCGCGGGCGATGAACTGACCCAGCATCTGCACAGGCAAGACAAGGGCCACAAGGTCAGGGGCCACGGTGACGGGAAGAGGAAAGCCCCCTCCCCCTTCCTGGGCAGGACTGACCTGTGGCGCCTCAGGTGTGTCGAGAATGAGGTCGGGGAGGTCGTGCAGCATCCCGTCAAAAGCAGCCGCGATGTCCTCGGCACTCAGCACCTTCCCCACCAAGTCCGAGAGTAGGCGGGAGGTCAGCTCCCGATGGCTGGCCTTCCCCTCCAGAGAGAGCACCACGGCCAGCGAGGACACGGCTGCCTTGTGGCCCCCCAAGTTCAGATCCCGAAGCAGCTCCTGACAAAGGAGGGAAGAGGGGCAGTCGAGGTAAGGCCTAGCCGGGGCCCCGGAGCCCGTCCCAGGCTTCCCTGCAAGCAGCAGAGACGCTGTGTTTACCTGCCTACGTGAGGGGTTTAAATCGGCTCACAGGAGCTGCACTTTTAATGAAAGCGAGATTATCTTCAAGGATAATCACATGATTTAAAAGGCCTCACCAGTATAATGCAGGCGAAATTTCTCTGAAAGGCCAAAATACACAGCAGGTCAAAGTGCTCCAGAGAAGCCGACCCAATTAAAAGAAACCATCCTTCTTAAAACTCTTATCGACTTTTCAACACATAAAAGAACTTGGCTTTTAAAAAGAAACCGGTCAGCTTTGGTGTCAGCACAAGAGACCCTAAGAACAGCCCTCAACGGAGCTCTCTGACCCAGAGGATGGGAGGCACCGCTTCCATTGGCTCTTCTGCTGGGACCCCGTCTGGCGCTCCCCTTGGCCAGGAATGCCACCCTGGGCAATTCCTGGCTTCCCTCTCAAGCAGACTTCCAAGGTGGCCGGACACAAGCGAGGCTAACCCAGGGGCAGGCTTGGAGGAAAATCCAAAGGGAAATGGCAGACTTCGAACGCAGCGCCCTGGTCCAGCCCAAAAGAGCCTCTGAAGTTCTCGTTCCCACCCTCCCCCTTTCACCAAGGCAGCCTCTTTCCCTTTCCATCTGAATCGCCTGGATCCAGTGGCTGACCAAGCGACCCTGAGCACAGCCATCTGCACTAGAGACAAGCATCCCAATTAGAGTCTCTGCTGATTACACAACCGGGTGCCTCCTCCAGGCTCTGTGCCTGTAGGTGGTCCAGAGGCTCTCTCTTGCAAGGGAGGGGGGGTCCCTGCCTGAGAGACCCTGGGGGATGCTGCTCCTGCTCAGACTCACCACCACTTCCAAGGTGTCTCCGTGCTCAAAATACTCCAGCACCATCGGCTGCACAGTCTTCTCCAGCTCCTTTTCCTCCAGTTCAGGCACCACCGTGGCATAGACAGTCTTTCCCTAAACCAGTCCAGCAGTCATTAAAGCTGCCCTTCCTGGCCCTCCTGCTCAGCCTCTCCTTGGCCAGAGAACAGCAGCCCACTCCTCAGACCAGGCCCTGCAAGAGCCACGGGACCCTCTGGGCCATCTCGACTGCCCAAGTCTGTTGCAGGTTGGGCCTCCAAGAGGAGAGGCCGGGAGCGCCAGCCCTACCGAATAAGTAAGAGGCGAGCAGTGGCTCAGCTCTTCTGAGTAAATGACATCCACAATGCAGGTCAAGAGAAGGGGGACTCGGGAAAGAGGAGGAAGGGGGGGTGAAGCCCGCCTGGGCATCGGGGCCTCTTGTTCCTTTCGCCCTCTCAGCCGTGACTCCCAAGGGCTGCCAGGGCAGAGCTCGGCCTGGGAGGCTTCCACGCCTTCTCCCCGGCCCCAGGCAGTACCTGTGCAGCCTCGTCGTAGTTGGGGTCCCGGGCATCTGGCTCCTGGTAGCTGTAGACCACCCCGGGCGCTCCCCAGACGCCTTTGCCCCCTGCCCCACCTGGAAAGAGGGAAGGCTGTCAGGCCTGCCCCCCTGGCAGCATCGGCCCAGCCCCGCGGCGGCCCCGGCCGTACCTTTCTTGGGCAGGCCGCGGCCCTTCCCCATGCGGGACTTGCGGTCGTGGTTCTTGCCCTTCGGGCTGCTGGGCTCCGGCTCCGGCTCGCCCTTCTCGGGGAGGGCTTCCCGATGGGAATCGCGGGAGGAGGCCCGCCGCAAGCGCCGCTTCGCCTTGGCCTTCAGCCGGGCCTCGTGCAGCGCCTTCTCCTGCAGGCTCCACGGCGCCGCCTCCCCGCCGCCGCCCTCCAGCTCCTCGCCCAGCGCATCTTCGTCCTCCTCCTCGCCGCCGCCGCCCGCTCCGTCCAGGGCCTCCTGCTGCGGGGGGGAGGGGTCACGCCGCGGGGAAGCCGCCCGGGGGGAGGGGCTCCCCGCCCAGCGAGGCCGGGCCGCGGCGGGAATCGGGGCCTCCGGGGCTGCCCCTGCGCGGGACGGAGCAGGCCGGGGGCGGCAGCCTCCCAGAGGCGCCCGCGGGGCTCCGGCCTGGCTCCGCGCCCGGGGAAGCGGGGGAGGGAGGAGAGGGCGGCGGCCGGGAGGGCGGCCAATGGCAGCGCCGCCTCCGGGAGCCGCCCCCGCACGGAAGGGGCGCGGGGCGGCGGCGGTACTTGCCGGCGGAGGGAAGGGGCCGCGGTCGCCCCGCAGTAGCTGGCCCGAGCCGGCCGGGAGGGCCGAGGCTGACATGAGGCGCGCGAGAGAGGCCGCCCAGGCTGTCGCCACCTCCACGCCGGAAGTGCGCCCGGAAGAGGCGGGGCCGAGGACGCCCAGGCCTCCGGAATTCGTAGTCCGGCCAGCGTGGCGTTTTCCCGCGGATGCCCCGGGAAGCCACGCTCGCTTTGGAGGCTCCTCGGCCTCGGCCCCGAGCTGGGCAGGGTGCTGATCCGCCGGCTCCCGTCCGGCCCGAGAGGGTCGCTCGCGCTGGCTGCGGCGCCGGCGCTGAAACGGGCTCCCGCTCCGGGCTGGGCGCCCCCCGAGGAGCTCCGTCATGCGGGTCGTGGTGGTCCCAAAGGTGTTTTTTTTTTCCCCTTCAACGGGACTTCCTTGGTTTTTTCCTTGAGGACGTTTTGCTTCCCACCGAAGAAGCTTCTTCAGTTCTTTAACCGGAAAACAAAGTCCAGTTGCCTTTCGAAGGGAAAAAAAGCAACTTTGGAATGGGTGGACTCCACTCCCGGAGCCCCCCAGCCAGCACCGGGTTAAAGCCTCGTGGGCAGCGCTCGGGACCCCACACGGCAGCCTCTGTCGGGAAAGCGGAGCCGCGTCGTCTCCCCTCTCTTTGCGGGCTCCTCCAGCCTCTGCTGGAGCTTCTGCTCCCCTCCCATTTGCCCCAAAGGGAACTGGGGCAAAAGCTGCCAGGAACTGCTGGATTTGGGGCGAAGCTCTTCGGGGTGGGGGAGGCAGGATCTCCACCCGAGAGGTGTCGATCGTCCCCTGAATCCACCTCCGGGCGGGGCAGAGACAGGGACCTCACGCTAGAAGCTACTGTATTAAAAGCCTTTTTCTCTTCAAATTCCAAATACGTTTTTGGCCGTTTTCCTTTTCCTTAAAATCAGAACGCCTGGTGCTCTGAGGTTGTGCAGGTCAGGAATAGCGCCTCCGGAGCCCTTGGCCTTTATGGGGGTGGGGGGGGCACAGGCCAAGGTAGTGTCCAATGGACTGAAAGGGGCAACCTGTCACATTCTGTCTTGCTGGATCAACTCTCGCATCATCAGCATTCGGGAAATTTGGCAGGTCCAAAGTCGGAGACTGAGTAGGGCGTGCAGTTGCAGATCATACTTAACAAATTCAACCCAGGTTGTGTCCACACCTTGCCCAAACCGTAAACTAAGCACAGGCTGAGTTCATACAACAAAATCAGCCACAAAATATAAACCCCGGCCAAGATGACAAGATGATTTCCCCAGAGAAAGAGGTGCTATCTATAGAATCAAGCGCCTTGTGACCTGCAAGGTATATAATAGCCTTTATTTTATTTCTTTGATTTTATCCTTTCGACTTTCACATGAGATGAATGTGGAAATCAATAATCCGCTTCTCCCTGGCTGAGGCCTCCAAATGTACCCGTGGCAACCAGCCTCTGAAGCCGTTAAGCCAGGAAGGGGCTTCCCCAAGTCCCCCTAATACTCGGGACACCTGCCTGGGCTGGCACCCGGCTCGGTTCCCTTCCTCTGGCAGCCCAGGGACAGCGTAGAGGCAAACTGCGGCCAAGAGCTTCAGGAAGAGCAGCGACCACCAGGAGCTTTAGGGTGTCCGAGAGGCAACAACTTTTGTTAAGGCCCAGAGGTTGGACGGTCAGAGGCAGGTGGGTCAAAAAGGAAAAGCATTTCGAGGGTTGGGGACAAATGGTGCACCTTCAGGTCCTGCCTGAGGAGAGCAAACCTGGCCTCAGGGAAGCCAAAGCAGGGACCAAGGCCGTAGCATTTGTCTCCTGCAAGGCAAGCTGGGCAGGCAGTGGGGGTGGACAGGCCTTTGCATCACCTGCGCAGGCCTTCTCCCCCCCCCTTCTCTCCCAAACACCCCAAGAAATGCCCCAATTGCGTTTACTAGCACCCCGGTCCCAGGTGACCCCCAAAGGGAAGGGGTCCTGCTGGACCAGCCCTTAACCTTGAAAGACCGTGCTTTTTCAAGCAGAAGACCC